>NC_056435.1:58875477-59567977 GCF_018296145.1 Oncorhynchus tshawytscha
CTTAATAGAAAATGACTCAAGTAAAAGTGAAAGTCACCCAGTAGAATACTACTTGAGTAAAATTCTAAAAGTATTTCCTTTCAAACACTTAAGTATAAAAAGTAAAAGTATAAATAATTTCAAATTCCTTATATTAAGCGGCACCCTTTTCTTATTTTTCTAATTTACGGATAGCCAGGGGCACACTCCAACATTCAGACATAATTTACAAACGAAGCATGTGTGTGTAATGAGTCCACCAGATGAACAAGGATGTTCTATTGATAAGTGTGTGAATTGTACCATTTTCCTGACCTGCTAAGAATTCCAAATGTAATGAGTACTTTTGGGTGACATGGAAATTGTATAGAGTAAACATACAATATTTTCTTAAGGAATGTTGTGAAGTAAAAGTTGTCAAAAACAGATACTCCCCAAAACGACTTAAGTAAAAAATACTTTAAAGTACTACTTAAAGTAATTTACACCACTGCCTAGATGGAGAGAAGCAGAGGAAGAGAAAAATGCAATCGTGGGAAAAACAGTAGGGTACTGTAATGGTTTTAGTTTTGAGTTTCCCCTTACTTGTCGATTAGCCCCAAGTGAATTAGCTTATATGATAGCCTATTTTTACACAAAAATATGCAAGCAAATTCATTTATATTGAACAAAATAAGTCTGCAATTCTGGAGCGCTATTTTGACAGTCAGATTATAGTAACAATAACCTAATTGTCAACCTAAAATCCCTGCCAATTACTGGTTTAGGTAGGCCTATAGCATATCAATAACTTTATCACGCATTCTTGCTTGGAAATGTTAGATGAAAGAACTTGAGTTGAGAATATTGGTATATCCAGAGACCGAAAAGCTGAACAGATGAACACATTTTTGATTTACAGGAGGGGGAAATTGCGTGAAATAAAAGTATTATTGTTGAATTATTTACTCTAGACAGGTGCCACTAGTTGTTTATTATAAATCAACATATTAAAAAAAATACAATTCTAAGAAAAAATACAATATTTGTATGTAAATGTTCAGGTATGAGTTTCCAAAGTTCTGGCTGCGCAGCACCTCATACTGGACAGTTACGCCTGCTTATCTTTGATTTTGTCACTGACTACTTCTAACGTGCTATCATGAGAATTATTGTTGAGAGATCTCCAATTAATAACTAAATAGATTCACTGCTGCTATCAGTCATTCCTTCTCCTCCTGTCCTCCTGCTTTCCTCCTCCTCCTGATGTCTTGTCCTCCTTCTACTCTTCCACCCCCTCTCCTCCCCCTTCTTCTTCCTGCTCCTCCTCACGGCACACTTTGCTTCCTTATTCAATGTGTCACATTGCATGCATCAATAACTTCAGACAGTGGTATGTAACTGCTTTGAAATGTGTTTGTCCCATGTATGTGAGACCTTAGAAGGCTTAGCTTACATGCCTCTTGTATGTTTTTTTATATAATACATGTAAGATTTCTGTTCTGGCTAAATGTTAAGCTGGACAGATGATGATGTTGATGGAGTCTGTTCATGATCTTGTAGAGGGTAAGTCTGGGAACCAGGAGTCTTATAGCCACTGGACTTCTCCTCTTCCTCTCTGCGTAGCACCCATCAGGGTGATGCCTCAACAGCTATGGGTGCCAGAAAGCTCACCACACAAAGTTCAGAGTGGTAGCCTGTCGTCTTCTCTACGAATCCTCTGCCCTCAGCACTGCTGTACTCCTCTATCTCCTATTCCTCTCACGCCTCGGGTGACTCTTCAAATTATGTTCTCAAAGATCAGGTATTGGCAGCCAGGTGAAACAAAAAAGATGGCATTGTGTCCAGATGCATTTTTTCAAACAATCACAAGCTAGCCAAGCGAAAAGGTGTTAACCTGTCAGTCAATCTGACAAATGAACAGTTCCTCTTCCATTGCAGATTACTGTCCCTGTAGAGCATGTACTGTATGTACCACTGAAAGGTCATGAAGGTACCAAAGCTCAAAACCCTATCACTCGGGTTAATGACCCCTCTCTCTTTACATGGTCTAAGCATTTTACAATTATGACATACATTTGTCAATGGAGTCCATAGAGGTTTCTGATGTCTCTTCCTTGTCTCTGCTCCTTCTTTTTATGCCTCCCTCTCTCTCTGTCGATCTTAGATGGAGCTGGCGATCGATCACCTGGACCTGGTTCATCACATGGTGGTCTATGGCTGTCTCTTGTCTGTAAACCAGGGTTTCCACTAGTTTCTATAAGTTAGAATTGGTTGTATGTATTATTGTTGGACATAAAAGACTGTAAAAACACCAGCAAATCAGATCCAAGTGATTTTAATTTTGGAAATCTGTTCCAAAGTATTCCCACACACAATAGAGAGATATATGTGATCATATACAAATAAAGCAAGGTTTGAAGTGATTATGTTTTAGTGAAATGGTATATCTGTTTGGGCTGGTAGCGGTCTAAAATTTAAAAAAAAATGTCCCACAGCAGAATCTAGTTGATGATCCCAACTATAAAAGCTACTGACGACCATGAACCAGACATACAAGCAGAAATGTCACACGAGAGGACCGGCGAATGAATACCAGTGTCTCATCAGCAACAATAAGAAAGTACTGCCAGACACGTCACCCTCTGGCAGTCCGACGGACAAATCTGGGTTTGGCGGATATCAGAATGCTACCTGCCCGAATGTATAGTTGCAACCGTAAAGTTCGGTGGAGGAGGAAAAATGGTCTGGGGCTATTTTTCATGGTTCAGGCTAGGCCCCATAGTTCCAGTTAAGGGAAATCTTAACGCTACAGCATACAATGATATTCTAGACAATGCTGTGCTTCCAACTTTGTGGCAACAGTTTAGGGAAGGCCCTTTCCTGTTTCAGCATGACAATGCCCGGTACACAAAGCGAGGTCCGTACAGAAATGGTTTACTCGAGATCTGTGTGGAAGAACTTGACTGGCCTGCACAGAGCCCTGACCTCACCCCCATCAAACACATTTTGGGATGAATTGGAACGCCAACTGCGAGCCAGGCCTAATCACCCAACATCAGTGCCCGACCTCAGTAATGCTATTGTGGCTGACTGGAAGCAAGTCGCTGCAGCAATGTTCCAACATCTAGTTTAAAGCTTTTCCAGAAGAGTGGATGCTGTTATAGCAGCAAAGGGGTGACCAACTACATATTAATGCCCATGATTTTGGAATTAGATGTTCGACAAGCAGGTGTCCACATACTTTGGTAGTGTAGTGTATGGGATTCTCTTATGTGATGAGTCCAAAAAGGGGCGGCAGGGTAGCCTTGTGGTTAGAGCATTGGACTAATAAGGTTGCAAGTTCAAATCCCCGAGCTGACAAAGTACCTAGTTAAATAAAGGTCAAATAAAAAAAGAGTATACAAATAAAGCAAGGTTTGAAGTGATTATGTTTTAGTGAAATGGTATATATGTTTGGGCTGGTAGCGGTCTAAAATTTAAATAAATGTCCCACAGCTGAATCTAGTTGATGATCCCTACTATAGAAGCTACTGATGACCGTGAACCAGACATACAAGCAGAAATGTCACACGAGACGACCAGCGAATGAATATCAGTGTCTCATCAGCAACAATAAGAAAGTACTTCAAGGTCAAAAGGTTATTTCTCACATGCTTCACAAACAACGGGTGTAAAGGGCCCTGAGAAATTTTCATGCATATTGCCATGAAAAAAAAAGTCAGAATTGCTGCAGCAAAATTAAGGATATCTGCCTACAGATATCACCAAAATATCGGTGAGAAGCCCTGGAGTGGTTGTAAAATGGGGAGACTAGATACTATATGGTACAAACATTCAGAAAAGGTTTATTGACAAATATCAACCTACGCCCGTTTTGAGATTTGTTCCCCTGTACCCAAATATACTGTCACAGGCATACCAGACACCCCCGCAACCCAGCAAGGCTGAGGGCCCACGAGCTTTGGGGGCCCATGTGCCTATCATCATATGAAGGTTATTCCTCACATGCTTCACAAACAATGGGTGTAGACTAACAGTGAAATGCTTAGAAACGGGCCCTTCCCAACAATGCAGAGAGAAAGAAAATAGAGAAATAAGAGAAAAGTAAAGCGTGTAATAATAAAAGTAATAAATACACAATGAATAACTTGGCTATATACACGGGGTACCAGTACCGAGTCGGTGTGCAGGGGTATGACGTAATTGAGGCAGATACGCACATATGGTATATATACAAAAGTATGTGGACACCCCTTCAAATTAGTGTATTTAGCTATTTCAGCCTCACCCATTGCTCACAGGTGTATAAAATCATGCAAACAGTCATGCAATCTCTACATACAAACATGGGCAGTAGAATGGCCTTACTGAAGAGCTCAGTGACTTTCAATTTGGCTCAGTCATAGGATGTCACCTTTCCAACAAGTTAGTTCGTCAAATTTCTGCCCTGCTAGAGCTGTCCTGGGCAACTGTAAGTGCTGTTATTGTGAAGTGGAAATGTCTAGGAGCAACAATGGCTCAGCCGCAAAGCTCACAGAACGGGACCGCCGAGTGTTGAAGCGCGAAGTGTAAAAATTGTCTGTCCTCGGTTGCAGCACTCACTATCGAGTTCCAAACTTCCACTGGAAGCAACATCAGCACAAGAACAGTTCATCAGGAGGTTCATGAAATGGGTTTCCAAGTCCGAGCAGCCGCACACAAGCCTAAAATACCATGCACAATACCAAGGGTCAGCTGGAGTGGTGTAAAGCTGGACTCTGGAGCAACGGAAACGCATTCCCTGGAGTGATGAATCTGGCAGTCCGACGGTCGAATCTGGGTTTGGTGGATGCCAGGAGAACGCTGCCTGCCACAATGCACAGTGCCAACTGTAAAGTTTGATGGAGGAATAATGGTCCGTGGCTGTTTCTCATGGTACAGGCAACTTAGTTCCTGTGAAGGGAAATCTTAATGCTACAGCATACAATGACATTGCAGACGATTCTGTGCTTCCAACTGTGTGGCAACAGTTTGAGGAAGGCCCTTTCCTGTTTCAGCAAGACAATGCCCCGGTGCACAAAGCAAGGCCCATACATAAATGTTTTTTCGAGATCGGTGTTGAAGAACTGGCCTGCACATAGCCCCGACCTCAACCCCATTGACCATCTTTGGCATGAATTGGAACTCCAACTGTGAGCCAGGCCTAATTGCCCAACATCAGTGCCCGACCTCACTAATGCTTTTGTGGCTGGCTGAATGGAAGAAAGTCCCGCAGAAATATTCCAACATCTAGTGGAAAGCCTTCCCAGAAGAGTGGAGGCTGTTATAGCAGCAAAGGTGTGAGATGTTTGATGAGCAGGTGTCCACATACACCTGGTAATGTAGTGTGTACAACTAGAAATAAAGTGACAAATTATAATCAGTAGCAGCAGTTTATGTGATGAGTCCAAAAGGTTTGTGCAAAAAGAGTCAATGCAGATAGTTAAATAGTTAACCAAATAGCTTTCCGGACTAACCGTCTTATGGCTTGGGGTTAGAAGCTGTTCAGGGTCCTGTTGGTTCTAGACTTGGTGCATCGGTACTGCTTGCCTTGCGGTAGCAGAGAGAACAGTCTATGACTTGGGTGGCTGGAGTCTTTGACCATTTTTAGGGCCTTCCTCTGACACCATCTGGTATAGAGGTACTGGATGGCAGGGAGCTCGGCCACAATGATGTACTGGGCTGTATGCACTACCCTATGTAACGCCTTGCAGTTGGATGCCAAGCAGTCAATTGTGCTTGCGGTTGATATCTCTATATATTTAGTTTTCATCATTTTGTAAGTAACTCCCCAAAATTTATTCATAAAACGTTTTAATTTCCAAATGTACTACACTCTAAAAATTAAGGATTCAACTGGAGTTCTTCTAAGATCCTTAAAGATCCCCGAAGAACATTAGGGTTCTTGACAATGAATAACAACCCCAAAAGGCTATTCAAAGAACTTCTTAGGTGGTGGGGTTCATCGAGGAACCCCCATTGTTGCTGGAGTTCTTCAGGGAACTGAAAACGCTCATGCCAAGTTTGAATGCGACAACAGTTCGGTTGATGTTTGGCTCTGAATATGTATTGAAATAATTTACATAATAATATAAAATACTAATGCATAACGAAGACAATTATGGTCTTCTGTGAATAGCTTCCATAATGTTACTATAGCTATAGTTCAGAAGAATTAACGTAAATATTAGAAAGCCCGGTTTGACCTTTGGCGTTGTATGAGCTACAGTACAGTAACTTTAGCTAGCTAGCTAATGTTATGTCCTAACTAGGCAGAACTAGATTTGTATTATTTCCTGAAGTATATTCTCACCCATATATTGTATATCGTTTCCATAAAGCCAACATGGCTTTACACTCATTAAAATAAGTTTCCAATCTAGAGCAGTTCTCACTTTTGTGAGAATTAACTTAGTTAAAACCTGTTAAGGAGGCTGCGAATTTTCGCAGCTTTTTGTTAAAAATCGCGCAACATTTCAGCGTGCTGCTACTCATGCCAGGAATATAGTATATGCATATGATAAGTGTGTGTGTATAGAAAACACTCTGAAGTCTCTAAAACTGGTTAAATCGTGTCTGTGGCTATAACATAACGTGTTTAGGAGTAAAAATCCTTCGAAAAACTGTTCACCAAAAACACAAAAATAATATCCATCCGCCAGTCAATGTATTGTCTAAGGCTGAAGAAAATACATGGGGATCCCCTGTAAACGCCTACAGCTTCCACACGATGTCGCCAGTGCTGGCATTTTTGGGCTGCTTTATCCTTGGTTTGGTGACGTATAGGCACTTCCTTTCTTGGGGCTCACCACAGGATGTTATGAAAGTGAAAACATGGAGTATGATTTCAAGACTTGCTGCTATCGAATACAGATCGCCCCGTGATCAATTTGATAGATTATTAACGTTTATTAATACCTAAAGTTGGTTTAGAAAAGTAGTTTGAAGTGATTTGTAAAAGTATATAGGCAACTTTTGTAATTTTAAAAAGTGACATTGCGTCTTGTAGAGGGGCATTTTTCTGGATCAGACCGGTCTTCAGCAAATCACATTTTGGGTATACAATGACGGATTTAATCGGGAAAAAGACCCAATTGTGATGTTTATGTGACATATAGGAGTGCCAAGAAAGAAGCTCGTCAAAGGTAATGAATGTTTTATATTTTATTTCTGCGTTTTGGGTAGCGCCGGCTACCGCAAAATCTGTTGTTTTGTTGACAGTCTGGTATTCTGGGGGTGCATGCTATCAGATAATAGCTTCTCATGCTTTCGCCGAAAAGCATTTTACAAATCTGACTTGGTGGCTAGATTCACAACGAGTGTAGCTTTAATTCAGTACCTTGTATGTGTGTTTTAATGAAAGTTTGAGTTTTACCGAAAACTTTCGGTGGCGCTCTAAAATTTCCGCTGATTTGATCTCGCCACAGGGACCTAGTCGTTAACAAGTTTTTAACGTTAGATTCGTTGACGTTAGCTAGCTAGCTAACCAACTAATTAACCAACTAACTAACTAAGGATGGTGATATGTCCAGACAAGATGTTACAACGAACTGAATCGTCAATGGAGGTCTTCCTCTTTATATAGCCTGGTACAGCATTCAATACTATTAACTCACAAGGAGGCATAACATTTCATGTACAATACTATCCCATTTTGGAAACATTACATGTATGCCCCCTTGTGAAGAGAAAATGAATAGCTTAGGTGGTAGCTGTAGTTGGGATTCAAATGTATAATGGTATTAATACAGTGACTAGACTACCTCTTTTGTATATATGCATGCCCTTCTGAATCCAAACACAGTATTGCCACGCAGCAAAATGTTGCGTATAATCTTTCAAGTCAGCCTGATAAAATACTGAAGAATTTGTGTACAAAGATAGCTTGAAATTTGACATTAGACCTGTATGGCAGTAGTTATATTGTATGGCAGTGCTGTATTAGCAAGTGCTTTCTCCAATATGTTCTTCTTTTTCATTCAATTGTATGTCGATGCAATTTATCTTTCAATATTTATTTAATATATATATATTTTTTTTAATGCTTGTAAGACTATTCTTTGACACATTTTCTCTTCCTTTGAAATTATTATAGGAAAGAACATGGACACAATGCATTTGGGATCAAGAAGAAGGTATGGATATGTTGTAGGACTGCTGCATTTGAAGTGTACATTTAACCCACAAAGCAGTCAATACAAAATGAACTCTATTAGCATACAAATGTGTGCAAATGATCTTTTCAGATCTTCGCAGAAATTAATCAAGTCCATGTAATGGATATAGACAAAAAGATAATTCAAGGACTATCAGAGGTAGAGAGGCGAGGCAGGGGTGAGGACATCATCCTTGCTATTTTGACAGTCCCTAAAGGACAATACAGAAGAGGTATTTGCTCTTATTCGTTCCATTTTCTAATGTATTTTGTAATAAAATTAGCAAGTGTAGTAAGATCATTGCTTTACCTTACCAGGACTCGAGACCACAGCAGCGATCCTGCTCTTGCCCTACTTCTTCAAAGAGGACCAGAGTGGCCTTTGCACAAATGATCTGTTTCTTCATAAACATAGGTGTGTATGCTTTTAAATAAAACTACAGCTGAACATTTGTTATGTTCTTTGTATGTGTATTCATCTTTTCTTACTTTTGTTGACACAGGTTTCACCGCTCTTCACTCCTTTACTGCACATTGGCGGAAATCCATTTCACCATGAGAGTGAAATCCCGCTGGCCTTTGATGGGGAGAACATCCACGCCCTAGAGGACGTCCCCATGGGACTTGGGGCTCTGTTAGGGCTGTATTTTTTTTTTCCCCTTAAAATTCCCAAAAATGTCAGAAAAACACTTATGTTCTTAAGTTACTGTGTTAAGACAATTTGGGGTGAAGTTACCAGGGCCGGTCATAAAGATGACAAACTTCCTAACATAACTAAGTGGTTGTTGGGCAAGTGGTTGTTAGACACACACACACACACACACACACACACACACACACACACACACACACTAAAGCTAAAAAATCTGTATTTAGCAAGTCTACAACCATAATAAATAATACATTAACTTTGTATAGTGCTTTTCATTACATTTAAAATGTTTTTTTAATAATGATGTACAATAAAAACAACATACATTAAAAATGAATCATAGGTAAACTAACAACTAGTAAACTAGCAATTTTGTAGTGTGTTTTCTTTGGTAAATTGTTTTGTAAATATTATTTCACATTTGTGGTGCCACTAAATAAACAATTAATTATTTAATATTGTTATTATTATTAAAATATGCAGATGCAGATTATTTAGCTACCTGACCCATGAAAAAAGTCACAGCGGGGCTGATGGAAACAGGATGTGCCGATAGAATTGTAAAAATACCGACAGACAATTTGTTCGTTCGACATGGTGGGATCTTTTTGTGTCGGCAAAAGTAATTATGCGTGAAATTGCGGTGGAAACGGATTTATGCGCAAATATTGATACAGTATAATAGGCTATACCTATCACGCGATTATATGTTGTTTGGTCCTCCCTCTACGACTCCGGAAACTATGCAGTTTATTAGGTTACAGATGATAAATAATAAATTATGATGAACTTTACAGTGTGGTAAAAGTGCACGTGATGAGCTTGATGCTCCTTTCCAATAAATATCAAGGGTCTTATTCTGGTGACATGTTACTGGTTGTGACTGCCGTTTGACAAATAAAAATAATATGCTCTTATCCATAATAATCTCATTGCCTACCCGCACACATCTGTTGAGCAGTTGGCTAGAGCATGTGTCAAGACCAGAGTGGACACATTCTCTATATAACGCAAAAAGTGTGCCTGTCAAAACCTTCAGTAGAGTTGTAAATGCGATGGAAACCCATTTCCATCTGGGGGGGTGGCGGCCTCCAGGACACAAAGGATCTCACACCCCTGAGAAATCGGACATTACTTTTAAAAGAGTGTTGCCTTTTTTTCTGGGCTCAGAGCCAGGTCTCTAGGCTATTGTGCTTTGGTTTATCATTGTTGTACTTCATTGTTTGTAATGTTACATCTTCTGATAATATCACTACAGGCCTACATGCAAAGCTCCAGTTTCTTCCTAAAACCCTGATTATTTTCTCTTATGTACAGTTGAACAAACTCATAGCCGCAGGAAATAGGGGTGTTTTAAACATTTCTATCTATCCTATCTATTTTTTTAAAAGTGTGCACTAGGCCTTTATTATTCAAGTATGAGTGGAGATAAATACTAATCAACAGAGCAAGGAGGAAAATATCCTTTCCTCCTCCTCCCCCTCATCCTCTTGTCCTGCTTCTCTCTGATCCTCCTGTCGTCCTCTCTCCTCCTTCCTCCTCTCTCCTCCTCCTGTCCTCCTCTCTCCTCGACCTTCATCCGCTCCTCACTACCCTCCTTCTGTCCTCCACCTACTCCTACTGTCCTCCTCCACCTACCCCTCCTCCTTCTGTCCTCCTCCCCCCTCCTCTCCTCCACCTTCTGCTTTCCCCCTTCCTCCTCCAGCTCCTTGTCCTTGAGGCGGACTTTGCTTATTTTTTCAATACGTGTCACTTTGCATGCATCAGTGACTTTAGACAGTGGTATGCAAGTGCCTTTAAATGTGTATGTTCTATGTTCAGTTGAAGTCAGAAGTTTACATGCACCTTAGCCAAATACATTTAAACTCAGTTTTTCACAATTCCTGACATTTAATCCTTGTAAAAATCCCCTGTCTTAGGTAGGTTAGCATCACCACTTTATTTTAAGAATTTGAAAAGTCAGAATAATAGTAGAGATAATCATTTATTTCAGCTTTTATTTCTTTCATCACATTCCCTGTGGGTCAGAAGTTTACATACATTCAATTAGTATTTGGTAGCATTGCCTTGGGTTAAACTTTTCGGGTAGCCTTCCACAAGCTTCCCACAATAAGTGAATTTTGGCCCATTCCTCCTGACAGAGCTGGTGTAACTGAGTCAGGTTTGTAGGCCTCCTTGCTAACACACTTTTTCAGTTCAAACCCACACATTTTCCATGGGATTGAGGTCAGGGCTTTGTGATGGCCACTCCAATACCTTGACTTTGTTGTCCTTAAGCCATTTTGCCACAACTTTGGAAGTATGCTTGGAGTCATTGTCCATTTGGAAGACCCATTTGCAACCAAGCTTTAACTTTCTGACTGATGTCTTGAAATGTTGCTTCAATACATCCACATAATTTTCCAGCCTCATGATGCCATCTATTTTGTGAAGTGCACCAGTCCCTCCTGCAGCAAAGCACCCCCACAACATGGTGCTTCCACTTGCATACTATTGTTTGTACAGAAGGTACCACGTTATTCAGGTGTTTGGAAATTGCTCCCAAGGATGAACCAGAATTGTGGAGGTCTACATTTTTTTCTGATTTCTTTTGATTTTCCCATGATGTCAAGCAAACAGGCACTGCGTTTGAAGGTAGGCCTTGAAATACATCCACAGGTACACCCCCAATTGACTCAAATGGTGTCAATTAGCCTATCAGAAGCTTCTAGCCATGACATAATTTTCTGGAATTTTCCAAGCTGTTTAAAGGCACAGTCAACTTAGTGTATGTAAACTTCTGACCCACTGGAAGTGTGATACAGTGAATTATAAGTGAAATAATCTGTCTGTAAACAATTGTTGGAAACATTACTTGTGTCATGGACAAAGAAGATGTTCTAACCGACTTGCCAAAACTATAGTTTGTTAAAACAAGACATTTGTGGAGTGGTTGAAAAACGAGTTTTAATGACTCCAACCTAAGTGTATTTAAACTTCCGACTTCAACTGTATATGAGACCTTAGAAGGCTTAGCTTACATGCCTCTTGTTTATATTTTTAAATAATACATTCAACATTTCTATTTTGTCTAAATGTTAACCACCCATATAAGTCAGTGTATTTGTATATACTGTACACAGAAAATATTAACAGAACCTGCATATTACCACTGCAAGGTCATGAAGGTGCCAATGCTCAACAGGAAAAATCATATCACTCGGATAAAGGACCCCTTTCTCTTTTCATGGTCTAAATCTTTTACAATTATGACATAAGTTTGTTAGGGTCCATTGAGGTTTCTGACGTCTCTTCCCTTCTCTGCTCCTTCTTTCTCTGCCTCCCTCTCTCTCTGCCGGTCTTAGATGGAGCTGGCTATCGATCAACTGGACCTGGTCCATCACATGGTGGTCTATGGCTGCAAATTGTCTGTAAACCAGACCTATGAGCAGAAATGCCACATGGGAGAACCAGCTGATGAATACATCTGTGTAGTCTGCCTGTGGTGTAGGAGGGGTGACAGACTGCCCCCTTCTGGAGACTTTAATACATACACACATGCATGCACAAATTAACACCCACACACACATTAGTCTGCACTCTGTCTCTTCATTATCGATTTGTCTTCTCTGGCTTTTTAGCTTCTAGAAAACACTGGCATCCCTATTGGAGGACAGGATAATGATGAATTCTACAAGCTGGAAATTCACTACAACACGGTCCAAGAAGCAGATAACATTTTACTAGCTACAAGCTAGTATAACCATTTTCCAAACTACTGATAATGGATCAACAGGCTTTCCATGCTCCAATCTTAATTATTGTGTGTGACATGCAAATTGTGTGTAGGTATGTATTATATGTATAATGAGGGAGATGTTTTTGTTGTGTGCTTCCTGTCTTGGCTTGTTAGTTTCAATCCATTTCTTTCTCTTGCACTGACATCCCTCCCCGCATATCTTCTGTCCTGCTACAGGCAATCAGGACCAGAGATAGTGAAATATAGGACACAACCGGCATCAGCTGTGGATTTGGAAACTAGAGGTGTAATATGTATGTTCAATATGCATATCAGAGTCAGAATCTGACTGGTTTTCCACAGATAAATGACCACAAAATTCACAGCAACATGTAAACCAGAGGAGGCTGGTGGGAGGAGCTATATGAGGACGTGTTCATTGCAATGGCTGGAATGGAATCAATAGCATGGTATCAAACACATGGAAACAACGTGTTTGACTCCATTCCAGCCTCCCCTGGTGTAAACTCTGTGGATTTGGAAACTGGAGGTGCTCCTGAGAAGAATGGGTCCTCGTTTACTGTGACACAATGTACAGGAAATTGTGTACAGTGCAATATGAATGACAGAACGTTGTGTGCAGTGTAATACAAATGGGCTAAATAACAAAAAAATGTAGATGTGCTTTCTAAAGTTGAATATTCTAATGATATTATTATTATTGTTATTACTATTATTATTATGAATAATAGCAATATAAATCATGTTTTGTTATTTGTATTACTGTTGTTACTATAATAACTATCTAGCAATTTGTATTTATTTTATTTAACCTTTATTTAAGTAGGCAAGTCAGTTAAGAACAAATTCTTATTTACAATGACGGCCAAACTGCGCCGCCCTATGAGACTCCCAATCACAGCCGGTTGTGATACAGCTCAGGATCAGACCAGGGACTGTACTGATGCATCTATCACTGAGATGCAGTGCCTTAGACCACTGCGCCACTTGGGAGCTGTAATCATTACTGTTGATGCTGTTAACAACATTGTCAATGCCATATTATAATTTGTGCTATTTAAAAAAAAATATATTGCTAAACAATATTCGAAGTATGCTAACATTTACGAATAAAATGTTAAGAGTTTCGACCATTAGTGTTATTTTTATATCATCTTCATTGGGGGACTAAAATAAAATAAAAAATGTCACATGCGCTGAATACAACAGGTATAGATAGACCTTGCTGTCACGCCCTGACCATAGAGAGCCTTTTGTTCTCTATGTTGGTTTGGTCGGGGTGTGACTAGGGTGGGTGCTCTAGTTTTTCTATTTCTATTTTGGCCTGGTATGGTTCCCAATCAGAGGCAGCTGTCTATCGTTGTCTCTGATTGGGGATCATATTTAGGCAGCCTTTTCCCACTGGGTTTTTGTGGGATCTTGTTTGTGTGTAGTGGCCTGTGAGCACTTCATGACTTCACGTTTCGGTTTGCTCTTTATTGTTTTTGTGAGTTTAATTTCAATTAAACATGGAGCTCTACGTACGCTGCACCTTGGTCCATTTATTCCAACGATCGTGACACTTGCAGTGAAATGGTTACTTGCAAGCCCTTAACCAACAATACATGTTTAAGAAAAGTAAGTGCTAAGTCAAATAAATGTGCAAAAATAAATACAAAATATTACAAATAACTCATAATTAAAGAGCAGCAGTAAAATAACAGTAGCGAGGCTATATATGCAACTTCTGCCTCCAACTCACACCCTCAAACACTGTTCTCAATTGGCCTACCTGGTTAAATAAAGGTGAAATAAATAATTAAACAATAGTGATGAGCTTTGAGGGCGCTATGATGTTGAACGCTGAGCTATAGTCAATGAATATCATTCTCACATAGATGTTCCTTTTGTCCATGTGGGAAAGGGCAGGGTGGAGTGCAATGGAGATTGGCATCATCTGTGGAACTGTTGGGGTGGTATGCAAATTGGAGTGGGTCTAGAATTTCTGGGATAATGCTTTTTATGTGAGTCATGACCAGCCTTTCAAAGCACTTCATGGCTACAGACGTGAGTGCTACGGGTCGGTCGTCATTTGGGCAGGTTACCTTAGTGTTCTTGGGCACAAGGACTATGATGGTCTGCTTGAAACATGTTGGTATTACAGATTCAGTCAGGGACAGGTTGAAAATATCAGTGAAGACACTTGCTTGTTGGTCTGCGCATGCTCAAGAGTACATGTACTGGTAATCCGTCTGCCCTGCGGCCTTGTGAATGTTGACCTGTTTAAAGGTCTTACTCACATTGGCTGCGGAATGTGTGATCACACAGTCATCCGGAACAGCTGATGCTCTCATAAATGCTTCAGTGTAGCTTGCCTCGAAGCGAGCATAGAAGTCATTTAGCTCGTCTGGGCTCATGTCACTGGGCAGCTCGCGGCTGGACGTCCCGTTGTAGTCTGTAATAGTTTGCAAGACACTTCTATTTTTAACAGAAATTGTTGAGGTCACGGCCTTCCTGATAGTTTTTGCTTACCCTGCATTCATAACCAGTGGAAAGGTGATGTTTATAGTGCGTTCAGGACAACTGCGAATTCTAAAAAATACGAGATCAAATCATGACGTCGGTGATCGTCAGATCAGAAATACAGAGCTCCAGAAAGAGACCAGAGTTCCCGAGTTGGAATTGTTTTTTAAACACTATAATTTGTTTACAAATGTGATAGCTGTAATTTTAGTTCATGGGTTATGCAGCTTGTTGGTCATTAGCCAATCGGCATTTCTCACCGAGCACGGGAACGCATTCAACTGGTTTTTACGGCTTTACAACTGGTACATTCCCACCTCCCACTTCGCAACGAACGCAGCATAACCGGTTAACGCACACGTGACTTCTTTTTAGACAGGAAGTGTTACATTATTTACATTCCGAAAATACAGCAGATGGTTTGAGGGGTTCCAGTTTATGATTCTTAAAGACGTTCAAAAAATGCTACTTAAGTGTGTACCCAGAGAAGAACATAGTATAATGGTCGTTCCTACATAAAGTAGAGGTAATCTTGTCTCGTAAGAGTTGGTATTACGCATATTCTCTTTGGCTAAGTGTGGAAAGTCATACCGGAAGTTATGTAACATGTTTGAAAGGAACCAATCATCCAAATGAAATATAAATTATAGAGGTAAGTCAGCGAAAGAAGTATTACATAGTTATGTCGTGGCTGAATAACATCAGTATATGTTGTAATTAGGACCATGTCTATTAGTACAGTTTCAGGTCGCTTAATGTAACTTGTTTTCGATGTGGCACATCGGCAAAGGACAGTCCCGTATTGGTAAAAATTTCTCGTGGTTGGTCTCAAAACAGTAATAGGTGTTTGCGCTTTCCTTACAATGTTATCTTCCTAAATGAATTATGTTGGCTGAATATTCTGCACTTGTCACACGTTAGTCAATCCCCATATAATTGAGTTGGAGTTTCATAAATAGGCCTACTGCTGTCATGTTTTCCCGCTGTCTAAATAACCCTCGAATTCTATCCAGGGGGCCCATAGTAATACATTTCAACAATTAAGTGGTACCATTTCAATGAGAGGCAGTACATTGCTTGTTTGTAAATAATATATGCTCACTTCTTCTGTTTTTATGAATGTTTTCTAGTTGTTTTGATGGTCATACTTCCCTGGATCACCTGAAGACTGCTCTTAAAAGCATGGAAACGTTGTCCAGTCACAGTGCTTACCTTCTACAGCAGTTACAGGAGCAGAGGATACAGGGGCTCCTCTGTGACTGCATGCTAGTAGTCAAAGGAGTATGCTTCAAAGCCCACAAAAATGTACTTGCTGCATTTAGCTCCTATTTCAGGTGTGTCATTAATATTAATAATCCACAAGTCATGTAGTTAATATATCCAAGAATATTGCCATACTAGATGAATACCTTGATTCTTAGGATTTTGTTTTTCCCTTACTACTACTGCTGCTATTAAACAAAACAGACATGAAATGGAGATTCAACATGCTTTGTGTTCTCATATTATAGCCTGATAGAGCTCCCCAGGGATAAATTAGCAATGTGTCAACATTGTAAAATAACCTTTTTACTTTTGTCCCAGCAGGTCTTTGTTCCAAAATTCGCCAAGTCAAAAAAATGATGTTTTTCAACTGGTCATTCAGGATGTGGGAGGTATAGGCCAGATACTGGACTACATGTACACTTCCCATCTAGATGTCAACCAGGACAATGTACAAGCACTGTTGGACATCGCCCAGTGCTTACAGGTCCCAAATGTACAGAGCATGTGCAACACTTTCCTGAAACCCAGCGCTCCTGCCGTGGAGGCCCCTTCTTTCTCATTGTCTGGTGTCTTGACCTCGGAACACGACTACCTCCTCGGAACTGGCCTTGCCCAAGACGTGGACCTTCCTTGCCCTTCTTCGGTAGGCCAGAGGTCTGCCTTTGGCAATGGGGCACCAATGTCTCATGGTGGGAACGCTACCTCTGAGACTACAGCCATTACCCAGCCAGTCCCAGAGAAGCAGCTAGTACACGGCTACAAGCTACGCAACTTCTACAGCAAGCAGTACTTCAAGCAGAGTGCTGCTGCTGAGACTAGCAATGCAGCATTAAACCAAGGCCCAAGTCCCCTGGTGCTGGTTGAAGAGCAGCAGTTCCAATTTGGGGTCACACAACCATGCGCGAATGCCCCTGTATGTTCAGGCAATGCGATTCAGTCAAACCCACCCTGTCCGCAGGCTATACCAGCTGAGAAGGAGTTTGGTTCAACGTTGCCTGCTGAGGATTTGTCAACCACAGCCAACCCAGGAGGAAAAGTCTCCCCTGTCAACAAGCCCATGCGGCCAAAGAAAGCCGTCTACCTGAAGAAATACAACTACCTGCGCCCTCAGAAGGCTCTAGAAGAGATGTGCCTGGAGCAGAGCAGCGAACCAGTCAACCACTGCCCAAAGGAGACTCACCAAGAGGAGGTAGTGGTCCAGAGTGAGACACCTGAAGCTCCCGTAGACTGCCTACCTCCCATAGACTGCCTGGCCAGAGACAGGGAAGTGGTATTGGAGACCGCAATGGATTCTCAACTTCCAAGTCCACCTCCTGTTGACCAAGAGGAGGAACCGGACCCACCAACCATCAGTGATCCAACAGAACCAACTGGGCATAAGGTGCAGTACTGCTGTGAGATGTGCGGGAAGACCTTTAAACACCCAAGCAACCTGGAACTTCACAAGCGCTCACACACTGGTAGTTTGTTAATTTCACTATTGTGTCATTACTGAATTTTGGAGCCTTAAAATGTGTGGAAAAAATGCTCAAAAAAGTTGTATGCTGACTTTTTGTAAGGTGAATTTTTATTTTTATTTTTTTTTCTCACAGGGGAGAAACCATTCCAGTGTAATGTTTGCAGGAAAAACTTTTCACAGGTAAAGGTGCACAGTTATCCTTTGTTCAATCAATTTATGAAAGTAATTTAGTGTGTCCACTAGGAAAATAAGGAGGTTTACATGAACACTGTTTTTTTTTGACAGGCAGGTAATTTGCAGACCCATTTACGACGCCATTCTGGAGAAAAACCTTACATTTGTGAACTCTGTGGGAAAAGGTATACACTTATTTTTTTTATGTATTTTTTACAATTTAGAAAGGTTTTCCATATTGGGTGATCTGTCACCATACTGCTTGAATGGACAGCTCTAAATCAGTTGTCTCCAACTCTGGTCCTGGTCAATTACTTGGTGGGCAGGCTTTTGATCTAGCCTAGCATTTGTAGACCCTTGCTCTAGATAGCACTGAGGAGGGCACTACATATACATAACACATTTACAAACAATACATTAGACCTTCATAAGCAGTAACATGACATGAATGTGCATGTGCCACAGCCGTCTAGATAACAATGGATGTGAGTCATAACATGGACTCAGCCATCTAATGTGGTGTATTTGTGTTATGCTGACTACTTCTCCTTCCGTCACTGTGGCATTTCCCAGCTTTGCTGCCTCGGGGGATGTTCAGCGTCACATTGTGATCCACACGGGAGAGCGGCCACACCTGTGTGACATATGTGGACGCGGTGAGTGCTACAACCAACAAATTACTTGTCCCAGTATGGATTCCTGGCACAATATAAACATGGATTCTTAGATGTTACAGTGTTCCTATGTGCGTTTTAAGGTGGGCAGTATATGATGTTTGAGAAATCAAACATCAATTAATAATTCTAACATTCTCATAACATTACAAGCCCTGCTATATATAAGCATTTAAAAATGTAAAGAAACAACAATTAAACGTGTTTATAATAGTGATGAAAAGTTTGGCTCATTTTACTAATCTTTGACTCGTTCAGTCAAAAGAACAAATCTTTAGACCCATTTGGTTCATTTGAGTCAATGGCCAAAGCACGCTGGACCCCCTACTGGCGGAAGATGAACTGAAAACTCGAAAGAGTCATGAGTCTTCAAGCCCGTCTCATTCACATGTCGTTCACCATAGCGGGCTTAGCGTAATTTGTGACTGAGACTTATAAATGTGTGCTTTAAACAATTGATTGCTAGGCATACAAATAAGATTATTTATTGATCTATTTGAAACGAGGTCTAGTTGTGGCAACAACCGGACTAGATTGTGAACGACTCTTGGCGGAATGCATTGCTTGACTGCCGTGAGGCTCAAGCACAATGTCGCTTGCAAACCGCACCTCCCAAACACATTTTTTTTCTCAAGTTCGAATTTGTTGACCAGAGGCTGTGTATGTTTTGGTTCTTCAAAGCTGCGTCCATCATAAAATTCAATAATAAATTAATTGCATTAATTCTTGCACCATGCAATCTATTATCAGTTCTAAACATGTATTTTTCTTCTCTGTGCTCATGATGTATTTTCCTGCATGCGTATATGACAGACAGTTGGTGGTCGGATCACGTCTCTGGAGCCGCTGAGCTGGAGGAGCGTGTATTAATCCTGCTGAAAGACTCATTGCTACCAGCACTAGCAGGTCAAATGACCGACTAAAACGAATGAGTCACTCAGAAAAACAAATCGTGACTCTCGAGTCAGTTACAAGAGTCGTTCAAAAAAGACTAATTGTTTGCAAACTGCACATCACTAGTTTTATAAACATGCATTTATTAAGGATGATTCATGTCGATCTCCTATCTATGCATTATTATTAAGTGTTACCAAGTCCTCTTTGAATGCATGTTGTATCCTTCCTTACTCAGGGTTCAGTAACATCAGCAACCTGAAGGAGCACAAGAAGACTCACACTACAGACAGAGAGTTCACCTGTGACCAGTGTGGCAAGTCCTTCAACATGCACAGGAAACTGCTGAAGCACAAGATCAGACACTCTGGGGACAAACCGCACACCTGCCAGACCTGTGGTGCGTATCAACCTGTATTAGGACAGCCTCTGAGGGGACAGACCCTGAGGCTGTCCGAATATGGATACTGTATTTCATAGATACAGACATGAAGACCACAAGAAAAGTTTGGTAGAAAAAAAAATTGTCTATGAATATAGTTTTCCAAATTCAGGCAACAGTATATTTTGCTGTATGAAGGCAGTTGTTGAGAGCACAATGTCAATGGATGGTTGATTGTGTTGGTTGGGTACATATCATGATGACTCATATCAAACCGTACCGCAGGGAAGAGCTTTGCTGGGTCGGGCGACCTGCGTCGCCACGTGAGAACGCACACGGGGGAGAGACCCTACCTCTGTAACACCTGCGGCAAGAGCTTCACCCGCTCGGCTGTCCTTAGGAGACACTGCAGCATGCACTGCAAGGCCACGCCTGACGACTCCAGCCCTGACGTAGAGGACCCAGAGCAGCCTGGCAGTAGCAGTATTGACGGAGGAGGAGGAGGCCCATTCCACAAGCCTGTCAGCCACAGTAAAGCACCTGAGCCCAGGTCACCACCACCAACCTCCAATACTGTGATGGAGCTCGATAAGCCTTCGCCCCCACCAGCACATACAGAAGCCCCGTCGACTAGCATCCACCTCATCCCCTCTACCTCAACGTCCTTCCCCGAGCTGCGCTCCATCGTTCCCCAGCACCTCCTCCCCTCCACCCCCTCCCAGCAGCAGGAGAAGTGCCCTCCTCTAGCAGACTCCCTGAAACTGGGCAAAGCTCACCTACCTCAAGAGGCCCTTGTGTTTGGCCCCTATGTGGAGAATGGGCCGGTGGGTGTGGAGATACAACAGCAGGTTTCTGGGGCCTCGGTGGTGGCCCGGCAGTACCTCTCAGCCCCAGACAGTTACTGTGGGGCCCTCCCAGGGGCTAGCCGTCCCAGTGGTACCTCCTACAGGGCAAGTGAGGGACCCTTCTTTTCCAGTGTAACACTATGGGGGCTGGCCATGAAAACACTGCAGAATGACAATGACCTGGAGCAGTGAAAGCTGGAGCAAGTAGTGCGTCTAATGTGGCTTCCTTTCCTCGTCTCCTTTTGTCAGCACTGATTTGAAGACACTGTTGTAGGGCAAAACCACATGATGATACCTACTGGTGATCATAATTAGTCTGTTCCCTTTCTTTCACATCATTGTAGATGAAGGGAAGGAGGTCACTAGTCTATTCAGAATTAGCCATAGAGTTCCCTTATGATGGAAGACTGCTTAGCACTATGATATTACCTAACTTCAATGAGTAGAATATAACACTCAGGTTTTTCCTTTTATAGGATATTGTTATTAAGATGGCAAAAAACGTATATTCTTTCTGGATAAGTATGCACTGGTTTGAAATAAAATGTGCCAAAAAATATAGTTTTTTGGTTTAAAATATATTGTATTTTCATGTAGTAATGTTACAATGGTGTATTGTGTAAGCCTGCTCTGTCAACCACACAACGTAGAGGAAATGTATTTCTGGTTCATTATGGCTTCAATAAGTGTCTCCTTTTAGTTGCTCCAAGCCAGTGGCTAAATTCTCTCTTCAGAACAGGGATTTAGTCTGCAGTCTGAGGTCTCTGACCCCATGAAGATAACATTAGGCATGAATGTGAAGTCATGAGAATGATCACAGCTAAAGTCTATGGATTGAGAATAGGCACAGACAATGTTGCAGCAGTGCATAGAATATATCAAAAAGTCCGAAATATTGCTATTATAATGTAATATTTACTATTAAATTCACAAAGTGGAATGGGAACAATAGCAAAGCATAGCAAAATGTCTATCGGAAGGCCTTCTCGCAGCCACTGCCCTAAAACAGGTTCATGTGAGCTGGGCACGGCGCTGTTCAGCGGCTATGGAGCTGAAATTTGAGATCAGTCCTCCACTTTGCATTGATCGCAGTACTGTTTTTGGTGCCAGTTTTATGACACAATAAGGACTATACATTTCTCAAACTGATCACAGCTATTCACTTTTGGGCTGAAGAACTATAGCTAATTGTAACTAAACACGGCCACCTACACATTATGATAAAGTTGCTTATTTCCATAACAGGAGTAATTTTTGTATAATTATAAATATTGTGTAATAGATTAGCCCTAAAAAAGTCACAATAGGGAAAAACGGCAATCTAAGTTGGTGAGAAGGGGTGCACAAATAACACAAACTATTTGTTTTGTTAATGTAACAATTTTCTTGCCCTGGACCTGCTCTCAAGAGTTCATGTCTTGTGTTGCCTATGTATGGGAGTAATGTTGTTACATCACTTACGCTGCCAACAGCAGCATCCATAGCTCGAAGGGACGCCTTTGAGGAGCATCAACGAGAGCTTGGCCATATTGTGCACCCAGCTTGTCGTAAATCGTCTGCGTCACACCTACACCGGCGTTCTCAGTTAAAGCAATAAAATAGGACAACAAAATAAATACGGACTACAAGTAAAAACGTTAACAGGTAAGTGCTGATGTATTAGTCAATAGCATATACAGGTTTATCGTTCGTATCATTAAAATTGGGCTTATTGCAGCCGTAACATTCATAGGATACAATGGATGTGTTATTTTCGAGCGCTCCTTCGTGTATTTTTATAATGAAATTAACGAAAATAATCCACCTTGCATACAGTATATTTTATCAATTGCAATGTGATATGTAGGTCTGATTTTGCTTAATCTCAGGGGTGATTCGCTACGTTAAAATGAAAACAATCACATACCATTCAATTTTGACGACGCATACATGTATTTCTCAGACAATCACTGAACGATTTGTATCTCTCCGAGCAGGTTATACATTTACAGCCTTTCGTCTGGGAAAATGGTTAAATTGGGGAATAATTTCAGTGACAAAAACAACGCCAAAGCCGTCTCAGAAGATGGATTCGACACCATTCCCCTTATAACACCCTTAGATGCCAGTCAACTGCAGTTCCCTGCACTCGACAAGGTAATATTTATTCAAGTGACTTGAATGCCTATTGATACAATAGATCTACGCTACCCATTGTCAAATATTGTCATGGGGTCCGTTTTCTTTATAGTCTGAAATAATATGAATGTGGTCAAATAAGGACCCAAATGGAAATAAACGTGTCTAGAGATAATATAATCACTGTTTGGTCAATAGCCTCAAATAAACATATGTAAACCTATTCTCCATTACACACATGAAGGAAATAGCCCACAATTTATTGCACTTGAATAAACACCTTCATGCAGGCCTATGAGCTCATTGTTTATACATCTTGGTATTTTTGCTTGTGTTTCAGGTGGTGGTAAAGACCAAAACCGACTATGATGGGGGGAACAAGAAGAGCAGGCTGCGCTCCCCAAAAATAGCAGAATTCTCAATAAGCATAATTGAAGGGGTATCTGAACGACTCAAAGTAAGACATGTTACATTCTTCTTCTTCTTCACCCTATCACCTCAACCTCATGATTATTAAAACTGCTGCCATGGCAATGGCCTTTTAATGGTTTTGTCACACTCAGTACACTCAGGCAAATTCGTATGGTCTTTCACTAATTGGTCTTTTGACCAATCAGATCAGCTCTGTAAAAGAGCCGATGTGAAAAGATCTGATGTGATTCGTCAAAAGACCAATTTTGTAGCAAAAATCCGAATTGGGCTGCCTGTCTAACCACAACCAGAGGTCTTTGAGAAGCAAATTGTTCGATTGCTACAGATCATCATCTTAAAAAGCCATATCTGCTCTGATTTGCAAGCTATCAAAGTGTCGGCCATCAACACCAATGGAGCAAATGCATCCCATGACATCCCATAGCACTTGATTTCTATATCTGTAGTGCTCTTCGTGGTGTTTCCCAGCTTAATAAGGCGTAATGTTATCACTTGTAACACATGCACTGTAGATGAAAGGGACATTCATTACATGGGTTCTTCTCTGGCGCCAAGACTGGTTTTGCATAGCATCCCCTCATTTACATTTAAAAAAAATGATTTTTGCAAGATGTTTCTAACTCTGAGAAATATGACATCTATATCCTGGAAATCAGAATAACTTTTATTAAACCTCTGTCAAATAAAATTCACTATGTTTTGTCCCCTGACCAAGACAAGATCAGGGTCTATATTCATAAAGTGTCTGAGAGTAGGAGAGCTGATCTAGGACCAGTTTTGCCTTTGATTATAATGATCCTAGATCAGCACTGCTACCGAGACTTTTAATGAATATGGCCCAGGCCTCATCACTGAGTGATTTCTCCAACACCTCTCTCCCACTCCCCGCCTCCTCAGTTCCTCAAAGCGCCAGTTGTCATTGCGTAACACCCCAGCGATGTCAGTGCAATGTTCTTGTGCAGACTTTTTTAAAGACGTCATGTTTCTCACTCTGTTCAGTTTAATATCCAATTCATATTCCCTAATCAAACCCTCAGCCACATCTTGATGAGCTCTTGTAGATCTGAACAATAGAATAGGTGCAATAAGAAATATGGTAATAACTCCACCTAGCCTTCTGGCCCTGTATCCATAAAGCGCCACAGAGTAGTATCAAGGGGCTAGGCACCTTCAGTAACCCAGAGGTGATGTTTGTGTCTCATCTTCCCAGGTCACACTGCTGGTGATTTGTGCTTTGGCGTTTCTGGTTTGCGTGGTGTTTCTGGTGGTCTATAAAGTCTACCAGTATGAGCAGCCCTGTCCAGATGGCTTCATGTATGTGGTAAGCAACTAAGCATGCCTCTTTTTTCCCTCTTAAGTATTCAAGGTACCAATGAAGACCGACATCTTTAAGAAATCCACTAATCATATCAATGGCAGCATACAATTGCATCTGCGAGACAGAACTTGCTGTGGTAAATCAATTATTTTCTCTCTCTGTTATTGGCAACTTGATGTTTGGTCATTTTGGAAATGACAGGTTTTCACAGGCACTTCCTAGACTCCAAGTCTTGCTTCTCTTCACATTTCTATAGTTATTCCCTTTGTTCCTCTTAAATCTCTCTCCCTCTCTTTCCCTGTCTTGCAGCAAGGTCGGTGCATGCCGACGGGGATGTACGGTTACTACCCCCCTGGCGGGCGCGGGCGTCTCTTCACCATCATCAACCACTACAACATGGCCAAGCAGACCATCACCCGGTCCGTGTCCCCGTGGATGACCGTCATGTCTGAGGAGAAGGTCACCCAGCAAGAGACAGAGACCCACCAGAAGCTGGCCTAACGCACTGGGCTGTATTCAGAGGTGAAACGTTAAGAATGTTACAAATAGAACTACAATAAATAGAGCTCACCTGATGCCCAATTTAACATGAGCGATAATCTGTTCTACAAAATGTATTTCTAATCTTGAGTGTTTTGTAACGTTGCACCCTTCTGAACAGACCCTAGGATCACCATCCAGCCGTGTGAAAAATAGTATACACGGTGCCGTTCAAGCAAACCTGAAATCTGGAAAAACGTTCTTTAGCTAAAATGGTTGTTCTTGAGCTACGCCAGTTTTAACTGATATGATATAACTGCAATGTATCAGGCATAATGTGTTTTAATCAGTGAAATTATTTGACAAATGCATTTGTGTAAGCACAGACAGGAACTGTTGTTGGATGGCTATCTGGTTTGTTTGAATACATACACAAACAAGTCTTGCCACACAGACAGACACTTGGTGACAAAACATCTTTGTACATAAACATAATGGGGAATAAAATCTCACTTCAGTACCCCAAATATAAACTGACAACCATTCTAGTGTCTGCGGCGCTGGTTTAAACACATGCACGGTTCATTTTGTAAGGCTTCTGCATTTCACACAACCATACTTTGTCTTCATTACTACAAAACATTTGAATTACTGTCAGAGCATGTGCCATTTAACCCTTGAGATACAGAAATGTATAACTTTTTGCTCCTAGACTGTTTTGCCTCTCCCATTTGTGGATGAATGGGTGTGTGTGACTCACTTGAAGATGCATTTTAAATGACTTTAATTGACTCCTCCATTTGTGTAGAGGACTTTTTTAATTCGGACTCTTGTCCAATAGGAAAAAAGGGCGGTACTACCTAAACTAGTCCAATAAGAAATGCTCATTTTTGTTTTCCATTTCAAAAGGCCTGAATTCGACACAGGTATGATGTTCTTTATATTTATCCTGCATAATTGAACCCTCTGTAGTTTATCCGTCTCCACATGCAGCACTTAGAGCTCTTCTTTATTGGGAACGACACTATATTTGATCAGGCACTATGTCAATGCCTTCATAAAGCATGGGAATGCTTATTGTCACTGAATAGCATATCCTGTTTTCTTCTCGTTGCTATTGAATGTAAACGTGTAATGCTATATGAATAGGATTCTGTAGCTGTCAGTCACCATAGAACGCAGTCAAGTCATAAAGTGATGTGTAGTAGAACTCAAGAACTCTAAAAATGAAACCTCAAAGGAGTGATTAATACATTTTTCTTTTCAACATATGTCATTTAAGAGTAATGCCTTCTGTTCTCACTGATTTTTTTTATACAATGATGTAAACAGAAGTACATTTGATGCTGTTTTTTTTGTTGGGACAAATGAGTAATAGGCTTTGAGCTGGAAACCAATGTAAACAAATATCTATTAAAATACACACATTTCAAAAACGTTTGAGTAATCCATCATATCTCAACATGATGAAGTTCATTCATGTATTTACGAGTATGGTTTAATAATGCTTAATCTTGTATCAGTTCAGTAATGTTCAACTCCCTTAAGATAAATGAAATCATGACTTTAACAGTATTTTCCCCAGGGCCTTGATCAAAGTGAGATATTGGAGTGATATAATCCTTTTGCTGGGATATAGGATCATCCAAATGAACAGATTTTCAGAAGCATAAATCTGAGAATGAAATCTCTGAAGCTCATTGTTCCAAAGGCCATTTTCTGGATTGAGGTTCATGCCGTTGGCCCAGAGTTCTACATCTGGATACTGTTGGTTTGTCATACACTGGACTGGAGAATAGCTATAGTACAATTTGTATAATATACAGGTAACTACCAAAATGATGTAAACACTTGAGTAAATGAGGGATACAAAGTGTATTGAAAGCAGGTGCTTCCACACAGGTGTGGTTCTCTAGTTAGTTAAGCAATTATCATTCTTCAGGTCATGTATGAAAATGCTGGGCAGGCCATTATTTTGGCTACCATGGCTATGCCCCCATAGGATCACAATGACCCCATCCACAGGGCACAAGTGGTCACTGCATGGTTTGATGAGCTTAAAAACAATGTAAATCATCTGCCATGGCCCTCTCAGTCACCAGATCGCAACCCCTTGGAACACTTATGGGAGATTCTGGAGTGGCGCTTGACAGTCTTTCCCACCACCATCAACAAAACACCAAATAATGGAATTTCTTGTGGAAAAAAATAGACCCCTCAAATATTTATTTTGTCTCTGTTTCATCATTTTCCTTCAATTTGCAAGAAGCTGATGACTGTGTCTCACAGGAGAACATCAGAGCGAGCAAAACAGTGCCCCTCTGTCTCTCTATGTGTAGGCAATCTATCTGATACTGTCTGGTCCAAACGAGTATGACATTGTTGCCGCCTGTAGCATTGAATGCAAGGGAAGCCAGCAAGCATTTGGCCTCCCTTGACAAAAAAAAAGCATAACGAAATTGCCAATCAGTGTTAAGCTAAACTGAGCGAGCTCAACTGTGAATGTTCCTGGTGGGAGGAAAAAGTGTCAAGGGAAGCCAGCTTGGATTTGGCATCTCTCCTATCAAATCGCTTTGAGGACATACGTCATTAACAGAAGCAACTTGAATTGTTGCATCTTGTGTTGTTGTCCACCGGTGGCTAGATAACTAGCTAGCTAAAATGATCCCTTTCCTAAATTAGACATGAGTGGAGATAAGGATTTGGACTTGTGGTTTTACCTAATTCTCCGTACTGGCCAATGATTATAACGGCAATTCTGAGCCAACCATTAATTCATACATTGTTGTGCCCCTGGCCTGAGAGGATGGAAGTCCAATATGTAGATGTAGAAGGCTAATGTTAACTAGCTAACGTTGCCCATGAAGGGAAGTTTGTCTAGCGAGCAAGTATTTTAGCCAGGTTGCCTAGGACAACAAAAAAGTGTGTACTGTATGACAGAGTGATAGACCATTTCGTCAACATGAAAGAGAGGGGGATGGCATTGGCGTTTCACTACAAGTAGGGCGAGTCAACATGTTTTTCTACTTGCGCAAACAGAAATAAGAATGAAGGACATCATATTTAGCTTCTGTTGATTGGACTAAATTGTTTTTGGTATCTTTTAGATGTCACTGTATTAGACTAAGCAGAGGTGATTTGAGGATGTTGAAGTTGAAATGGTGCTGGAACAGAGGAGGCAGTTCCTGTTTTCTTTGTTCCTGTGATTCTAAACAAATAGTTGTTTAGTGGTCCGAAAATGTCGGAAACATTTACTTACTTAACCAGGTTGCAGGTCATGCAATATGCGTCGTGGACTTCACTGGACAGAGCTTGCTATCCGGTTTTGTGCTAAAACAAAAGGTGTGGTTGAAGTTATTCTGCCACGGTCTTCTTATTGTCTTGGCCTTTTGATCTATATATCACAGCCTCAAGGCATATGAATTAGCAGCAAACAACGCAATTATCACGACACATACAGTGTAGGTTGTAATATGGCTTGGCTTCCCCAGTGATTTTACCCGCGCACCGCTGCTGGTGTCTCATCCATCCAATAGAGTTCCAGACACTTGTAGAATCTATGCCAAGGTGCATTGAAGCTGTTCTGGCTCATGGTGGCCCATGTTAGCATTTAGGGGTGGCAGGGTAGCCTAGTGGTTAGAGCGTTGGACTAGTAACCGGAAGGTTACAAGTTCAAACCCCCATGCTGACAAGGTACAAATCTGTCGTTCTGCCCCTGATCAGGCAGTTAACCCACTGTTCCTAGGCCGTCATTGAAAATAAGAATTTGTTCTTGCCTGGTTAAATAAAGGTAAAACAAATTTCCTTTATTTTGGCAGTTGCATGTATCAACTAGTGCCCGATTTCTCAATGCCAATCCTCAAGTACCACCAAGAGTACACATTTTTGTTGTAGCCCCAGACAAAAAACTCCTGATTCAACTCATTGAGGGCCTGATGATTAGTTGACAAGTTGAATCAGGTGTTTCACCAGGGCTACAATAAAAATGTGTACTCTTGGGGGTACTCGAGGACTGGTGTTGGGAACCACTGAACGAGTGAATGTGTGGATCTCTTGCTGTAATTTGGAGAAATAAGAGAAAATAATCACAATTTCTTTCACAAGCAGTGCTTCAATTTATTTGTCTTAGGACTAGGTTTCAACACAAGCAGCAAGTGCCAAGTGGAGTTATACCAACAAAAATACTCCCATTGATTGATCATAACTACCATATTTACACAAACAAAAGGCTTACATGGTCTGTGTAACTTATAACCCTTTTTTGAAAATAACCCATCTTCAAGAGACATAGTATGTGGTTCTCTCATATCTTTTCCCTTGAACGACAAAAATAAATACATATGAAAGACCATAAGGTTTTCAAAAATCATTTTCTTCATCTCAACAAAGCGTAAGTCTACAATGTGTATGGTCAAGACCTCAATACAAACAAAGATAATGAATAGCTCAAAAACCACTTACTTCCTTTGAGAAAGACGGCAGAGGACAGTTGCTGTTGATGCAATAACAAGCATTGTGGTCAGTATGTGATACTGATCCCCCATATGCACACAGTACAGGTGGACGACGGCACTTTGCATTCAGCCAACTGTGTGTTTTACTGAATTTGTAAACATGCGTTTACACTGTCCTCTTGTGGATCGAGTACGGTTGACAGTAGTGAAGTCGTCCTCAAAGCACATGTCTGGGGTTAGTTCTCTTCGGAGTAGGACAAGCTGGTCCTAAACCCAACATTTCGTCCATCCAACCATATACTTCAATGTGATAACCACTTAAGCCCAGGCTGATGTCACTTCCTGCTGATGGAAGTCACTTACTTCCTGGTTCTGCCATATTCAAGGGGTTAGCTGTCATACCAATCCAGGAAGAGCAGAGAGAAGGAGCACATGACGAGGAAGAAGAGAATCCAGACACGGAATCCAGCATTGTTTTGGATGGCCTGGAAACGCAAGGCAAGCATACGATGAAACCACAGAGTTAAAAGACATCACTGGCTGTGCTAAGCACCTCAAGAGTCAGTCACAAATATTTGGTACATTTGTTTTTCTAAAAGTTACATCCACCAAAGGAAACATATGGACACCCTTATAATATTTTTATTTTATTTAGATAAATATTTCAAAATATGTTTAATATCTACATACAATAATATACTGTACAGTATAAAGAGCAGTGGAAACTACTGGGGTTGTTTAGCATAACCTTCCATTACCTCTCGGATGTCCTCGTTTCCCTCTTTGACGTTTTCAGTGGCTCCCACGACTAGCTGATGGATATTGTCTATCTCAGTTTCCTGTGAAGAACACAAAACAGGAAATAATAACACATCAATAACACTTTATTAAGTGGGATGGGCATTGGACCAGGGGGAATAAGGAAGTCGCTCACTTGCATTAGCACCTTCTCCGCAAAAATCTCCTGGAGACGTGAGATTTCGACAACCTTGCCTTCGATTTGCCTGAAAAACATTGGGAGGAGATTAATTAATCTTTGCGTCACCTCAGTCATATTTAGGAATGTAGTGGTAAGAATGGTCTGATTAAACACTAACCTGACTTCATCTACTAGGTTGCTCATCTCACTCACCAGCCTCTGGTTCTCCTGTTCAAACTAGACAGAGTGTATCAACATGTATTTTTCATTTGCAAAGGATACAACATGTGTAAACAGTACAGCTAAATGCTTACTTACAAGCTCTTCCTCAACAATGCAATGTCTAATATCAAAATACGAAAATAGAAAATCAGAATAGGATTTTAAAGAGCACGGAATCAATACTAGGTCAGATATCTACAAATAAAAACAGGGGAAGTAAAACACATGAGAATGTACACTATATGCACAAGGTCAGTACCAGTATCATATCAATATGCAGTTGGTAGATAGTGCATTCAGACCCCTTGACTTTTTGTTACGTTAAAGCCTTATTCTAAAATGTATTAAAACATTTTTTTCTCACACAATCTACACACAATACCCTATAATGACAAAGCAAAAACAGGTTATTAGAAATGTTTGCAAATGTATTCAAACTAAAAAACTTAAATATCAAATTTACATAAGTATTCAGACCCTTTACTCAGTACATTGTTGAAGGAGCTTTGGCAGCGATTACAGCCTTGAGGCTTCTTGGGTATGACTCTACAAGCTTAGCACACCTGTATTTGGGGAGTTTCTCCCATTCTTATCTCTTATCTGCAGATCCTCTCAAGATCTGTCAGGTTGTATGGATCTTCGCTGCACAGCTATTTTCAGGTCTCTCCAGAGATGTTTGATTGGGTTAAAGACCAGACTCTGGCTGGGCCACTTAAGGACATTCAGAGACTTGTGCCAAAGCCACTCCTGTGTTGTTTTGGATGTGTGCTTAGGGTCATTGTTCTGTTGGAAGGTGAACCGTCGCCCAAGTCTGAGGTCCTGAGTGCTCTGGAGCAGGTTTTCATCAAGGATTTCTCTGTCCTTTGCTCCGTTATTCTTTTCCTCTATCCTGACTAGTCTTCCAGTCCCTGCCACTGAAAAACATCCCCACAGCATGATGCTGCCACCACCATGTGGATGGTGCCAGGTTTCCTCCGGATGTGACGCTTGGCATTCAGGCCAAAGTTCAATCTTGGTTTCATCAGACCCTAGAATCTTGTTTCTCATGGTCGGAGAGTCCTTTAGGTGCCTTTTGGCAAACTCCAATTGGGCTGTCATGAGACTTTTACTGAGGAGTGTCTTCAGTCTGGCCACTCTACCATACAGGCCTGATTGGTGGAGTGCTGCAGAGATGGTTGTCCTTCTGAAAGGTTCTCCCATCTCAACAGAAGAACTCTGGAGCACTGTCAAAGTGACCATCGGGTTCTTGATCTCCTTCCTGAACATGGCCCTTCTCCCCCGATTGCTCAGTTTGGCCATCCGGCCAGCTCTATGAAGAGTCTTGATGGTTCCAAACTTCGTCTATTTAAGATTGATGGAGGCCACTGTGTTCTTGGGGACCTTCAAAGCTGCATAAATGTCTTATTACCCTTCCCCAGATCTGGGCCTCCACACAATCCTGTCTCGGAGCTCTACGGACAATTTCTTCGACCTCATGGCTTGTTTTTTTGATATGACATGCACTGTCAACTAAAGGGACCTTAAATAGACAGGTGTGTGCCTTTCCAAAGCATGTCCTATCACTTCAATTTACCACAGGTGGACTACAATCAAGTTGTAGAAACATCAAGAATTATCAATAGAAACAGGATGCACCAGAGCTCAATTTCGAGTCTCATAGCAAAGGGTCTGAATACTTACGTAAATAAGGTTTCTGTTTTTATTAGTAATTAGCCCCCCCAAAAATGTAAACGGTTTTCGCTTTGTCATTATGGGGTATTGTGTGAATATTGATGAGGAACAACATAAATTAATACATTTTAGAATAAGGTTGTAACATAACAACATTTGGAAAACATCAAGGGGTCTGAATACTTTCTGAATGCACTGTACATGTAGGCAGGGGTAAAAGTGACTTGAATCACATGAGATCAGACAACAACGTAGAGACAATAATAGAAAAGTGCATTGAGGAAAGAGAGAGCAAGCACATGTTAGCATACACAACATTTCTGTTCCATACCATCTGCATCTCCTCAGGTGAGAGCTCGTCATCCACACGACCCTGGCCCTCCTCCCACAGGCTCACAGTGTTATCCGGGACCTCCATCACGCTCCGCTCTTCAGGGAGAAAACAAGGAGATGTACACTTCACTTCACTGTAAATAGACTTTTTCTATTGTATGTTTGTTTATTCCATGTGTAACTCTGTGTTGTTGTTTGTGTCGCACTGCTTTGCTTTATCTTGGCCAGGCCGCAGAACTTGTTCTCAACTAGCCTACCTGGTTAAATAAAGGTGAACAAAAATAGTCAGCTGTTCTCAAAATAGATTTTCTTTCCACTCAATGGGATCACCTCTTGGTCTCTGTACTCACCACCGCTGCTGCTCTCCTCCTTGGATGTTTTCTCCTCGCTGTGCTGTTCCACCTGTGGGCTCTTCTCCACCACCATCCTACTGTGGTGGTGCTCTGGCTCTAGTCGGGACCTAGAATAATATCAAAACGCCAAAGGCAAGCTCAGTCTTCTTAAATGTCAAGAAAAACACTAAAGGGATAGTTTGTGTGTTTGGCATTGAAGCCTTTTAATTCATCATTCAGATGTACTCGTGGATACCATTTTTATGTCTCTGCATCCAGTATGAATGAAGTTAGAGGTAGTTTTGTGAGCCAATGCTAACTAGCATTAGCACAATGAGTAAGTCTGCAAGGAACATAGACTTCCCATGATTGTACTAACGCCAGTTGGTAACTTCCTTCAAACTGAACGCAGGGATATAAAAATAGTATCGATGAGTTCATCTGACTCCGGGGAAGTAGATAAAATCTCAAACTATCCCTTTAAGGCAAGGTCACAACGTGTTTTATGGAGATAGATTACTGCCATAATGTTGTAAATGAATGAAGAATAATGCACAAATAAATTACATGTAAAAATACAGACTAATTATACACATTTATTGTCAGAATTCAGCTCAAGCGTCCCTAAAATCAAGAATTCTAACAATAAATGAATAATTCAAGGTATTTTTTGTTTTATCCTTCCATCGAGAATAATAGCTCCCCTCGAACACTCACAGTCTCTTCTTGTCTACCACTCTCTTCACTCGTATAGCCCTCTGCTCGGAATAAAGCTTGCATACTCCTGCAAACAATGATCGACACAAATCATATATTGTCAACATTACTACAAAGTACAGTACTTACAATACGCACCGACATCAAATATATACCGGCATCACTAACGAGCCCACCTTTCAAATACATCTCGATTAGGTCGAGGACCGCCCCCCTGTGCTCTTTAATCTGGGTTGATATGACCCGTTTCTCAGCTGGAAGGGCGACAAAAAATGAGAAAAAAGTGTTATTAATATTGTGTATTTAAGCAGTACACACACACACACACACACACACACACACACACACACACACACACACAAACACACACACACAACCTTCAGAGCGGAGCTGCTTGATGGCTTCAGAGCAGGTTCTCATGAAGATCTGGGCGTCCTGGTCGATCTGGTCTCGCTCATTGTCTGTCATCCGGGTTAGATCTGATGAGATGAGACTGTAAACACACAAAGCAATAAAATAAAAAAACGTATTTCAAATTCAAGTTTTTTATTACATTCATATAGTCAATACAATCCATGAGCATACAACATATCATAAATGCAAGTCATTTAATTAAACAAAACCAATATTAAAAGTGTCAGGATAGATGGCCGTTGAGATGGTATCGAGAGCTAGATAGTATTGATCCCAGATCTGCTATAAACCAGATCTGCCGATTCTGTGTAGTTAAATTAAATCAGTTACTCTGCTGACTGACACACACACACACACACACACAGTTATCTTCATTTTCTGTCAAAGAAACATGAAAAGGGCGCCCAGACCTAATAAAGAAGCAATATACGTACATATTATACAAGTCTATGGGAAGATAATGTCATAGAATCTACTTCTTCCCATTTAAACTAATGATATGTTTCATTCATAACATTTTCATTTAATATTCTCCATTGGACACAGGTTTAAAGAAATCATATTAACAATTTGGCTAATGGATCTAAATTGCTGGCTCATACTGAATTTAGGCGTAGGCCCATACTACATTTTATTCCGCTGCTCTATCGCTACATACAGGTAACTACCAAAATAAAAGGAGACACTTGAGTAAATGAGGGATCAAATTAAATAAAATTGTATTTATCACATACAACAGGTGTAGAACTTACAAGCCTTTAACCAACAAGCAGTTCAAGAAAGAGTTAAGAAAATATATACTAAATAAACTAAAGTAAAAAATAATATTAAAAAGTAACAAGAAAACGACATAATAACGAGGCTATGAATAGTCCGGGTGTCCATTTGATATTCTTGTTCAGCAGTCTTATGGCTTTGGGGTAGCTGTTAAGGAGCCTTTTGGTCCTAGTCTTGGAGCTCCGGTTCCGCTTGCCGTGTGTAGGCAGAGAAAACAGTCTATGACTTGGGTGACGAGTCTTCGACAATTTTTTGGGCTTAGTATATAGGTCCTGGATGTCAGGAAGCTTGGCCTACCTGGTTAAATAAAGGTGACATATATATATATATATAGCATGAGTATATATAGCGTGTGTGTGTGTGTGTGTGTGTGTGTGTGTGTGTGTGTGTGTGTATGTATGTATATATATATATATAAATAAAACACACGTACATATGTGGATACCCCTTCGAATTACTGGATTCAGCTATTTCAGCCCCACCCGTTGCTGACAGCTGTATAAAATCGAGCACACCGCCATGCAATCTCCATAGGAAGAACATTGGCAGTAGAATTACCTTACTGAAGAGCTCAGTGACTTTCAACATGGCACCATCATAGGATGCCACCTTTCCAACAAGTCAGTTTTGTCACATTTCTGCCCTGCTAGAGCTGCCCCAGTCAACTGTAAGTGCTGTTATTGTGAAGTGGAAACGTCTAAGAGCAACAACGGCTCAGCCACAAAGTGGTAGGCCACCCAAGCTCACAAAACGGGACCGCTGTTCTCGGTTGCAACACTCACTACAGAGTTCCAAATGGTCCCTGGAAGCAACGTCAGCACAATTAATGTTCTTTGGGAGCTTCATGAAATGGCTAAGCAGCCACACAAAAGCTTATGCCAAGCCAGCACCCAATGTCACAGGAAGGCCAAAAAGATAATCAAGGACATCAACCACCCGAACCACTGCCTGTTCACCCCGCTATCATCTAGAAGGTGAGGTCAGTACACGTGAATCAAAGCTGGGACCGAGAGACTGAAAAACAGCTTCTATCAAGGCCATCAGACTGTTAAACAGCCATCACTAGCACATTAGAGGCTGCTCCTATAGCCATAGACTAGAAATCACTGGCCACTTTAAGAAATGGAACTGGTCACTTTTATAATGTTTACATAGCTTGCATTACTCATCTCATATATATGTATACTGTGTTTTATACTATTCTACTGTATCTTAGTCCATACCGCTCTGACATTGCTCGTCCATATATGTACAGTTGAAGTTGGACGTTTACATACACCTTAGCCAAATACATTTAAACTCAGTTTTTCACAATTCCTGACATTTAGTCATTGTAAAAATTCACTGTCTTAGGATCACCACTTTATTTTAAGAATGTGAAATGTCAGAATAATAGCAGAGATAATTATTTATTTAAGCTTTTATTTCTTTCATCACATTCCCAGTGGGTCAGAAGTTTACATACACTCAATTAGTATTTGGTAGCATTGCCTTTAAATTGTTTAACTTGGGTCAAACATTCTGGGTAGCCTTCCACAAGCTTCCCACAATAAGTTGGTTGAATTTTGGCCCATTCCTCCTGACAGTGTTGGTGTAACTGAGTCAGATTTGTAGGCCTCCTTGTTCATACGTGCTTTTTCAGTTCTGCCCACAAAATTCCTATAGGATTGAGGTCAGGGCTTTGTGATGGCATCTCTAATACCTTGACTTTGTTGTCCTTAAGCCATTTTGCCACAACTTTGTAAGTATGTTTGGGGTGAATGTCGATATGGAAGACCCATTTGCGACCAAGCTTTAACTTCCTGACTGATGTCCTGAGATGTTGCATTAATATATCCACATAATTTTCCATCCTCATGATGCCATCTAATTTGTGAAGTGCACCAGTCCCTCCTGCAACAAAGCACCGCCACAACATGATGATGCCACCCCCGTGCTTCACGTTTGGGATGGTGTTCTTCGGCTTGCAAGCATCCCCCTTTTTCCTCCAAACATAACGATGGTCATTATGGCCAAACAGTTATATTTTTGTTTCAACAGACCAGAGGACATTTCTCCAAAAACTACAATCTTTGTCACCATGTGCAGTTGCAAACTTTAGTCTGGCTTTTTTGGAGCAGTGGCTTCTTCCTTGCTGATAGGACTCGTTTTACTGTGGATATAGATCATTTTGTACTCGTTTCCTCCAGCAGCTTCACAAGGTCCTTTGCTGTTGTTCTGGGATTAATTTGCACTTTTTGCAAAAAAAATTACATCCACAGGTACACCTCCAATTGGCTCAAATGATGTCAATTAGCCTTAGGAAAAATTACTTGGGTCATGCACAAAGTAGATGTCCTAACCGACTTGCCAAAACTATAGTTTGTTAACAAGACATTTGTGGAGTGGTTGAAAAATGACTTTTAATGACTCCAACCTAAGTGTATGTAAACTTCCGAAACATCAATTACTTTGTCAACGGTTAAATATATCACAATCCACACGAAGGCCGAGCTGAAACCTTGGTGGGGGCATTTTTGGGGTCAAACGTGAAAATGGATTAGCCACATGAAAGTCATACAGTTGAAATGGACAGAAAACAGACAGTAAACAGGACATGGTTCGGTAACCTGATAGGAGGCTTACCTTCCAGCATTCACATAGTCTTTCCTGTGCTGCAGTAGAAAGTCTTTCAGCTTGGTGATGTTAGAAATCTGTCAATATGAATAGAAAATACATGCACATTTATCAATTTCTTCATGTCTCCTTCTCCATTTGTTGACTACATCACAGTTCCTCTTCATGATTTTGGCCAACATTGTGGACTTTCATTGGTAAGATGTACCTGGAACCCCTTTCTTTTTTTTTTTTTACCAAACCAGTGTATACATCTAAAGGGCTTATGAGATAACGATGCAGTATCTTGAGAAGTAGGCCTCTCTCTCAACGATGTCTCGCACACTATGTCTCGCACACTATGTCTCGCACACTATGTCTCGCACACTATGTCTCGCACACTATGTGGACCAAAGAGTTCATTTCAGGCCTTGCTCACACGTCTCAAGTTAGGCCTAAAACAACACAACTTTGCTTTCATTGACTGTGACAGGCAAACCTTGTCCATGGGTCTCTATCCATTCGAATGTTTACCAATTACTCGAACCCCTTTTTTTTTTTTTTTTTTTACAACCAAATGCTGGTAAGAAGTCAGAGGTTGGTGGATTTCATTCCTTCACTGGTGGACCAAAGAGTTCATTTCAGGCCTTGCTCACACGTCTCAAGTTAGGCCTAAAACAACACAACTTTGCTTTCATTGACTGTGACAGGCAAACCTTGTCCATGGGTCTCTCTATCCATTCGGAATGTTTACCAATTACTATTAGTTAACGGCAGGACATACCAAATTCAAACGGGCAATTTCCTTGTTAAATAGTACCAGTAAATAAAATTATACGCTTCTATATAGCTGCCCTGACAGAAAACATTAAAATATGCCTACAATGTATAATCTGTCAACTATTTATCACAGATAAAATGTCAGAGTAAAGGTGTGCGCAGGAAAACCAGAGGAAACTCGGTGGAATCCAATATTTAATCCTGTAATTCAGGCAACATCGAAAAATACTTCATCGTTCCCCATCCACAGAGTGGAGCGCGAGAAGGACAGAAGTGTGTGTGAGTCCATACACAGCAGGCTCTGTTTGAGAAAAGAAAAGAAAAAACAGAAAATACTCCAGACAAGCAAAGTATTGAAAATGACACAATGACTTTGACTGTGACAGAAGCCCATGGTGAGCTGGATTGTTTTGGTAAAGCCAAAGCCCACTGTCTTCGGTCCAATCTTTTTCTTCTAGTGACCAAATCGCTGTTAACAGGGTTTTTGAAGAATATTTTTTTTACTTTTCTTACAGAGCTACAATTTGCTTGAAACCCATCTCCTCTCCCAGAAAACAAATAGGCATTTGCATTTATTATGGCTCCCCATTAGTTCCTGCCAAGGCAGCAGCTGCTCTTCCTGGGGTCTGGCAAAATTAAGGCAATTATACAATTTTAAAAACATTACAATACATTAATTAAAGAATTCAGAACACACTAAGTGTGTGCCCTCAGTCCCATAGTCCACTACCACATATCTACAACGCAAAATCCATGTGTACAGTCGTCAACAAAAGTTGAGAATGACACAAATATTACATTTCCACAAAATTTGCTGCTTCAGTGTCTTTAGATATTTTTGTCAGATGTTACAGAATATTGAAGTATAATTACAAGCATTTCATAAATGTCAAAGGCTTTTATTGACAATTACATGAAGTTGATGCAGAGTCAATATTTGCAGTGTTGACCTTTCTTTTTCAAGACCTCTGCAATCCGCCCTGGCATGCTGTCAATTAACTTCTGGGCCACACTGATGGCAGCCCATTCTTGCATAATCAATGCTTGGAGTTTGTCATATTTGTGGCGTTATGTTTGTCCACCCGCCTCTTGTGGATTGACCACAAGTTCTCAATGGGATTAAGGTCTGGGGAGTTTCCTGGCCATGGACCCAAAATATCGATGTTTTGTTCTCCGAGCCACTTAGTTATCACTTCTGCCTTATGGAAAGGTGCTCCACCATGCTGGGAGAGCGATGTTCGTCACCAAACTGTTCCTGGATGGTTGTGAGAAGTTGCTCTCGGAGGATGTGTGGGTACCATTCTTTATTCATGGCTGTGTTCTTACGCAAAATTGTGAGTGAGCCCACTCCCTTGGCTGATAAGCAACCCCACACGTGAATGGTCTCAGGATGCTGTACTGTTGGCATGACACAGGACTGATGGTAGCGCTCACCTTGTCTTCTCCGGAAAAAATGCCCCAAACAATCGGATTGGGGATTCACCAGAGAAAATGACTTTATCCCAGTCCTCAGCAGTCCAATCCCTGGACCTTTTGCAGAATATCAGTCTGTCCCTGATGTTTTTCCTGGAGAGAAGTGGCTTCTTTGCTGCCCTTCTTGACACCAGGGCATCCTCCAAAAGTCTTCGCCTCACTGTGCATGCAGATGCACTCACACCTGCCTGCTGCCATTCCTGAGCAAGCTTTGTACTGGTGGTGCCCCAATCCCGCAGCTGAATCAACTTTAGGAGACGGTCCTGGCGCTTGCTGGACTTTCTTGGGCGCCCTGAAGCCTTCTTCACAACAATTGAACCGGTCTCTTTGAAGTTCTTGATGATCCGAAAATGGTTGATTTAGGTGCAATCTTACTGGCAGCAATATCCTTGCCTGTGAAGCCCTTTTTGTGCAAAGCAATGATGACGGCACGTTTCCTTGCAGGTAACCATGGTTGACAGAGGAAGAACAATGACTCCAAGCACCACCCTCCTTTTGAAGCTTCCAGTCTGTTATTCGAACTCAATCAGCATGTCAGAGTGATCTCCAGCCTTGTCCACGTCAACACTCACACCTGTGCTAACGAGAGAATCACTGACATGATGTCAGCTGGTCCTTTTGTGGCAGGGTTGAAATGCAGTGGACATGTTTTTGGGGGATTCAGTTCATTTGCATGGCAAAGAGGGACTTTGCAATTAATTGCAATTCATCTGATCACTCATAACATTCTGGAGTATATGCAAATTGCCATCATATAAACTGAGATAGCAGACTTTGTGAAAATTAATGTGTGTCATTCCTCACTTTTGGCCATGACTGTACATGTGTGTATAGTGCATATGTTTTCATGTGTGTGTATTCATGTGCCTGTGTTACTTCACAGTCCTCACTGTTCCATAAGGTGTATTTTTACCTGCTTTTTAAATCTGATTCTACTGCTTGCATCAGTTAGCTGATGTGGAATAGAGTTCCATGTAGTCATGGCTCTTTGTAGTACTCTGCACTTCCCATAGTCTGTTCTGGACTTGGGGACTGTGAAGAGAGCTCTGGTGGCATGTCTTGTGGGGTATGCATGGGTGTACCTTCAGCTTGTCAACACCTCTTATAAAAACAAATAATGATGAAGTCAATCGCTCTTCCACTTTGAGCCATAAGAGGTTGACATTCATGTCACTAATGTTAGCTCTTCATGTACTTTTAAGGGCCAGCCGTGCTGCCCTGTTCTAAGCCAACTGCAATTTCCAATGTCCCTCTTTGTGGCCCCTGACCACAGTACTGAACAGTAGTACAGGTGCGACAAAACCAAGGCCTGTAGGACCTGCCTTGTTGATAGTTTTTAAGGCAGAGCAGCACTTTATAATGGACAGACGTCTCCCCATCTTAGCTACTGTTGTAGCAATATGTTTTGACCATGGCAGTTTACAATCCAGGGTTACTCCAAGCAGTTTAGACAGTTTAGTCTTAAGGTGTGACATTGCTTCAGAGCAATTAGAATCAAGCAGGTTTAAGGGATCAAATGTTATTTGTTATTTAGAGTACCTGTGCTTGTAAAAGGGTTGAGTGAAGTGAAACATTCCCATGGTTGAAAGGCGTGTGTTGTCTACTGTGTCTGGACATCTCCAACCGTCAAAGGCCTGAGTGTTTGTTATTTTTCCAATTCTCCCAGGCACTTTCACTATTTTTCCTCACAGCTATAACCCCATAACATGCTAATTATTGTAAATAAAATACAATTCTAGTCAAGGTTTATTGGTCGCGTACACAGATTTGCAAATCCCGCAAGTGCAGCGAAATGCTTGTGTTTCCAGCTCCAACAGCGCAATAATAATACCTAGCATTTTTTTAAAAACAATAGACACATAGTAGACCTACAATCCAGGGTCACTAGACCACTGGTGTGATATTTGAAATCTACTTCAAATCAAAATCAAAATGACAAACATCATATTCTTAAATTCCATACAAGCCAACGTGTCTCTGCTTTGCAACACCTCACCAGCATGTGGCAGTAGGTCCCTAGTGTAAGAGCCCCACTAGCTCTCAGGAGAGAACAGAGAGAAGATGCTGCTGGTTTGGAAGGGGGGGGTGATACATCTCCTTTGTGTATACATTTAGGTTCAGAGGTGCAGTTTAAAAGTAAAAAAAAAATACAGATAAGAATAAGAAATAAAAGGAACAAGTAATTAAAGAGCAGCAGTAAAATAACAATAGCGAGACTATATACTGCGGGGTACCGGTACAGAGTCAATGTGCGGGGGCTCCAGTTAGTTGAGGTAAAATGTACAGTTGAAGTTGGAAGTTTACATACACTTAGGTTGGAGTCATTAAAACTTGTTTTTCAACCACTTAACACATTTCTTGTCAACAAACTATAGTTTTGGCAAGTCAGTTAGGACATCTACTTTGTGCATGACACAAGTCATTTTTCCAACAATTGTTTACAGACAGATAATTTCATTTATAATTCACTGTATCATAATTCCAGTGGGTCAGAAGATTACATACACTAAGTTGACTGTGCTTTTAAACAGCTTGGAAAATTCCAGAAAAGTATGTCATGGCTTTAGAAGCTTCTGATAGGCTAATTGTCATAATTTGGGTCAACTGGAGGTGTACCTGTGGATATATTTCAAGGCCTACCTTCAAACTCAGTGCCTCTTTGCTTGACATCATGGGAAAATCAAAAGAAATCAGCCAAGACCTCAGGAAAAAGATTGTAGAACTCCACAAGTCTGGTTCATCCTTGGGAGAAATTTCCAAACACCTGAAGGTACCACGTTCATCTGTACAAACAATAGTACGCAAGTATAAACACCATTGGACCACGCAGCCGTCATACCGCTCAGGAAGGAGACGCGTTCTGTCTCCTAGAGATGAACGTACTTGTGTGTGAAACGTGCAAATCATTCCCAGGACAACAGCAAAGGACCTTGTGAAGATGCTGGAGGAAACAGGTACAAAAGTATCTATATCCACAGGAAAACGAGTTCTATAATCGACATAACCTGAAAGGCCGCTCAGCAAGGACGAAGCCACTGCCTCAAAACCGCCATAAAAAAGCCAGACTACGGTTTGCAACTGCACATGGGGAAAAAGATCATACTTTTTGGAAAAATGTTCTCTGGTCTGATGAAAAAAAAAGTAGAACTGTTTGGCCATAATGACCATCGTTATGTTTGGAGGAAAAAGGGGGAGGCGTGCAAGCCGAAGAACACCATCCCAACCGTGAAGCACAGGGGTGGCAGCATCATGTTGTCGTGTTGCTTTGCTGCAAGAGGGACTGGTGCACTTCACAAAATAGATGGCATCATGAGGCTGGAAACCTATGTGATATATTGAAGCAACATCACAAGACAGGAATTTAAAGCTTGGTCACAAATGGGTCTTCCAAATGGACAATGACCCCAAGCATACTTCCAAAGTTGTGGCAAAATGGCAACAAAGTCAAGGTACTGGAGTGGCCATCACAAAGCCCTGACCTCAATCCCATAGAAAATGTGTGGGCAGAACAGAAAAAGCATGTGTGAGCAAGGAGGCCTACAAACCTGACTCAGTTACAACAGCTCTGTCAGGAGGAATGTGCCAAAATTCACCCAACTTATTGTGGAAAGCTTGTGGAAGGCTATCCGAAACGTTTGACCCAAGTTAAACAATTTAAAAGGCAATGCTACCAAGTGCATGTAAACTTCTGACCCACTGGGAATGTGATGAATGAAATGAAAGCTGAAATAAATCTCTACTATTATTCTGACATTTCACATTCTTAAAATAAAGTGGTGATCCTAACTGACCTAAGACAGGGCATTTTTCCTAGGATTAAATGTCAGAAATTGGGAAAAACTGAGTTTAAATGCATTTGGCTAAGTTGTATGTAAACTTCCGACTTCAACTGTACATGTAGGTAGAGTTATTAAAGTGACAATGCATAGATGAGAACAACAGAGAGTAGCAGAAGTGTAAGGGGGGGAGAGGGGGGGGCAATGCAAATACTCTGGGTACCCATTTGAATAGATGTTCAGGAGTCTTATGTCTTGGGGTAGAAGCTGTTTAGAAGCCTCTTGGACCTAGACTTGGTGCTGCTTGCCGTGCGATAGCGGAGAGAACAGTCTATGACTAGGGTGTCTGGAGTATTTGACCATTTTTAGGGCCTTCCTCCTCTGACACCGCCTGGTATAGAGGTCTCGGATGGCAGGAAGCTTTGCCCCAGTGATGTACTGGGCCGTTCGCACTACCCTCTGTAGTGCCTTGCGGTTGGAGGCTGAGCAGTTGCCATACCAGGCAGTGATGCAGCCAGTCAGGATGATCTCAATGGTGCAGCTGTAGAACATTTTGAGGATCTGAGGACCAATGCCAAATCTTTTCAGTCTCCTGCGGGGGAATAGGTTTGGGGATCTTATCCTTGTTGTTCTTTTCAGCTCCAATGGGGAATCCACAAAATCCCTGTGGGATGCAGAAACTGGCAGAGAACTTTTCCGTGCAACAATGTCTATGGAAAACTTTCACATTATTTCCAGGCTTTGATAACCAAGACACCAGATGAGCTCGGCGGCAGAGAGACAAGCTAACTGCAATCAGGTCAGTGTAGGACAAGTGGGTGGACCGCCTTCCCGTCTTACAACCCTGGGCCCAACGTTACAGTTGATGAACAGCTTATAACATTTAGGGGTCGCTGCCCCTTCAGGCAGTACATGCTCACAAAATACGAAACCAAGATCTGGGGTGCCTGTGATGCAGCTTCATCATATGCATGGAACTTGCAAGTGTATAGGGGGAAAGAAGATGGAGGAGCCCCTGAGAAAAACAAAGGAATGTGGGTTGCCCTGGATGCGATACAGGGACTCCGTGGCTACATCATCACATATGATAACTGTTATACATTGCATAAGCTGGGACAGGAGCTCCTCAAGAGGAAGCTGACGATGGTAGGAACAGTACAAAAAAACAAGCCAGAGCTCCCACTTCAGCTGTTGAATACATAGAACAGGACTATCAATTCCTATAAGTTTGTTTTCACGGCCGACACGTGCCAAAAAAAGGCAAAAATGGGGTACTCATGAGTATGCTGCATAGGGATGTGAAAATCTGTGGCCGGGAACATCAAAAACCAGAAATCATAATGGATTGCAATGCCACAAAAGGAGGGGTGGATATTTAGACAAGCTGGTGACTGGCTACAGCTGCAAAAGAAGAATGCTTAGCTGGCCACTTGTGATATTCTTCAACTTTTTGGACAGCTCGGGATACAACGTTTGACATCTGGATGGTGTTGAACCCAGATTGGAACAGAGGGAAGCTCCAGAAGAGACCGCTCTTTGTCGAGGAGCTGGGCAAGGCATTGGTAAGACCTCAAATCCAGAGGAGGCAACATATCCCAAGAACCCCAGCTTCTGCAGCCATCGTGAAGAGAATTCAGGAGGAGGATGCTGGTTCCGCATTCGCCAGACCCACAGTACCAACAACTCCAATTCCGGAAGTAAGTGTGAGTGATGTTGTTGCATGTGTTTGTATGCCTCTTCTACCTTGGTCTGCTGTAACTATATGTGAGTGAGTGAGATGTTAGTAAAATTCCTGAACTAAGTGTTTTCATTAGGGATGCACGATATATTGGTGAACATATCGGAATCGGACGATATTAGCTAAAAATTCCCTTATCAGTATCGGCCCGATGTCTAGTTTAACGCCGATGTGCAATACTGATGTCAAAGCTGACGTGCATACCTATAAACGTAGGTACATGACGTAATGGCGCCACGTAAAATTTTGCGCAACACAGCATTCCTAACCTAGCCCACAATGTCTGCTGTATGGATCGAGCAGTCAACAGGTCGATTAGTCATTTGAAAGAGTAAGAACATTTCAGCGAGACAACTCAAAAGGCGAAATCCATTAAAGCTAAGATAATGGAATTCATTGCCCTTGACAATCAACCGTTCTCTGTCATGGGTGATGTTGGCTTTCGCCGACTATTTTTCAGATTGTTGCCCTACTGGAGTTACACAGTAATAGCGTCACTGCTATTAGCTTCACGACATACTATGGACCTCTGTTTGGGTCTTTGCGTGTCAAAAAAGATACACATCAAATAACACTATTTGACCCGTTAAATATTTTAATTTGACACGTCAAATAACACAGTTCTATTATAGAATATTGTGTGTTCTGAATTTGCACGTGCAAGCCAAGCGCCACCACTACTATCAGTAGCACTGTCGCCCGCAATGTCTGGGGTAGCTAGCTTTAGCTTGGTACCTAGCTAACACCAATACAACCAGCCGGAAAACAATGACCAGTAGAAACTGCAGTCATTTTCATTATTCTTAGCAATGATTTAGGAATCTTGTGAGTAAGTATTAGCTAGGTAGCCACTTGTTGTTCGCCTATTGAAATTGAACTTCAGTTCATGAAAATAAATAGCTAGCCAGCAACTTAACCTTGTTGCCCAAAGCTAACGTTATAAACAGCCAGCTAGCTTTATCTGGCTAGTGAGGCTCGACCGGACCGGGTTATGTGTTGTGAAGCTAGCCAAAATAAGGATTAGGCACAATAGTAGAATTTGTTGGTTACCTTCAAAATAAAAGTACCTCTTTAAAAGTGATGCAGAAGGTTACAATTGATGGAATCATGCCATATTTAGACTAGATAAATGTTAAACAAGGTTGGAATGTGAAGCAATGAAATGGGGTATCAGTCTACTCGGTGACACCCACAAAACACGACTGTGTAGAGTTTATGCAAATATTAGCGTTGTAGCTCTTAGCGCGGGACTGTGACTGTGTGAAATCACCTCCCCAGTCAGCCTATTGTGTGTACGTAAAAAATGTATGAACGTGTTCAATTATTATGTGCAGTCATACTCAGGTCCTGATAGGTCAACACGCTTATTTGACGTGTATCTTTTTTGACACGCAAAGACCAAAAGCACTGCAAGTAAGTGAAAGAAAGGTTTTGATTATGTTTTACTGGTAATGGGGACATACGTAAATGCCAACAAAATAACTTTTTTGGTCAGTGTGTTGTGTGTAACCATTATTTAACTAGGCAAGTCAGTTATGAACATATTCTTATTTACAATGACAGGGCAAACCCGGACGACGCTGGGCCAATTGTGCAATTGTGCACCGCGCTGTGCACCGCACCGTTGATTAAGTGTTATCATTGTATAGCCTACTATTAATAGACTACTAAACATTTAATGCATGCGAATCCTATTCTGTGCCAGTGTCATAATTTGCCATCAGAGAAGGAAGAATGATGTCACTACTGATAATCCACTAATAAAATACAATGACACAATATGATGCTGAAAAAAAATAGGGGGGGAAAATGGAGATTAAATCAGAGGAGCTGTGGAAAAAAATCGAACAAATAAATGTGCTGATGAATTTAACTCCGGTATCCACTGAAGGAAACTCTTTTGAGCAGCCCCCTGAACAACTTCTACAAGTACAACATGAACCTGCGCCTCCAGAGCTGGAGCAACCATCTGAATCCTTGACTCCAAGGAGCAATCCCTTGAGACTCAATCTCAAACACTGGAGCAACCACTTGCTTCCTCCATTCCAGAAAACGTTTTTAAAAAAGGTATCAAAGCGTTGCAAGTGGCTGCAAAAGGAAAAAGGAGAACTAAAGAAGAAAATTCTCCAACTGGAAATGCAACTAAAACAATCACAACAAAAAAGCGACAAATTCTGAAAGGGCATGCAAAGGTCAAATAAATTTAAATGCAATCTAAGTGAAAAATCAGGCCACGGGGGAAAAATAAACATGTCTTTAGTGAGGAAAACACAGGTCATTGCATTTCTCAGTAGAGATGAAAATAGTCACCTTCTCTCAGGGAAGAAAGACACGGTCACGCAAAACAAGAAGGTTCAGTGGCGCATACTCATTAAATCTCTAAAAGAACTCCATGCAGAGTACAATTCAGAGGTGGATGAGACACTCGCTGTCATACACACAGTTTTTACGACTGCGGCCATTTTACATTACAAAGACAAAGGCACATGAGCGCAACACCTGAGCGTGTCTTAATCACGAGAATGTGAAACTTCTAGTTGACAGGTTGAGCCAAAGCGGGTTTCTGAAAACCTCAAGCGTTTCCATGTTACTGTATTCCATTGTGATCTCAAGAACAAGCAATGCATGTACCGTGTTTGTGCAAAGTGTTGCTATGATGAAGTAGAGCTGGCCCTACCTGAAGAGAATGCACCGATTTTCATGGCAACAGTGGCAAAGGGATAAATCAAACAATGGAGAAAGTTAATTTACCAATTTTGTGAGAAATAAAAACAGATGGGCACGTGGCTCGATCTGGCTAAAAACTTCAATGAGAAACTGGATGCTCTTGCGAGGCACCAGTTTAACTGGCTGCACCAAGTTGAGTAGTGCCGAAATTATTGTTATTGCTGAAGGAATCACATTTAATCAATATTTATGGGCCATATTGATATGAGTCATTCAGGGTAACAAAATATTGTCATACAGTGTAACACCAGTATTTTATATTAAAATACAATAACTTTGTTTTGTTGACTTAGACAAAAACATATCTCAAATGATTGAAGTGAAATATTTTCATAGATTTTTGAATTATTTTCAGTTTAAGAAATTTTGAGTTGTACCCGTGACACATCAAATATGTGGTATTCAACATGATGTCATTTTTTTCTGGGAAGTTATAATTCTGCCAGTCCAAGTATGGATATACAGTGGGGCAAAAAAGTATTTAGTCAGCCAACAATTGTGCATGTTCTCCCACTTAAAAGGATGAGAGAGGCCTGTAATTTTCATCATAGGTACACTTCAACTATGACAGACAAAATGAGGGAAAAAAATCCTGAAAATCACATTGTAGGATTTTTAATTAATTTATTTGCAAATTATGGTGGTAAATAAGTATTTGGTCACCTACAAACAAGCAACATTTCTGGCTCTCACAGACCTGTAACTTCTTCTTTAAGAGGCTCCTCTGTCCTCCACTCATTACCTGTATTAATGGCACCTGTTTGAACTTATCAGTATAAAAGACACCTGTCCACAACCTCAAACAGTCACACTCCAAACTCCACTATGGCAAAGACCAAAGAGCTGTCAAAGGACATCAGGAACAAAATTGTAGACTTGCACCAGGCTGGGAAGACTGGATCTGCAATAGGTAAGCAGCTTGGTTTGAAGAAATCAACTGTGGGAGCAATTATTAGGAAATGGAAGAAGTAAAAGACCACTGATATGGGGCTCCACGCAAGATCTCACCCCGTGGGCTCAAAATGATCACGCCCAATTTTTCAGTTTTTGATTTGTTAAAAAAGTTTGAAATATCCAATAAATGTCGTTCCACTTCATGATTGTGTCCCACTTGTTGTTGATTCTTCACAAAAAATACAGTTTTATATCTTTATGTTTGAAGCCTGAAATGTGGCAAAAGGTCGCAAAGTTCAAGGGGGCCGAATACTTTCGCAAGGCACTGTATATTGTGATTATAAAAAATGAGCATACATTTTTTTTAAACACTTAGTGTTATACTGAATGGCATATTACTAGGATACATTCATATGAATCACAATAAAAATGAATTATTGGCTTTATTCTTGAATAGAAATAATAAGTGCATAGATGACACTCCAATGAACACAAAAAAAACCTTTTAGGGAATTGGAATTGCTGTTTATTTGTTTTGCTACTTTGAAGTCTTTGCGTAAATTGTTATGGCTGTATCATTTTAAAAACCCAATAATGTTGTGGGTTCAACAGACCTGCAAACATTGGGTGAATAACAAAAAAAAGTGTTTAAATCTTGTTTGGGTTACTAAACTCAGCAAAAAAATATAATTCGTAAAAATTATATTAAATTATCCAAATAACTTCACAGATCTTCATTGCAAAGGGTTAAAACACCATTTCCCATGCTTGTTCAATGAACCATAATTAATGAACATGCACCTGTTGAACGGTTGTTAAGACACAAACAGCTTACAGGCGTTAGGCAATTAAGGTCAGCTATGAAAAATTAGGACACTAAAGAGGCCTTTCTACTGACTCTGGAAAAAAAACAAAAGACCGGGAACGCAAAATCCTCCATCAGTGCTCAGACTGTCCGCAATAGGCTGAGAGTCTGGACTGAGGTCTTGTAGACCTGTTGTAAGGCAGGTCCTCACCAGACATCACCGGCAACAACGTCACCTATGGGCTCAAACCCACCAACGCCGGACCAGACAGGACTGGTAAAAACTGCTCTTCACTGACGAGTCGCGGTTTTGTCTCACAAGGGATGACGGTCGGATTCGCGTTTATCGTTGAAGGAATGAGTTACACCGAGGCCTGTACTCTGGAGCGGGATCGATTTGGAGGTGGAGGGTCAGTCATGGTCTGGGACGTTGTGTCACAGCATCATCTAACTTATCTTGTTGTCATTGCAGGCAATCACAACTCTGTGCCTTACAGGGAAGACATCCTCCTCCATCATGTGGTACCCTTCCTGCACGCTCATCCTGCAGACAATGCCACCAGCCATACTGCTCGTTCTGTGCGTGATTTCCTGCAAGACAGGAATGTCAGTGTTCTGCCACGGCCAGCGAAGAGCCCAAACCTCAATCCCATTGAGTATGTCTGGGACCTGCTGGATCGGAGGGTGAGGGCTAGGGCCATCCCCCCCAGAAATGTCTGGGAACTTGCAGGTGCCTTGGTGGAAGAGTGGGGTAACATCTCACAGCAACAACTGTCAAATCTGGTGCAGTCCATGAGGAGAGGCACTGCAGTACTTAATGCAGATGGTGGCCACACCAGATACTGACTGTTACTTTAGATTTTTACCCCCCTTTGTTCAGGAACACATTATTCAATTTCTGTTAGTCACATGTCTGTGGAACTTGTTCAGTTTATGTCTTCATGTCTCAGTTGTTGAATCTTATGTTCATACAAATATTTACACGTTAAGTTTGCTGAAAATAAACGCAGTTGACAGTGAGAGGACATTTCTTTCTTTGCTGAGTTTACATAATTCCATGTGTTATTTCATAGTTTGTCTTTATTATTATTCTACAATGTAGAAAATAGTAAAAATAAAAACCCTTGAATGAGTAGGTGTCCAAACTTTTGACTTGTACTGTATAGTGTGTATATTTACATTGTATGTATGTAAGTATATACAAACACACACACACACACACACACATAAACACACACACAGGGGATTGAAAATGATGCAGACAACTATATTGATGGAAGCTACAATATATCTGCAATATTAAAGTTGATATATATATATATATAAAATACAATTGGGGAGTATATATATATATATATATATATATATATATAAATTATTTATTTATTTCTAAAACAACTTGTTTAGCTGGGACTTTTTTTTTTACCCCCTTTGAACAAACCTACATCACTTGGGGGCAAAAACAAGTAATGTGTTCACTTGATGAAAAAAGCCTCAGTTTTATCCTATTCAAGGCAGCTACCTCTCTCTCGGTCTGTCCTGACTCCCATAGATGCAAACAGTAATTTCATGTTGAAGATTTACTGAGAAAGAAAGAAATTGAGACCACAGACTTCCTGCCAGATCATCCTCTACCCCTCCAATTATTTTTGGCCAGACTTTTATTTTGAAATTAGATGGAAAACATGACTGGAATGTGGTGTTTGTTGGGTATTTGAGCAACCCTTATGTTTGGTGTCGTTGCACTTAAGGGATTCATGAACAAAACACTTAGATGAAGGAACACATTCTTCTCTTCTTATGCCTGTGTATATTATGCACATTTTTGGTAAACAGTAGAACAGACTTAGCGTGTACCAATGTACAGTAGGCTACCCAAACGTAATGTTAACTGGTCACCATCTGTATTTAAGGCTATCCTATTTAAAAAATAAAATTGTTCACAGGATTTAATGGTTATTATGTCTTTGTGAAAGAGACAGGCATTTAAGTCTTGAAACCTTTTACAGTTGTTTTAAGAAATGTCACTTTTCCTCTTGAGGTTTGTTCTGTTTTCCCTGAGCATGAGTCGATGTTTGACAGTTTGTGATTATTAAGGAAATGTTTCTGCCTATTTTAATACAGATATGCAAAATGATAGCGGAATTGATCATGTTTGAGTAATCAATTATCCTTTAGATAACATAGTCTTATGTGGCCTATGCCTATTTGTCAAGGAAAGAGTCTTAATTACAGAATGCCGTTATGGCTCATATCAATCAGAATTTTGCCTATAAAGCTTGTCTCTCTGAAGCAGTACAGTACTTTTGTTAGAATTAAACTGTTTAGTTTGCAGAGTATCTGGATTCTGTCTTGCTGCCCTTAAGTTTGACACTAGTCTACAGACAGTGTTTGTGCATTTGTCTCCATATTTTACACTTTGTTCTTTTCATTTTTGCAAACAGGGGAAATCCCCTTTTTGAAACATCTGGGAATTTGCCTGGCTTCAATGCGAAAAGAGAGCGGAGATGAACCCAAATTTTAAAGACATTGTTTAGCAGGACATTCAGCTCAGGTAAATCCCCTCAAATCACAACCTGGTGGTGAGAGAATGATTCGCAGTTAAAACAAAAAAAAATCCCATTTAACCTTTATTTAACTAGGCAAGTCAGTTAAGAACAAATTCTTATTTACAATGATGGCCTAGGAACAGTGGGTTAACTGCCTTGTTCAGGGGCAGAACAACAGATTTTTAACTTGTCAGCTTTGGGATTCGATCTAGCAACCTTTTGGTTCCTGGCCCAACGTTCTAATCACTGCGTGTGTTTGTGAAAGTGATAGAGAAAGAAAGAGAAAACGAAACAGAGATAGTTTGGGGGACAGACAGAAGAAGACTAGTGAGACTACAAAACAATTGACAGCTGATGCGGATTCAGGACAGCTGATGCAGGTCCATCGATCCATGACAGCTGATGCAGATTCATTGATCATCGTGACAGCCGATGCAGGTTCATTGATCATCGTGACAGCCGATGCAGGTTCATTGATCATCGTGACAGCCGATGCAGGTTCATTGATCATCGTGACAGCCGATGCAGGTTCATTGATCATCGTGACAGCCGATGCAGGTTCATTGATCATCGTGACAGCCGATGCAGGTTCATTGATCATCGTGACAGCCGATGCAGGTTCATTGATCATCGTGACAGCCGATGCAGGTTCATTGATCATCGTGACAGCCGATGCAGGTTCATTGATCATCGTGACAGCCGATGCAGGTTCATTGATCATCGTGACAGCCGATGCAGATTCATTGATCATCATGACAGCTGATGCACGTTCATGGCAATTATTGTGGGGTGATTTGTGAAAACTTGGTCTGTGTCAACTGGAAGAAATGGGGTGAAGAGATTTATTTACTGCTCAAATTAGGATTCTCATGTAAAAGGGCCAATAAATATAGCCTAGGCTATGGTATTCTAATTTCAGAGCAGCTAAATTCCACCAGAGCATCACATTTACGGCGCTGTAGAAGCACTTAAAACTTTCTGACAGAATCCAAAGTTATTCTGTTCAAGAGCCCGAGGTTCTCCAATAGGAGAGACGTTCACAGCTCACTGCAAACACAAAGCTAAAATAGACCAGAGTTTTCCAAATGTAACTCAATGTTTTGAGAATTTAACAGATTATCATTTCCATTTCAAATTTGCCATATGAGGCCACCCCCTGCCTCGCTCAAGTTTAGCAATAATGCATACTTCTAAGCACTGGCTGATCGCCGCACTTTTTGGAGATTCAAAGAAAATACAGTAAAAAGCTGTTCTGTTTTGGACTGCTGAAGGCACGGTGGGTAGCCAAAGGTTATTTTTCTACACACAATTTAACAATTTTGGGGTGACCTCCTCCATTTATACAAGAGAAGGCCAGCCTGCTGTGAAGACCAGGAGGAGAGCGGTGAAACTGAGATCACAGTGCCCCCAACAAGGTAAAAGATTCCCCCCCCCAACCACCGCACCCTGCACACACTAACCCTCTTACTAGTCCATAGAGCCTTTCGCTTCGCCTTCTTCAAAAGAAGTTATTTCTTACCACAAAGGGTAAAGCTTTTAATGAAAAAAGCAATCTATACACATTACTTTATATTTGTTTACTTTTGAAATTTTTTGCTATCTGTTTAGTGAAGTGTCACTGAAAACTGAGAAGGCAGTACATGTGTTGGGAGGGCGGCCACATCTGTTCAGCATTAGGAACCGGCCATCAACATTGTTACTGGGGACCTAATTTAATATTTTCTCTTTTTTGATCTTCTACCTTTAATCACTGGCTCTTGGGAGGATCGGCTTTCCTCAAGAAATTGTTAGAAAGCAGAAAGAAAAATGTTATTGCAGCATGTTTATGGAATCAAACATGCGAAGAGAGGGCTCGCACACACAAAAAATGTAGCCCGTATCTGAAGTTGTACAGAGAGGACGATGAGCGGGTAGGGGCGGATGAAAGCCACAACATAACTGTATGTAGTCAGGACATTCCAAAGTCACAATTAACATTTTTCCAAACGTTGGTTCACCGAGATCATTTCAGATGATATTGGTAGCAGTAGGGGAGACAGCGGGAGGGTGTGGGCCCGGGGTGGGGAGAGTATGGACAGGCACCACGGGCTAAGTTTGAGTTCCCTCAAATCAGCATCCCTGCTTTTATTACACCACCATTTCCAATATCATTGCAACAGGGGTGAGCAAAGCATAACAAAGAATAGTTGTGTGGAGCTGTGTGACTGGGCTCGTTTCTCCTGCCGATGATGGGTGGGAACATCAGGAACGGATCAAGAGCTGAAGCCCCTGGGAAATCCAGAGGAGTTGTTCAAGGGGCCTTTGATGGGAATTGTATCCATGACACTCATGTCGGGGAACTGACCTCTCCATGTCACAGTGGTCATGCTGCATGCGGCACACTTATTCGCTCTATTTCAACACCAATGATGTGTTTGTGATCTAGGCCTGAAAAAAAGCTGAAAGAAATCCAGGGGAAGGCACATGCACGTACCAATATGACGCATGGGAGATGGTAACTCCGTTTTGTACCGTCAAAACTGCGTTTATATGTAGAAGCCAGACAACATAGTTTAAATTAAGCTTTTAAGGGCCACCCGGATGGCGCAGTGGTTAAAGGGCGCTGTACTGCAGCGCCAGCTGTGCCCTCAGAGACTCTGGGTTCGCGCCCAGTGCCAATGAGATACAGGGACACTGAAAATACAATATTTTAACTGGGTGGTTAGAGCCCTGAATGCTGATTGGCTGACAGTCGTGGTATATCAGACCATATACCACGGGTATGACAAAACATGTATTTTTTACTGCTCTAATTACGTTGATAACCAGTTTATAAATAGCAGTAAGACACCTCGGGGGTTTGTGGTATATGGCCAATATATATACCATATACCACATCCCCTCAAGCCTTATTGCTTAAATATAGCATGTAAGTCAATAACTGTTCTATGGATGGGTGTGTGTGGGCAAGAGGGTACAGTGCCTTGCGAAAGTATTCGGCCCCCTTGAACTTTGCGACCTTTTGCCACATTTCAGGCTTCAAACATAAAGATATAAAACTGTATTTTTTTGTGAAGAATCAACATCAAGTGGGACACAATCATGAAGTGGAACGACATTTATTGGATATTTCAAACGTTTTTAACAAATCAAAAACTGAAAAATGGGCGTGCAAAATTATTCAGCCCCCTTAAGTTAATACTTTGTAGCGCCACCTTTTGCTGCGATTACAGCTGTAAGTCACTTGGGGTATGTCTCTATCAGTTTTGCACATCGAGAGACTGAATTTTTTCCCATTCCTCCTTGCAAAACAGCTCGAGCTCAGTGAGGTTGGATGGAGAGCATTTGTGAACAGCAGTTTTCAGTTCTTTCCACAGATTCTCAATTGGATTCAGGTCTGGACTTTGACTTGGCCATTCTAACACCTGGATATGTTTATTTTTGAACCATTCCATTGTAGATTTTGCTTTATGTTTTGGATCATTGTCTTGCTGGAAGACAAATATCCGTCCCAGTCTCAGGTCTTTTGCAGACTCCATCAGGTTTTCTTCCAGAATGGTCCTGTATTTGGCTCCATCCATCTTCCCATCAATTTTAACCATCTTCCCTGTCCCTGCTGAAGAAAAGCAGGCCCAAACCATGATGCTGCCACCACCATGTTTGACAGTGGGGATGGTGTGTTCAGGGTGATGAGCTGTGTTGCTTTTACGCCAAACAAAACGTTTTGCATTGTTGCCAAAATGTTCCATTTTGGTTTCATCTGACCAGAGCACCTTCTTCCACATGTTTGGTGTGTCTCCCAGGTGGCTTGTGGCAAACTTTAAATGACACTTTTTATGGATATCTTTAAGAAATGGCTTTCTTCTTGCCACTCTTCCATAAAGGCCAGATTTGTGCAATATACGACTGATTGTTGTCCTATGGACAGAGTCTCCCACCTCAGCTGTAGATCTCTGCAGTTCATCCAGAGTGATCATGGGCCTCTTGGCTGCATCTCTGATCAGTCTTCTCCTTGTATGAGCTGAAAGTTTAGAGGGACGGCCAGGTCTTGGTAGATTTGCAGTGGTCTGATACTCCTTCCATTTCAATATTATCGCTTGCACAGTGCTCCTTGGGATGTTTAAAGCTTGGGAAATCTTTTTGTATCCAAATCCGGCTTTAAACTTCTTCACAACAGTATCTCGGACCTGCCTGGTGTGTTCCTTGTTCTTCATGATGCTCTCTGCGCTTTTAATGGACCTCTGAGACTATCACAGTGCAGGTTTATTTATACGGAGACTTGATTACACACAGGTGGATTGTATTTATCATCATTAGTCATTTAGGTCAACATTGGATCATTCAGAGATCCTCACTGAACTTCTGGAGAGAGTTTGCTGCACTGAAAATAAAGGGGCTGAATAATTTTGCACGCCCAATTTTTCAGTTTTTGATTTGTTAAAAACGTTTGAAATATCCAATAAATGTCGTTCCACTTCATGATTGTGTCCCACTTGTTGTTGATTCTTCACAAAAAAATACAGTTTTATATCTTTATGTTTGAAGCCTGAAATGTGGCAAAAGGTCGCAAAGTTCAAGGGGGCCGAATACTTTCGCAAGGCACTGTATGTGTCTGCATATGTTCGCCTCGAGGCAAGCAACACTGAAACAAGCATGAGAGCATCAGCTGTTCCAGATTACTGTCCTCACGCGCTCTGTAACCGATGTAAGACCTTTAAACAGGTCAACATTCACAAGGCCACAGGGCCAGACAGATTACCAGGATGTGTACTCTGAGCATGTGCTGACCAACTGTCAAGTGTCTTCACTGACAACTTCAACTTGTCCCTGGCCGAGTCTGTAATACCTACATGTTTCAAGCAAACCACCATAGTCCCTGTGCCCAAGAACACAAAGGTAACCTGCCTAAATGACTACCGACCCCATAGCACTCACGTCTGTAGCCATGGAGTGCTTTGAAAGGCTGGTCATGGCTCACATCAACACCATTATCCCAGAAACCCTAGACCCACTCCAATACCATGATTAAGTTTGCCGATGACACAACAGTGGTAGGCCTGATCACGGACAACGATGAGACAGCCTATAGGGACGAGGTCAGAGACCTGGCCGTGTGGTGCCAGGATAAGAACCTTTCCCTCAACACGATCAAGACAAAGGAGAGGACTATGGACTACAGGAAAAGGAAGACAGAGTATGCCCCCATTCTATTCGATGGGGCTGTAGTGGAGCAGGTTGAGAGCTTCAGGTTCCTTGGTGTCCACATCACCAACAAACGATCATGGTCCAAACACAGCCAAGACAGTTGTGAAGAGGGCATGACAAAGCCTATTCCCCCTCAGGAGACAAAAGTTTTGGCATGGGTCCTCATCCTACAGCTGCACCATCCTGACTGGTTTCATCAATGCTTTGTATTGCAACTCCTCGGCCTCCGATCGAAAGGCACTACAGTTGGTAGTGCGTACGGCCCAGTACATCACTGGGGCAAAGTTTCCTGCCATCCAGGACCTCTATACCAGGCGGTGTCAGAGGTAGGTCCTAAAAATTGTCAGACTCCAGTCACCCAAGTCAGACGGTTCTCTCTGCTACCGCACAGCATTTTTAACAGAATGTGACTGGCAAAACAATTGTGTTGTATGTGGAGGATGAGGGCTGCAGTAGAAATCTCAGATAGGGGGGAATGAGGCCTAAGACGATTTTATAAATAATCAACAACCAGTGGGTCTTCCGAGGTGTATACAGAGATTTACAGGGGAGTATACAGAGTAGTGATGTGGTCTCTGATGGTCAAATGGTGAAGGACATCTAGCCGCTCGAGAGCACCCTTAGCTGCCGATCTATAAATGACATCTCCGTAATCAAGCATGGGTAGGATGGTCATCTGAATCAGGGTTAGTTTGGCAGCTTGGGTGAAAGAGGAGTGACTACGATAGAGGAAACCAAGTCTAGATTGAACCTTTTCCTGCAGCTTTGATATGTGCTGAGAGAAGGACAGCGGACCATCTAGCCATGCTCCTAAGTACTTGTATGAGGTGCCTACCTCAAGCTCTAAACCCTCAGATGTAGTAATCACACCGGTGGGGAGAGGGGCATTCTTCTTACCAAACCACATGACCTTTGTTTTGGAGGTCCACAAGTATGGAAGGATCTACCTCATCAATAGCTTGGACAAAGTGAAAAATAGCATCACAACATTGCTTAGAATCAAGGACAATGGTGACATTATTTTGGACCCCTAGGTTGCAGTGACACATCAATAACCTGAGCGGAAACCAGATTGCATACCTGAGAGAATACTATAGACATCAAGAAAGTCAGTCAGTTGATTATTGACAAGTTTTTCCAACACTTTTGATAATCAGGGCAAAATAGAAATTGGCATATAACAGTTAGGATCAGCCTGACCTCCCCCTTTAAATAAAGGACACACAATGGCTGCCTTCCAAGCAATGGGAACCTCCCCAGAGTGGCAGAATAAGTAACTTTAGGCCTAAATTAGATAGCCATCTACGTTGGTTAGCTAGGAAACGTTCATGACTAAGCTAGTTAAGAAACCTTTAGCTAACGTTAGTTAGTCGACAAGTTAGCTAACGTTACCTGTAACGGCAACCGAACTCTATTGACTTACCTACATTTTATTTCCCCCGTCTATAGCTACAAATGTTATGGAAATAAATTACAACAACATATCTTAGCTAGCTAAATGAACTAGTTAGCAAGACTAACGTTAGCCAGTGCAGTGTTGCCAGTGAATGGACACTCACCACTTCTTTCGCCTTGAGAGAAAATCCGTTATTCGGTCTGCTCTTCTTGAATATTTCATCTTTAGGCGAATCAAACACTACTCCCATAGCTTTATTTCGGGTTTTGACCGTTTTTACACTGGCTTTGAACAATAAAGTTATATCAACAGCCATTCTGTTAGTAACACCGAGGAGGTCCACTGTCAACACAGGGAGGAGGTTCGATTAATTTCAAGCGGGCGCCCGTGTTGGTTTGATTTTCACTGGCTAAAAGTTGATCCCATTCGATAAGGAAACGGCCTGCCTCCCGGGCTTGAGCCAGGTGCCGTTGGGGTGCCCTGCTCTGTCCGATAGCGAAATCGGCTCAAAAAAAATTATGTAATGAGCAGGATTCTGTGTTTTCACATGCAAAAGTGACTGCTTTTGAAAAAAACGTTTTATCTGCCTTCCCAATGAAAAATAGTTTGACAATTCAAACATGTGTTTTATGGAAAAGAGATGTTATATGTTTCTGGACGATGCACCATGCTGCCTTGTCAACAACATTACCGAACTGCTAAGATTACCTCGCCGCTTTCACCCGATGATGGTAAGGAACATTGCCCGGTTGAACCCGCGTAATAGAACTCCCTCAGACATGTAAGCAATTTTGACGTCATATTTTTGCGACACATGGGCGTGTTTGAGACAAGTATGAGATCATGGTACTAAAGTTAGCAGTATTCCAGTGAAATATTATTTAGGGATCAAAATAAGAAAATAATAGAATGAATGGACTTAGCTAGTTTTACTCCAGTAGGTTCAGATATTATAAATGCATTCAGTGGGAGGCAGAGATGTATCCTTTCAAGGAATAGTTAATGTATCAAGTTTTAATTTTACATGAATAAATACAGTGAAATGCTTTTCTTGCAAGCTCCAAACCAAACAATGCAGTAAACAATATCAATGTAGCACTAAAAAATAACATAAGGTAGAACAAAAACACACAATAAATAAACATGAGAAATAAGAACACGAGAAACAAAGCATCCATAAATAGAATCAATGGTCCGTTTCAATATCATATTTGCGATGTGCAGGTAGTTGCTGACTATTAGGCCAATACAAGTGTGGCCTTCCTTCACAGGAGGCTGCCAAGGGGACGATGACTCATAATAATGGCTGGAATAGAGAGAGTTTGATGTGTTCGATACCATTCCATTGATTCCATTCGAGCCACTATGAGCCCTTCCGGCAGCCACCTGTGGTGGCCTTAATATGTTGGACAGATTTATTTTATTAAAGGCCCAATGCATCCATTTTTATCTCAATATTAAATCATTTCTGAGTAACAATTAAGTAACTTACTGTAATTATTTTCGATCAAAATGGTAAATAAAAAAAAGAAGCTTCTTAGCAAGAGCAATTTCTCATGCAAAAACTTAGCTAGGACTGTGTGGGAGTGGAAATACGAAAACTAGCTGTTATATTCTTTGTACTGTATGTATATATATGTATTTTCTTTAACTGACAAATAAAATCAATCAATCAATTGGCAGAGAGGTTTAAAACTCGTTCTTATCGGTCTATTAACTCATTTACCACCTGGTGATGTCACAAAGCAGGCCAAAACTCCATCCCCACCTAAACAGACTGACATTTTAGGCAGTCTTTTCAAACAGATCGTAAACTAAAAGTTAATTATCGTAATTTAAACAATTTCACAGTATTATCCCATATGGAAAAGTAATATATGGCCTCATATATTAAAAAAAGTGACATATATTTAAGCAATAAGGCCAGAGGGGGTGTGATGTATAGCCAATATACAACGGCTAAGGGCTGTTTTTATGCTATATTGGCTATATACCACAAAAATCCGAGGTGCCTTATTGCTATTATAAACTGGTTACCAACGTAATTAGAGCAGTAAAAATACATGCTTTGTCATACACGTGGCATACGGTCTGTTATAAACTGAGCTGTTATAATATATGGCCCTATATATATATATATATATATATATATAAAAAGTGGCATATATATTATTTAAGCAATGTTTGATATATCGCCATTATACCACGGCTAAGGGCTGTTCTTATGGTACGGTACATTGGCTATATACCACAAACCCCCTAGGTGCCTTAATGCAATTGTAAACTGATTACCAACGTAATTAGAGCAGTAAAAATACATGTTTTGTCATACCCGTGGTATATGGTCTGTTATTAACTGGGTGGGTTGAGGCTTGAATGCTGATTGGCTGACAGCCGTGGTATATCACGGCTGTTGTACGTAAGATCAGCCATTAGTCGTGGTATATTGGCCATATTATAAAAAATAAACCAGTACAGCCACCTCAATACTGAGCCAGCTAATGGTAGCCGTTTAGCTAATAGCAACACTACCCTCCTCGTGCCTTATTGCTTAAATATACCATGGCATTCAGCCAATCAGCATTCAGGGCTCCAACCACCCAGTTTATAAATTAAAATAAATGATCATGTATTTAAAACCACTATATAAAAGTGACATATATTTTCAAACATATGATCATATATTTTAATAACATATATAAATCTCACACCCTCCCCCATACATACAATTATAATATGGATATGCATTTTCATTATGAAAAATGTACTCAAAACATTTGTTTATTTGTGTTCCAGAATTGTTTATTTTTATTTTTACATGGCATATATTTAAAAAAAATACATAAATCTCACATGAATCATTATCTTCTAATTGCATTCAGTATTAGGCAGCCTTACATCTACTTTGTCGTATCTATCCACTATAGATGATACTTTCCATTTCATTTTATGGAATCACATTTAATTTATAAACCATGATATTCTTGTAGTCAACAATGGTTGCAATCTATTATTATTTTGGGCTGAGTCATCCAAGGATTTCTATTGGGAATTGTTGATGCCTGTTGCCACCTGCAGGGGGCCGGGGAGCACAGTGGTTTGCATCTCCCCTCGATGATACTTGTGACAACTCTACTGTTTCTGCTCCTGTCTCTTTTTTCTTTCTTCTCTTAAACAGTTGTGTTTTAGCACATTATCTATAGAAAATGTTAGAGTCTCAATGGTTATCTGAGTGATACTTACCTTTTATGTTGAAATTGTAAATTTTAAATGTGTAAATGGATCTAGTGGATACTGTTAGCTAGCAATCTTGACATAAGAGATGACTGGGTTTGTGGCTAAGCATAGCGAGTCCATAGAATAACAAGAACAAATGGAGCAAAATAATATTTTGATTTCAATTTATTGATCTATTGGGGTTTTTCTATTCCCTTTATATGGTCTAGGAACGGACATCTCCCTACCCAAGTGTTATATATTACAGAGTTTTAAAAAGCTGTATACGCTAATGCTAGCTTGTCAAGGTTAGGGTTGCTATTAGCTAAACGGCTACCATTAGCTGGCTCAGTATTGAGGTGGCTGTACTGGTTTATGGTTCATTTAGCTATGTAAAGGCATTTTTATTGAAAGATAGTACATGAGGTTTAAGATAAATACTGAGAAAGTACACTAAGGACACGGAGCGGCCTACAGGTCAGACTCAGAAGGCCGAGCACACCATCCCCCGCTGACTCGTCAATGTCCAATTTCTAGATAACAAGGTGGATGAAATTAGGGCACGAGTTGCCTTCCAGAGAGATATAAGAGATTGTAACATTTTCTGTTTCACGGAAACATGGCTCACTCGGGATATGTTGTCAAAGTCGGTATAGCCATCTGGTTTCTTCACGCATCGCACCAACAGAAACAAACATCTCTCTGGTAAGAAGAAGGGTGGGGGTGTATGCCTTATGATTAACGACTCATGGTGTAATCACAACAACATACACTCAAGTCCTTTTGTTCACCTGACCTAGAATTCCTTACAATCAAATGCCGACCGCATTATCTTCCAATAGAATTCTCTTTGATTATAGTCACAGCCGTGTATATCTCCCCCCCCCCAAGCAGATCCCTCGTCAGCCCTGAAAGAACTACACTGGACTCTATGTAAATTGGAAACCATACATCCTGAGGCTGCATTTATTGTAGCTGGGGATTTTAACAAAGCTAACCTAAGAACAATACTTCATAAATTCTATCAGCATATTGAATGAGCAACACGAGCTGGTAGCATTCTGGATCATTGCTACTCGAACTTCCACGATGCATACAAAGCCCTAACCCTGCCCTGCCTTCAGCAAGTCTGCTGACCATGACTCCATTTTGTTGCTCCAAGCCAATAGACAGAAACAAAAACAGGAAACGACCGTGCTCAGGTCAATACAACGCTGGGATGATTCCACGCCTCAAAATCGCTTCGATCACGTGGACTGGGATATGTTCTGGATAGCCTCAGACAACAACATTGATGTATACGCTGACTCTGTGAGTGCATCGTAGATGTTGTACCCTCTGTGACTATTAAAACCTTCCCTAACCAGAAACCATGGATTGATTCGCAAAACTGAAATCGCGTTCCATTGTTTTTAATCATGGCAAGGCGACCGGAAACATGACCGAATACAAACAGTGCAGCTATTCCCTCCCCAAGGAAATCAAACAAGCAAAGTGTTGGTATAGAGACAAAGCAGAGTCACAATTCAACAGCTCAAACACGAGACGTATGTGGCAGGGTCTACAGTCAATCATGGATTACAAAAAGAAAACCAGCCCCATCGCGGACATCGACGTCTTGCTCCCAGACAAATTAAACAACTTCTTTGCTCGCTTTGAGGAAAATTACAGTGCCACTGACACAGCCCGCTACCAAAGCCTGTGGACTCCCCTTCTCCGTGGCCAACGTGAGTAAAGCATTTAAACGTGTTAACCTTCGCAAGGCAGCCGGCCCAGATGGCATCCCTAGCCGCGTCCTCAGAGCATGCGCAGACCAGCTGGCTGGTGTGTTTACGGACATATTCAACCAATCCCTATCCCAGTCTGTTGTCCCCACATGCTTCAAGATAGCCACCATTGTTCCTGTTCCCAAGAAAGCTGAACTAAATGACCATTGCCCCATTGCACTCACTTCTGTCATCATGAAGTGCTTTGAGAGACTGGTCAAGGAGCATATCACCTTCACCCTATCTGATACCCTAGACCCACTCCAATTTGCTTACCGCACCAATAGGTCCACTGACGATGCAACTCAGTCCTGGACTTTCTGACAGGCCGCCCCCAGGTGGTGAAGGGAGGAAACAACATCTCCACCCCACTGATCCTCAACACTGGGGCCCCACAAGGGTTCGTTCTCAGCCCTCTACTATACTTCCTGATACCCAATGACTGTGTGGCCCTGCACACTTCCAACTCAATCATCAAGTTTGCAGACGACACTACAGTGGTAGGCCTGATTACCAACAAGGAGGAGGTGAGGGCCCTCGGAGTGTGGTTTCAGGAAAATAACCTCTCACTCAGCGTCAACAAAACAAAGGAGATGATCGTGAACTTCAGGAAACAGCAGAGGGAGCACCCTCCCATCCACATCGACAGGACATTAGTGGAGAAGATGTAAAGTTTTAAGTTACTCGGCATACACATAATGGACAAACTGAAATGATCCACCCACACAGACAGAGTGGTGAAGAAGGCATAACTGGCATTGAGGTCAGGGCTTTGCCACAAAGTTGGAAGTACAGAATCGTCTAGAATGTCATTCTATGCTGTCGTGATAAGATTTCCATTCACTGGAAAAGGCCTAGCCCAAACCATTAAAAACAGCCCCAGACCATTAATCCTCCTCCACCAAACTTTTCACCTTGCACAATGCATTGGGGCAGGTAGCGTTCTCCTGGTATCCGGCAAACCCAGACTAGTCTGTCAGACTGACAGATGGAGAAGCCTGATCCATCACTCCAGAGAACGCGTTTCCAATGCTTCAGAGTCTCATGGCAGCGAGCTTTACACCATTCCAGCTGACGCTTGGCATTGCGCATTGTGATCTTAGGCTTGTGTGTGGCTGTTCAGCCACGGAAGCCCATTTCATTAAGCTCCAGACAAACAATTGTGCTGATGTTGCTTCCAGAGGTAGTTTGAAACTCAGCAGTGAGTGTTGCCACAGGACAGACAATTTTTACTTGCTACGCACTTCAGCACTCTGCTGTCCTGTTCTGTGAGCTTGGGTGGCCTATGATTTCGCGGCTGAGCCGTTGTTGCTCCTAGACTTTTCCATTTCACAATAACAGCACTTACAGTTGACAGGGGCAGCTCTGGCAGCTCTGGCAGCTCTTCCAACTGAAGTGTTGGAAAGGTTCCATCTTATGACGGTGCCACGCTGAAATTCACTGAGCTTTTGAGTAAGGCCATTCTACTGCAAATGTTTGTTTATGTTAATTTACATGGCTGTGTGCTCAATTTTATACACCTGTCTGCAATAGGTGTTGCTGAACTAGCCAAATCCACTAGAAGAAGACAAAAATGCCCTACTCTGCGCTCATGGAATGGCATGCTTTGAGCACTACTGAAAAGTGCTATTTACATGTGAAAAATTAATGCCATATGCTGCATTCGCTATAGGCCTATTGTGTACCTTTTGTTGGTGATACTTTCATATCTTGATAATATGCAGCTGTTAAAAGGGCAAATGAAACAATTACAAAATTATTGCCCCGCCTCTGTTTTGGTAAATATCTGAGGGATGGGCCTGGAGAAATGGAACCACTCTCAGATTAATAGACAGAGCTATGGATGCAAGGACTGACCATCCATTATATAAAAAAGTATTATTTTAACCATGTTATGAGGCTAAACAGTGTTTGTTTACATTTACAATGTTTACAAACATTGGAGAAAAACAAGCTTATATTTTGGGTTCTCATGGATTGTGAGCTCATGAGGCATTTATAAATTATGTTCTTCAAGTATATATATATATATATATATATAATTTACAAGTCCAAAAATTGATGTAGCAACTACAGATTGCCCCTTTAAGTCTATCAAAATTGTGCAAGATTGAGCATGTGTCCATTAGGCCTATGGATATATTTTTGTTATCAGCATGAAGTAGATTGAGAAATAAAAGCCCCACTTTTATTCCATAGGCTTCGATCCGCAATATGCAGCTGTTGCAAGAGCACATTTTTCACTGGCTGTCCACTGGTTTCAAAAACAATGATTGATAGTCAGTTTAAACTTCTTGAATTCGACCATTATTGGGTTCAAATACACATTTAGATTTGTGAACAGCCATCCACAACAACCACAATCCGTAAGGCGCATATAGCTAAATGAGAGAGCACAGAGCAGGAGTGTGATTCACATCAATGCGCTTTGAAGATGTCAATAATAAGTTATATCACTGTAGACTACACCACTACTGTCATCCTTACCTCCAAGCCTTTACTGAAGTTGAATAATCTTTGGATGCCGACAGCAGTTGCACCATTGGAAGACATAGCTTGCACTGTACTGTAGCCTACAAAAGCCTATTCCTGCTCTTTTCCCGCGATCCATCAAAGACATTTGGCGTGTTATCGTAGTGGTACCTGACTTGTGGTCAGACTCTCTCAGGTGGAACAAATGTAAATTTGCGCCTTTTTTCAATGCTGATTTGAATGTCATTGAGAAAACAGAGAAGTGTAAAAGTTTATTTTTTCTAAAACTTCCTTTCTGAATTTAATAGAAATCCTCGAAGTAATCATCCAGTTTTTCAAAAGTATCGGTAATCTGATTACAATATTTTTCTGGTAATGTAACTGATTACATTGACCGTTTTTGTAATCCTTTACATGTAACAGATTACATGTAATCCATTACTCCCCAACCCTGGTTATTGCACACCCGCACCTAACAGAGTAAGGGGTTCCCCTAGGGGAAATATGCAAATACATCACTAGCTCGTGTTTGGCTCTGCCCATCTCCTTGCTTGTTCTGCCCACTATGATTAGTTTGCTCCCATTGGAAACGACAGACTGTGGTCTATCTTGGTTTAGTTATACAAATATTTAGTAGGAGTACTTCTTTAGGAGTCTTACCTAAGTGCCCTGTAGAATGTGGGATCCTGAGCCTTCTTCAGCATGTGAATAGTTCTGCATTGTTCAAAAAGTAATTTAATTGCTGGGGTTGAAGTAGGCTGTGTAATTTAGGCTTAAGTGCACATTTGGATGCTGTAAATGTTTGACATAAACCAATATACATATTTATAAAAATTACACTACAACATTGCCAAGGTAAGTAAAACTAAAATAATGTCCTGTCTAGACAAATGTAGTAATTTGTACATAATATTTTTCACTTGGGTTGGCACCCAGATGTAAGTGGAGGGAGGGGCCCAAAATGTTGAATAAAACTCTGTTATTTGCTGAGCGGTTTGCTCATTTCCTTTGTTAGTGTTGCGCCAGACATTTACAGAGCGCTGTGACTATGTCTTCTGCAGCTTCAGCACTCAGCTGCTTCCATGTCAGCTGTTTTTCCACCTCGGCAAGCATTGCCTGTCAAAAGAGAGGCTCCTTTCATGAACTGAGGCTATATGGACACAAGACTGTGACTGGTGGTTTGACGTCCATATGTTCATTTGAGGGGTATCCAAATATGGTATTCCAAATAGAGGAAAATCATGCATTCTTGAAGAGTTATGGTAGTTGCTGTTAACTTAAGCTGCCTTGAAAAAATCAGTTTGTGTAAAGATTGCCCAGAGGAGAAATAACCATGTTGGAATATATAGACAAACATTTAGGCCTAGTTCAAAGCTGCTTGAAATTGGCATGATAGATGTGACAGTTACTGTATGTTTTATGTCAGGTTTCTATAGCCTCCTGTACCACTGTTAATTATTTGACTTATTTGCAGGCAAAAATCCATGCTCATCATAACAACATACAATCTCTGCTTTACCATATATATAGCAATGTAAAGTAGGCTGATGAGCAAGACAAAAATACATCATGCTATTACATTCAACATAAAGGCTATTAACTGCAGATTTGGTGAAAATATACACTTATTCTATCAATTGCACCTTCTAGCATTTTAGTATAAATTCAAAAATCTCATGGTCATCTACAGGATATTAGTGGGTTTGACTTTCAGTACCATGTCATATGAAGTCCATAAACTGCCAAAATAAAAAAAATGATTTGATGCTGTGTAGAACAATACTTGCCTTCGGAATGTTTTCAGACCCCATGACTTTTCCCACATTTTGTTACGTCACAGTCTTACGCTAAAATGTATTATATATTGAAAACAATCCTCAGCAATCTACACACAATACCCCATAATGACAAAGCAAAAACAGGCTTTTAGACAAACAGGCTTTTAGACAATTTTAGAAAATGTATAAAAAATGAAAAACAGAAATACCTTATTTACATAGGTATTCAGAACCTTTGCTACAAGACTTGACATTGATCTCAGGTACATCCTGTTTTCATTGATCATCCTTGAGATCCTTGATGAAAACCTGCTCCAGAGCACTCAGGAGCTCAGACTGGGGCGAAGGTTCAACTTCCAACAGGACAATGACCCGAAGCACACAACCAAAACAACGTAGGAGTGGCTTCGGGATAAGTCTCTGAATGTCCTTGAGTGGCCCAGACAGAGCCAAACTTGAACCCGATCAAATATCCATGGAGAGACCTGAAAATAGCTGTGCAGCAACGCTCCCCATCCAACCTGACAGAGCTTGAGAGGATCTGCAGAGAGGAATGTGAGAAACTCCTCAAATACAGGTGTGCCAAACTTGTAGCGTCATACCCAAGAAGACTCGAGGCTGTAATTGCTGCCAAAGGTGGTTCAACAAAGTACTGAGTAAAGGGTCTGAATACTTTTGTAAATGTCATATTTCAGTTTTTTATTTATAACAAATTTGCAAACATTTATAAAAATCTGTTTTTGCTTTGTCATTATGGGGTATTGTGAGTAGATTGATGAGCATTTTAAAAATAATAATTTTAGAGTAAGGCTGTAACGTAAAAAAATGTGGAAAAAGTCAACGGGTCTGAATACTTTCCGAATGCACTGTATATCTATATTTAGTTTGACAAGAGAGAAGCCTAGCTTGGTGAGTGGAGCAGTGGTCTGAAGCACTGCATCTCAGTGCTAGAGGTATCACTACAGATACCCTGGTTCGAATCCAGGCTGTATCACACCCGGCCGTGATTGGGAGTCCCATAGGGCGGCGCACAATTGGCCCAGCGTCGTCCGGTTTTGGCCGGTGTAGGCCAAATAAGAATTTGTTCTTAACTGACTTGCCTAATTAAATAAAGGTACAAAAAAATTGTATTCAGTCACTCTCTCTGTGTGACAGATGAACCATGTTGTTGAGTGGCCTCTGGGCAGACAACTTAACTCTCTGAAAAGGAGCCTTAACTCTTACGCTTAATCTTCACTTTCTATGTCTGGACCATTATCTGGCCTGTCAGTCCTCACCACTTTATCTTCAGAGGGCTCCTCTATTGACTGTTTCAACATGGATAGATTATATCAAAGGCCCTTTGGTCCCTGCAGCTGTATCCTTTCTCGTGTTTCTGAACGGTTGGAATGGTTTTAGGATTAGAAGACACTGATTTGGGGTGTATATTGTTTGCTGGTTCATCTCATCTTTTGGATATCAATCAATCAAATGTATTTATAAAGCCCTATTTACATTAGCATCATATGTATTTTAATACAGTGCCTTCAGAAAGTATTAACAACCCTTAACCTTTTCCACATTTTGTTGTGTTATATCCTGAAATATTTTGTCACGGGCCTACATACAATACCCCATAATGTCAGTCTTATTATGTTTTTAGAAATGTTTACAAAGTAATCAAAAATGAAGTGCTAAAATGTCTTGAGTCCATAAGTATTCAACCACTTTGTTATGGCAAGCCCAAATAATTCAGGAGTAAAAATGTGCTTAATTAAGTATCCAACCCTTTTTTTAAACATTTTTGCCAAAACATTCCCAAATCTAACTGTCTGTAGCTCAGGACCTGAAGCAAGGATATGCATATTCTTGATACCATTTGAAAGGAAACACTATTACGTTTGTGGAAATGTGAAATGAATGTAGGAGAATATAACACATTAGATCCGGTGAAAGATAACACAAAGAAAAAAACATTTTTTTTTTTGTTGGTACCATCATCTTTGAAACGCAAGAGAAAGGCCATAATGTATTATTCCAGCCCAGGTGCAATTTTCTTAGCCACCAGATGGCAGCAGTGTATGTGCAAAGTTTTAGACTGATCCAATGAACAATTTTGTATCAAGTGTTGTATCAAGACTGCCCAAATGTTCCAAATAGGTTTATTAATACATTTTCAAGTTCATAATTGTGCACTCTCCTTAAACAATGGCATGGTATTCTCACACTGTAATATCTACTGTAAATTGGACAGTGCAGTTAGATTAACAAGAATTTAAGCTTTCTGCCCATATCAGATATGTCTATGCCCTGGGAAAAGTTCATGTTACTTACAAACCCATGCTAATCACATTAGCCTGCGTTAGCTTAACAGTCCCGTTGGGAGGGGGCCGATCCTGTAGAGCAGTTGTTCCCAAACTTTTTATAGTCCTGTACCCCTTCAAACATTCAACCTCCAGCAGCATACACCCTCTAGCACTAGGGTCAGCGCACTCTCAAATCCTGTTTTTTTGCCATCATTGTAAGCCTGCCACACACACGCTATACAATATATTTATTAAACACAAGGATGAGGGTGAGTTTTTGTCACAACTCGGCTTGTGGGAAGTGACAAAGAGTTCTTATGGGACCAGGGCACAAATAATAATATAATAATAATCAATTATTTTGCTCTTTTTTTAGCCTTCTTACATATTAAACTTTATTGGTTCATCGAAAATTGTGAATAGCTCACCACAGTTTAATGAGAAGAGTATGCTTGAAAGGATGCACATAACTCTGCAATGTTGGGATGTATTGGAGAGAATCATTTTCCACCCGCAGTCTGTGCCTGTATTTAGTTTTCATACTAGTGAAGGCCGAGAATCCACTCTCACGTAGGTACGTGGTTGCAAAGGGCATCAGTGTCTTAACAGCACGTTTTGCCAAGGCAGGATATTCTGAGCGCAGCCCAATCCAGAAATCTGTCAGTGGCTTCTGATTAAATTAAAATTTCACAGGACCGCTTCTGGCAATTTCGATGAGGCTCTCTTGTTCAGATGTCGGTAAGAGGACTGGAGGCAGGGCATAACACCCAACTCACTCAGATGCTTCGCTATATCACATTTGACATTGTCTGTAAGCTTGAGTTCATTTGCACACAAAAAATCATACAATGATGGAAAGACCTGTGGGTTATCCTTGTGAATGCAGACAGAGAAGAGCTCCAGCTTCATAATCATAGCCTCAATTTTGTCCCGAACATTCAAAATAGTTGTGGAGAGTCCATGTAATCCTAGATTCAGATCATTCAGCCGAGGAAAAAATCCACCCAAATGTTTAGCCCCGTTGGAAAATATAAATGGACTGTTTGAAAATGTGAAGAACATTCTTTAATTTTTTTATAATGTTTTATATATATACAGTACAGTTGAAGTCGGAAGTTTACATACACTCATTAAAACCCGTTTTTCAACCACAAATTTCTTGTTAACGAACAATAGTTTTGGCAAGTCGGTTAGGGCATCTACTTTGTGCAAGACACAATAAATATTTCCAATTACAGACATTATTTCACTTATAATTCACTGTATCACAATTCCAGTGGGTCAGAAGTTTACCTACACTAAGTTGAATGTGCCTTTAAACAACTTGGAAAATTCCAAGCTTTAGAAGCTTCTGATAATTGACATAATTTGAGTCAAATGGAGGTGTACCTGTAGATGTATTTCAAGGCCTACCTTCAAATTCAGTGCCTCTTTGCTTGACATCATGGGAAAATCAAAAGAAATCAGCCAAGACCTCAGAAAAAAAATTATAGAACTCCACAAGTCTGGTTCATCCTTGGGAGCAATTTCCAAACGCCTGAAGGTACCACGCTCATCTGTACAAACAATAGTACGCAAGTATAAACACAATGGGACCACGCAGCCGTCATACCTCTCAGGAAGAAGACGCATTCTGTCTCCTAGAGATGAATGTACTTTGGTGCGAGAAGTGCAAATCAATCCCGAACAACAGCAAAGGACCTTGTGAAGATGCTGGAGGAAAAGGTACAAAAGTGTATATCCACAATAAAACAAGTCTTATATCGACATATCCTGAAAGGCCACTCAGCAAGGAAGAAGCCATGGCTCCAAAACTGGCATAAAAAAAGCCAGAATATGGTTTTCAACTGCACATGGGGACAAAGATCATACTTTTTGGAGAAATGTCCTCTGGTCTGATGAAAAAAACAATAGAACTGTTTGGCCATAATGACCATCGTTGTGTTTGGAGGAAAAAGGGGAAGGCTTGCAAGCTGAAGAACACCATCCCAACCCTGAAGCACAGAGGTGGCAGCATGTTGTGGGGGTGCTTTGCTGCAGGAGGGCGTGGTGTACTTCACAAAATAGATGGCATCATAAGGTAGGAAAATGATGTGGATATATGGAAGTAACATTTCAAGACATCAGTCAGGAAGTTAAAGCTTGGTTGCAAATGGGTCTTACAAATGGACAATGACCCCATGCATACCTCCAAAGTTGTGGCAAAATGGCTTAGGGACAACAAAGTCAAGGTATTGAAGTGGCCATCACAATGCCTTGACCTCAATCCCATAGAAAATGTGTGGGCAGAACTGAAAAATCAAGGAAGCCTACAAACCTGACTCAGTTACACCAGCTCTGTCAGGAGGAATGGGACAAAATTCACCCAACTTATTGTGGGAAGCTTGTGGAAGGCTACCCAAAACATTTGACCCAAGTTAACCAATTTAAAGGCAATGCTACCAAATACTAATTGAGTGTATGTAAACTTCTGACCCACTGGGAATGTGATGAAAGAAATAAAAGCTGAAATAAATAATTCTCTCTGCTGTTATTTTGACATTTCATATTCTTAAAATAAAGTGGTGATCCTAACTGACCTAAGAAAGGGAATCTTTACTAGGATTAAATGTCAGGAATTGTGAAAAACTGAGTTTAAATGTATTTGGCTAAGGTGTATGTAAACTTACGACTTCAACTTATCTGACAATATATCAACGCAGATCATTTGTGTCTTCATTCATTAATTCATAGGAATAGTCGGTCCTTAAAATGGACAGCAATTGCCCCACCAGTAAAAGGGAATCCTCTTTGTAATTACGTTCAACAGAAAATTGCATAATTTTTTGCACAGACACTTTTCACATTCCTAGGTAATATGGCATTTTAGGCATTTGAGTTACCAAGGCAGTTCTTCAAATTAGACCTTTCTTCAAACAATCATAAGAAAAAGGCTGCCTGACATCCTCAATAGCAACGTGCTTTGATCCTGAATTCATGTAATTAATGATACTTTGTATGAGAGCACAACCTTCATTCACCATGCAAGGAACACTGATTATTTTACAGATGTGGTGCACCAATAAACACATTATAGTTGTTAATTATAAAAGGATTTGAGTTTTATGTTAGTGGCATTCCTTCATTCATTCATTCATTTATGTATCAATTTTTATTTTATTTTTTATTTTACCCCTTTTTCTCCCCAATTTCGTGTTATCCAATTGTTTTGGTAGCTACTATCTTGTCTCATCGCTGCAATTCCCGTACGGCCTTGGGGGAGACGAAGGTTGAAGGTCATGCGTCCTCCGATACACAACTCAACCAAGCCGCACTGTTTCTTAATTGAACTATAACGGTGACAAATGGTGCTCGCAAACTGTTAGGGCATACATAAAGCTGTCCCAACAGCAGAGTCCCAACAGAAATTCCAACACCTTATCACTGTTACACTTGGCTATCAGCGAAGCCTTGTCTGGCAGCGAAACAGTTCATTCAGCCTCATTTACTGCCTTTAAAAAAACATAGCTGAAATAGCTGACTTGCTTAAACAAATGTGGCTTCTACTGACAATTGAGATGTACAAACTATGGCATAAGGGGACGACGAGCGCATAAGAGACAATCCGGAATTTAGATTAGGACATTAATGAGGGAGCTAGGATAGATGTAGTCAATATAGCTTTTTATTCAGCACTTTTGAAATGTACAGTGACAGAATTCAGAACATGGGCCATTCTTACAGAATTATCCCTGCACACCAAGTCAGAACCGTAGGATAAATAAAGGGGGCATATAAGCAGAAAATGAAAGCTTTTACAATATTTGATGATGACATTTCTCTAAAACAGGCTATAAGCTACATGTGCACCACCAAGTTAGAACAGTAGGCTAAATTATAATGGGAAAAGGGACCAAATAAATAGGGTGAGGCACATGGTCAACTAACAGCTTACTACACAACATACACTTAGTATTACTTTATTAACTACTGTATACACATCTCGCTGGCACATTACATAATTTATGAAGCAGCATATAAGCCATTTTTGGACTAACTTTGTTGTGCTGTGCTCATTTGAACATGAAGTTCGCTCGCCGTGTCTTTGTGAGATGCACAGATGATCTCTGCATGTGTGGTTCCCACCATGAGGCATGGAGGAGGAGGTGTGATTTAAAAAAAAACTTTATTTAACTAGACAGGTCAGTTAAGAACAAATTCTTATTTTCAATGACAACCTAAGAACAGTGGGTTAACTGTCTGTTCAGGGGCAGAACAACAGATTTGTACCTTGTCAGCTTGGGGATTTGAACTTGCAACCTTCCGGTGACTAGTCCAACGCTCTAACCACTAGGCTACCCTGCCGCCCCAGGCTAGCCTAGTGGTGGTGACACTGTCAGTGATTTATTTAGGCACACTTAACCAGTATGGCTACCACAGCATTCTGCAGCAATATGCCATCCCATCTGGTTTGTGGGACTCATTTGTTTTTCAACAGGACAATGACCCAACACACCTCAAGGCTGTGTAAGGGCTGTTTGAACAAGAAGTAGAGTTAATGTATTGTTTGATGTTGTGTTGTGTAGTGACTTTGCTGGCATGCATAAAAAAAGTGTTTTATTTGCCCCACAAAGATGAAATACTAAAATCGCCAGTTGAGCACTGCATTTAACAATTCCTGCTAAAGTGGATAAAAATGACAAGCAATGAAATACATAAGTCATGTTTAACAGTAAGACTCAATCAATGAAAGTAACTCATTAGAAAGATTAAGTAGATCTAATGTACAATAACAGTTCAGGATTTGACCAAGTTGGAGGTTAGCATTTTTTTAAATGCTGGACGTGATATGAGTGTTTGTGAAAAAGTAAAAGTAAAGTATATTATACATAAAAATACATAGTTGGAAATACCAAAAAAGCTGATGAAAATAGTTGCTTCAATTTTTTTAAGTGGAAGTTGCACAATATTTTTGACAGTGTGTTTCTGAGTGTTTTTGTGTGTGTGCGTGCGTTCACGTGCTTGATTCAATGTGTGCGCGTGTGTGTGCATGCATGTGAGAATACTGTGCTTTGAGAGGACACGGAGTCCTGAAAGGCCCTTTAACTTCAGTAAAACAGAGAGCTGCATCCTGATATCCTGGTGTGACTGTCTGGTTCCAGAGGATAATCTGCTCTCTCAGAAACACAGCCTTTTAGAGGTTCCACATGTGCCTTGGCACCAGACAGCAAGAAGGCCGGGAGGTTCATTAATTGCAGCAACATTCCTGTAGCGTTGTCACACAGTTTTAGTCGTGTTAGAGCCACCTCGGGCCCTGTCATTACCTCTTTCACTCAACTCTTCCCGTTCCTGTCCGCTCATTATAGCTGACAACCACAAAGAGTGAACGATAGGAGAGTAAAAACGATGCCATAATGCACCTATAGTTCATGTTTTTTTAAGTTCACCTCCAATGGCATGGTGCAATTGGCTGCCCAGGTAAACCCATGTACCAATCAGGAACCGCCTAATGCCAAAGAAGCCATCAGCGGACCCATTAGGTGGGACCGTTGAGTAAAAGCTCGAACTCTGAACATTTTGATTTGTTTAAAAATGTTATAGTCCTGATAGCTTTACCAAACCCTGTTTCGTTGTCAACTTTAAAAGTTTGTACTAGCAACCAGTTTGGCAGTTTCATTATTCCAGAGTTATGAAATGAAATAAAATGAAATCCAATTTTATTGTTCACATACACATGGTTAGCAGATGTTAATGCAAGCGTAGCGAAATGCTTGTGCTTCTAGTTCCGACAGTGCAGTAATATCTAACAAGTAATCTAACAATTCCTCAACAACTACCTAATACACAGAAATCTAGAGGGGTGAATGAGAATATGTACATATAAAGGCAAGGTGCAAAAGATGGTATAAAAAAGTAGTATATACATATGATATGAGTTATGTATATATGTAAAAATTATTGAAGAGGCATTATTTGAAGTGGCATTGTTTAAAGTGATTAGTGATCCATTTCTTAAAGTGGCCAGTGATTGGGTCTCAATGTAGGCAGCAGCCTCACTGAGTTAATGATTGCTTTTAGCAGTCTGATAGATAGAAGCTGTTTGTCAGTCTCTTGGTCCCAGCTTTGATGCACCTGTACTGACCTCACCTTCTGGATGGTAGCGGTGTGAATAGGCAGTGGCTCGGGTGGGTGTTGTCCTTGATGATCTTTTTGGCCTTCCTGTGACATTGGGTGCTGTAGGTGTCATGTTTGCCCCTGGTGATGTGTTGTGCAGACTGCACCACCCTCTGGAAAGACTTGCGGTTGAGGGTGGTGCAGTTGCCGTACCAGGCTGTGATACAGTCTGACAGGATGCTCTCGATTGTGCATCTGTAAAAGTTTGTCAGGGTTTTGTGTGACAAGCCAAATGTATTCTGCCTCCTGAGGTTGAAGAGGCGCTGTTGTGCCTTCTTCACCTCACTGTCTGTGTTTGTGGACCATTTCAGTTTGTCCTTGATGTGTACACCGAGAAACTTAAAACTTTCCACCTTCTCCACTTGCTGAGCTGTAGTCAATGAACAGCATTCTTACATAGGTATTCCTTTTGTCCAGATGGGATAGGGCAGTGTGCAGTGTGATGGCGATTGCATCGTCTGTGGACCTGTTGGGGCGGTATGCAAACTAAAGTGTGTCTATGGTGGCCGGTAAGGTGGAGGTGATATGATCCTTGACTAGTCTCTCAAAGCACTTCATGATGACAGAAGTGAGTGCTATGGGGCGGTAGTAATTTAGTTCAGTTTCCTTTGCCTTCTTGTGTACAGGAAAAATGGTGGCCATCTTGAAGCATGTGGGGACAGCAGACTGGGATAGGGAGAGAATATATCCGTAAACACACCAGCCAGCTGGTCTGCGCATGGTCTGAGGACACAGCTAGGGATGCCGTCTGGGCCAGCAGCCTTGCTAGGGTTAACACGATAAAATGTTTTACTCATGTCGGCCACGGAGAAGTAGAGGTGGGGCGCAGTCCTTGTTAGCGGGCCGCAACGTGACGCTGTATTATCCTCAAAGCGGCAAAGAAGGTGTTTAGTTTTCTGGAAGCGTGACGTCAGTGTTCGAGACGTGCTTGGTTTTCTTTTTATAGTCCTTGATTTCATGTAGACCCTGCCACACACGTCTCATGTCTGAGCCGTTGAATTGTGCCTCCAATTTGTCCCTGTACAGGCATTTTGCCTGTTTGATTGCCTTGTGGAGGGAATAACTACACTGTTTATAATCAGCCATATTCCCAGACCTCTTTCCATGGTTAAATGCATTGGAAAGCACTTTCAGTTTTGTGCGAATGCCACCATCCATCCATGGTTTCTGGTTAGAGTAGGAGGTGCAACATCTCCAATGCACTTCCTTATAAACTCACTCACTGAGTCAGCGTATAGATCGATGTTGTTCTCTGAGGCTGACCAGAAAAAATCCCAGTCCGCTTGATCAAAACACTCTTGAAGCGTGGAATCCGAATGGTCAGACCAGCGTTGAATGGTTCTAGTCACTGGTACATCCTGTTTGAGTTTCTCCCTATAAGACTATAGGAGCAAGATGGTGTCGTGGTCAGATTTGCCGAAGGGAGGACGGGGGAGGGCTTTGTATGCATCACAGAAGTTAGAGTAGCAGTGATTGAGTGTATTATCCCCGCGAGTACTGCAATCAATATGCTGATATAATTTAGGTAGCCTTGTTCTCAAATTAGAGTGCAGTACAAGAGCAGGAGGTTCTGGTAATTTGTGACTCACCACCTGGATTCGGTCTTACGAGACAAAATTTGAATTTCTGTTTAACGACTTTAGAGGGTGAATGGCAGCATTTGCTTCTCCTGTCTGGTAGCGCCTTGTTTCAATGTCAATAACGACACATTAGTAATCACAAAGTTGAGTGCTAGTGAGACAAAGCCATGTCTGCCTCAAAATTTAGATAAGATATACTCATTGGTGTCCAATTCTTCGTGTGCATCCTAGGCCTAGATAACTTTAATTGTTTGAACAGTAGATGCTGAAAGTGACTCAAAGCATGTTAGCAAAGTCAACAAAAAGCTCCAACTTGAGAGCCCCTCGATTTAGCCCGTGAAGGGTAATAGTCCAAACATTCATGAATTTCAAATCATAACACTTACATTTTGGCTGATGACTCGCTTCTGAGATTCAAACAAACGGACCCACCATGCTCCTAATATGTACATTGTGACTTGGCTTGGAGGGCCTAACTGCTTACAATTTACTGAACAATCAAGCAACAAACAGTTTAAATGATTGTATAACTTATTGTGACAATATTTTTTGTGCTAGGTAATAAAGGCCCACTGGAAATGTTTGTATAACTTATTGTGACAATATTTTTTTGTGCTAGGTAATAAAGGCCCACTGGAAATGTTTGTATAACTTATTGTGACAATATTTTTTGTGTTATGTAATAAAGGGCCACTGGAAATGTTTGTTTCTAATGACTTCATTAACTACCATATAGGCATGAAATCAGAGGAGGTTGGTGGGAGGAGCTGTAGGAGAACAGGCTCATTGTAATGGCTGGAATGAAATATAGTCAAACATGTGGTTTCCATATGTTTGATGTGTTTGATACCGTTCAATTTATTCCATTCCAGCCATTACAATGAGCCTGTTCTCCTACAGCTCCTTCCACCAGCCTCCTCTGCCAATGTTAGCCAATGTACTTTTCCCACTTGGATTCCAAATCTATTTACAGTGAGATGAGGGAACAAATGTGATTTTAATGGTATTCAAGTAGATCGCAACAGGGAACCCAAGTTCAACCAAAATACTTACTGAATGCATGTATGATATGAAATAAGATAAAAAATCACACTGAGCGTACAAACAATTAGGAACACCTTCCTAAAATTGAGTTGCTCCCACTTTTGCCCTCAGATCAGCCAAAATTTGTCAGGGGAAATGGACTCTATAAGGTGTCTTCCATACCTCCCACAGTTGTGGCAAGTTGGATGTCCTTTGGGTGGTGAACCATTCTTGATACACACAGGAAACTGTTGAACATGAAAAACCCAGCAATGTTGCAGTTCTTGACACACTCAAACCGGTGCGTCTGGCACCTCCTACCCTACCCCGTTCAAAGGAACTTATATATTTTGTCTTTCCCATTCACCCTCTGAATGGCACACATACACAATCCATAGCTCAAATGTTTTGAGGCTTAAAAATCCTTCTTTAACTTATCTCCTCCCCTTTCATTTACACTGAATGAAGTGGATTTAACAGTGACATCAATAAAGGATTATAGTTTTCACCTGGACTCACCTGGTCAGTCTATGTCATGGAAAGAGCTCCTAATGTTTTGTACACTCAGGGCATCACTAATAAACAAGCACGAAACAAACTATTCACTCAAGAATACACATTTCCTAAACATATCCAAAACATAAAATGGCTGGCATTATGTTAATTGTCTTGAAAATGTATGTATTATTACCTATAGGCATTTTACCAACATTAAAGGTCCAATGCAGCTGTTTTGATCTCAATATCAAATAATTTCTTGGTAATAATTAAGTACCTTACTGTGACTGTTTTAAATTAAAATAGTAAAATAAGTAAAAATAGTTTCTTAGCAAAGAGCAATTGATCAAGCAAGTATTTTTCTAGGACTGTTAGAGAGTGTGAGGGGAAAACTGAAAACTAGCTGTTATTGGCAGAAAAGTTTGGAACACTTATTCGTATTGGTCTATTAACTAATTTAACACGAAAACAGGCTGAAATTTCAGGCGGCCTTCTCAAACAGCTTTTACACTTAAATGGTATTATCATCATTTTCACAATTTCACAGTATTATTCCATTTATATACAGTTGAAGTTTACATACACCTTAGCCAAATTAATTTAAACTCAGTTTTTCACTCATCTTGACATTTCATCCTAGTAAAAATTCCCTTTCTTAGGTCAGTTAGGATCACCACTTTATTTTACGAATGTGAAATGTCAGAATAATAGCAAAGATAATTATTTCTTTCAGCTTTTATTTCTTTCGTCACATTCCCATTGGGTCAGAAGTTTACATACACTCAATTAGTATTTGGTAGCATTGGCTTTAAATTGTTTAACTTGGGTCAAACATTTCGGGTAGCCTTCCACAAGCTTTCCATAATGATTTGGATGAATCTTGGCCAATTCCTCCTGACAGAGTTGGTGTAACTGAGTCAGGTTTGTAGGCCTCCTTGCTCACACACGCTTTTTCAGTTCTGCCGACAAACTTCCTATAGGATTGAGGCCAGGGTATTGTGATTGCCACTCCAATACCTTGACTTTGTTCCTTAAGCCATTTTGCCACAACTTTAGAAATATGCTTGGGGTCATTGTCCATTTGGAAGACCCATTTGAGACCAAACTTTAACTTCCTGACTGATGTCTGGAGATGTTGCTTCAATATATCCACATGATACCATCTATTTTGTGAAGTGCACCAGTCCCTCCCGCAGCAAAGCACCCCCACAACATGATGTTGCCACCCCCGTGCTTCACGTTTGGTATGGTGTTCTTCGGCTTGCAAGCCTCCCCCTTTTTCCTCCAAACATAACGATGGTCATTATGGCCAAACAGTTCTATTTTTGTTTCATCAAACCACATTTCTCCAAAAGAGTATGATCTTTGTCCCCATATGCAGTTGCAAACCATAGTCTGGCTTTTTTATGGTGGTTTTGGAGCAGTGGCTTCTTCCTTGCTGAGCGGCCTTTCACGTTATGTCGATATAGGACTCGTTTTACTGTGGATATAGACACTTTTGTACCCGTTTCCTCCAGCATCTTCACAAGGTCCTTTGCTGTTGTTCTGGGATTGATTTGCACTTTTCGCATCAAAGTACATTCCTCTCTAGGAGACAGAATGCATCTCCTTCCTGAGTGGTATGACGGCTGCGTGGTCCCCTTGGTGTTTATACTTGCGTACTATTGTTTGTAATTATGAATGTGGTACCTTCAGGAATTTGGACATTTCTCCTAAGGATGAACTAGATTTCTGGAGGTCGAAAAAAAAATCTGAGGTCTTGGCTGACTTTTTTAAATTATCCCACAATGTCAAGCAAAGAGGCAGTGAGTTTGAAGGTAGGCGTTGAAATACATCCACAGGTACACCTCCAATTGACTAAAATGATGTCAATTCGCCTATCAGAAGCTTCTAAAGACATAACATCATTTTCTGGAATTTTCCAAGCTGTCAATTTAGTGTATGTACACTTCTGACCCACTGGAATTGTGATACAGTGAATTATAAGTGAAATAATCTGTATGTAAACAATTGTTGGAAACATTACTTGTGTCATGCACAAAGTAGATGGCCTAGCCGACTTGCCAAAACTATAGTTTGGTAACAAAAAATTTGTGGAGTGGTTGAAAAACGAGTTTTAGTGACTCCAACCTAAGTGAATGTAAACTTCCGACTTCAACTGTATATAAAACACAATAAATCATGTTTTTGACTGCACTGGGCCTTTAACAGTCCATGGTAGACTAAAAGCTCTATTCAATCTGTAAAATCTGTTCAATCTGTTAAAGCTTGGACACACCGGTAGGATTGTCAAACGTTTGCCTGCCGACATTACTTAGCACCTCTGAACAGTTTCGACAGACAGTCTTTTTTGTTCACACAGCAAAGACCTTGGATGTCGTCAGCCACTCAGCCTTGTGAAAATACTCCAAACCAGAAGGTGGCAGTAACGTTGTTTGGCAATGCTCTCTGCACAAGATGACAAAGAAACAATGCAATTCACCCTCCATAATCCCATACTGCCAGTGCCAGCCCATAGCCAAATGTATAGCTAGCTTGCTAACATTAGCATATTCACTAGCTAGCATAACATAGTTAGCTAAAGACACATCACTGCACTATGCACTTAGTTACCATATGAATTGTGACTGACTCACCCATGGGTGTACAGAGAAAATGCCAAATGTTCTCAGTATTTTTATTGGCTCACCCATGTGCTCTCTGATTGGCTCATTGTCAAGTTTTTGGCCACTGACAAGCATTGCAATTCTACAAGTAGAATCGGTAGGTTCATCGCTACTGGATCAGAATGCAGCAAGCACCACTTCGGTTCTATCACGAGGACAAATGGCCTCCCACTGTGATGAGTATCTACCAGCAGTCTATAGACAGTACATTTTCACAGTGTCCTATTGCTCCAAACACAACACTGTGTCTACCTACCACCCAATTAGCATGTCAGCTAGTTAGCTATGTGTGCCTAAGTCCTCTGTACTCTGGAGAGAGTTGAGAGGTGAGGAGTGAGTGCATACCACAGCAGGACGGCCATGAGATCCAATACACATCATTGAGTGGAGGTGGTGGCAAGTCAGCCGACAGAACGACAACCTGTCAGAACAGAACTCCATCTCAGCTAGGGGCAATTACCAGAGTTTGGGAACATGCTGTCAACTGCCGGGTCAATTACGCCCTTTTGACTCCCCTTTCTAGCACCGGGGGGGATTATTCCTCATTAGGACTTGGACATGAGAGATCTTTAACTGTTTTTTTGGATACTGTATGTATCATGCACAACATAACCTCCAAAGCAAAAGGAGGCATTCATTTTGCCATAACTGCAGGCAACAAAGATTACGGAGTGTCTTGCCCTTTTAATATGCAACAGTGTGTCTCATTGGAACACTTGTATCTGTAATCCTGGACAATATTCTATCTTCGTAGAGACACAGTCATTTCCATAGTAAGAGTCTTGTATTAATACTGTATGTAGTTACATAGTAACTGCTTTGATTTGATTTATTAGGATCCCCATTAGCCAATGCCAATGGCGACAGCTATTGTTACTGGGGTCCGACAAATAATAAAAAAGATATTACAGACAAAAGACTACAATTTACATACATTTAAAAACATTGATATGAGGTGTGTTTGTGCATCTATTGGGTATTGCTTTATTCGTTTTTTGAAACCAAATAAATACATTTGACATTGTAATAGATTTTAGCATTATCTAAAAGGCATGGTCCTTGGGTACCCATTCATTGTGCTTGCGGCGATATAGAGTACATTATCTTAATCTCGATTTTTGTTTGTGGATGTATCCAACATTCAGCTATACATTCTAACATTTACATCTCCTAAATGATTGTTGTTGCCTGTATAGTGCCTCTAAATCCTCTGCAATTACATAAATATGAACCAAATACCTAGTTTACAAAACTGTTAAAATAGTGTCTGTGAGTATAACAGAACTGATTTAGCAGGCGAAAACCTGAGAAAAATCCATTCAGGAAGTAGTTTTTTTTGGTTTTGTAGTTTTCTATTCAATGCCATTACAGTATCCATTGACTTAGGCCTCCATTTGCAGTTCCTATGCCTTCCACTAGATGTCAACAGTCTTTAGAAATCGTTTCAGGCTTGTATTCTTATGAGGGAGTAAGACCAGTCTGAACGAGTGGACCCTAACGTGAGCCCTAACGTGGACCCTAACGTGACCCTAACGCAGAGTTTGTGCATTTCTTGTTTACCTTTTATATTGATGACGTTATTGTCCGGTTGAAATATTATAGATCATTTTGGCTAAAAACAACCTGAGGATTGAATATAAACATTATTTGACATGTTTCTATGAACTTTACGGATACAATTTGGATTTTAGGGCTGTAGCAGTTTGGGTCTAGAGTGTCACCACCTTTGAAGAGGGGGATGACTGCGGCAGCTTTACAATCTTTGGGAATCTCAGACGATACGAAAGAGAGGTTGAACAGGCTAGTAATAGGGGTTGCAACAATTTCGGCAGATCATTTTAGAAAGAGAGGGTCCAGATTGTCTAGCCTGGCTGATTTGTAGAACCCCTCGGAGGCGGTGTGAATGGGTTTATTGGGATTGTTTAGCTGTCAGCGATTAAGTGAATGGATAAGGCGGAGTCAGGCGCAGGACACAGGTATGAGTAATAATCAGAGAATTTACTCAAAAATTAAGCAATGTTCCAACAAGGAAAAACACAAATATCCAGAGCACAAAATAATGAAACCACATGACAATGACAATCACGCACAAAACAGAAAGGGAATCCAGAGGGTTAAATAAGGAACACTGATTATGGAATGGAAACCAGGTATGAAACATGGATCGGTGGTGACTAGAAAGCCGGTGACGTCGACCGGTGACGTCGACCGCCGAACGCCGCCCGAACAAGGAGAGGGACCAACTTCGACGGAAGTCATGACGTCATGAAGTCAAGTAATTATCTATAGTAATTTCCCTTAATTCCACCCACTCCTGATAATCTCCCAGGTTATGTATAGCTGCAGGGAAAGCTCTGTGTCACTGCTTGTCGTAAAGAAGTGTAATGTATGGGAAACAGAACTGAAGAACTCCATGGGATAAAGGAGGGGGCAAGGAATGGTTATGATGACAAGGAATAGTCAAAATTTCCCAAGTGAAGCCTACTATTGGACTAAAAGTATGCTCAAGTATACTGACTCTGACACTGATGGTCTCTCTCTATCTCTCTCTCCTCCCTCTGATGGTCTCTCCTTCTCCCTCTCTACTCCATCTACTGCCTCCCCTCTCTCTCTTTCTCTCTCTCTCTCTCCCCTCCCTCCTCTTTGGCTATCATGTAGTCATGTTTTGATTAACCCAGGGGGCTTCCTGCTGAAAGGCTCAAGCAGACAGGATGTCAGTGCTCAGTGGGAGGTTGCTAACTAGGGAGAGCATCAAAGAATGACTAAATATTCGCTTTGTAAAAAAGTGTAAAAAGGAACTATGTTGTCTAAGGACCAGACCTAGATCTCATTAGAAATATGTCAGAATGGTGGCATTTAACCATGGTAGTTATATGTCACTTTGGTGACATAATAGGACATAAATGTTTTCTATGACTTGGTAGTGAAAACATGAAATTTTGAAATTGATCCTAAAGAAATGCTTTCTCTTAGCTTTATCTATTCTCCTTGCTGTTTTTGATTATTATTGCATCTTGACAATTACAAAGATGACGGATTGCAATGATGATTCAGTATACGTTATTCAATCAAGACGTTCAGAAATGCCCTTGAAAGCCAAACTCTATTGTAAGCCAGAACATCCCACTGAGTACCCACTTGTCAAAAACTGGTTGAATACACGTTGTTTCCTAAAACAAAAATTCTATGTGATGATGTTGAATCAATATGGAAAATTGATTGAACTGACATCTGTACCCAGCAGTGGTGTAAAGTACTTAAGTAACAATACTTTAAAGTACTACTTCAGTAGATTTTTAAGGGTATCTGTACTTTACTCTTTATATATTTGACAACATTTACTTTTACTTTGACTCCACTATATCATATTCTGTTCCACGTTTGCGTAGCAGTCCGACGTGTATTTGTCTTGTCCCGTCTTACATAGCAGTTTTCCTAGTTTTTTCGTATATATTTAGTATATATTTTAATCTCACTTTCTATCCACAAACTGAATATACTTTCCTGCAACCCGCCTCACCCAATGTGGTACGGATCTGCTATTTTTATACTTTAAAATCGGAACTTCCATCAGAAGCTAGTCAGCTAACTAACTACTAGCTAGTAGTCAGTCAGCCACTGCTAGCGGTCTTCAACGTTAACTTGGACTCCAGCCAGCTTCTGCTCAGTCAATACCTGCCAGTCTGCACAGCGCGATATTAACCCAGAGAATATCGGACTGCTTAATTTATACCTCAACACCAGATTCCTGCCGCAAGCCCGGGTCGATTTCACCGGATCATCACAGCTAGCCAGCTGCATTCAAGTGGCTACCTCTGTCCTGAAGCAAGCACCGGTTAGCCTTGAGCTAGCCTCAAGCTTGGCCCATCTCCCGGCTAGCCGAAGAGGTCTACCAGCTAATTCTTGGGCTACAATACCGCTATTGCCAATTGGACGCTTTATTGCAGACACGGAGCCCCACCAATCCATCACGACTGGTCTGCCGACGTAATCGTCCTAGGTGGTTTCTACAGGCTCTTCCGTTGCGATGCAGCCGAAGGCCCATCCGCTAGCCCCAGCCCGCTAGCTGTCTGAATCGTCATGTCTCCAGCTCACCTAGCGTAGTAACGACCGCTGAACGGCTCCCTGACTCACCTATTGCTGATCATTGGACCCTATGATCACGCGGCTACACATGCCTATCCCTAGTGTCAATATGCCTTGTCTATTGCTGTTTTGGTTAGTTATTATTGTTTTATTTCACTGTAGAGCCCCCAGCCCTGCACTACATGCCTTAGATAGCCCTTTTGTCCCACCCCCCACACATGTGGTGACCTCACCTGGCTTAACTGTTGCCTCTAGAGACAAAGTTAACCCAGGCCCTGCAGCTCCCAGCACCACTCCTTTTCCCCAGGTGCTCTCATTTGTTGACTTCTGTAACTGTTAAAGCCTTGGTTTCATGCATGTTAACATCTAAAGCCTCCTCCTTAAGCTTGTTTTATTCACTGCTTTAGCACACTCCGCCAACCCTGATGTCCTAGCCGTGTCTGAATCCTGTCTTAGGAAGGCCACAAAAATGCTGAAATTTCCATCCCAAACTACAACATTTTCCGACAAGATAGAACTGCCAAAGGGGGTGGAGTTGCAATCTACTGCAGAGATCTGTCTTACTATCCAGGTCTGTGCCCAAACAATTCAAGCTTCTACTTTTAAAAATCAACCATTCCTGAAACAAGGCTCTCACCGTTGCCGCTTGTTATAGACCCCCCTCAGCCCCCAGCTGTGCTCTGGACTCCAGATGTGAATTGATTGCCCCCTATCTATCTTCAGAGTTCGTACTGTTAGGTGACCTAAACTGGGATATGCTTAACACCCTGGTCGGCCTACAATCTAAGCTAGATGGTCTCAATCTCACAGAAATTATCAAGGAACCTACCAGGTACAACCCTAAATCCGTAACCATGGGCACCCTATTAGATATCATCCTGACCAACTTGACCTCTAAATACACTTCTGCTGTCTTCAACCAGGATCTCAGGGATCACTGCCTCATTTCTTGTGTCTGTAATCGGTCCACCGTCAAACGACCACCCCTCATCACTGTCAAACGCTCCCTAAAACACTTCAGTGAGCAGGTCTTTCTAATCGACCTGGCCCGGGTAGCCTGGAAAGATTTTGACCTCATCCCGTCAGTAGAGGATGCCTGGATGCTCTTTAAAAGTGCTTTCCTCACCATCTTAAATAAGCATGCCCTATTCAAAAAATATAGAACTAAGAGCAGATATAGCCCAGCACAAAAACATCCTGTGGTGGTCGGCATTAGCATCAAATAGCCCCCGCAATATGCAACTTTTCAGGGAAGTCAGGAACCAATATACACAGTCAGTTAGGAATGCAAAGGCTAGCTTTTTAAACAGAAATTTGCATCCCGTAGTACTAATTCTAAAACATTTTGGGACACTGTAAAGTCCATTGAGAATAAGGGCACCTCCTCCCAGCTGCCCACTGCACTGCGGCTAGGAAATGCTCCGGAGTGAAGGGCGATTCTGGCAGCTCCTGGCTGACTGACGGCTCTGGCAGCTCCTGGCTGACTGACGGCTCTGGCAGCTCAGGACAGACGGGCGACTCTGGCAGCTCAGGACAGACGGGCGACTCTGGCAGCTCAGGACAGACGGGCGAATCTGGCAGCTCAGGACAGACGGGAGACTCTGGCAGCTCAGGACAGACCGGAGACTCTGGCAGCTCAGGACAGACGGGAGACTCTGGCATCTCAGGACAGTCGGGAGACTCTGGCAGCGCTGGGCAGGAGGAAGACTCTGGCAGCGCTGAGCAGGTGGGAGCACCTGTAGGAATGAGACGGAGAGACAGCCTGGTGCGGGGGGGCTGCCCCCGGAGGGCTGGTGCGTGGAGGTGGCACCGGATAGACCGGACCGTGAAGGTGCACTGGAGCTCTCGAGCACCGAGCCTGCCCAACCTTACCTGGTTGAATGCTCCACGTAGCCAGGCCAGTGCGGCGAGGTGGAATAGCCCGCACTGGTCAGGTCTCCTACCTGACTTCCACCCAATACATTTTTGGGGCTGCCTCTCGGGCTTCCAGCCGCGCTGCCGTGCTGCCTCCTCATATTTATTTATTTGATTTTTTATTTCACCTTTATTTAACCAGGTAGGCTAGTTGAGAACAAGTTCTCATTTGCAACTGTGACCTGGCCAAGATAAAGCATAGCAGTGTGAACAGACAACACAGAGTTACACATGGAGTAAACAATTAACAAGTCAATAACACAGTAGGAAAAAAAGGGGAGTCTATATACATTGTGTGCAAAAGGCATGAGGAGGTAGGCGAATAATTACAATTTTGCAGATTAACACTGGAGTGATAAATGATCAGATGGTTATGTACAGGTAGAGATATTGATGTGCAAAAGAGCAGAAAAGTAAATCAATAAAAACAGTATGGGGATGAGGTAGGTAAAAATGGGTGGGCTATTTACCGATAGACTATGTGCAGCTGCAGCGATCGGTTAGCTGCTCAGATAGCAGATGTTTAAAGTTGGTGAGGGAGATAAAAGTCTCCAACTTCAGCGATTTTTGCAATTCGTTCCAGTCACAGGCAGCAGAGAACTGGAATGAAAGGCGGCCAAATTAGGTGTTGGCTTTAGGGATGATCAGTGAGATACACCTGCTGGAGCGCGTGCTACGGATGGGTGTTGCCATCGTGACCAGTGAACTGAGATAAGGCGGAGCTTTACCTAGCATGGACTTGTAGATGACCTGGAGCCAGTGGGTCTGGCGACGAATATGTAGCGAGGGCCAGCCGACTAGAGCATACAAGTCGCAGTGGTGGGTGGCAGAAGGTGCTTTAGTGACAAAACGGATGGCACTGTGATAAACTGCATCCAGTTTGCTGAGTAGAGTGTTGGAAGCAATTTTGTAGATGACATCGCCGAAGTCGAGGATCGGTAGGATAGTCAGTTTTACTAGGGTAAGTTTGGCGGCGTGAGTGAAGGAGGCTTTGTTGCGGAATAGAAAGCCGACTCTTGATTTGATTTTCGATTGGAGATGTTTGATATGAATCTGGAAGGAGAGTTTACAGTCTAGCCAGACACCTAGGTACTTATAGATGTCCACATATTCAAGGTCGGAACCATCCAGGGTGGTGATGCTGGTCAGGCGTGCAGGAGCAAGCAGCGAATAATGCCGCCTCTTGGCTTTCGCTGCCTCCAGCTCTGCCTTGGGGCGGTGATATTCTCCCGGCTGTACCCAGGGTCCCTTGCCATCCAAGATTTCCCCCCAAATCCAGGAGTCTTGAACCCGGTGCTCCTGGATACCACGCTGCTTGGTCCGGTTGTGGTGGGTGTTTCTGTAACGGTCGTCGTATGAAGAAGAGGACCAAAGCGCAGCGTGGTAAGTGTTCATCTTGATTTTTAATACGAATAGTGAACACTGAAACAAAAACAATAAAACGACAAATGAACAGTCCTGAACAGTGAACAGTGAAGCAAAACACAGAACAGAAAATAAACACCCACAAAACACAAGTGGGAAAAGGCTACCTAAGTATGATTCTCAATCAGAGACATCTAATGACACCTGCTTCTGATTGAGAACCATACCAGGCCAAACGCAAACACAACATAGAAAACGGAACATAGACAACCCACCCGACTCACGCCCTGACCATACTAAAACAAAGACATAATAAAAGAACTAAGGTCAGAACGTGACAAAGAGCTAAAAAATCTGGATGCCTACAAATCAGCTGGGCTAGACTGCCCACACCCGCCCGCTCAACTAGCATCACTACTCTGGACAGTTTTGACTTAGAATATGTGGACAACAACAAATACCCATGTGTCAGGCTAGACAGTAAACTCTCCTTCCAGACTCAAATTAAGCATCTCCAATCCAAAATTAAATCTAGAGTCGGCTTTCTATTCCGCAACAAAGCATCCTTCACTCATGCTGCCAAACATACCCTTGTGAAACTGACCATCCGAACCAATCCTCGACTTCGGCGATGTCATTTACAAAATAGCCTCCAATACCCTACTCAACAAATTGGATGCAGTCTATCACAGTGCAATCCGTTTTGTCACCAAAGCCCCATATACTACCCACCATTGCGACCTGTATGCTCTCGTTGGCTGGCCCTCGCTTCATACTCATTGCCAAACCCACTGGCTCCATGTCATCTACAAGACCCTGCTAGGTAAAGTCCCCCCTTATCTCAGCTCGCTGGTCACCATAGCATCACCCACCTGTAGCACGCGCTCCAGCAGGTATATCTCTCTGGTCACCCCCAAAAAACCTATTCTTTCTTTGGCCGCCTCTCCTTCCTGTTATCTGCTGCCAATGACTGGAACGAACTACAAAAATCTCTGAAACTGGAAACACATCTCCCTCACTAGCTTTAAGCACCAACTGTCAGAGCAGCTCACAGATTACTGCACCTGTACATAGCCCACCTAGAATTTAGCCCAAACAGCTACCTCTTTCCCTACTGTATTTATTTATTTATTTTATTTATTTATTTTGCTCCTTTGCACCCCATTATTTTTATTTCTACTTTGCAAATTCTTACACTGCAAATCTACCATTCAAGTGTTTTACTTGCTATATTGTATTTACTTTGCCACCATGGCCTTTTTTTTGCCTTTACCTCCCTTATCTCACCTCATTTGCTCACATCGTATATAGACTTGTTTATACTGTATTATTAACTGTATGTTTGTTTTACTCCATGTGTAACTCTGTGTCGTTGTATGTGTCGAACTGCTTTGCTTTATCTTGGCCAGGTTGCAATTGTAAATGAGAACTTGTTCTCAACTTGCCTACCTGGTTAAATAAAGGTTAAATAAAAAAATTAAAAGGAGGAACCCAGGGCCAACCGCACCAGCATATGGTCTCACAAGGGGTCTGAGGACCTCATCTCGGTACCTAATGGTAGTCAGGCTACCTCTGGCGAGCACATGGAGGGCTGTGCGGCCCCCCAAAGAAATGCCACCCCACACCATGACTGACCCACCGCCAAACCGGTCATGCTGGAGGATGTTGCAGGCAGCAGAACATTCTCCACGGCGTCTCCAGACTCTGTCACGTCTGTCACATGTGCTCAGTGTGAACCTGCTTTCATCTGTGAAGAGCACAGGGCGCCAGTGGCGAACTTGCCAATCTTGGTGTTCTCTGGCAAATGTCAAACGTTCTGCACGGTGTTGGGCTGTAAGCACAACCCCCACCTGTGGACGTCGGGCCCTCATACCACCCTCATGGAGTCTGTTTCTGACCATTTGAGCAGACACATGCACATTTGTGGCCTGCTGGAGGTCCTTTTGTACGGCTCTGGCAGTGCTCCTCCTGCTCCTCCATGCACAAAGGCGGAGGTAGCGGTCCTGCTGCTGGGTTGTTGCCCTCCTACGGCCTCCACCACGTCTCCTGATGTATTGGCCTGTCTCTATGCTCTGGACACTACGCTGACAGACACAGCAAACCTTCTTGCCACAGCTCGCATTGATGTCCCATCCTGGATGAGCTGCACTACCTGAGCCACTTGTGTGGGTTGTAGACTCCTTCTCATGCTACCACTAGAGTGAAAGCACCGCCAGCATTCAAAAGTGGCCAAAACATCCGCCAGGAAGCATAGGAACTGAGAAGTGGTCTGTGTTCACCACCTGCAGAACCACTCCTTTATTGGGGGTGTCTTGCTAATTGCCTATAATTTCCCCCTGTTGTCTATTCCATTTGCACAACAGCATGTGACATTTATTGTCAATCAGTGTTGCTTCCTAAGTGGACAGTTTGATTTCACAGAAGTGAGATTGACTTGGAGTTACATTGTGTTGTTTAAGTGTTCCCTTTATTTTTTTGAGCAGTGTATATAATACAAGAAAATCACATTTTTGTCTGCACTGGGCCTTTAACATTGGTCTCCAGTACTACAGCTGTCTTCACTTTGCACTTTATTATTCACCATTTTCATTGGCCTGGCAGGCAGCCGTAGTACAGTAATAGCCATCAGGATGACTTTACACAAACCGCCATTCTCAAAACCACATACTGTATAACACTCAGTAGCAAAAAACTGAGGGCTCCACCAACTCTCACCCCTGTTGAGTTGCAGAGCAGAAGTCGCCGTAGACACGAAAATAATGACACATTTATTTGGTGACAGCGTCTTTCTCTGTCTGTATCCACCACAATTCAAAAAGTGCCTTCATAAATGACCAAATGAAAGTTGTGAACATAGACACTAAAAGAGCTGTTCTGCTGCCAGATGTTCCACAATTCTCAGTTTCTCATTATCTCTGTCATAGATGATGCAGCCAGGCAGTGCTTTGACAACACAAGCCTCCCCCTTCTCTTACACGTTGAAACCATCCCTAGGTGTGCGTGAGTAAACATTGACTCTATTTCATTGTCCAGAGTGGGTTTTTGGCCTCTCCGTTTCGTAGGCTCACCATTGTGCCCTACTGCCTTTTCTTTTCTCATTCATTCCAAAGGACGCCTTATGACTTTTTCCACCATACCCCCACCCCCTACCACCACCCATTTTAAAGTCTTGAAGTGCACCCCCCCAGTCTGTCAAACAGAACAGGTCCTGCTTTGACTGTCAGTTAATTACACACCGTTTTACTCCACTGTTTACCAGTCAAAGGGAGAGCTGGCAGGGCCTGCATGGGACATGCGTGGCATCCCCTCCATCAATGTCGGTGGGTCCACAAAGGCCACAATGGGGATGACTCCCTTAAAGCCGTGGCGTGTCCACTACTCAAAGCCACCCATTCCTAATTACCTTCAGAGATGCCTGATAATGGCTACTTTGAAGTGGAAATGAGCCCTAATGAGAGGAGAGGAGAGGAGGGAGGGAGGGATCATGGAGTGAGAGGGAGTGGAATAGGGGTGCTGTCCTGGCCTGGATGGGAGCGCAGAGAGGTCGGGGAGACAGGGACCTCGAGACGGACTCCTGGCAGGGCTCCCTCTCCATCCATCTTCTGGGCCCCGTTGGCCCCAGGCTCCCCTGCCATTGTTAGAAGTGTCTCTATCTTTTCTCTCTTTCCCTCTCTCTCTCCTTTGGTTCCTCCCTCCCCCCTCTCTCTCTCTCTCTTTCTGTATGAAAGCCTCTGAGGAAAGGGTGACAATATCAACGCCACTAGGTCTGGCGACTGAAGTTCCCTTAAGAACTACATGCCTGGCATTCTTTGCATTGTCTTGCATCCTTTCACATGGTGTTGAGGTGCCTCACAGACTCCTGAATTTGCATACAAAGCATTTTTTTCTTAACCTTTGTTTAAAGCTCTTTGCTCTTCTTACCTTATTAATGCTCTGATTTTGCCACTCTTTAATCTTCTAATTTCATCTGATTTGGTTTCGTTCTCAGTAAAATACTATGCTTAATATTGACATAAATCGGGCATACAATCTAGCTTCCTAAAGCATATCTTTACACAAATGAGATTTTGTAAGATGACAAATCCTAACACCCACATGTGCCGAACAGAATACCTACAAAAGGATATCTGAATCACAACATGAAATACATGTACACCCAGCACTTTGTAACTTGATATAACCTAAAAAGAGGGTTTCATACACTCATAGAAGTAAAGGTGCCTGAAGAACCTTTTGGGTTGTCACACCGGTGGAACCTTTCTAACATTCCTCAAGGAACCCCTCTCAAAAGGGTCTTCGAGGAAACCATGTGTAAAGGTTAAAACTGGAACCTTTTTAATAATATATGGTAGAGGTTGCAGCCTATCAGATTGGAGGCGTGGCTAATTAGAGGTCATTTGTTAGCATAAATATCATTCCAGTTCATCATATTACATTTGTACACCGCAAATAGTAAAACATCCTTGATCTTGTCTCATCGCTGCAACTCCCCAACGGACTTGGGAGAGGCAAAGGTTGAGAGTCATGCGTCCTCTATCTTAACACACTGCTCGCTGAACCCGGAAGCCAGCCGCACCAATGTGTCAGAGGAAACACTGTCCAACTGACAACAGAAGTCAGCTTGCAGGTTCCCTCCAGGAACCTGTCGCTACATTGAACCATTAAAGTTCTACCAAGAACCCCTTAACTAACCGAAGGTGCAAATATGAACCATTGACTAGCAATGGTTCCTTGAGGAACTCCAGGGTTCTTTGAGTCACCACTATTCTTACAGGCCTATTTCTATTTTGCCCTGTTTATCAAAAGTGTTGGAAAAACTTGTCAATAATCAACTGACTGGCTTTCTTGATGTCTATAGTATTCTCTCTGGTATGCAATCTGGTTTCCGCTCAGGTTATGGATGTGTCACTGCATCCTTAAAGGTCCTCAATGATGACACCATTGCCCTTGATTCTAAGCAATGTTGTGCTGCTATTTTTATTGACTAGGCCAAAGCTTTTGATATGGTAGACCCTTCCATTCTTGTGGGCCGGCTAAGGAGTATTGGTGTATCTGAGGGGTCTTTAGCCTGCTTTGCTAACTACCTCTCTCATAGAGTACAGTGTATAAAGTCAGAAAATCTGCTCTCTCAGCCATTGCCTGTCACCAAGGGAGTACCCCAAGGCACGATCCTAGGCCCCATGCTATTCTCAATTTACATCAACAACATAGCTCAGGCAGTAGGAAGCTCTCTCATCCATTTACATGCAGATGATACAGTCTTATACTCAGCTAGCCCCTCCCCGGATTTTGTGTTATATGCTCTACAACAAAGCTTTCTAGGTGTCCAACAAGCTGTCTCTACCCTTAACCTTGTTCTGAACACCTCCAAAACAAAGGTCATGTGGTTTGGTAAGAAGAATGCCCCTCTCCCCACCGGTGTGATTGCTACCTCTGAGGGTTTAGAGCTTGAGGTAGTCACCTCATACAAGTACTTGTAAGTATGGCTAGATGGTACACAGTCCTTCTCTCAGCACATGTCAAAGCTGCAGGTTAATGTTAAATCTTGACCTGGTTTCCTCTTATCGTAATCGCTCCTCTTTCACCCAAGCTGCCAGACTAAGCCTGATTCAGATGACCATCCTACCCATGCTAGATTATGGAGACATAAGTTATAGATCAGCTGGTAAGGGTATTCTCGAGCGGCTAGATGTTCTTTACCATTCGGCCATCCGATTTGCCATCAATGCTCCTTATAGGACACATCCCTGCACTCTATACTCCTCTGTAAACTGGTCATTTCTGTATACCTGTTGCAAGACCCACTGGTTGATGCTTATTTTTAAAACCCTCTTAGGCCTCACTCACCCTATCTGAGATATCTACTGCAGCCCTCATCCTCCACATACAACACCCGTTCTGTCAGTCACATTCTGTTAAAGGTCCCCAAAGCACACACATCCCTGGGTAGCTCGTCTTTTCAGTTCCATGCAGCTAGCGACTGGAACGAGCTGCAAAAAACACTCAAACTGGACAGATTTATCTCAATCTCTTCATTCAAAGACTTAATCATGAACACTCAATGATAGTTGTGGCTGCTTTGTGTGATGTATTGTTGTCTCTAACGTCTTGCCCTTTGTGTTGTTGTCTGTGCCCAATAATGTTTGTACCATGTTTATGCTTCTACCATGTTGTGTTGCTACCATGTTGTTGTCATGTTGTGTTACTACTATGCTCTGTTGTCATGTGTTGCTGCCTTGCTATGCTGTTGTCTTAGGTCTCTATTTATGTAGTGTTGTCTCTCTTGTCATGATGTGTGTTTTGTCCTATGTTTATTTATATATATAAAAATGTCATCCCAGCCCCCGTCCCTGCAATAGGCCTTTTGCCTTTTGGTAGGCCGTCATTGTAAATAAGAATTTGTTCTTAACTGACTTGCCTAGTTAAATAAAGGTTAAATATAAATATATATTTTTAAATATTCCTCAGAGTGTAGATTGTGTGGAGGCTACAGAGGCAAGAATCAAACTAGTCATCCCATCCTTTGAAACCAGTTTTTGGTGGTAGCAGGTAGCCTGGTGGTTAGAGCGATGGGCCAGTAACTGAAAGGCTGCTAGATAAAATCCTTGAGCTGACAAGGTAAAAATCTGTCATTCTGCTCCTGTTCTTAGGCTGTCATTGTAAATAAGAGTTTGTTCTTAACTGTTTTGCTTTGTTAAATAAAAAATCAAATTCAGAAGTTAATAAGAGCTTCAGTTATGTTGCGACCTGCCCTCATTACAGCATAATACAGAACCTGTTGGGATGATGAAAGACAGTTAACTGTAATCTCCCTTTATCTGGCAAAATCATCCATTGTGATCCACATCGGGATGTATTCCTGTGGCCTGGCATTTCAAAGGAACTCTCTCCTCAGACAAAGACCAGAGCCACTGGGTTTTAAATGACAATGCTTTCAGGAATCAGTCAGTATTTACTACCAGAGTAGTTTACTGCATTAAGGCTCAGGCCTGCTTGTCTGCTCTGTTTGCCTGTACTAATTGCCTGCAAAGCAATTGGTGTTGATACAACACAGATGAAAACAGTGATCAGAAGGGAGGAGAGGATAGAGAGGCTTACAAGGGATACTAATGTGGAAAACGTGCAATAGTATAAGGGGTCACCCATACAGAAGACGGATCCTGAAACAAATGGGAAAGGTAAAGATTTTATAAACAGTTGGGTGTGACAGGCTTCAAAGGAATGTAACCCCAGTTCATTGCACGTAGGTGAAGTGTGGCGTTGAAGCATAATTCCCATGCACGCCTGTAGGAGACCCAGTGGCCATACCAGGGCAGCGTACTTGAGCACTGGCCTGACAAAGCAGGTGTACACTGTCAATATGTTATCAGAGGGAAATTCAAAGGTGATATCATCCTTACGACTGTGCATGGTCCCCGTAACCAGTCATTAAGTGAGAAATTACCATTATTTTTAATCATCACACAATCATTTACGTTAGAACTGAATGATAATACAGTATGTTCTGTCTCTGTCTGCTGCCTGTGCAACATTTGCAGGGGTCCCTTGCAGTCACATCCCCCTGTCCTTTAGGAAACCCTCATAGGCCATCACATCAAAACATGTAGGGAGGGAAACAAGCGGCCAGAGGTTTGGTTCCATCTAACCATGGGCTCTAGTCTGGTTAGTAATCAGGACAAGCTGTGCGAAGACTTGGCCACAATCCAGAAAAGCCCAACCACGATTTCTGTCTCTGAGTGGGAAGATGAGAAGAAATACCAAAAGGAAAACAGGGGAAAAATACAAAAAAAATACAAGCCACAGGTCTAGATGGTGAGGTCGGGGTTGTATGGAGGCGTGCATCAATACATTTTTTTGATGATGCGAGCCTCTGAAAAACAGAGAAGCTACTCATCAGCTTCTAGGTCAGAAAGAGCCCAAATTGACCGTGTGACAGACAGAGAGGGCTCGATGCGAATGCCAAAAAGGCCGTTTCCAAAACGGTCATAGTTGAAGCCAGTATTCACAGAGCATTTCCGGCCACAGTGCCCTGATTATTTTCTGGTTCAGGGGTTGCTTCAATTCAAAGGCCCTCTCTACCCTCATCTATGATTTGGTATTTTTAAGGGGTCTATATTTCATTGGAGAAACACACAAAGACCTAAAATTAAATAAAAATGACTATCAATCACATATGGTCAACTGTATTCAGTTGCTGTACAGTGTATACCTCAGTCCACAGTCTGTGTCTAACATTGCCTACTAATACAAGTATTTACTGAGTGTGTTTTTCCTCTAGCTCCAGAATGAAATAGGGTGCAGGTCAGGCAGCAGGCTGTTAGCCAGCCTGCCAGCATAGTGGAGTCTGCCACTAGCACAGTCAGTGTAGTCAGCTCAGCTATCCCCATTGAGACCGTGTCTGTGCCTCGACCTAGGTTGGGCAAAACTAAACATGGCGGTGTTTGCCTTAGCAATCTCACTAGGATAAAGACCTCCTCCATTCCTGTCATTATTGAAAGAGATCATGATACCTCACATCTCAAAATAGGGCTACTTAATGTTAGATCCCTTACTTCAAAGGCAATTATAGTCAATGAACTAATCACTGATTATAATCTTAATGTGATTGGCCTGACTGAAACAAGGCTTAAGCCTGACGAATTCACTGTGTTAAATGAGGCCTCACCTCCTGGCTACACTAGTGACCATATCCCCCGTGCATCCTGCAAAGGCGGAGGTGTTGCTAACATTTATGATAGCAAATTTCAATTTACACAAAAAAATGACGTTTTCGTCTTTTGAGCTTCTAGTCATGAAATCTATGCAGCCTACTCAATCACTTTTTATAGCTACTGTTTACAGGCCTCCTGGGCCATATACAGTGTTCCTCATTTGAGTTCCCTGAATTCCTATCGGACCTTGTAGTCGTAGGAGATAATATTCTAATATTTGGTGACTTTAATATTCACATGGAAAAGTCCACAGACCCACTCCAAAAGGCTTTCGGAGCCATCATCGACTCAGTGGGTTTTGTCCAACATGTCTCTGGACCTACTCACTGTCACAGTCATACTCTGGAACTAGTTTTGTCCCATGGAATAAATGTTGTGGATCTTAATGTTTTTCCTCATAATCCTGGACTATCGGACCACCATTTTATTACGTTTACAATTGCAACAAATAATCTGCTCAGACCCCAACCAAGGAACATCAAAAGTCGTGCTATAAATTCACAGACAACACAAAGATTCCTTGATGTCCTTCCAGACTCCATCTGTCTACCCAAGGACGCCAGAGGAAAAAAATCAGTTAACCACCTAACTGAGGAACTCAATTTAACCTTGCGCAACACCCTAGATGCAGTTGCACCCCTAAAAACTAAAAACATTTCTCATAAGAAACTAGCTCCCTGGTATACAGAAAATACCCGAGCTCTGAAGCAAGCTTCCAGAAAATTGGAACGGAAATGGCGCCACACCAAACTGGAAGTCTTCCGACTAGCTTGGAAAGACAGTACCGTGCAGTATTGAAGAGCCCTTACTGCTGCTCGATCATCCTATTTTTCCAACTTAATTGAGGAACATAAGAACAATCCGAAATTCCTTTTTGGTACTGTCGCAAAGCTAACTAAAAAGCAGCATTCCCCATGGGAGGATGTCTTTCACTTCAGCAGTAATAAATTCATGATCTTCTTTGAGGAAAAGATCATGATTATTAGAAAGCAAATTACGAACTCCTCTTTAAATCTGCGTATTCCTTCCTAGGTTGTCCTGAGTCTGCACAACTCTGCCAGGACCTAGGATCAAGAGAGACACTCAAGTGTTTTAGTACTATATCTCTTGACACAATGATGAAAATAATCATGGCCTCTAAACCTTCAAGATGCATACTGGACCCTATTCCAACTAAACTACTGAAAGTGATGCTTCCTGTGCTTGGCCCTCCTATGTTGAACATAATAAACGGGTCTCTCTATCCACCGGATGTGTACCAAACTCACTAAAAGTGGCAGTAATAAAGCCTCTCTTGAAAAAGCCAAACCTTGACCCAGAAAATATAAAAAACTATCGGCCTATATCGAATCTTCCATTCCTCTCAAACATTTTAGAAAAGGCTGTTGCGCAGCAACTCACTGCCTTCCTGAAGACAAACAATGTATACGAAATGCTTCAGTTTGGTTTTAGACCCCATCATAGCACTGAGACTGCACTTGTGAAGGTGGTAAATTACCTTTTAATGGCATCAGACCGAGGCTCTGCATCTGTCCTCATGCTCCTGGACCTTAGTGTTGCTTTTGATACCATCGATCACCACATTCTTTTGGAGAGATTGGAAACCCATATTGGTCTACACGGACAAGTTCTGGCCTGGTTTAGATCTTATCTGTCGGAAAGATATCAGTTTGTCTCTGTGAATGGTTTGTCCTCTGACAAATCAACTGTCAATTTTGGTGTTCCTCAAGGTTCCGTTTTAGGACCACTATTGTTTTCACTATATACTTTACCTCTTGGGGATGTCATTCGAAAACATAATGTTAACTTTCACTGCTATGCGGATGACACACAGCTGTACATTTCAATGAAACATGTTGAATCCCCAAAATTGCCCTCGCTAGAAGCATGTGTTTCAGACATAAGGAAGTGGATGGCTGCAAACTTTCTACTTTTAAACTCGGACAAAACAGAGATGCTTGTTCTAGGTCCCAATAAACAAAGAGATCTTCTGTTGAATCTGACAATCAATCTTAATGGTTGTACAGTCGTCTCAAATAAAACTGTGAAGGACCTCGGCGTTACTCTGGACCCTGATCTCTCTTTTGAAGAACATATCAAGACTGTTTCAAGGACAGCTTTTTTTCATCTACGTAACATTGCAAAAATCAGAAACTTTCTGTCCAAAAATGATGCAGAAAAATTAATCCATGCTTTTGTTACTTCTAGGTTAGACTACTGAAATTCTCTACTTTCCGGCTACCCAGATAAAGCACTAAATAAACTTCAGTTAGTGCTAAATACGGCTGCTAGAATCCTGACTAGAACCAAAAAATTTGATCATATTACTCCAGTGCTAGCCTCCCTACACTGGCTTCCTGTCAAGGCAAGGGCTGATTTCAAGGTTTTACTGCTAACCTACAAAGCATTACATGGGCTTGCTCCTACCTATCTCTCTGATTTGGTCCCGTTGTACATACCTACACGTACGCTACGGTCACAAGACGTAGGCCTCCTAATTGTCCCTAGAATTTCTAAGCAAACAGCCGGAGGCAGGGCTTTCTCCTATAGAGCTCCATTTTTATGGAATGGTCTGCCTACCCATGTGAGAGACGCAAACTCGGTCTCAACCTTTAAGTCGTTACTGAAGACTCATCTCTTCAGTGGGTCATATGATTGAGTGTAGTCTGGCCCAGGAGTGTGAAGGTGAATGGAAAGGCTCTGGAGCAACGAACCGCCCTTGCTGTCTCTGCCTGGCCGGTTCCCCTCTTTCCACTGGGATTCTCTGCCTCTAACCCTATTATAGGGGCTGAGTCACTGGCTTACTGGAGCTCTCTCATGCCGTCCCTGGAAGGGGTGCGTCACCTGAGTGGGTTGATTCACTGATGTGGTCATCCTGTCTGGGTTGGCGCCCCCCCTTGGGTTGTGCCATGTTTGCTGTTTGGCCCTGTCCGGGGATGTCACCCCTCCTGTCTCAGCCTCCAGTATTTATGCTGCAGTAGTTTATGTGTCGGGGGGCTAGGGTCAGTTTGTTATATCTGGAGTACTTCTCCTGTCCTATCCGGTGTCCTGTGTGAATTTAAGTATGCTCTCTCTAATTCTCTCTTTCTCTCTTTCTTTCTTTCTCTCTCTCGGAGGACCTGAGCCCTAGGACCATGCCTCAGGACTACCTGACATGATGACTCCTTGCTGTCCCCAGTCCACCTGGCCGTGCTGCTGCTCCAGTTTCAACTGTTCTGCCTGTGATTATTATTATTTGACCATGCTAGTCATTTATGAACATTTGAACATCTTGGCCATGTTCTGTTATAATCTCCACCCGGCACAGCCAGAAGAGGACTGGCCACCCCACATAGCCTGGTTCCTCTCTCGGTTTCTTCCTAGATTTTGGCCTTTCTAGGGAGTTTTTCCTAGCCACCGTGCTTCTACACCTGCATTGCTTGCTGTTTGGGGTTTTAGGCTGGGTTTCTGTACAGCACTTTGAGATATCAGCTGATGTACGAAGGGCTATATAAATAAATTTGATTTGATTATTTGATTTGATTTGCACTAGAGGCATATAAATCTATATGCACAAAGATTGAACTTCCACTTTTGATCAATTCTCTAGTTTATTAAACAGGGGGAAGGGGGGGTCTATAACACAACATGAAAAATCTGCCCTATCAATTTTGTCTAGTCAGACCTAGAGGAGCAAACAACATTGCCATTGTAATATTTATAGAATGCCAAGTGAAAAATGGGCAAAGGAAAGCTATTTTGCTATGGTTATAGATGGAGTGTGCTGAGTTTTGCACCAAAGGACATCACAGGGCAAAGGGACGACACAACAGTGAGTGAGGGGAAGACATATCAAACTTCGAGATAACATAAACCGCAAAGCGCTAGTCATTGGGAGATAAAAGACAAAAATGAGCTATTCCGACAAAGGAAAAACATATCTGTTTCACAAAGTACCATTCCTTGTCCTTATCCTCCATCCACCCCTTGTCTCCTATGAAACATTTGATGAAAGAGAAAACCTCATCATAAAATTGAATAAACCATCTTCCAAGGTTGAATTATTGTAATTACGTGTAATTGACTGTTTGGCAGCATAGTCATTTCCTCCTCAGATCCAGCATCACTTTGTTCTTTGCCTAGCCACGGACTGACCTTCTCCGGTTGCAGGGTTGCAGTCTGTTCATGAATGTCTCTGACATGACACAGAATGGAGCTGGCTCGGCTCTGAGGGAAGGCCACGCTATATTGTCACAAGATTAGTTACTTTCTTACCAATACCATATGGTTCTATTCATGTTTTCGGGTCCTCTCTTTCATTCTGTCTATTTATAAATATGTTGAGTCTCTCACGAAGATTTGGCCCGAGGGAGTCTAATGTTAAGAACAGGAGAAACACAAATTAGTTAGAGTTTAGTTTCTCTGTGCTGCAGAGGGCTTTGGTTTTGGAGCCAGCAATTTACCCGAAAGTGTCCATAAACTTTACTATCAGTCACTGTTTTCTTAATGTTACTCACAACATTTTTCATTAAGTGAAGCCTACTATTCCCAGGAACAAAAGAGTACTACTTTTACTGACCTCAAATGGGCCAATGGCAGTCAAAGAAGATTGGATGAATTGACTGTGCTGTTCAGAATCATGTGATGACATGTCTTAACTTGTCCCATCTGCTCTATTGAATAAAAGATTCAACGTACCGTAGCTCATAAAGTTTGATAGAATAATATTCCAGCATCATAATTCATAAGGAAGATAAACATTATGCTACACCTTGTGCTCTGATGTTTGACTACAGTTATACTTTCTGTATGTAACCTGTGTAACCAACAATGCACTGAACACTGTTGCTACCTCTTACGTAATGTTTCCCATTGACATCAGTAAATAACCTCAATTACCTAAATCATTTCATACATCAACTCGTTTTCTAATGTCAAAGCTGCAATGGGACAATCTATAATTCATTCTTTCTTTTAATTTTCCTTCTAAGTGTTTTGTGTCATAGTGAATGAACACTGTTGTGTCATGACAGATGGAAATTGTCTGACCACTGTGCTTATTGAGTTGTTACAGACACATTGCCAGAGACATGACAAGGCGTACAGTAGCTGCACTCCAAGCAGAAGTGGGTTGAGTCAACATTGTTTCAGCGTTATTTCAACTCCCTTAGAATAGTTAGAATAGTTTGGCAGCGTCAGCTGTGCCACCAGAGACTCTGGGTTCGCGCCCATGCTCTGTCGTAACCGGCCGCGACCAGGAGGTCCGGGGATATCCTTGTCTCATCGCGCACCAGCGACTCCTGTGGCGGGCCGGGCGCAATGCGCGCTAACTAAGGTTGCCAGGTGCACGGTGTTTCCTCCGAGACATTGGTGCGGCTGGCTTCCGGGTGGGATGTGCGCTGTGTTAACCTCTTACTTAACCCCCCTACTTTTTCAATTTTTTCCGCCTGAAGACATACCGAAATCTAACTACCTGTAGCTCAGACTCAGAACCAAGGATATGCATATTCTTGATTTCATTTGAAAGAACACTCTGAAGTTTGTGTAAATGTGAATTGAATGTAGGAGAATATAACACAATAGATCTGGTTTAGATAAAACCATACGTTTTTTCAATTTGTATTGTTGTATCGTCATCTTTAAAATGAACAAGACAAAACAAACATTCAGATAGGATGATGGGGACAATTTCAGTGAAAAACATAAGAGGGCAACACTACTTGTGCAAAGTTTCAGAATGATAACTTCCAAAATGAGTGTGCTACATGATATTTATCATGAAGTCACCCAGGTGTCCCACACAAGTAGCCCAAATGTACCCAAGTGGACAAATTGGTGAAGTTATACATTTTGAATGGAATAACTATATACAAAATACCAAAATGGTATTCTAACACACCCCCCCAAAAATGGAGAAAAAACATGAAAAAAAATATATACATTTACAAAATAACACTTTCAATATTTGGAAGACCCTCAGTCCTCTACACAATATTGTGCTGCAGATAACAGGTGCCATAGCAGTCTCTTTCTGTTGTAAAGCAGAGGGTCACCAAGCATGTGGTGCAGGTGATGGGGGACTTCATTTTGCAAAGAACACAGCGACGCCTCCATGCTGTGTCCTTTTGGCCCTGAGGCACATCCATGCCTGCAGAAATAAATTTGGGCAGATGAACACCACTTGTGGCAGGAGCTGGATGAACCAGCTTCAGTGGGGGATGGACACCTTGGCACTGGGGGCTCCCATTCGGAGTCAATGTCACTGTGAAAGAAAATGTTCAGTTAGAATAGTTTCACATATGAGCCCAGTATCAACAGGTATAATAAACAGATATATATAGAGTACAGGGAACATAAGGTTGAATATATTATTATAGATCTTCTAGATCTACCGTCTCATTTATATTATGACAGACCAGCTAGATCTACTGTATATTTTATATTATGACAGACCAGCTGTATCTACTGTCTCCATTTCACTTTGGCCATTGTTGTGGGCCTGCCCTCCCCTCAAAAGCCTCAAATAGGCTATTTCATTTCACAAATAATATTTTCTATTATTAATTTCAAACAACGGCATTGGCATGAGAAAAACGTACCCGTCCAAAACGATGTCCTCTCCATTCTAAAATATTCCTCCATTTGGGAATTGCTAAATGAATCGTCCTCCAATAATCTCTGTCTCATTTTCCCGATCAATTTCTGTACATCTGTATACCTAGACTTAGATTTAGCTTTCCCTGACTTAGTTGCCATACTGATTGATATATAAACAGCTGAAGCTGCGCTTTACCAAAACAACGCTGTGTGTAACATGCGTTGCTCCTTCCGGTATGAAACTTAAATGGCGAATGACCCTCTTTACGCCGGAGTTTACTACATGGGTTGGTCTTCCAACACATAAACATTACATATTGCCATTTACCTCAGCTCATTGGCTATCTAACCAGCTAGATGTCAAGACGATCAGTGGTCATTGTTTTAAAATACCGTCAATCAACGAAACAGTGGTCATGTCATTGGTGCACAATGATGTCATTACTTGTTGTGTTCAAATAGGTTTCTTTCAGTCAATACGTCCCCCGATATGACCCATCACGTTTGGTTGTGTTACAAACCAACCAGTTGATTGCAATGAAACCAAACATGACTGGAAAAGTCACATTTAGTGTGTGTATTTACATCGAATGTGTCGTCGAAAATGGAATGAGACGGAATTCACGACACAAGCGGTTCACAAAATGTTTCGTGTTAGGCTATAAAAATGGATTTTATCAAACAAAAGACCATTCATTGTGTAACAATGAGCATTGGGATTGAAAACAGAGGAAGATCGTCAAAGGTAAACTATTTATTTTATTGCAGTTTGTGATTTTGTTACGCCTGTGCTGGTTGAAATAGTTGTTTTTTATGGGGCTCTATTCTCAGATAATCACATCGTATTATTTCGCAGTAAATCCTTTTTTAAAATCTGACAACGCAGTTGGATTAGCAAGATTCTAGGCTTTCGAAACATGTGAGACACTTGTCTTTTCATGAATGTTTAATATGACTATTTATGTAGCGATCACCGTATGTTGTCGAATTTCATCCCGCTAACGGGTTCTGTGCGCAGAGAGGTTATGGAGTGTTGAATCAGATGACCTAGCCTCCACAGTCACTCGACCTCAACCCAATTGAGATGGCTTGGGATGAGTTGGACTGTAGAGTAAAGGAAAAGCAGCCAACAAGTGCTCAGCATATGTGGGAACTCCTTCAAGACTGTTGGGAAAGCATTCCAGATTAAGCTGGTTGAGAGAATACCAAGAGTGTGCAAAGCTGTCATCAAGGCAAAGGGTGGCTACTTTGAAGAAACTAAAATATTAAATATATTTAGATTTGTTTAACACTTTTTTTGGTTACTACATGATTCCATGTGTGTTATTTCATATGTTTGATGTATTCACAATTATTCTACAATGTACAAAATAGTAAAAAATAAATAAAAGAAACACCCTTTAATGAGTAGGGGTGTCTAAACTTTTGACTGGTACTGTATGTAGAGATAGAGAGAGAGACAGCGAGAGAGGGAAAGGGGGAGAGAGGGGGGGACAGAAATAAAGGGAGGGAAAGAGAGAGAGGGAGAGAGAGGGAAAGGGGGAGAGTGAGAGAGGGGGAAAGAGAGAGAGGGAGAGAGAGAGGGAAAGAGAGAGCGAGAAAGAGGGAGGGAGAGATACATAATTGAATTGAGAAAGACAGAGAGAGAGAGATGGGAGAGAGATGGGAGAAATGGAGAGAGAGAAACGGAGAGGGAGAGAGAGCAAGAGAAAGAGAAAAAATAGAGAGAAAGCAAAGGAGAGATGCCGGGAGAGGTACATGCTATCCAGCTGAAAAGGCATACTACACAACAAAACGTGAAGGAAGGAGGGGATATTCCAGACAGCAATTGCTGGAGCTGCATGGGGGCAGATCCAAGGCCTTGGGCTGATATTAAAGTGACCTGTGAGGAGCAGGCAAGACAGACAGGACATGCCTCTAAACAAGGCTGGCTCCACTAAGGAATGGGCCTGACCTTCCTCCCATCCTTATAGCCCACGGTAACTAACCCTCAAACACAGTACGCCTACCTGCTGGGTTTCCAGGTTGGAGGAAGTTTTGTGCAATGTATGAAAGTTCTTGAGATGTTCATCTTACTGTTGATAGGGATAAAAGATACATGCACCAACTGGGTTGCCAGGGTGAGTGAGGTTATGTACAAAAGTTATGGAGATTCTCCAACTGTTGGGCAAGGTAAAGTGAGAGATAAAAGCTACACCTCGACTGTGAAGATATATCGGGACAATGTCCGTGAGTTGACTACTGGTAGACTAAGCTGCGGTCTACTAACTAGATGTAATACTCTTGTGCTCAAGGTATGTTTCTTGAATGCTGTGTTATGGGTTTTTGAAAAAATATATTTCTTCTCTTTCTGCATCCCCAAGAAAATAAATTCAAGTTGAGGAAGGGGGAATGATATCCTTTAGTACAGTACAGTACCTATGTATAGCAATTACAGAAATGTCTCTCATATTGCTCATATTTTTTCATCAAAATACTTGCAAACTCATTAAAAATCCTGATTCTCTATAAGAGTAGCCAATGCAGGTGGTCCGACCTCAACTATATAGAAACCCAAACAGTGTGTTTGTGATTGCACCAAACTCCATGTAATGATAACAAATCAGCTTGATTGCCCAGTTATTGTGACGGGCAAAAATAATCACAATATACATAATTGGGCTGAGAAGATGTCATTAAGTTGAGTTATAATTAAACATAATTGTCAGTTTGTATGTAAACAGGTTAAATTACACTTGTTCTTAGTTTGTGGAAGACCAGATCAGTATTCTACTACCATAGTAAAAATTTGAATTGCCTGAGGTTATGGTACAGAGTTATAGAACTAGGTTCAAATACTATTTGAAATCATTTAAAATACTTTAGTTAGGTTTGATTGAGCTTGCCTGGCACAATGGAACTAATAGGATAGTCACACAATTGCAAACCTGGCCAACTGGCACTCGAGGCAGACAAAAGCAAATGCTAGTATTTCTCATAGTATTTGATCCCAGGTCTTCTTTTACAGTCTACCAAACACATTGGAAAAATATCAGTACAAATTCGATACTGGTAACAAAATACTTTGCAATGACAATCTGTGACGATTCTTAACAAAATTCATAGGATGTTGAATATCTTATATGGGTTCAAACAACCCGACCTCATGCAAGGGGAACAGAAAGATATGCACGCATTTAATTTACAGTTACAAGCATTGTTCATGGAAACATACCAAACAAGAGATACATATACATATCTAACCTGAATGCCCTACTGCTGTCTCTGTTGTATACACACACAATCCCACCCTTTCAAAGCACTCACATGTTGCAGTGAGCCTATGCAATACCTGTGTGAAAGAACAGTTTTAAGACGCAAAGGTCCAGTAAGGTCAGGATTTGTGCAGCGCTGGCCTATCGATTATGTTTGAGACATAGTCCTGTGTGTGTGTGTGTGTGTGTGTGTGTGTGTGTGTGTGTGTGTGTGTGTGTGTGTGTGTTTGTGCTTGCATGTATGTGTGTGTGTGAGACTCAGTGTTTGTATGTGTGAGCATGTTTGCATGAGTGCATGCGTGCTTGTGTTCACACTCTCAGTTGTTTGTGAGGCTGTGCAGGAATGTGTGTATCCCAGTAATGGTGTGTTCCCTGATTATGTGTTTATTGCTGTAAGTCAATGGGGCTTTGATGCCTTCAGTTGCCTGGTCTGACACGGTAGTTAACAGTCCAACTGGCTCCATAGAAGGTGGGGTCGGTAGACAACATAACTTAGTCACAGCAGCCACTATAATTACGTTTATTGGACCTGTCACTCAATGACCCACCCAGTCCAGTCCGAGCATACGGGATGGCTGACTTCAGCCTGACTTCAAGGGGAGTTGCTACAAGCAGCCTCTGTAACGGTTAACCTTGAAATGTCAAAGGGTCGAACGAGGTATCCTTTACTCTTTCAATATCGGCAGTTGTCACATACCTCTGACAGTACTCCGTTCTCACTTCTCTTTCCCTCCTTTCGCGTATTTTTTTGTTTTTGTTGTTTTCATGCTCTATCTACCCGTCTTGAAATGTGCTTCGATAAACTGATTGTCCCTTGGCATGACGTCATGTAACGAGGCACATTATGTTACTGGAAAAGAATAGGAATATGAAAGTAAAATACAGTCTCTTAAAGAGGAAAATCCAATTTCACCCAAAAGTTCAACCAAATATAACTTATCTTCTTACGGTGTACCTTTATGATGATATTTTCCAGGAGCCAGGCAGCTAGTGTGGTTTTGCCTGAAGGAAAGAATAAGTAGAAAGTATTTACAATGTTCTATTATTGCTCCTGTGTCTCAATGGGTTTCAGCACTGTAGGAAGTACCCTAGATACGTGGAGCTTCACGCCAAGTGACACTTTAGAGTTGGACTAATGTACACAGTGACAATACATAATTACTTACATACAGTGAGCTACAAAACTTGGGACAGTGACAAATGTTTTGTTGATTTGGCTCTGTATTCCAGCACTTTGAATTTGAAATGATATGTGTAGGTATTTTCATCCTTTTAGGGCGAACTGTTTAAAAATTACAACACTTTTTGTACATAGTCCAAAAGTATTGGTCACTTATATTTGTATTAAACTATTAAAAAGTTTAGGATTTGGTCCCATATTCATAGCACGCAATGATTATATCAAGCTTGTGACTCTACAAACTTGTTGGATGGATTTGCTGTTTGTTTGGGTTGTGTTTCAGATTATTTTGTGCTGTAATCATGGTAGCATCCACATTAATGTAGAATTATTTAGAAACATATTCTAGTCTTATTTACAATAAAATTTACTCCAGAATGACACAATACATTGTTACCTATTAATTTCTATTGGGCACAAAATTATCCGAAACAAAACAAACAGCAAATGCATCCAACATGTTTGTAGCGTCACAAGGTTGATGTAAGCATTGCACGCTAGGAATAAGCAGTGGTGGAAAAAGTACTTACCTGAGTAAAAGTATAGATATGTTAATAGAAAGTTATTCCAGTAAAAGTATAGATATGTTAATAGAAAGTTATTCCAGTAAAAGTATAGATATGTTAATAGAAAGTTATTCCAGTAAAAGTATAGATATGTTAATAGAAAGTTATTCCAGTAAAAGTATAGATATGTTAATAGAAAGTTATTCCAGTAAAAGTATAGATATGTTAATAGAAAGTTATTCCAGTAAAAGTATAGATATGTTAATAGAAAGTTATTCCAGTAAAAGTATAGATATGTTAATAGAAAGTTATTCCAGTAAAAGTATAGATATGTTAATAGAAAGTTATTCCAGTAAAAGTATAGATATGTTAAAGTTATTCAAGTAAAAGTATAGATGTGTTAATAGAAAGTTATTCAAGTAAAAGTCACCCAGTAAAATACTTTTTGACTATAAGTCTAAATGTATTTGGTTTAAAATATTCTTAAGTATCAAAAGTTAATTAAATTGCTAAAATATACTTAAGTATCAAAAGTAAAAGTAAAAGTATGAATAATTTCAAATTCCTTATATTAAGCAAAGCAGACGGCACCATTTTCTTTTTTAAATGTATGGATAGCCAGGGACAACACTCAGACATTACTTGCAAAAAAGATGCATTAGTGTTTAGTGAGTCCGCCAGACCGTAGGCAGTGGGGATGACCACGTGTTCTCTTGTTAAGTGTGTGAATTTCACAGTTTTCCTGTCCTGCTAAGCATTCAAAATGTACTTTGGGTTGTCAGGGAAAATATATGGAGTAAAAAGTACAATATTTTCTCTGGGAAGGTAGTGAAGTAAAAGTAAAAGTTGTCAAAAATATAAATAGTAAAGTAAAAGATACAGTTAAGGGGGCCCTTGATTTCAAACAGGGTTCAAGAAGTTAGAGTACATGCATCCTGGTGAGGCAGTAAAAGTATTTTTACGAAAGCCTGAGATATTTGTGGTCTTAATTACATTCATTTCGCTCCTGGCGTTTTTAAGGTAAAACACTTAGCTCTGGTATTTTCATTCCCTTTGTACACCATTGTAATGAACACAAACCCATAATTGTTTCTCACCCATGGGCACAAGATTTTCCAATTTTCCATTGCGCGCTCGGCTGCCGTGCCAAGTTCTCCTCAGGTAATGCAGGGACTTTGACTAAGAAAGAGCAGAGAACGGATGCCAAGAGTGTGTTTAATAAAGCCAAATATATATATACTGTATACATGTATTTATTTATAAATGCCTTCCTGTGTTTTGTATATGCTTCCTACACTCTACCTGTAGAGTCTTTGGAAAAAGACTCACTCATGAGGTCCACGTTTTGTTCTAAATCAAATCAAATCAAATCAAATCAAATCAAATCAAATTTTATTTGTCACATACACATGGTTAGAAGATGTTAATGCGAGTGTAGCGAAATGAAGTGGGATAGGGGCTCATCTCATTTAAACAGTATTTTTTTCACCCCAATGTGTACAGATGTATGCTTGCTAAATAATAGATTAGTTTATTGGAATTAGTAGCCTAGTGGATGTTTTCTTAAATGTCTTAGAATGAGCAACTTATTTTGTAGTAGTCCTAAACCCTGGCCTAAAAACCCTGGCCTAAACATCCTGGCCTAAAAACCCTGGCCTAAACATCCTGTCCTAAATATCCTGGCCTAAACATCCTGGCCTAAATATCCTGGCCTAAACATCCTGGCGTAAACATCCTGGCCTAAAATGCTGAAAAGTAACTTTGTACATGTAGCATTAGGGTCCACAATAAGGAAAAACATAATTGGTGGGGAAAACAACCTTGCTGGCACAAAGAGAGCATTAATTTAATGGTTGTTTGTTTCTCACCCTTGACTTGAAAGTGGATGTCATTCACTTTATTATATATTTTTTTTGTATATTGGGACATTTTTTACATTAATAAAATGTTACTTGACTTGACACCCAGCATATGGGGAGCTACAATTGGACATTGGATGCATATTGTCTAACCTATCTTCTTCAATTTAATGGATAAGCTCTCAGAACATAAATCATTAATTAATTTATAAACTAAATGGTTATATTTTATACATCAATCTGTTAATGGATATCTATTTCAGCAAGATCTTAAAGGAGCTTTGACTATATAAACTGTACACTTCGATACAAATCAAATCAATCAAATTGTGTTTGTCACATGCGCCAAGTACAAAAGGTGTAGACTTCACTGTGAAATGCCTACTTACGAGCACTTTCCCAGCAATGCAGAGTCCAAAAGTAAGAAAATTGTGTGAAACAAGACCCCCCAAAAATAGTAACACAATAAAATACTTATAACAAGGCTATCTAAAAGGACTACTTGTACTCCTTGCACTGGTACTCCTTGTTAATTAATCAATGTGCTGGGGTATGAAGTAGTTGAAGTAATATAGTATGTACATGTGGGTAGGGGTAAAAGTGACTAGAAAATCAGGATGAAAGTGTGTGTGTGTGTGTGTGTGTGTGTGTGTGTGTGTGTGTGTGTGTGTGTGTGTGTGTGTGTGTGTGTGTGTGTGTGCGTGCGTGCGTGCGTGTGGAGTGTAGGTAAAGTCCAGTGAGTGTGTAGGTAGAGTCCAGTGAGTGTGTAGGTAGAGTCCAGTGCGTGTGTGTGTCCAGGTAAGAGTCCAGTGAGTGTGTAGGTAGAGTCCAGTGAGTGTGTAGGTAGAGTCCAGTGAGTGTGTAGGTAGAGTCCAGTGAGTGTGTAGGTAGAGTCCAGTGAGTGTGTAGGTAGAGTCCAGTGAGTGTGTAGGTAGAGTCCAGTGAGTGTGTAGGTAGAGTCCAGTGAGTGTGTAGGTAAAGTCCAGTGAGTGTGTAGGTAGAGTCCAGTGAGTGTGTAGGTAGAGTCCAGTGAGTGTGTAGGTAGAGTCCAGTGAGTGTGTAGGTAGAGTCCAGTGAGTGTGTAGGTAGAGTCCAGTGAGTGTGTAGGTAGAGTCCAGTGAGTGTGTAGGTAGAGTCCAGTGCGTGTGTAGGTAGAGTCCAGTGAGTGTGTAGGTAGAGTCCAGTGAGTGTGTAGGTAGAGTCCAGTGAGTGTGTAGGTAGAGTCCAGTGAGTGTGTAGGTAAAGTCCAGTGAGTGTGTAGGTAGAGTCCAGTGAGTGTGTAGGTAGAGTCCAGTGAGTGTGTAGGTAGAGTCCAGTGAGTGTGTAGATAGAGTCCAGTGCGTGTGTAGGTAGAGTCCAGTGAGTGTGTAGGTAGAGTCCAGTGAGTGTGTAGGTAGAGTCCAGTGCGTGTGTAGGTAGAGTCCAGTGAGTGTGTAGGTAGAGTCCAGTGAGTGTGTAGGTAGAGTCCAGTGAGTGTGCATAGAGCCTGTGCAAAAATGTCAGTGGAAAAAATAATTAAAGCGGGTCAATGCAAATAGTCAGGATAGCCATTTGATGAACTGTTCGGCAGTCTTATGGCTTCTTTAGGAGCCTTTTTGTCACAGTACAGTTACCCCCTGGGGATTATATCCCAAGGTAATGGGAAGTCATTGTTTCCATGAGACACACTCATGAAACACATTTTACAACCTCTTTTTCAGCAAGTTATTACTCAGGTAGAGTGTGGGCCATTTGCCAACTGTTTTCATGCTTCAAAGCAGCTAGCATAAGATGTTTGTTTCATTGGGGGCTCCCACGATGTCAACTGTTATTTTACACAACTACAATTTATGAGCATTCCATACTGTCCTTTCAATGGATTGAAGTATCTCGGCGAGTTATGCAGAACTGGTCAATGGTCTAGCTGTAATGGTGTGACTAGGGTTCTCCAGAAGTCTTTGTTGGAGGATTCTTGATTTCCTACGTATTCCCTCTGGATCCTGGGAATCCTCCAACTGGGAGTTTGGGGAAAACAGAGACTTTATTGAAGTTCCAGACATTTTGCAACCCTAGGTGTGACTTTGAATGGGAGACATGGAGAATGTTCCTGGGTTGCTTACCCATTTACGTGTGTAAATTACTCTATGCTTAAATTCAAATATTGTCTCTAGATCGAGAGTCAAGAAAGCATTGAAAAAAATAACATATAAATATGAATTATATGAATTACACCTGCATTGAATAAATGATAAAGTACAAACAAAAAGACAGTGGAGGATGGGATCGAATGAAGTTGCATGTGTGAGTGCTTAGTGGTTGAGATGCAGCCCTCTTTACTAACACAGGAGGGTGCTAGCTTAGCTTACCTTTATTGCCCGTAGCCCTTCGGCACTGACCGAGGATCAGCTTATCCTCCCCATATCTAAACCTTAACCATTAGTGGAGAAAATGTAACACCGACCTTAGATCAGTTTCTAGTTTAACTTCAGCCTATACTCTGCATCACATATCCACAGAGGAGGGGATGTTGCTGTGAAATGCAAATGTGTGTGTGTGTGTGTGTGTTAGTGTGTGTACGGTACGAACACGTGTTTATGTACGTAGCAGGTCATATCTTTGAATCTTGATGATATTTGGTTCTCGTCATTATACACCTCCCATTTTACACCTCAACATGTGAACGTGAAACTGCATGTTTCCTAAACAGATTTCAAGATATGTTGGCTTGTCTTTAAATGTATCTTTTTATGACTGTCTGGGATGTATGGATCAGTGGAGGCTCCTCAGAGGAGGAAGGGGAGGACCATCCTCCTCAGTGAATTTCTTAAAATTATCTGAACTTTATACGTCTTTGGAGTACAGTTGCCCTCATGATCCTGTCAAACATTTGTGTGTGTGTGTGTGTTTGTGTGTAAGCATGTGTGTTTGTGTGTGTGTGTTTGTATGTGTGTGTGCACATGTGTGTGTGTGTGTGTGTGTGTGTGTGTGTGTGTGTGTGTGTGTGTGTGTGTGTGTGTGTGTGTGTGTGTGTGTGTGTGTGTGTGTGCATGCACACACATGCATGCACATATGCACATATATGCACACACACACACACACACACACACAAACACATGCATGCACACAAACACACACGCACGCACACACACACACGCACAATCACACACACACGCACAATCACACACACATATGTGTGACAGGGTCATGAGGGCAACTGTACAGACTTTTAAAGTTCACACTTGCTTACAGTAAAATATGTAGGAAAACACACACGCATGAACGCACACACACACATATCACATTCCACAGAGACTGTAAGTGACAGGGTCATCAGAGGGAACTGTGAGAAATGGACAGAGTCCTAGAGATCAAGCTGTTTAATGAGATGCTAGCTTACGTTCTGTGTGGTATTGTCACTTCACTGAGTGTGTCCAAAATTCTGCATGTGTTTTCAAATGTGCATGTGATTAAAATATGATCTTTCTTTCTCTGTGCTTTGAGAAATCAAACATACACATTTTCTGAAAATCCCACTATAATCATAATAATGTTTTGTTAAGTAGTCCAATATATCAGTAGGTCTACTCAGTGGTGTCAAGTTTCTGGAAGGAGCAAAAATGTGAGAAAGTATGTGGACATTGTTGCCAGAAATGTTAGCACATACTGTATGTATGAACTGTTGGTGACTGCATGGATGAGTGAACAAGACAGCCCTGTGGTATGTATGCATCTGCCTGTTCCCAGGCTAACCTGCCTGTCCCAGGCTAACCTGCCAAGGAGTGGCAGGTAAACTAGTGGTTAAAGCATTGGGCCAGTAACCAAAAGGCTGCTGGAGTAAATAACTGAGCTGACAAGGTAAAAATCTGTCATTCTGCCCTTGAACAAGGCAGTTAACCCACTGTTCCCTGGTAGGCCGTCATTGTAAGTGAGTCTCTCTGAGGGGAGTCTGTGGTGGTGCACTAGCAGTGGACATGTGCTGATACATGCACTCTCTCTACAGGCACAGGCAATAGGAGCCAGGCAGTGCCTCCCCTTGGAGGATATATCATCTGATGTTACATCCTGACAGAAGAGAAGAGGAGAGTCGCAAAAGCATTGTCTTTCAACTTTATTGACAAAAAGTTGGCCGATATGACCATGCAAGTGTCAAATTGGTCTGAAAGAAAGAACAATGTATAATAATAGCAAGATAAGTTAGGTAATTGTGAAATGCATCACTATTATCAACTGCCAAGTAATTTCCTTTGTTCTCTGATTGAATCTAGTCCAATCTAATATCAGCAGTTAAACATAACATTTTATTGGAGAAGATCCCATAAACACAGTTTGTACAAATTGCAACACAGTACTGTTTGGAACATGTTTCAAATATTTGCCATAAAACTCAATAACCCGAAAGCAACTTTACTAAAATAAACTGCTTAAGTACAATTCAAATCTGCTGTTTAAGAACCTTATATCAAGGATTTTTTATTGTAAAATGTTGTGTGTTTTTTTTATGACCAAATTGAATCTGGCAAATCTGGTTTTTAGACATGCAAATAAAGTTATATAATGAATGCCTAAGAAGTCAGTGGAAAAGCATTAACACATGTGAAGCAAGGAAAAGATAAATCTTAATTTTGGTTTGACAGAGAGAAATAAAGAAAGATTATGATGATGGTTTGGTTTATCAGGTTATTTCTCTGATAGTTGAGCAGTTACAAGATCCCTTTTTTTGCTTGTACTTGGCTTAATCTCTGTAATTGTATTTCATGTACAGAATACCCTAGATTTCAACTACATTGGGAGTATTGTGTTTACATGTAAAAAAACAAATACAGACAAGAAGGCTCTGACATTGGAAAGAATACTGGTGCTTTAATCAAATTGACATTTAAATCATAAACAAAAACATTTAAAAAACTATTTTTCACTTAATCTCTGAACTAGTATTTTCTACTATTCAAAGCTGGTCATTATCACATTTCTACAAGTGGAATGAAACAATTTCAAATATATATATTTTTATCTTATCTTAATATGTTATCTTAATTATCTATCTTTATTTTATCTTTAAATAATATCTTAGAGATATTAAGAGCATTTTTCTTCTTGTGGAACACACTAGTAAGTAGAATAGTTGAAGCAGCTAGCTATGGCTTCTCAGGCTAAACAACAAGCTTCGGTTTCACTTAGTGGAGACATGTGGTCTGAAGTGGCTAGGAGGTGGCTAGACTGTGGCTAGCGTTTATCTGCCGAGTGCTATGTTAGCGTTAGTGCAGGGCTACTGTAGTGTAATGCTAACCTACTGTACCATAACAGACCTCTCTGCCAGAGTTGTCATATGATACAAAGATAAAATAGGGTTTTGTTTACCTTTGTTTGCTTTAGGACACACTTTCTAAGCCATGGAAATGTAATGTGACAGGATAAATAACTCGTTTTGCAGAAACCCAAGAACGTGTTTTCTACCATGGCCTGGCAAATTGCTGTATATGTATGGGAATTATTTGCAAAGTATGGAATGGTGGTTGCAAAAACAAGACGCAGAGCTATACTCAGGGTACTTAAAATGGGACTCCAGTTATGTTCAGATTACAAATTATCATCCAAACCTTTCCACGCAGATGTGAATAGAGTAAACAGAAATGCGAAACTTTAGAAACTTGTAAACTTCTACAAATAAGTGCACAAACAGGCTGCAAACTCTTTGTGTCTAGTACAAGCAAAGAAAGCTGTCCATAATACATTCATTATTGCCCAGCTAATGAAATTGAAAATGAATTCTCAAGCTGTGTTACACACAGAGCATCTACAATTCCTTTCAAGTAAATCAAACTGTCAGTTGTCAAACGACAAAAGAGGCACTATGTAAGGACGGACTGGTGGGTTTGGAGTCTGCTCTCCTCATATGTTTAACATTATTATAGAACTGCCATGTAATCCGGAGTAAATCCTCTGTCCAGTCTCATGGTTTCACAGAAATTCCTTATCTGCACGGGAGAACGTTTATGTGGATGACCCTGAAAATTTGAGCGAAACCTTAAATGGTTCGAGAAGCTCTGATCTACAATCTAATCTAATTTGGATAATCCTCAGACAAATGTATTGTTCATAATGTGGTAATAATGTGGTAATCAGACACAAAGTTTCCCAGGGTGTAAATAAATCCTTGCTCACAGAGACCAGCAAAAGTCAATGAGTCAACTATTTGAATACTAGATATGGATTATTTTCCCACTCTGGATATGGATTATTTTCCCACTCTGGATATGGATTATTTTCCCACTCTGGATATGGATTATTTTCCCACTCTGGATATGGATTATTTTCCCACTCTGGATATGGATTATTTTCCCACTCTGGATATGGATTATTTTCCCACTCTGGATATGGAATATTTCCCCACTCTGGATATGGATTATTTTCCCACTCTGGATATGGATTATTTTCCCACTCTGGATATGGATTATTTTCCCACTCTGGATATGGATTATTTTCCCACTCTGGATATGGATTATTTCCCCACTCTGGATATGGATTATTTTCCCACTCTGGATATGGATTATTTTCCCACTCTGGATATTTTGGACTATTTTCCCACTCTGGATATGTCAAGGTACTTTATGAGGTTGTTGCAAAGATTTGAAGAATTGCGTTATAAAAATGTCATGAGAGTTTTGTAAGAGGACAAGTCTTTCATAACAGGACAAGAGTATCGGAAAAGGAAAAATTGTGTAACAGGTCACGAGGACGTCTATTGTCAGGTCACAAAGACTTCATAGTCCGAGTCACCTTTATATAATGCTAGGATTTTGCACCTAAAATCAACGGAGCTTGAAATACAAATTCCAGGCAATGTCAGCTACCGGAAATAACAGATTATAAGCAAATATTTAAAAAACTACATTTGTTGTTTGTGAGACATCAATTTTACCAAATGGTAGTCAATAAAATTATCACAAAGCTTTTATTGGAGATAAGCACCACTTTAAGTACTAATACAGGAATACCACTTAAACTAATAACCCTGTCGAGTTCAAAGAATATGTGAAAATTGTGCACGGTTCATAAATGACTCTACTCTGACAGGTCCAATGCTCTCTCTTTCTTTCTCTCTTTTTCTCTCTCGCTCCCTCCATTCCAGAGCTATTATCCCCCATTAGTGTCGAGGTACAGAGATGCTGCGCTACTCATCGTCTTAGAAGAGATCGTAATTACAGGAGAGGTTGGAGGAAAAGGCTTGAAACGTCTTTGGCAATATTGTCTGACGAAGACAAATTCCCCACAGGTTGCAAGCACTCCTCCTAACCTGTCAACCTGTGAGGGAAGCCATTTTGAACTACACATAGGCCTACAGACAGTACACACTGGGGAAAGGGGATACCAAGTCAGTTGTACAACTGAATGTATTCAACTGAAATGTGTCTTCTGCATTTAACCCAACCCCTTTGAATCAGAGAAGTACAGGGGGCTGCCATAATTGACACCCACATCTTCAGCACCCAGGAAACAGTGGGTTATCTACCTTGCACAGTGGCAGAACAACAGATGTTTACTTTGTCAGCTCAGAGATTTGATCTAGCAACCTTTTGGTTACTGGCCCAACGCTCTAACCACTGGAGGACTTGCAAAGGATCATTCATGATTTGTTTTGTTTTTCTGTAAAGAAGACTGTACTGTACTTTCTAAACATACATTATGTAATTGTGTAATTGTTTTTATTCACCTAAAAGTCTACCAAAAGACGTTCAGAAAGATATATGAAATTATTTTGAATTATTTTATATGGTATGTTTTTTTTATGATCAAGGCGAGTCATGTACTTATATTTTTGACAGCAATAATATTGTATTCAGAGAGTTATATTCTCATTAAAAATGGATGCATGACTGACTATTGGAACATTTATATCGATAACAGGTCAATGAGGGCATTTTTCAAATATACAGTCAATGACAAGGGCCATTCATGAGTCCATTGTCTGTTTTTTACTACAAAGAGACTTTTGTGTGGCAATCTTGACAAGAAATCCTTGTGACCATGTAAGAATCAAATACTTCGTTGTAAAAAAAAAAATTGAATTCTTTGAAGAATCCCTGGATGGCAAGAGAATTTAGCTGCTCAAAGACAGTAACTAACCGGTATATCATGATCGACTGGTCGATCTCCATGGCATTCCTAGTCAATCACCAAATATTTCTGTAAAAATAAACAATGGTAAAGCCTTGCATTCCTATTTGTTTATTTGTTTCGCGCTCTGTACTTGACTCAGCAGCCCTATTACCAGGAAGGCTAAGTGTTCACATTTGTGACCTGATTCAAGAAATTAGGAATAAGTCACGACTTCATAGGAGAGCCGTTTTAATGTAATTATTATTAACATTAAATCAACATTCGTTTTTTGGCAGAAATGCCTTCTCGAACACGTGAACTTTCATGTGCCTTAATATCAAACTTGTATGCCATCTGTAAATACAAATACAATTGTTAAATTACGATCCTAGTTAGTTAAGCCACAGAAAGAGAGGGTAACCTTCCCGCTAGCCATGTTTGGCTGAGATAATGAGTGGGCTGGACATGCCGAGAGATGAGTTTAGATTGATCTGCCATATAGCACGTGTCTGTCTATTGGAGCTGGTTAGTATGTCGTGTCGAACAGGGATTTTTTTTAATGTATCTCATAGTAAAACTACATATACCTAATGTCAAGTTAAAGTGTACTGTTATCTAGCTAATGTTAGCTGGCTGGCTCGCTAGCTAACGTTATGTGTATGCTCTCCACCGAGTTTTGAAATCAGTGGAATTCGAGTATGATAGCTAAGGAGATGGAGAAAACACCAGTCTGCATTACATTGTCAAACTAAGAGCAACCATGCATGGCATCAGACAGGAGAAGCATCCAACCATGATGTATATTGGTAAGATAGTCAAACTACATTATCAGATATTACACGTTTCTAATTTTGACAGAAAGTGGTTTCATTTCAAGTGTACTGTTAGCTAGCTAACGTTATGTGTATGATCTTATTCTTTGTATCTCAGGCACATTTGCTTGACTAGTTATAGCCATAGATCCTGGTTGGTTAGCTACCTGCAGATTCATGCAGGGTAGTAACGTCATGAGTTGTGATTGTCGTCCATTGTTTAGCCAGCTAGCTACATGTCTTAATAAAAGACCCCACTATAATCTTAAAGTGTACTATTAGCTAGCTAGCTAACGTTGGCAGGCTGGCTCGCTAACTAATGTTACGTCATGCGGTGGGATTCAATGTTTACCAAGCTAGCTATCTAACTACATTTCTTTCCATTTTAGTGTACCAGAGCGCAGAATAACTGATTAATTCTTGAACGCTCAACACCCGTTGAATATGTCCGGTGTCAGTAAATGTCAACAACAAAGTGTAATTCAATTGTTGCCAGCAGCACAGTTACAGTCACCAATGCTCTGGATAACGTGAAAACTGCCTAACCAGCTCTGCTAGGGTGAGTAAAATAGTGAGAGCTGGGTGTTCTCTCATTAAGTGTCTGGAAGTGGCTAGCCATTATTAGCCAGTTACTGTAGCTTGGGTGCTTGACTATCGTTGTGAGGTCAAAGCTTTCGAAACAACCCTGCATATTGGCCAGAGCATCCAGTGTGCGCTCTGAATGCGAAACGCTCTGCATTTAGGAATGGACAATCTGACAGCACAGTTGCAGTCACCAACACTCTCGATAACATAAAAGCCTAACCAACTCTGCTAGGGCGAGTAATGTTCAGTGAGCTGTTCTCTCTCTCTTAGATGCCTGGAAGTAGCTTGCAAGTTAGTACAGAACACACAGATCAACCCTTAACGAGATGGGTGGGGCTAAGGCTTAAGAGGGTGTGAACAACGCTGAATGGCTGTCGACAAAGAAATCCCTAAATATTGACGGTATTCTCAAAAGTGAGTTTACAAGTTGATCAACTTTCAAAGCAGAGTTACTTTCCCGTTGTTTCCTCAAATGCAATGTATGATATACCATTTTGTAGCTCTGAGTCTCTACTTTAATCCAATGTAACAAAAAACAGAAATTCCAATGTTGCTACATAAGACCTATTCCAGGTGGTGAGTCACATTTTGAACCATTTCATGTGTCTGAAGGTAGAACTCCGCCTTAGAACTCCGTATAGCAAAGTGTTCTGATAAGCTTGCGTTGCTATTATTAGCGGTTTGTGACTTTTTTAATATTGAGGAATATTTCACTTTATCTGGTCATAGGAGTAACCTGGGGTGACAGGTAACCTAGTGGTTAGAGTGTTGGGCCAATAATCAAAAGGTTGCTGCATCAAATCCCTGAGCTGACAAGGTACAAATCTACCCCAGAACAAGGCAGGTTCCCCAGTAGGCTGTCATTGTAAATAAGTTATTAACTGACTTGCATAGGTCAATAAAGGTTGAATATTTTTTATATATATATTTTTTGAACAACATGAACATGAATTGGTGCATGAGGCAGTGTGACTTGAGTTTCGCTGTCTCCTTTTCTCAGCGGAGGGAGCGAGGGACGGGGGAGCGAGGGACGGGGGAGCGAGGGACGGGGGAGCGAGGGACGGGGGAGCGAGGGACGGGGAACGAGGGACAGGGGAGCGAGGGACGGGGGAACGAGGGACGGGGGAACGAGGGACGGGGGAACGAGGGACGGGGGAGCGAGGGACGGTGAGTTGGGTGAGAGGCAGTCGCAGTCACCGCTGCTTCTTACTTTCCCTAACTGACCATCAGATGCAGGCCATCAGTCCAGTAATAAAAAACTAAACAAATGATATGCTCACCTACCTATGCTTCACAAGAAATACACAAATGATCTATTACCAGTGTGATCATATACCTACATTTTTTACGTATAATTTCAAAATGGTCTGAGAACAACATTGGCAGGACAATTCAAGCATAGCCAATATGGCCTAAGGCCGAGACAATAAGACACAGTAGATGAATATATTCAAACACACCTTTGTTTTACCACAAAACCGGAGAGCAACCTCTGTCCGGTGAAATCCAACAAAGCATATTACATTTAACAAACTTAAATGATTATTATTTTAAAATGTAACATGTCCTACAGCAAGTACATTTTTGCCAAAGTTTTTAGACTACTAAACAACTATTGATTTAGAACCACTGAGCATTACTGCAAGTCAGGAGCTGCCTCCACTATTCCAGCACCATTTCAACTTCAACATCATCAAATCACCTATGCTTAGTCTAATACAGTGACAAATAATAGATACCAAAAACTAAATAGGATGTCCATCGTTCAGATTTGTGTGTGTGCTCATGCAAGTAGAGTTCATGCAAGTATAAAAAACATGTTGTCTCACCCTACTTGTAGAAACGCCAATGCCATTCTCCTCTTTTCTGTTGACAAAACGGTCTATGACTCTATCATACAGTATACACTTTTATTTTTTGTTGTAGTAGGCTACCTGGCTAAAATCCTTGCTTGCTAGCCTAACTTCCTTTCATGGGCAACGTTAACTAGTTAATATTAGCCTTCTACATCTAGCGTTAATTGAACTTCTATCCTCTCAGTCCAGGGGCACAATGTATGACTCGCCGTTATAATCATTGGCCAGTACTGAGAATTAAGTAAAACCACAAGTCCAAATGTCTATCTCCATACATGGCTAATTTAGGAAAGGGACAATTTTAGCTAGCTAGCTAGAAACTGGAGGACAACAACACAACGAGATGCAACAATTCAAGTTGCTTCTGTTAATGATGTCTTGTGCTCGATGTGATGTGATTGGAGTGAAGATAGATCCAAACTGGCTTCCCTTGATACTTTGTTTTGGTGTGCAGGACCATTCACAGTTGAGCTCACTCAGTTTAGCTCAAGGGTAATTGGCTATTATTTAATACTTTTTTTATAAGCCAAATGCTCACTGGTTTCCCTTGCATTCAATGCTATGGGTGGCAACAATGTGACCAGACAGAATCAGATATATGGCCTACACATACAGAGACAGATGGGCGCTGTTTCGCTTTCTCCGGTGAGATACATTGAGCCTCTTGCAAATTGAAGGAAATTATGAAACACAGAGAGACGAAAAATACATTATTTTGTTTGCGTCAAAAAGTGAGTGCTACAGGGCGATAGTAATTTAGCTCAGTTACGTTAGCATTCTTGGGAACAGGAACAATGGTGGCCATCTTGAAGCATGTGAGCACAGCAGACTGGGATAGGTATTGATTGAATATGTCTGTTAACACACCAGCCAGCTGGTCTGCGCATGCTCTGAGGACGCTGCTGTCTGGGCCGGCAGCCTTGCGAGGGTTAACACGTTTAAATGTTTTACTCACGTTGGCCATGGTGAAGGAGAACCCACAGGCTTTGGTAGTGGGCCGTGTCAGTGTATGTATGAGTTTCTTTTTTTGTAATCTGTGATTGACTGTAGACCCTGCCACATACGTCTCATGTTTGAGCCGTTGAATTGAGACTCTACTTTCTTTGTTTGATTGCCTTGCAGGGGGAATAGCTACACTCTTTGTATTTGGTCATGTTTCCATTCGCCTTGACATGATTAAAAACGGTGGTTTGTGCTTTCATTAATGCTGCCATTAATCCACAGTTTCTGTTTAGGGAAGGTTCCAATAGTCACAGTGGGTAAAACATCACCGATGCACTTGCTAATGAACTTGCTCACGGAGTCAGCATATACATCAATGTTATTGTCTGAGGCTACCTGGAACATAACCCAATCCAAGTGATCAAAGCAGTCTTGAAGTGTGGAATCCGATTGGTCAGACCAGCATTGGATAGACCTGAGCGCGAGCATTTCCTGTTTTAGTTTCTGTCTATAGGCTGGGAGCAACAAAATGGAGTCATGGTTAGATTTGCCGAAGGGAGGGCAAAGGAGGGCTTTGTATGCATCGCGTAAATTAGAGTAGCAATGGTTCTGAATGCTACCAGCCCGTGTTGCGCATTCAATATGCTGATAGAATTTAGGAAGCCCTCAGGTTAGCTTTGTTAAAATCCCCAGCTACAATAAATGCAGCCTCAGGATATATGGTTTCCAGTTTACATAGAGTCCAGTGAAGTTTCAGGGCTGTCGAGGTATCTGCTTTGGAGGAGGGATATACACGGCTGTGATTATCATCGAAGAGAATTCTCTTGGTCGATAATGCGGTCGGCATTTGACTGTAAGGAATTCTAGGTCAGGTGAACAAAAGGACTTCCTGTATGTTCCTGTATGTTGTTATGATCACACCGCGAGTCGTTAATCATAAGGCATACACCCCCGCCCTTCTTCTTAGCAGATGGTCGTTTGTTTCTGTGGGCGTGATGAGTGAAGAAACCGGGTGGCTGTACCGACTCTGACAACATATCCCGAGTGAGCCATGTTTCCGTGAAACAGAGAATGTTACAATCTCTTATATCTCTCTGGAAAGCATCTCGTGCCATAATTTCATCCACCTTGTTGTCTAGAGATTGGACATTGGCGAGTAATATGCTCGGAAGCGGTGTATGGTGTGCTCGCCTTCTAAGTCTGACCAGTAGGCCACTCCGTCTGTCTCTCCTGCGGCGACCATGTTGTATTTGGTCGGCCCCTGGCATAAGATCCCACGTCCAGGGTGGAGGTCCGAACAAAGTATCCGCTGTATGTAATACCACTTGAGATTTTCTGGGCTAACAAGGTAAAAAATAATACAAACAAATTACTGCATAGTTTCCTAAGGACCTGAAGCGAGGCGACCATCTCTGTCGGCGCCATCTACAGTATCTAATATGTCATCTCATGTGACATTCACTGAGTATACAAAACATTAAAAACACTTGCTCTTTCCATGACATAGACTGACCAGGTGAATCCAGGTGAAAGTTATTATCCCTTATAGATGTCACTTGTTAAATCCACTTCAATCGGTGTAGATGAAGTGGAGAAGACTGGTTAAATAATTATTTTTAAGCCTTGAGACAATTGAGACATGGATTGTGTATGTGGGCCATTCAAAGGGTGAATGGGCAAGACAAAAAATTGAAATGCCTTTGAACGGGGTATGGTAGTTGGTGCCAGGCGCACCGGTTTGTTTCAAGAACTGCAACGCTGCTGGGTTTTTCATGCTCAACAGTTTCCCGTGTGTATCAAGAATGGTCCACCATCCAAAGGACATCCAACCAACTTGACACAACTGTGGAAAGCATTGGAGTCAACATGGGACACCATCCCTGTGGAACGCTTTCAACACCTTGTTGAGTCCATGCCCTGACGAAATGAGGCTGTTCTGAGGGCAAAGGGTGGGGGGGGGGGGAGGCGTAATTCTAATGAGACCATGATCCTATTTAACAATCCATCCATATCAGGGGGAGAGAGACCCTGGGATAACCTGTGCAAGCCGCAGAGAAGAACGAGAGACTGCTGGGGATTCTGCTGTGCTGTGAGAAACAGTGGAGGCTTCTGAGGGGAGGACGGCTCATAATAATTGCTGGAATGGTATCAAATACATCAACGACGTGGTTTCCATTCCAGCCATTATTAATAGCCATCCCCCCCTCAGCAGCCTCCACTGGTGAGAAGGTGGCGCGGAGTCCCCTGTTCTTGTGGGCCCTGTTTTCCTTTCTCCTTGTGTTTGGACGAACAGCAGACAACTGGAGGTTAGAACAACACTCTTCCTGGAGCCAAAGGATTTAGACTACAAGTCATTAGGACAGAGGTCAAGTTGAGAGAGCTAAACCCTTATAATTCCCCCCCAAATGCCATGGTGAGGTAGGGCCCTTCTTCAGGTTCCAGCTTATTTTCTGTTTCCTTCCCAGAGAAGTCACTCCAGGTTCTAGTAGAAAAGTTAGAGTGACAGTCAGAGACGGACAGATGAGAGAGAAATGGAGGGATTGTGACAGGAAAAGGTTATTATTTGACAGATGAAAATAAATGAATAAAATGAGTCTACAGGTGTGTAGTTGTTCTACATTTTGAATAGCGTGTCATCGCAAAATCATCTTCTACTACCATGTTGATTGATTAGCTCTTTCTAGTGAGCCATCTTTGAGGTGTCTATCTACCTTTCAAATACTCAGACAATCATTTTGATTCTATTAAATGGGTCATTTTTGATTTATGAATTTTAGTGCTCACCCTCTCAAACCTCTGCATAGCAACTCTGTCAATCAGTTGAGATCCGTTTCTTATCACTACTCTGGACGGTTCTGACTTCGAATATGTGGACCACTACAAATACCTAGGTGTCTGGCTAGACAGTAAACTCTCCTTCCAGACTCACATTAAACATCTCCAATCCAAAATTAAATCTAGAATTGGCTTCCTATTTCGCAACAAAGCCTCCTTCACTCATGCTGCCAAACATACCCTCGTAAAACTGACTATCCTACCGATACTTGACTTCGGCGATATCATTTACAAAATAGCCTACAACACTCTACTCAGCAAATTGGATGGAGTCTATCACAGTGCCATCCGTTTTGTCACCAAAGCCCCATATACTACCCACCACTGTGACCTGTATGCTCTCGTTGGCTGGTCTTCGCAACATATTTGTCGCCAAACCCACTGGCTCCAGGTCATCTATAAGCCTTATCTCAGCTCACTGGTCACCATAGCAACACCCACCCGTAGCACGTGCTCCAGCATGTATATTTCATTGGTCATACCCAAAGCCAACAGCTCCTTTGGCCGCCTTTCCTTCCAGTTCTCTGCTGCCAATGTCTGGAACGATTTGCAAAAATTACTGAAGTTGGAGACTTATATCTCCCTCACTAACTTTAAGCGTCAGCTGACAGAGCAGCTAACCATTCGCTGCAGCTGTACACAGACCATCTGTAAATAGCCCATCCAACGAACTACCTACCTCATCCCCATATTTGTTTTTGTTTTTCTCCTCTTTTGCACACCAGTATTTCTACTTGCACATCCTCATCTGCACATATATCACTTCAGTGTAAATTGCGCAATTGTAATTACTTCGCCACTATTGGCCTATTTATTGCCTTTTCTCCTTACTTCATTTGCACACACTGTATACAGATATTTCTATTGTGTTATTGACTGTACATTTGTTTATCCCATGTGGAACTCTGTGTTGTTTTTGTCACACTGCTTTACTTTATCTTGACCAGGTCGTAGTTGTAAATGTGAACTTGTTCTCAACTGGCCTACCTGGTTAAATAAAAGTGAAATTAAAAATAAATAAAAATATTGGACCTTTTTGGTTCTACCTCAGGCACTACCTTAACTTTTTAATTCAAGCCTTGTCTACTAAATTAGTAACACATATTCATAGACAGACAGACAGATTCACTAGCAACACCGAGCTTTCTTAATGAAATAAAAAACAGACATAGACTTCAATTGCCCAATCACCTCTCAACATGTGATGCATAACACTGGAAATCAAGTGGCCACATTCCCCCAAAATGTAGTCTTTATAATTACCTCCTTTATTACCAGAGAGTATATATTAAAATATGTACTGGTATGACAATGTATGATACTCATATCTTATTGTTAATGACACTTCCATATAACAATAGCTGTGAATTGATGGAAATATTTTTCAATCCAAATCCAAGAAGTTAGGGTTACAGTTATTTGGTTTTGTCTGGGTTTTCGTGTCTATCTTTTGAAGAACAGAAGATGCCATCCCTGGCATAAAAAAAGAAAAGGTTATTTTAATACTGTTATTCAGGATCTCTTACTTGCTTATGCTTGTCAACTTGATTTAAATTTTTGAAAGCAGGCAAACTAAAAAAACAGTTAACCATAGACATATTTCCCAAAGGCCACCTCAAATATGTAGTTAGAGAGTCAGACAGACAGACAACCCTCTGGTCAGGGAACAAGGAATGCACTTTCCTTTGGGACGCATCTAAAATTGCCTAGTGATGAAAAATCATATTTACATTTTTGGGTAGATTTTCCCTTTGATCGTGGTAGGGTAAGATGTGACGCCTGTCTTTGAGCCCAGCATGTTCGTGTGAGCCGTAATGGGTAAACCCAGATAATATTTTCATAGCCACAGTAGGGCTATGCTATTGACCTCCACCTCGGCTTTCATGTGGCAAAATCCAAAAGCAAACCTTGTAACCCAGAACATGTTAATAACTCAGTGGAGCCAGACATGAGCACAGAAGCTATGATGATGTTTGTTACCCACATTACATGGTGGAGTGGAGTCACACATATAGGTAAAAAAAGCTCCAAGTGTATTCAAACATTCACTATTTGCTTCCTTCATTATTAGGTTGTTTGGGTATCTGGTGGTCTAATTGTATGTCAAAATAGGTATTTTACTGTGTTGATATGTTTAAATGCACTTTCAATAAAGTATGATTTGATTAAGATGTCTTGTTGTGAGTTGTCTTCATTAGCTTTGTGCCTATTTGAAAGGTCATTAAATGCAGTGGGGAAAGGGCTTCTATTTATAGATAGACTAACTGGCCAATTTTGAGAAGCATGTAATGAAACACTTAATATAAATGTTTGTATTTTTTATTGTTTTATTATTTTAGGGGGAATATCAGCTTTAATATTGCAGACAGATTGTAGCTTCTATCAATGTAATTGTCTACATAATTTCCAATCCTCCATATATAGTTTTTTAAAAATATTTATATTATTTAAAACATATATTTAAAAAATAAAAATAAACATTTTCTTTCCTTAATATACATTCTTTACTGATTATGTATTTTAGTCCAGGAGTAGGCTTAATCTGGGTCTGAAAATGGACAAACACTGTGCTGATTATCTTGAACAATAAATTCTCATACATTGTGTACACACAGCTTGTATCGTTGTAGTTCTACACTGAATATGACACACGCCTGTTGATAGTCAGAGCTCATAGTTTGATGAGAAATATGGCATCCATATTAGGAAGTCATCAAACAACACTGACATTCACATGGAAAAGATATGTTGCAACGAAGAGTCAGCATCAATATTTGCTGTGTCAGACCTAAATCTATGGGTATTCTTTACTATACCACCTGTGGATAATACAAAGAGGAAGGATGTCTTATGGCTAATGTTCTCGACGTAGCCATGAGGCGTGATGCTGTGGGTGTCCTAAAATGGACACCGTACATTTCATCCCAATGCAGGCCTACTCAGGAGTACATTTTTCTCACCTGTAGAGATCCTCAAACCCATAGATGAATAGCAGGCAAAAATACATTATCTACAGTCACTCTCTCCAGCTTATTTCTTTTCACCTCCCATCTGTTTTGAGGAAGAGACAATATAGCCATGTAAGCGAGCAGCAGGCTCCGTATTTGGTTATATTTGCATGTTGTTTGTTGTTGGCTTTTCTAGGGATGGTTGAGACTATGTTATGGGGGAATAGATCAGGCATCACTGTCTGGGATTGAAGGAGACTCGGAGGGGTCTGGGAAATGGCCCCTTCATTTGAAATAGACCTCTGTTTTATAAAGAGGCATTAGCTTTTATTGATGAGACTAATGTGTGTATTTAAAGTAAATGATAAGGGGAGAGGCGGTGCTTCAGGGGAAGGGGTGATGAAAGGCTTGTATTAATGTACATGGCGGACTGCTGTTTTCCATTTGCAGTAACCGCTTTCCCCTTTCTCTCTCCTCAATAGTCACACACACACACACACACACACACACACGCACACACACACACACACACACACACACACCTTTCCCTCCCTTACTCCCGTCGTACACATGTAAGTCATATACAAACCAGAAAGGGTTTTGGCGCCCAGGGACAGTGGCCTGGAATTGCCCCCAAGAAACCAAATCCAATCCATCAAATTGCCAGATGTCACTCCCAACCTTGATCAGTTGGACATTGGTTTCACCAAGCACCATGGAAGAGAAATCAGGTCCACCGCCACCACTACAGCCAAAATGGCATTAGAGAAAGAGAGAGAGAGAGCGAGAGAGAGAGAGAGATTGTGTGTGATTCAAATAATATTATAAGCTGGATGGTTCGAGCCCTGAATGGTGATTTGTTGAAAGCCATGGTATATCAGACCATATACCACTGGTATGAATAACATGTATTTTTAGCGCTCTAATTACGTTGGTAACCAGTTTATAATAGCAATAAGGCACCTTGGGGGTTTGTGATATATTGCCATTATACTACAGCTAAGGGCTGTATCCAGGCACTCCACATTGCGTCGTGCATATGAACAACCCTTAGCCGTGGTATATTGGCCATATACCACACCCACTCGGGCCTTATTGCTTGTAAGCCTGTTTAAGAACTAATTATTAAGTTACCAGAAAACGTGTGTTTAATATCTATATCTAACTATATCTAAGGTGGCAAATAAGTATCTTTATACCCATCTGTATAGCACTTTGAAAGTTAAATAAATATATTATTAACTTTGTTTGTGATGTTTTAATTACTTGTGCAACAGAGGTGGTTCGATGAACTATGCTCGCGTGATGAGTAGCTCCCCTAGCTCATGCATAAGATTTATCTCGGAGGGCACAGACAAGGCTGTGTATCTGTGAATAACTTTGACAAGAAACGTTTCTTGTAGTTATCAATATTTGTGGTAGTGAAGCACAGTATAAACAATGACTATTGTGCCCAACAACAACAAAAAACAGTGAGATGGATATGGAGTCACTGGGTCATAAAGTTGAACTGGTTTCTTAAAGCCCCTGGACAGTTGTTGATTGAGTTGCTGGTGTCCTGTGGCCTATGCCGAATTCACTTTCTCATTTCTCATTTCCAGGTCATAGGCATGGATTTAAAAAAAATCAGGTTTCTTTCATGTGTTTTACATAAACAAATACATCGTCATGTACCTGATTTAAAAAATCAATAGCAAATGGAAAAGACAAGAACAGTAAATATTTTTGGAAAACAAAAGATTGTATTCACAGTGTGGTTTAAGGATTGGGTTGAGTATGGAGACTTCCAGAACACAGACAATGTGTTTTAAATCAAGTTGATTCTCTTTTGCCATGATTATGTCACTAATTACATTTCAGGCTTTTCCATTATGAAAATGGATGTTGTTTTCGCTGGGACAGAGACATTTTATCACATTTCCACGCCTTAATTAATTCGTTATGCTAAATAACTTGGAAGAGGCCCTTGATTGTCCGAACAACAAAAAGCTTTTGCGTAATCAAATCCAGCCCATATCAATTAGAAACTATCTGAATTGGTGGTAGGCGTACTTGAGTCTAGGTAAATAGGCTTTAAGGAATCATTAGTATATCATTCAATGTATTTCCATGGGATATTTATACAATATTATCTGAAATATAAACAAATAAATGATGGAGAACTAACAGGAAGGTATATTTAGTCAGATGTTTTGGGAATGACAATTTAGGAAGCAGTGAAGCAAAATAAGCAAAAATTATACATTCAAGCAAATGTGATGGCTGATTTTCCCCACCAACTTTCATAGTTACATAGAATATGAATAAATTGGTATAATTACATGTAACTACACTGGTTAATGCATTGAATTACATTGGAATTGGTCCAGTTTACTTTCATTGTGATTCAGTTCAAATCAAATCAAATTTTATTTGTCACATACACATGGTTAGCAGATGTTAATGCGAGTGTAGCGAAATGCTTGTGCTTCTAGTTCCGACAATGCAGTAATAACGAACAAGTAATCTAACTAACAATTCCAAAAAAACTACTGTCTTATACACAGTGTAAGGGGATAAAGAATATGTACATAAGGATATATGAATGAGTGATGGTACAGAGCAGCATAGGCAAGATACAGTAGATGATATCGAGTACAGTATATACATATGAGATGAGTATGTAAACCAAGTGGCATAGTTAAAGTGGCTAGTGATACATGTATTACATAAGGATGCAGTCGATGATATAGAGTACAGTATCAACGTATGCATATGAGATGAACAATGTAGGGTAAGTAACATTATATAAGGTAGCATTGTTTAAAGTGGCTAGTGATATATTTACATCATTTCCCATCAATTCCCATGATTAAAGTGGCTGGAGTAGAGTCAGTGTCATTGACAGTGTGTTGGCAGTAGCCACTCAATGTTAGTGGTGGCTGTTTAACAGTCTGATGGCCTTGAGATAGAAGCTGTTTTTCAGTCTCTCGGTCCCAGCTTTGATGCACCTGTACTGACCTCGCCTTCTGGATGACAGCGGGGTGAACAGGCAGTGGCTCGGGTGGTTGATGTCCTTGATGATCTTTATGGCCTTCCTGTAGCATCGGGTGGTGTAGGTGTCCTGGAGGGCAGGTAGTTTGCCCCCGGTGATGTGTTGTGCAGACCTCACCTTACCCTCTGGAGAGCCTTACAGTTGAGGGCGGTGCAGTTGCCATACCAGGCGGTGATACAGCCCGCCAGGATGCTCTCGATTGTGCATCTGTAGAAGTTTGTGAGTGCTTTTGGTGACAAGCCGAATTTCTTCAGTCTCCTGAGGTTGAAGAGGCGCTGCTGCGCCTTCCTCACGATGCTGTCTGTGTGAGTGGACCAATTCAGTTTGTCTGTGATGTGTATGCCGAGGAACTTAAAACTTGCTACCCTCTCCACTACTGTTCCATCGATGTGGATGGGGGTGTTCCCTCTGCTGTTTCCTGAAGTCCACAATCATCTCCTTAGTTTTGTTGACGTTGAGTGTGAGGTTATTTTCCTGACACCACACTCCGAGGGCCCTCACCTCCTCCCTGTAGGCCGTCTCGTCGTTGTTGGTAATCAAGCCTACCACTGTTGTGTCGTCCGCAAACTTGATGATTGAGTTGGAGGCGTGCATGGCCACGCAGTCGTGGGTGAACAGGGAGTACAGGAGAGGGCTCAGAACGCACCCTTGTGGGGCCCCAGTGTTGAGGATCAGCGGGGAGGAGATGTTGTTGCCTACCCTCACCACCTGGGGGCGGCCCGTCAGGAAGTCCAGTACCCAGTTGCACAGGGCGGGGTCGAGACCCAGGGTCTCGAGCTTGATGACGAGCTTGGAGGGTACTATGGTGTTGAATGCCGAGCTGTAGTCGATGAACAGCATTCTCACATAGGTATTCCTCTTGTCCAGATGGGTTAGGGCAGTGTGCAGTGTGGTTGAGATTGCATCGTCTGTGGACCTATTTGGGCGGTAAGCAAATTGGAGTGGGTCAAGGGTGTCAGGTAGGGTGGAGGTGATATGGTCCTTGACTAGTCTCTCAAAGCACTTCATGATGACGGATGTGAGTGCTACGGGCGGTAGTCGTTTAGCTCAGTTACCTTAGCTTTCTTGGGAACAGGAACAATGGTGGCCCTCTTGAAGCATGTGGGAACAGCAGACTGGTATAGGGATTGATTGAATATGTCCGTAAACACACCGGCCAGCTGGTCTGCGCATGCTCTGAGGGCGCGGCTGGGGATGCCGTCTGGGCCTGCAGCCTTGCGAGGGTTAACACGTTTAAATGTCTTACTCACTTCGGCTGCAGTGAAGGAGAGACCGCATGTTTCATGTACCTTTTCTTCAGTACACAGTATACAATTGAATAGTGCATAGGTGATGCCGAAAGATGTCTTTGAAAGAGCACAGATGTCACATAAATGTTTGAAAAGGAGAGATAAAATACGATAATTTAGGCTAATGCCCAATGCGGGAATCAAACCCAATGTAGGGTTGCAAAGCGCCATCATCCAACCAATGGTCTTTCTGGTTTAGTTGATGTATTATTAAGGGACATGTGGTGACACTTCTGGTCAATGGTCTATTTTGTAAGATGAAATATGAAGCAGACATCAGAGTTTACCAATGTCACAAGCACGAACGCAAGCATGCACGCACACACGCACAGAGTGCTGCATTGTTCCACTGAGATCTATTCTGACATTAATTTCCTCTCTAGAGCACACAAAATATACAAAATATACAACTACATATGTGCACACATTTACAGTAGATACAGATACTGTGGACACACACACACACACACACACACACACACACACACACACACACACACACACACACACACACACACACACACACACACACACACACACACACACACACATTTACAGACACCAACAGTGAGCTTGTGCAATTTTCCCATCATAGACAGGAAGTGGTTTCTTAGCCATCATCATTCCCAAGTTGCTATGGGTAACATGATGTTTCCTTACCCCCCCTGTCTATCCCTCTCCCCTCGTCTCTCCCTCTCCCGCTCCCCTTGTTTGTTTGTTTCCCGATGTTTTTATTTAAAACATCAAAAGGCAGCCCCCTTCCCTTTCAACGGCCCCCTCAGTCCCAGAGCCTTCAGAATGATTTGTAAACTTCAAAAGGCTAAGAACCCCAGTATGGTCTCCTCAGCTCATTTAGGTAATTCAATAAGCCAGGGGGGACAAGCTCAGCAGCGCACTGCTTACCCCTGCCCCCGCTGCCACCACCACCCCGTTGTCCTCACTCTCGCCAACTGAAGCCTCTCTGGACTATGGGGAACATATGTCAGCTACGCTGGACCAAACTCCCACAAAATAAGCATGTATTTATTGATGTCTTGTTCAGAGTGTCTTTTGGAGGGGTGGGAGGGTGAGGTGGGGTGGGGTGGGGTTAGCCACTGATGGTGTTTGTTTTCAGAGTGCATGTCATGTTTGTTGGGTATCCCTGTCAATGCAACGTCCGTTAAGCTGTGAAGTTCAGTCCTTGTGCCTTTGTACAAAAAGTACACTTTAGCTCTACTGGAAGGAAATAATATACAACCAAATGTATATGGGGACAAGCCACTAACCAACTGTACCCATACCTTTGGTGGCCTCACTTCCGTGTTGGGATAATATACAGTGAGCTCCAAAAGTATTGGGACAGTGACACATTATTTGTTGTTTTGGCGCTGTAGTCCAGCACGTTGGATTTTAAATGATACCATGACTATGAGGTTAAAAGTCCAGACTGTCAGCTTTCATCAGAGGGAATTTTAATCTACAGTTGAAGTCGGAAGTTTACATACACTTAGGTTGGAGTCATTAAAACTTGATTTTCAACCACTCCACAAATTTCTTGTTTACAAACTATAGTTTTGGCAGTCGGTTATGACATCTACGTTGTGCATGACACAAGTCATTTTTACAAAAATAGTTTACAGACAGATTATTTAACTTATAATTCACTGTATCATAATTACAGTGGGTCAGAAGTTTACATACACTAAGTTGACTGTGCCTTTAAACAGCTTGGAAAATTCCAGAAAATTATGTCATGGCTTTAGAAGCTTCTAAATTGACATAATTTGAGTCAATTGGAGGTGTACCTGTGGCTGTATTTCAAGGCCTACCTTCAAACTCAGTGCCTCTTTGCTTGACATCATGGGAAAATCAAAAGAAATCAGCCAAAATTGTAGACCTCCACAAGTCTGGTTTATCCTTGGGAGAAATTTCCAAATGCCTGAAGGTACCATGTTCATCTGTACAAGCAATTGTACGCAAGTATAAACACCATGGGACCACGCAGCCGTCATATCGCTCAGGAAGGAGACGGGTTCTGTCTCCTAGAGATGAACATACTTTGGTGCGAGAAGTGCAAATCATTCCCAGGACAACAGCAAAGGACCTTGTGAAGATGCTGGAGGAAACAGGTACAAAAGTATCTATATCCACAGGAAAACGAGTTCTATAATCGACATAACCTGAAAGGCCGCTCAGCAAGGACGAAGCCACTGCCTCAAAACCGCCATAAAAAAGACAGACTACGGTTTGCAACTGCACATGGGGACAAAGATCGTACTTTATGTTTGGAGGAAAAAGGAGGCTTGCAAGCCGAAGAACCCCATCCCAACCATGATGCACGGGGGTGGCAGCATCATGTTGTGGGGTCGCTGCAGGAGGGACTAGTGCACTTCACAAAATAGATGGCATCATGAGGACAGAAAATTGTGTGGAAATATTGAAGCAACATCTCAAGACATCTGTCAGGAAGTTAAAACTTGGTCGCAAATGGGTCTTCCAAATGGACAATGACCCCAAGCATACTTCCAAAGTTGTGGGAAAATGGCTTAAGGACAACAAAGTCAAGGTATTGGAGTGGCCATCACAAAGCCCTGACCTCAATCCTACAGAAAATGTGTGGGCAGAACTGAAAAAGCATGTGCGAGCAAAGAGGCCTACAAACCTGACTCAGTTACACCAGCTCTGTCAGGAGGAATGGTCCAAAATTTACCCAACTCATTGTGGGAAGCTTGTGGAAGGCTACCCTAAACATTTGACCCGAGTTAAACAATTTAAAGGCAATGCTACTAAATACTAATTGAGTGTATGTAAACTTATGATCCACTGGGAATGTGATGAAAGAAATAAAAGCTGAAGTAAATCATTCTCTCTACTATTATTTTGACATTTCACATTCTTAAAACAAAGTGGTGATCCGAACTGACCTAAGACAGGGAATTTTTACTTGGATTAAATGTCAGGAATTGTGAAAAACTGGTGTATGTAAACCTCCGACTTCAACTGTATATTAGGTGAACCGTTTAGAAATGACATCACTTTTTGCTTCTTGTCCCCCCATTTTAGGGGACCAAAAGTTTTGGTATTAATGTATTTTGTCATTTTGGAGTCACCTTTATTGTAAATTAAAATACAATATATTTCTAAACACTTCTACATTAATGTGGATGCTACCATGATTACAGATCATCCTGAATGAATCGTGAATAATGATGAGTGGGAAAGTTATAATACCGCACCAAAACTGCTAACATCTTATGTAATTGGAATGGTGAGAGGTTAGCATGTGTTGGTGGTATGATATTTATGCATCTGTAACTTGTGGTGGTGGAAGAAGGCTGTTACAGATATCCACCTTTCCCCTTGCACTGTGTCCAGACAAAGCGGGTGACGCAGGGCTAAATAGGCAATGTAGCGAATGCCCGTAAATGCTGGAGGAGCATAAATCTCAGCTTATCAAAACCACTCAGACATCGGTGGCCTCTCTCTGTGGTAGGCTGTCTTAGTCCAGCTCCGTGACATGTTGTCTTAGTCCAGCCCCGTGATGGGTTGTCTTACTCCAGCTCCGTGACATGTTGTCTTAGTCCAGCTCCGTGATGGGTTGTCTTACTCCAGCTCCGTGACATGTTGTCTTAGTCCAGCTCCGTTGTCTTACTCCAGCTCCGTGGTTGTCTTAGTCCAGCTCTGGTGTCTTAGTCCATGACATGTTGTCTTAGTCCAGCTCCGTGATGGGTTGTCTTAGTCCAGCTCCGTGACATGTTGTCTTAGTCCAACTCCGTGATGGGTTGTCTTAGTCCAGCTCCGTGATGGGTTGTCTTAGTCCAGCTCTGTGACGGGTTGTCTTAGTCCAGCTCCGTGGTGGGTTGTCTTAGTCCAGCTCCGTGACATGTTGTCTTAGTCCGGCTCCGTGATGGGTTGTCTTAGTCCGGCTCCGTGATGGGTTGTCTTAGTCCAGCTCCGTGACATGTTGTCTTAGTCCAGCTCCGTGATGGGTTGTCTTAGTCCAGCTCCGTGACGGGTTGTCTTAGTCCAGCTCCGTGACACGTTGTCTTAGTCCAGCTCTGATGGGTTGTCTTAGCCCAGCTCCGTGACGGGTTGTCTTAGTCCAGCTCCGTGATGGGTTGTCTTAGTCCAGCTCCGTGACATGTTGTCTTAGTCCGGCTCCGTGATGGGTTGTCTTAGTCCAGGTCCGTGACATGTTGTCTTAGTACAGCTCCGTGATGGGTTGTCTTAGTCCAGCTCCGTGACGGGTTGTCTTAGTCCAGCTCCGTGATGGGTTGTCTTAGTCCAGCACCGTGACATGTTGTCTTAGTCCGGCTCCGTGATGGGTTGTCTTAGTCCAGGTCCGTGACATGTTGTCTTAGTACAGCTCCGTGATGGGTTGTCTTAGTCCAGCTCCATGACAGGTTGTCTTAGTCCAGCTCCGTGATGGGTTGTCTTAGTCCAGCTCCGTGACGGGTTGTCTTAGTCCAGCTCCATGACATGTTGTCTTAGTCCAGCTCTGTGATGGGTTGTCTTAGTCCAGCTCCGTGATGGGTTGTCTTAGTCCAGCTCCGTGACATGTTGTCTTAGTCCAGCTCTGTGATGGGTTGTCTTAGTCCAGCTCCGTGATGGGTTGTCTTAGTCCAGCTCTGTGATGGGTTGTCTTAGTCCAGCTCCGTGACGGGTTGTCTTAGTCCAGCTCCGTGATGGGTTGTCTTAGTCCAGCTCTGTGATGGGTTGTCTTAGTCCAGCTCCGTGACGGGTTGTCTTAGTCCAGCTCCGTGATGGGTTGTCTTAGTCCAGCTCCGTGATGGGTTGTCTTAGTCCAGCTCTGTGACGGGTTGTCTTAGTCCAGCTCCGTGATGGGTTGTCTTAGTCCAGCTCCGTGACATGTTGTCTTAGTCCAGCTCCGTGACGGGTTGTCTTAGTCCAGCTCCGTGACATGTTGTCTTAGTCCAGCTCCGTGATGGGTTGTCTTAGTCCAGCTCTGTATTGGGTTGTCTTAGTCCAGCTCCGTGACATGTTGTCTTAGTCCAGCTCTGTGACGGGTTGTCTTAGTCCAGCTCCGTGACATGTTGTCTTAGTCCAGCTCTGTGATAGGTTGTCTTAGTCCAGCTCTGTGATGGGTTGTCTTAGTCCAGCTCTGTGACGGGTTGTTCTTATTGCTGTTGCATTGTCGAGAAGGAACCTGCAAGTAAGGGCCTAACTGTACTGGCGCCAAATAGCCTACACGCCAATCGCCGAACGCTTTTGGGAATGGTCAGAAAAAATGTAGTCTAGACATAATCCACAGAGGCAAAAAGGACAATGTCGGAGTTTAATGCACTATGAGAAAAGCTGAAAATAAAGAGAAGGTAGGGACAGAAAAGTCATGTTTGGAAAAGATTTGGTGAAGTAGGATGATAGCAGTACCTGCTATATTATGTGTGACGATTGTAAGGCGCAATACACATTCGTCAGTCACAAGATGGGGACTTCAAATAGGCCTATGGCACGTCAAGAGAAGTGTAGCCTATTGTTTAAATTGGTTAAATAGTAACTGAAATCTGGACACTGACTGTAAGTAGATCTAAAACCTCACATAGCCTTAATATTAACTCCTGCAGAATTAAACATTTCACTTGCAGTAAAATGATACACCAAACATGGGCACAATTTTGACTTGGGGACAGGAGTTGAGTAATCTGACTTCTTTCTTTCAACATCTTGAGAGAATGCGAATCCCTCTCTAGAGGTGCTACCTTTATCAGCATAATGAAAGCTGATAGTACAGTATTTCAACCACCAAAAATATGCATCCAAGCCAAACTGTGCTCATTTCCACAGCTTTCTATTTCCTTACAACCGGTCAAACGGATGTAATTTCCGTTGAAGTTTTTTTCGTTTTTTTGATAGACTATAGCATTTTCTAAACGTCTTTGCTTCACGAAAGAAGCAGAGATGATACAAAACTTGACCAATGTCACCTAGATTTATGACATTCTAGTGAGCAAGGGTTTATTTAGTCTTCTAGGGCAATATATAATGACAGAAGAGATGCTGCATTTATCTAATGATAGACAAATTTACAAACAAATAGCTTATCAAAATGTTGGAAATGATAAGCTGAATCATATCAAAATCAGGCAACAAAAAAAATCCTGGACCCCCTGTTAAAAAAATCTTTCTGCTGTCTATGACAGTAGCCTACAGCACATTTTCTATATTAGCGGGTTGGGGTTGGGGCGGGTGCAGGTGAACAAACAGCTGACTTGTGCACCACTAATGCGTATCCTATACATATGACTAATAAAACATGAAACCAGAAACTATTGCATTTTTCATCTAGCCTAAATTTATCCAGCTAATAACCTAATCACCGATCAAGAAACATTATGGACTAAACTTTCAAATCCTGTTGCTGGAGGATTATTTTGTTGAGACAATACTGGTCCAATGAATATCCTACAGCTGTTGTTGTTCTTCTCTTATTGAGAGTGCAATTCCATCACCAAAGAAAACCCAGTCCATGGGCATAACTGCAGCAACAAAGACATGCATTTGGGGCCGTATTAAATCAAATCAAATTGTATTTGTCACACGCTTCATGTAGACTAACAGTAAAATGATTACTCACAGGCCCTTCACAGGCCCTTCTTAACAATGCAGAGAGATAAAAAATAGAAAAATAAATACACAATGAGTAACCTTGGCTATATACAGTACATGGTACCTGTACCGAATCGATATGCCGAATCGATATGAGGTAATTGAGATAGATACAGTATGTACATATAGGTAGGGATAAAGTGACTAGGCAACAGGATAGATAATAAACAGTAGCAGCAGCATATGTGATGAGGCAAAAGAGTTAGTGAAAAAAGGGTCAATGCAGATGGTCCAGTTAGCTATTCGTTAATGATTTAACTAACTTAGCAGTCTTATGGCTTCAGGGTAGAAGGTGTTCATGGTCCAGTTGGTTCCAGACTTGCTGCATCGGTACCACTTGCCATGCAGTAGCAGAGAGGGAATTTTATAACTTGGGTGGCTGGAGTCTTTGACAATTTTTTAGGGCCTTCCTCTGACACCGCCTGCCTGGTATAGAGGTCCTGGATGGCAGGGAGTTCGGAGTGATGTACCTGGCCGGACACACTACTCTCTGTAGCGTCTTGCGGTCGGATGCCAAGCAGTTGCGATACCAAGCGATGATGCAGCCAGTCAAGATGCTTTCAATGGTGCAGCTGTATAACTTTTTGAGGATCTGAGGGCCCATGCCAAATCTTTTCAGCTTCCTGAGGGGGAAATGGCGTTGTCGTGCCTTCTTTATGACTGTGTTGGTGTGTGTGGACCATGATAATTCATTAGTGATATGGATACCGAGGAATGTGAAGCTCTTGATTGCTTTACTACAGCCCAGTCAATCAAATCAAATGTATTTATAAGGCCCTTTTTGGATCAGTAGATGTCACAAAGTGCATATATAGAAATCCAGTCTAAAACCTCAAACAGCAAGCAATGCAGATGTAGAAGCATGGTTGCTAGGAAAAACGACCTAGAAAGGCAGGAACCTAGGAAGAAACCTAAAGACGAACCAGGCTCTGAGGGATTACCAGTCATCTTCTGGCTGTGCCTGGTGTAAATTATAAGAGTACATAGCCATCAAGGCCAGATTGTTCTTCAAGATGTTCAAATGTCTAGCTAGGTCAAATAATAATCACTGTGCTTGTAGAGGATGCAGCAGGTCAGCATCTCATGAGTAAATGTCAGTTGGCTTTTCATAGCCTATCATTCAGAGGTCGAGACAGCAGGTGCGGTAGAGAGAGAGAAAGGGATAGGAGTTGCAGCGATGGGACAAGACTGTAAATACCAATTTTGGGAGAAAAGGGGTCAAAAGTACTAAAAAATGAATAAATAAAAATATGCAGGTCTGGGGCAAGGTAGCATGTCCAAGAAACACAAGCAGAGCAGTTGTAACTGGAGCAGCAGCAGGATAAGGTAGCGCGTCTGGTCAACAGGTCAGGCACGACCAGGTGGACTGGGGACAGCCAGGAATTATCAGGCCAGGAATTATCAGGCCACTGTGGCCCTGTCCGACGATACCTCTGGTAGGTAGAAATCCCTGCCTTCGGCTGTTTGCTTAGAAATTCTAAGGACAATAAGGAGGCCGGCGCCTTGTGACCATAGCATTCTTGTAGGTACGTAAGGCAGGACCAAATTGGAGAGATAGGTAGGAGAAAGTCCATGTTTAGCAGTAAAACCTTGAAATCAACGCTAGCCTTAACAGGAAGCCAGTGGATGTGGATGGAGGTGTGCTCGGCCCTCTGTTTCCTGTTGTCCACGATCTGCTCCTTTGTTTTGCTGATGTATAGGGAGAGGTTGCTGTCCTGGCACCACACTGCCAGGTCACTGACTTCCTCCCTATAGACTGTCTCTTCGTCATCGATGATCAGGCCAGCCACTGTCATGTAGTCAGAAAACGTAATGATGCTGGAGTCGTGGGTGCGCAGTCATGGGTGAACAGGAATTACAGGAGGGGACTAAGCATGCACTCCTGAGGGGCCCCCGTGTTGAGGGTCAGTGTGGTGGGTATGTTGTTGCCTATCCTCACCACCTGGGGGAGGCCCGTCAGGAATTCCAGGATCCAGTTGCAGGGAGGTGTTCAGTCCCAGGGTTCTGAGCTTAGTGATGAGCTTGGAGGGCACTGTGGTGTTGAATGCTGACCTATATGCAATGAGCAGCATTCTCACGTAGGTGTTCCTCTTGTCCAGGTGGGAGGGCCGAGTGGAGTGTAATAGAGATTGCGTCTTTTGTGGATCTGTTGAGGCGGTATGTGAATTGGAGCGGGTTCAGGGTCTCTGGGATGACGGTGTTGACATGAGCCATGACCAGCCTTTTAAAGCATTTCATGACTACTGATGTGAGTGCTATGGGGCAACACTTGCCAGCTGGTCAGCACATGCTATGAGTACGCGTCCTGGTAATCCGTCTGGCCTTGTGAATGTTAAGCCGGTTTAAAAGTCGTACTCACATCGACTACAGAGAGCGAGATCACACAGTCGTCCGGAACAGCTGGTGCGGCACGGTTCAGCGTTGCTTGTCTCGAAGCGCGCATTGAAGGAATTTAGCTAATTTGGTAGGCTCGTGTCGGTAGGTATGTAGGTACAAAGTCGTCAATGCACTTATTAATGAAGCCGGTGACTGATGTGGTAAACTCCTCAATGTTATCGGATAAAAAACCGTCCTGCACATTAGCATTCGCTTCATCGGACCACTTCCGTATTGAGCGAGCCACTGATTCTTCCTGTTTGAGTTTTTCTTGTAAGCAGGAATCAGGAGGATGGAGTTATGGTCAGATTTGTCAAATGGAGGGCAAGAATGAGATTGGTATGTGTTTCTGTGTGTGGAGTAAAGGTGATCTAAAGTATTTTCACCTCTAGTTGCACAGATGACATGCTGGTAAAAATTAGGTAAGACTGATTTCAGTTTCCCTGCATTAAAAATATCGGCCACTAGGAGCATCGCATCTGAAGGTGCATTTTCTTGTTTGCTTATGGCCTGAAACAGCATGTTGAGTGTGGTCTTAGTGCCAGCATTGGTTTCTTGTGGTAAATAGACAGCTATGAAAAATATAGATGAAAACTCTCTTGGTAAGTGGCATGGTGTGCATCATGAGGTATTCTAACTCAGGCGAGGAAAACCTTGAGACTTCCTTAACATTAGAGATCACACACCAGCGTTGTTAACAAAGAGAGACACACTTTCCCTCTTAACCTTTCACGAAGCTGCAGTTCGCTTTTGACAAAGTAAAGAAAAACCAGCTAGATGTATATTATCCATGTCCTTGTTCAGCCACGACCCCAAGAAACAGGATATTACAGTTCTTCAGGTGCCGTTGATAGAATAGTCTCAATCAGCGCTCGTCCAGTTTGTTCTCTAGTGATTGTACTACGTTCGCCAATAGAATGGAGGGTAGAAGAGGTTTATTTAAATATTCTCGTCAGGGAACCTGCTCATTTGCCTTTCTTGCGACGTCTCTTTCGAGTTACGCAGAGTGGAAATCTTTATCTAAATCGGTTTTAGTGATCCCTGTTCTGATGTTCAGAAACTGTTTTTGGTCATAGGAAATGATGGCAGAAATATTATGTACAAAAAAAGTTCCGATCAGAAGCAATCCACTGCAGTGCCATCTTTATTAATTATGCAGCGTGGGGCCTTATGTGGTGTTGTCTGTAGATTATGCCCTGTGTGGCCATTTTAATTATATTTTGATGTATGTTAGCTGTCAGTCGAACTGCGCAGAAGTTCAACCAAAACACAACTTGACGTTTAAGTTAAGGTATTCATTCTGAGTGGTAAAGGGTTAAGGTTTTGGATAGGGTTAAAACAGAAAAAATGTAAATGAGTGCCTACCACTGGGATTTAACTTGTTACCCTCTGAGCCATAGCTTGCCATTTAAGCCCATCCTACCCCATCAACACTGCCTTAGCAAGTCGCGAGCCTACTAGATAGGTTTTGCCCCTAGTGGACGGTATGAAATTGTAATTATAATGACTCCTGGGCCTTGGAATCTGATACCAGCAGTTATGCACCCAGGAGTCATATTCGTATGAGAACGGCTTGGTGTAGCTTCCCTGTGCCTCGAATCAGATCCAAGATAATTTTATTGGATAAGATCATTTTCTTGGATCTTTTGAAACCAACAAGATAACCTGGATTAATTCATGAAGCTGAGAACGAAATGTATAATTTGTCCACATCAAGTGCAAGTTTACCCTGACACCACTCTGCCCCCCCCCCCTCAATCCACTACTCCGCTCCACCCCCAAAGAAGGGCAGTAAAATGGTAAATGTTATCTATTTTCCATCAACCATGACAGTAAGAGCACCAACATATTTATCTGATGGAGAAGAAAAAACTCTAAACCATTCAACTGCCTGATTGTTCTTACAGTCCTCTGAACTTTTCAAAGCAACATTTAATTGGGAGGAAATTAGAGGGCTCTTCCGCAGGAAGGAAAGGATTTTAATCACCATGTCGTTAACCCCTGTAGGTCTAATCCTTTAGATCGCAATATCTACTAAGCTAACATATGGAATTGTTTTAAGATGATCATAAAATATATAACTTAGTCATTTGATTTAGGTAGAAAAAAATACAAATGATTTGATGAAATATTGAATTTGGCCCTTACTGCTGTAGCCCATAGATTTGAATTTACATTTGAGACATTTAGCAGATGCTCTTATCCAGAGTAACTTACAGTTACTGTATTAATCTTTGAGCAGAGCCTGAAGGTAGAGAGGGGCAGTTCTTCTTGCTGCTCCATAGACAAGTACCATGGTCTTGTAGTGGATGCGATTTTCAAATGGAAGCCAGCGGAGTGTGCGGAGGAGGGGGATAACATGGGACAATTTGGGAAGGTTGAATAACAGGTGGGCTGTAGCATTCTGGATAAATTGCAGGGGATTGATGGCACACAGGGAGCCCAACCAACAGTGAGTTGCAGTAGAAATGACAAGTGCCTGGATCAGGACCTGTGCCGCTTCCTGTGCGAGTCGTACTCTACAGACGTTGTAGAGCATGAACCTGCAGGAGGGAGTCACTGCTTTGATGTTTGCAGAGAACGAAAGGGTGATGTCCAGGGTCACGCTAAGGTTCTCTGGGAGGGGGATACCGTTGATTTGTCAAACTTGATGGCGAGGTCTTGGAGTGGGCAGACCTTCCCTGGGAGGAAAAGCAGCTTGAGGTGGTGGGCCGACATCCAAGCTGAGATATCTGCCTGGCACACAGAGATGCATGTCACCACCTGGGTGTCAGAAGGGGGGAAGGAGAAAAGTAGTTGAGTGTCATCTGCATATCAATGATAGGAGAGTATGTGGTGTAGATCCTCACAGATCCTCTCCACATCACCCGGTAGGAGCGGCCTGCCAGGTAGGATGCAATCCAAGAGTGTGCAGAGCCTGAGACGCCCAGCCTTGTGAGGCTGGAGATGAGGATATGATGGTTCACAGTGTTGAAGGCAGTGTATAGATCTAGGAGGATGAGAACAGAGGAGAGAGAGTCAACGTTGGCAGTGCGGAGAGCCTCCGTGAGAAGAGCAGTCTTGGTTGAGTGACCCATCTTGAAGCCTGACTGGTTAGGTTCAAGAAGATCGTTCTGAGTGAGAACGTAAGAAATGTGGTCAGAGGCAGCACGCTCAAGCATTTTGGAAAGGAAAGAAAGAAGGGATACTGGTCTTTAGTTTTTGACATCAGGGGATTGAGTCTTGGTTTCTTGAGGAGTGAGCGACTAGTGCCATTTTTAAGTCAGAGGGGATGCAGCCAGTGGTCAGGGAGGAGTTGATGTAAGAAGTGAGGAATGGTAGAAGGTCTCCAGAGATGGTCTGGAGAAGGGAGGAGGTGAGATGGGGTCGAGTGGGCAGGTTGTCAGGGGGCCGGATCACTAGTCGCAGGATTTCATCTGGAGAAAGGGGGGGAGAAAGAGATCAACCGAAGGGTAGTTCTGTGTGAGTGGGACCAGTGGATTCAATAGGCTGAGTGAATAATGAATGAATGTCGTCAACCTTCTTTTCAAAGTAGTTGACAAAGTCGTCCATATAAAGGGAGGGAGGGGATTAAGGATTAAGGAGGGAGGAAATGGTTGAAAAGTTTGAGTTTCCTAGGGTTAGAGGCAGAACCTTGAAATTTACAGTGATAGAAAGTGGCTTTAGCAGTGGATACAGAGGAAATAAGGTAGAAAGGAGAGAGTGAAAGGATGATAGGTCCTGCGGAAGTTTAGTTTTCCTCCATTTTCCCTCAGCTGCCCGCTGCCCGCGCAATTTTGCAATGAGTCACTCATACAAACACATTGAATAACACATTCATAAATGGCAAAACAGAAAGTCACAAAATGTATCATAAGGAACAAGTTTTTCAAATGTCTGTCCTATATCTGAGAGATATAAAATTATTTAGACATGTTTGGTCACATTATGGACATTTAGCAATTTTTACAGCCCAGTACTGGGTTACATTGAGACAACTACCCTGAAGCTTGTGTGCAGTGTAGAGCAGAACAACAGACACCTCTGTGAAAGTTTCCTCTTTAGTTCATAGCTACAACAGTTCTATCTGGACAGTCAGTTTTGTGAGAAGACCTTTTCGAAATGAGGAAGTCCACGACAGAGATTTCAGACGACTGCCATAAAGCTTGTGGATGTCTTAGAGACAAAAAAAACGACACTGTCCGGTTCGTGATAATCTCCCCATTCAATACTGATGACATACTGTATTAGTTTAGCTCACACGGTTTGGGTTTTACAGATGATTTTGTAACGACATTCTTGTCTGGATCCTCTCATGTGTAGAACAAGCAAGCTTTCACAAGCCCCATATTATGAAATTGCCGCAAATTATATTGACTGAAAGAGGGGATTGGGCCAAAGCCACTACAATAACCTATAAGTCTCTAGCATAAACACATGGGGAGCTATTCAATGTTCAAAATGACATCACAGTGTGACGCAACGCATGGGTTTTAATGTTGAAAGATCGTAAGGGCATTGGCACTCATCGGCCACCCTACGCCAATCAACCAACCGGACCTCGCCAGGGGGTTGAATTTAAATCATGAAACATTTAAACAGCTAACAGAACCCCAGAAAACATGTTTGCATTCTGCTTCTTCAAATATTATGAGTGGCTGACATTGCCACCACCACTGCAGCCGCCATTGGAGCCAAGGGAGAGAAGCTCTCTAATTAACGTAATTATTGGTAGTTAACAAACTGTGTTTTTGTGTACATTTTGGAGTATGCCAGGATGAACGAGCAGGAGGGACACGCTGGGCTGCTTTGCTAACTATGTGTTCCATGGTAATTAATGCTGTGGCTCAGCCTTGTTAAAGCCCAGTTGTACCAGAAAGATTGAGTTGTAATTTGGGCCCAGATTGACACAGGTCCACACTGAGGGTGGCAGTCTGGCAGTCTGGCAGTCAACCGGGCTACAGTCTGGGAGACACTATGGAATGGTGGAGTTTTGAAGTTAATGTGCTAGGGCCGTAGTGAAATGGAAAATTATTTTGTTCACTTTTCTGATGCTTTTGAAAGTTTTGGCGAGAAACTTACTTGGAGAGACATTATGTGTTTTGACCTACAGAGTTGCTAAGCAAGTGGTTCTCAAGATGGAGACACTCAAGGGAACTGCATTTCACATAGGGTAAAATATTTCAGCGTAGAAAAATGGTATAGTTAGCATCGTGCAGGGATGTCATCTTCTGATGACTGACACAGAGAATACTCAGGAATGAAACTGCCAACTGCAGGATGCTTTGGGATGGACACAGTAATTTGACCACAGTCAGTATTACATATTTTATCTCACCACTGCAGAATCATAGACTGTCAGCTTAAATGAGTGAGAGTGTGGGGATGTGAGAGGGGGAATAAGTGAGTGAAAGAAAGATGCAGAACGGTGGGAGAGGAAGAGAGAAAGAGAGAGAGAGAGTGTGTGTGTGTGTGTGTGTGTGTGTGTGTATGTGTGTGTGTGTGTGTGTGTGTGTGTGTGTGTGTGTGTGTGTGTGTGTGTGTGTGTGTGTGTGTGTGTGTGTGTGTGTGTGTGTGTGTGTGTGTGTGTGTGTGTGTGTGTGTGTGTGTGTTTGCGCATTAGAGCAAGAGAGGGTGGGGAGACTGTTATAAGTCCTGGCCTGTAAATGTCATGTTTGGAAGGAGATTTCCGTTTTTGCCTTCTAATTGGTGTCGAGGGATTTGGGTTTTTACAAGAGAGTGGGGGAAATAGAGAAAAAAAGAGGGAGAGAGAGACAAAAGTGAAAAACGAAACCCACAGGAGTGCACTACTTAAGTTGAGTTGCACTGAACCCAGACTGAGTTTTAATGGCCCCTGCCCCAGTAGACCATACCTCGCTTCATTACTGCAGGAAAAAGGGGTCACCCTAAAATAATAATCACCAGCTTTTATTTGGCAGCTTAAGAAAAATATTGTGTCAACACGTAAAAATGGTTACGGGCGATCATAAAGTATTTTGGACTCTCCAAAGGGGAGTCGCTTTGACAATTTCAATTTGGGGAATAAAATTCGTCGTTAAAGACAATGAAGAAAGACTGCTGCGGCAGCATGATCTCAATATCTCTTCACTTTGTTGAAGAAATGCAGAGGGTGAGAAAATGGTTTCTTCTTACCTTTCTATGCCTTGTTTTCATAGGACTGACTTAGTTTGGAGTTGGCTTCAAAGTGGAGTGAGGTTGTTGTTTCCCTTCAATATATGATCCTTTGTATGCCTGGTTATAAAATGAAAATCTGAAAACACTTTATTTTCACACACTGAATTTCATCTGTAACCCCCACCCCTCTCTCGGGTCTCGACAGTGTGTGGGTTACTATGCTGTTTACAGTATTTCAAATTCTGTCTCCAAGTGTTTGCTTTGGCAGTTATCGCAGGCCTTTCCGTAGCAATTACAGGCTTGCAGGGTTTCTCAAATGGGCCTTTTGAAGAAATACCACTTTTCTTTCAGAGCTAAAGGGGAAAAAGGAGACATGTGGCCAACAGTCAATCACACAGGCCCAACTCTTCCTCTGTCTGACGCACTTTGCTACTAAAATATCCATACCTTCTTTCATTGTGTATTGGCCACAAGCGCTAATATGTTTACACATAGATGCATACAGGCGCACAGCCGTGATACGAGTCAGAATTCGACGCCCATACTTGTCTGAGGACATCGGGAGATGATGTGGAAACCGACCACAAGGGGCACAGTGACAGCTGTTCCCTTCAAGTAGGTTTTGGTTTTGCTTGGAATTGTGGACAGGGATGGTGGAAGTGTGTTAGCATTTGCCTATGGTTCAAAAAGTAACATTTTCAAATCCAGTGATAGAAAGTTGATTTTAGTTTTAAGCCAATCCCAAACCTTAACCCTTACCTTAACCATTCAGAGTTAATGCCTAAACTTAACCATTCAGAGTTAATGCCTAAACTTAACCCTAACCTTAAACATTTGGAGTAAATGCCTAAACTTAACCTTAAGCACATTGAAATTTGACATTTGTGAAAAACAGATGAACGTCTAATTCTGATGTGAAACTGAGAGCTTGTTGTGCACACACACACACACACACACACACACACACACACACACACACACACACACACACACACACACACACACACACACACACACACACACACACACATACACACACACATTAGGTACACCTGTCAACTTCATTACGCGCACCTGCGACTCATTGGACCCACCTGAACTGCATCATTATTTGATTGCCTCCCCTTTATCTGTCTGGTGTCTGCAGCATTGTGACGTCTTTTTAGGCATTTCCATTGGAGAATGGCTGTAAGAGACCATATAGGGCGAGTGGACGCATGGTGTCTCCCGGAGAAAACCTTGCGTAAAATACTGAGGTAGTCATTTTTCCAATCGTTTCTTATGAGAAACCAACTGCCTCCACAGATATATTATCAAATACATATGTTAAAAACACCTTAAGGATGGATCCTAAACAACGTTTGCCATGTTTCTGTCGATATTATGGAGCAAATTTTGAAAAAAGTTTGGCGTTATAGTTTAAGTATTTTTGGTCGATTTCTCAGCCAAGCAGGGTGAACAGACGTTACGTTTTTCGCCTACAGAAATATGATTTTTGGAAAAAAGGAACATTTGCTATCTAACTGGGAGTCTCCTGAGTGAAAGCATCTGAAGTTCTTCAAAGGTAAATGATTTAATTTGGTTGCTTTTCTTATTTTTGTGAAAATGTTGCCTGCTGCCAGCACAGCCTAGCATAGCATTATGCCATGCTAAACTTACACAAATGCTTGTCTAGCATTGGCTGTAACGCATATTTTAAAAATCTGAGATGACAATGTTGTTAACAAAAGGCTAAGCTTGTGTTTGAATATATTTACTTCATTTCATTTGCGATTTTCATGAATAGGAAACGTTACGTTATGGTAATGCGCTTGAGGCTATGATTACGCTCCCGGATACGGGATTGCTCGTCGCTAGAGGTTAATCTACCCATCGTGTCCGATTTCAAAACTAATTTACAGCAAAAGCACAACATATGATTATGTTAGTTCAGAGCCAAGTCGAAAAAACACACAACCATTTTCCAGCCAAAGATAGGAGTCACAAAAAGCAGAAATATAGATAAAAATGAATTCCTAACCTTTGATGATCTTCATCAGATGACACTCATAGGACATCATGTTACACAATACATGTATGTTTTGTTCGATAATGTGCATATTTATATCCAAAAATCTCAGTTGACATTGGCGCGTTACGCTCAGTAATGTTTTGATTCCAAAACATCCGGTTATTTTGCAGAAATACTCATAATAACTATTGATAAAAGATACAAGTGTTATTCACAGAATTAAAGATAGACTTCTCCTTAATGCAACCGCTGTGTCAGATTTTTTATTTTTTATTTACTGAAAAAGTATAATCTGAGAACGGCGCTCAGAACCCAAAACAGCCAGAGGAATATTCGCCATTTTGGAATCAACAAAGTACTGGGTTACATTGAGACAACTACCATAAACAACACCATAAATATTCACTTAGCTTTGATGATCTTCATCAGAAAGCACTCCCATGAATCCCAGTTTGACAATAAATGACTGATTTGTTCCATAAAGTTCCATCATTTATGTCCAAATAGCCACTTGTTGTTAGCGTGTTCAGCCCAGTAATCCATCTTCATGAGGCGCGAGCATTTCGTCCAGACAAAAACTCGAAAAGTTCAGTTACAGTCTTTTAGAAACATGTCAAACGATGTATGGAATCATTCTTTAGGATGTTTTTAACATAAAACATCAATAATGTTCCAACCGGAGAATTCCTTTGGCTTCAGAAAAGCACTGGAATGAGAAATAACTCTGTCTGGAACGCGCGTCATGGGACCAAGGCTCTCTGCCAGACCACTGACTCAAAGAGGTCTCATGAGCCCCTCCTTTATAGTAGAATCCTCAAACTAGTTTCATAAGATTGGTGACATGTAGTGGAAGCCCTAGGAAGTGCAACCTCATCCATATCTCAATGTGTATTCAGTAGGCCAAGCTTTGAAAAACTACAAACCTCAGATGTCCCACTTCCTGGTTGAATTTTTCTCAGGTTTTCGCCTGCCATATGAGTTCTGTTATACTCACAGACATCATTCAAACAGTTTTAGAAACTTCAGAGTGTTTTCTATCCGATACTAATAATAATATTCATATATTAGCTTCTGTGACAGAGGAGGCAGTTCACTCTGGGCACGCTATTCATCCAAAAGTGAAAATGCTGCCCCCGATCCCAAAAAGGTTATTAATAATGTAATTATTTTGTTCCCTGTCCAGATGTGGTCCTGTCCTGTTTCATGTCCGCTATTTATTAAATGTTCTCCCTATACCTGCTTCCTGTCTCCAGCGTTGATCCTTACAGAATGTAGACACCACCGGGTGCCGTTGTTAATGGAACCGGGGTTGCCTCAGCTAGCTCGACAGGCTTCCACGCCCTAGCTGGCTCGAGAGGTTTTTCTTTCCCCGGTGGGCTTGGCAGGCGCCCACCCCACATCATGCCTGAGCCGGCCATCAGGCTCCCACGCCTCAGCCTGTTCGTCAGGCTCCCACGTTCTCAGCGGGATCAACAGGCATCAGTACTGTCATGCCTGCCCACGAACTCCCTCTCATTGGACCCACCTGAACTCCATCATTATTTGATTGTCTCCCCTTTATCTGTCTGTTTTCTCTGCTCCATCCCTGTATCAGCATTGATGTCATCATTTTGTCCCCTGTCCAGACGCTGTTCCTGTCTCGTTTATTGTCCATTATTTATTAAATGTTCTCCCTGTACCTGCTTCCTGTCTCCAGCGTCAATCCTCACATACACACACACACACACACACACTCCTCTGTTCTCATAGCTTAATAACATTAGGGAGGTTCTTACATGATGGTGAATCAATGAATCTGAGAGCTACTGTGGACGAGGACGCACTGTAGTATTCAAGCTGCTTGGTATGTCTATATAAGTGGTCTGGGAAAAAGCTATTCACGTCTAACTTATGGTGCTACAGAAATATAATTGTTTTTGTCTCAAACATTGGCATTCAACGTTGATACAAGTATAAGGATTTTGACTTCAGTCAAAATCTCAGTCTCCAAAGAGGTGTGTGTGATGAGAGAGAGGTGGGAGGGACAAGGGTGTAAAATAGCTGTTGATTGTCTCAGTAGCACGGTAATTGTTTGTTTGTTCAGATTGGGGTAAGTAGTCCTTCAGAGGCTCTGTTCCTTCTCACTGATCCTTGAGAGAAAAAGAGAGAGAGTAGTACTAGAAATGAAGCAGATAAAGAAAGAAATAGTTAAATAAATAAAGGGGAGAGCCAAATAAATAGATAGAGAGAAGGAGATCAAATGTGTGTGAAAGACAGAGAAAAAGAGAAATACATAGCAAAGGCAAAATAAACAGAGAGATAAGAGGTCAGGAAAAAGAGGCGTTGAGAGAGAGCGAGGGAGATGAACGGACGGAGCAGTTTTTAAGAATCCGCCACAGAAACGGAGGACATTGGCCGCATCATTGCCTTATCGTATATCGGATAATTGCAATAATTTCTTAGTGAAGATTATGACTCTGCATTTGGGATGATGAAAGGCATAATAACATCAACCTAGTTGGCTTTTGGATTGTATAAGAATGGTGGAGGAGGAGGGCAAGGGGGAGAGTGGGGGTTCTAAGTTCCATTCCCTTGTGGCAAAGAATCCTTCTACTCCCTCTCTCTTTCTCTCTCTCTCTCCCTCCCTCTCTCTTTCTCTCTCCACCCAGAGAGAGTAAAAATCCTATTACTCAGACTGGAGCCGGAGTCGGCAGTGAAAAGGCAGATGGACAAAAAACGATTTTCAACGGAACAAAACCATTACAATGGTGCGCCTTTGATCTCGCTCCCCCTTCTAACAGTGCCAATTGAACTTTGTCACCATGCAACTGTCATCCGCAAAGGGAGCGCCACTCTGAATGAAACGGTCCACAGCAATTTACTCCTAGACAGGGCTTTGAAGTGTCAGTGAAAAGTCAGGGCTCCTTCCCTCTTCTTCTTCTTCAGACTCCATACTCTCTCTCTCATTCCCTCACTCCCTCTGTTTGTCCAATGGCCAGCGGGGTTGACTGGATGGCAGTTTATTAGAGGGTCCAGCGATGGGGGGGTAAAGGAGAGCCAGTGCAAGCCTACAAAACTTCTCTCTCTCTCTTTCTCCATCTAAGTAACAGAGGCATGCAGCGCTGGCATGTGGATAATCAGGCCGGGCCTCACAACTTCAAAAGCCTGAGAGCCCCTAAGAATACAAATGTGAGGCCTAATGGTACACTTCATTAATGTCCCTCCTTCAAAAGCCACTTTACTGACTTTGGAGATTGACTAATTTACACATTGTGGGAAATTGCTCCCAGCCATGCGTGAAACTGCCAAGCATTTATAGAGAGAGAGAAAGAGTCCGAATGAGAGAAGAGAGGAGAAAGAGAAGAGAACGAGCGGGATAGGGAGGGAGGGAGGGAGGGAGGGAGGGAGGGAGGGAGGGAGGGAGGGAGGGAGGGAGGGAGGGAGGGAGGGAGGGAGGGAGGGAGGGAGGGAGGGAGGGAGAAGGAACGATAGAGAGGGGGAGGGAGAAGAGAGAGCAAGGGCTGTTCAAGCCAAATTCTCACACATAGCATACGGTATGTCCTTGGGTCTCAAGCAATGTATATGTTTTTCTGATTTCTCTCTCTCTCTCTCCCCCACCCTCTCTCTTTCTTTCTTTCTCTCTCTCTCTCTCCCCCCTCTCCCACCTCCTATCTTTCTCTCTCTTCTCCTTTCTCTCTCTTTACCTTTTTGTTTTTTTCAGGTAAATCCAGTTTCTCTTTCTTCTCTCTCAACACACAAACTCATATTGCTGTCGTCACCACTTACTACTAGCACAGGACCGTATGTAACCCAACATGTTTTACAATCGCGTTAACCATGCTCAAGGACTTAAGTGACTGCTTTAAATATTTTCTATAGCTCTCTTATAAACTTCAACAAGTTGGGGGAGAGAGAAGGAAGTTAACGCCTGCGTTCAGCCAGGCACCTGTGATACAGAGGGAGTCTTTCACCAAGGAAATTATATGGCTTTAATTTGTCTTTTGAAAAAGACTGTAGCGAAAGCTAGCCAACGTCGAGGCCAAATAGTCCGTGTAGCGAGGGAGAATGTTAAAAGTGTGTTGAGTGTCTGTATATGCAAGCACACGCATTGACATAAGTAAATACACGGGTCTGGGTGGAAGACCTGTTTATGTTGTAACCGCAGAACTGACAGAAATTAGAAAGGAGTTTTCAATGTAGAAGAGTATTCTAATGTAGCAAAAAAGTAGCAATGGGACTTTTTTTGGAAGAGCAGAACAGGCAAACGAAGTATGCCACTGGACTTGGGTTAAGTTTGCTGGCAGGGAGGGCATAGCAGCAGCCTAATGTGTCCAGCTAACTGCATGGTTTCTCTAGCTAGCTGTTGACATCCAGTGGTAACTATAAACTTCTCCCATTGGCTGTCTAACACCGAATATTTTAATATCATGACTAAATCTACTAATTAAACTGTCACAGACTTTTTTTCTCTCACTTTCACTGTGTTTCTCAGGGCTGCTCATCCATAATGTTCTCTACTGTTGCTTCGCAGCGCTCCAGGCTTTTCAGTTAACTCTGCCCGTATTAACATTGAGGTAGATCACAGAATATGTCAGACTGTAGCCAGAGGCTCTCACTTGGGCCAAACCACAGTAGGACCAAAGAGAGTTTCTTCCTCTCTACAAATTGAACAATGGAATCAGTGTAAACGGTGAATAGTTCACTACCAATCAGTGAAAGGCGTTCATGCACTTCGTAACGTCCCAACACTGCTAATGATATTGCCTAATGAACAAAACAAACACATCTGCATACTCATATTGCTCTTTGGATAGGCAGGTTTGTTGATGAACGACAATAAATGAAGGGCTAAACTTGTGTATAGTTACAGCTTATCCAAGCTGCTCTTACCAGCTTGTTGGATAACTAAGAAAAAACATTTATTTTCATGACATACCTACATTAATATGAAGTGCTGTTGATGCCAAAAGAAACTTGAATTTCTATCAATTAAATTCAGGCACAGGTGATTGCAATGCACAATGTAGGCCTATATGCTGATGATATGGTGTCTCTTCCCAAATTCCTTTTCTATCCTTTTCCTAATTTGTTTTATGTTTGATGTAGAACTTAAAGGGGGTGAGTGATAGCCTAGTGGTAGCCTAGCGGCAGGTAGCCTAGTGGTTAGACTAGTAACGGAAAGGTTGCAAGATCGAGTCCCCGAGCTGACAAGGCAGTTAACCCACTGTTCCTAGGCCGTCATTGAAAATAAGAATTTGTTCTTAACTGCCTTGCCTAGTTAAATCAAGTTTAATGTTTTTAAAGTTGTTGGATGTAGAACTCAAAGGGGGCGAATGTTGTTGGATGTAGAACTCAAAGGTGGTGGATGTAGAACTTAAAGGGGAGAATGTTTCTGAATGTAGAACATAAAGGGGGAGAATGTTGTTGGATGTTGAACTTAAAGGGGGTAAATGTTGTTAATTCAACCACAAGGACATGACAATGACATCAATAGAATCAGGGTTCTAGTCACCTGAGCCTCAAAGGTAGAGCTGAATTTGTCTTTTGTCCATCCCAAATGAGACACTTGAGACCCCTCCAATCTGCCTGGCTGATCAGGAGGAGGAAAGCCAATGCGTCTGCTTCTTATTGAACAAATTCACCATTGTGACTTGTTAGTGTGTTACTATCCACATACTTGCTTATTTGCCAAAGTTTTGTGTGTGTGTGTGTGTGTGTGTGTGTGTGTGTGTGTGTGTGTGTGTGTGTGTGTGTGTGTGTGTGTTTGGTAGGACCACTTAATTGGTCACAAATTCACATTGAGAGAAACACATCTGCATTTTATCAGCTTCACCCAGATAGGGTTTCAGCGAGCGATTGTCTGCGGATTGGTCATTGGGTTTTTTAAAGTGGTAAATTGTTGAGGAAAAGCAGAGGACATGCACAATGACGTAGCTGCCACTCACTGAGGCAGTGTGGCTCGGCAGGCTAACGGCTATCGCCACTGTGAGTTAGTGGGATGAAGGGGGAGGGGGTTTGCTGGAGGTTGCTGTGAAATGTTCATATCTTCTATGTTCTTGGTCCAAATCCAGGAATTCCCAGTTCTCCCAATCCTTCATCCTCCTAAACTGTGTCAAGCCACATCTATGTGTGTATGTGTGTGCGTGTGTGTGTGTCGTAACCTGGCTGAATTCAGATTCAACGGGTTTTGATGTTGGACCGGCCCCAAATTTCTCAAAAAGGATTGCACACACAAACCTCCTGTAAAATATATACTGTAACTGTGTGCTAAAAACAAGGTTTCTCACCCTGATAATTGAAGACATATACTGTATCTTGTATCTTCACTAAGCCAGAACAATCTTTCACTAAATACTAGATAACAGTAATGGCATATGTGTTAATACATTTTGACAGCTATATGCTTCCACATATCTGGGGGAAAAACTTCTGTCAGTGATCACACCATGACACCATATGTGACCTTGCACATAGGACCTATCTGACATCACATCCACATTACGCACACTGATACCCTAACAGGACATATCTGACATCACATCCACATTACACACACTGATACCCTAACAGGACATATCTGACATCACATCCACATTACACACACTGATACCCTAACAGGACATATCTGACATCACATCCACATTATGCCCACTGATACCCTAACAGGAGGCCAATGACTGTAGAGGCAGGCTTGAGGCGATTGACAAGAAAAACTAGTCCCATGAACCAAGACTCTGATTGAACCTCTTTTCTCCTCCCTCTGCTTCATTTCAGTCTTCCTCCTCTGTTCCTTCTTATCTACATCACTGGCTCCTAGCCGATAACGGCCGGGAATATGGTGAATGTGGGCGGCCTGGGGGAATAACGAGTGGGAACGGATATGGGAAAATGTCGTTTTTTTAGGAGTTTAAACGTCAATAAGTATGAGATATTGTTTACTACAGTCGAATAGAGAAAGACAATTGTTGAAGAAATAGAGTAGAATTGAATAGAATAGAACAAAATACAACAGAATAGAACAGAACAGCATAGAAAAGAATATAATGTCTCCTGAATGTATGACTACATAATAACAAGGCATCTGAACCATATCTATAGACATGAGAGTGACGTGTCAAAAACGATGATAATTTATTAAAATAGCTATATTCATATTTCTGACATTTATCTTTGATTTTCCTGCAACCCTTAGTTAGGGTTGCAAAGCTACCAGTAATTTACCAAAGGTGCAAAAATCTTCGATAATACTGGTATTTAACAGGCCATCTATGGAAATCTATGGTAACTTTGATCATTTATACTTAAAAATAGCTTACAATGACGTATATTTATATACAGTATTCCTTTTTTATATCTGTGTCCATAATGTCCATGAGTTTCAATTTGATAGCTCAAATCAAATTGTATTTGTCACATATGCCAAATGTGTGAGTGTGTGAGTCGAGTCCAGTGAGTGTGAGGGTGGGTAGAGTCCAGTGAGTGTGTAGGTAGAGTCCAGTGAGTGTGTAGGTAGAGTCCAGTGAGTGTGTAGGTAGAGTCCAGTGAGTGTGTAGGTAGAGTCCAGTGAGTGTGTGGGTGGGTAGAGTCCAGTGAGTGTGTAGGTAGAGTCCAGTGAGTGTGTGGGTGGGTAGAGTCCAGTGAGTGTGTGGGTGGGTAGAGTCCAGTGAGTGTGTAGGTAGAGTCCAGTGAGTGTGTAGGTAGAGTCCAGTGAGTGTGTAGGTAAAGTCCAGTGAGTGTGTAGGTGGGTAAAGTCCAGTGAGTGTGTAGGTGGGTAGAGTCCAGTGAGTGTGTGGGTGGGTAGAGTCCAGTGAGTGTGTGGGTGGGTAGAGTCCAGTGAGTGTGTAGGTAGAGTCCAGTGAGTGTGTAGGTAGAGTCCAGTGAGTGTGTAGGTAGAGTCCAGTGAGTGTGTAGGTAGAGTCCAGTGAGTGTGTAGGTAAAGTCCAGTGAGTGTGTAGGTAGAGTCCAGTGAGTGTGTAGGTAGAGTCCAGTGAGTGTGTAGGTAGAGTCCAGTGATTGTGTAGGTAAAGTCCAGTGAGTGTGTAGGTAGAGTCCAGTGAGTGTGCATAGAGCCTGGACAAGAATGTCAGTGCAATGCCCGTAGCATTGAGTTAGACAGAGTGAGCTCCACTGGGAATGGTCCTGGCACACCAAAAAAAAGTGTCATGGGAAGCCAGTTTGGAGTTGGCTTCACTCCAATCACAACAACTTGAAACAATTCATCTCGTTGTGTTGTTGTCCTCTGGTGTCTAGCTAGCTAGCTGAAATTGGCCCTTTTGTAAATTAGCCATGGATGGAGATAGGGACTTGTGTTTTTACTTACTTTTCCGTACTGGCCAATGATTATAATGCAGATTCTGATCCAACCATGAATTTCCAACCTTGTGAACCTGGATGGAAGTTCAATATGTAGCGAGATGTAGAAAGCTGACGTTAACTAGATAACGTTGCCCATGAAAGGAGGTTAGGCTAGCAAGCAATGATTTTATCCAGGTAGCCTAGGACAACAAAACATAAAAGTGTGTGTTGTATGACAGAGTCATAGACCGTTTCGTCAACATGAAAGAGAGAAGGATGGCATTGGCATTTCTCTACAAGTAGGGTGAGTCAACATGTTTTGTCTACCTGCATGAACGCACGCACACACAGACATAAACAAACACACACACAGAAATCAGAACCATGGACAGCCACATCATATTTAGCTCATGTTGATTGGACTAAAATGTTTTTAGTTGTCACTGTATTAGACTAAGCATGGGTGATTTGATGATGTTGAAATGTTGATGTTGAAATAGTGCTACAATAGTGGAGGGAGCTCCTGTTTTCTTTGCGACTTGCGGTAACTCTCTGTGGTTCTAAAGCAATATTTGTTTCATACTTCGACAATGTCAAAAACATTAAACTTGCTTGACCATGCTGTAGGTCATGTAAATATTTGTTACATGCAATATGCTTTATGGACTTCACAGGACAGATGTTACTCTCTGGTTTTGTGATGAAACAAAGGTGTGGTTGAATGTAGTATTCTGCCACTGTGTCTTCTTATTGTCTCAGCCGTAGGCCTCTATATCACAGTGTCAAGGCATATGAACTAACAGATTATAGAACAAACAATGCAGTTATTACAACACAGGTTGTAATATGACATTTTCTTCTTGCTTGGCTTCCCCAGTGATTTTACCAATGCCCTGCTACTGGTGTCAAATCAATTTTGGCACTAATTTAGTGACTGACCTGTGCCAAGAGTTTTGTAGTTGTAAAAAAAAGTATGTGCTTGTAAAAGGAAGGAAGCAGTAGAGAAAAACACGACAGCTCTGGTGGGTGGGCTTTTTCTTCCAACCAATCAGGTGAGGTGTTGTCATTCTGGAACGTATTTTCAAACAGGGGGCCAGTGTTCTGTCTTTAAAGCACATTTTCCACTGTGCTAAACAATGATCAAATTTGTTGAAATTACTAAATGAATTTCACAGAATTTGAAATCTATAGCAAGGCGTTGGTCAGGAAGAGGAATGTAAGAATTAAAAAGAGTGTTTCCGCATACCACTACAGAGCTGCCTTCTGGCTAGCCCGTATCTAGAAACGGAGCAGTAGATACATGGCCAACAGTATGTGGACACCTGCTTGTGGAATATCTCATTCCAGAATCATGGGCATTAATATAGAGTTGGTCCCCCCTTTGCTGCAATAACAGCCTCCACTCTTCTGGGAAGGTTTTCCACTAGATGTTGGAACATTGCAGCGGGGCCTTGCTTCCATTAAGCCACAAGAGCATTAGTGAGGTCAGGCACTGATGTTGGGTGATTAGGCCTGGCTCGCACTCAGCGTTCCAATTCACCAAAGGTGTTCGATGGAGTTGAGGTCAGGGCTCTATGCAGGCCTGTCAAGTTCTTCCACACAGATCTCGACAAACAATTTTTGCATGGACCTCACTTTGTGCACAGGGGCATTGTCATGCTGAAACAGGAAAGGGCATTCCTCAAACTGGTGCCACAAAGTTGGAAGCCCAGAATCGTCTAGAACCGAGGTTCCCAAACTTTTATAGTCCCATACCCCTTCAAACATTCAACCTCCAGCTGCGTACACCCTCTAGCACCAGGGTCAGCGTACTCTCAAACGTTGTTTTTTGCCATAATTGTAAGCCTGCGACAAACACACTATACGAATCATTTATTAAACATAAGAATGAGTGTGAGTTTCTGTCACAACCCGGCTCATGGGAAGTGACAAAGAGCTCTTATAGGACCAGGGCACAAATAATAATATTATAATAATCAATAATTTTATATATAATTTTCAACACAAATTTGATTGAGGGCCGAGAATCCACTCTCACATAGGTACGTGGTTGCAAAGGGCATCGGTGTCTTAACATTTGCACAGGCAGGATACTCTGAGCGCAGCCCTATCCAGAAATCTGGAAGTGGCTTCTAATTAAAATACATTTTCACAGAACCGCTTGTTGCAATTTTGATGAGGCTCTCTTGTTCAGATATCGGTAAGTGGACTGGAGGCAGGGCATGAAAGGGATAACGAATCCAGTTAAATCTGTAGTTTGAAGCATATACAGCACACATTTTTTTCCAATATTTTCCAAACATCCAATTATGTTTGTTTGTCAACTATCTCTCCTGGTCAATTAAGTTTACATGCATAATTAATACACATCTGAGGTTGACGAGTGCTAATTTCACTAAACTTTTATAAAAGGGTAGGAGACATGTACAGATCATAGTCTTACCCAAAAAGAATGACACTATTTCAGCATGTACAAAGTAACAATAGAAAACATCCATCATCTTAGCAAACATTTAAAAAGGTCACATAAAATAATCAAAGTGACTGAATATATATTTAATAAACATTTAAAGTGGAAAATGTAACATTTTGGGCCACCTGACCAAATTCACGTAGGAATTGTGATTTAAAGATCTATCAATCTAATTGAAGTGGCAGATATGTTCTATATGTGCTATTTCTATGCTTCCCTTTCTTAAGTTTCATTTTTGCGTCTTTTACTTTCTGTTTTGTACACCAGCTTCAAACAGCTGAAAATATAATATTTTTGGTTATGGAAAATGTATTTCACAATGGTTTAGGTGGGACAATGATTCTCTATACTATATTAGCTTATTTTGTCACATAAACTGAAATTAGGTGAACGATTAGAGTTTTAGCAACCAGGAAATGGCGGAGCGATTTTAAACAACATTAAAACAATACATTATAACATATAATATAAACAATTCAATATAATATAGACCTGATAAATTACTCACATCCAGCATAAAAAAACTGTGAAAAAAATGTATTCTATATTTATTTTAGAAGATGCAACAATTGTTCATGAAGCAAATATTGGATGACGTGGTGAAGGTTTGGTAGAGAGAAGCTGTCTGTAATCCTTCCCCTCCTTCCTCCGTGGTGCTCATGGGAGCATTCCTAAGATCACACATTACCCCAGGGCCCATATTCACAAAGCATCCAATGCTGCTTTTTGACTGTAACATCAGCGTTACACTAGTGTATACACCCTTATGTTATACTAGGGAAATTGTTTCCTTAGCTAGGGCTGACATTGAGGACTTGTGAAGAGCAGAATCAACAACCTCTGCATAATCAAAACGGTTGCTTTGTGAGAAGGTAATAAACCATTGTTATGTAAATGACAGCTGAGAAGTACCAGTGGCCTGGCTTTGGCCCCAAGTGAGAGCAGGTCCGCTGGAGCCATGACTCAGTGAAACACGGGTGCTGGCCAACGTAGATGGAAACAGAAAGGTCTGAGCCTTCTGGGTAAAACACAGGGCCAGCCAGGAAGGAACTCACCCAACCACTCTGAGGTAGTGGTTGTGTGGCTAGCAGAGGCAGATGTGTGCTTAGCAGATCTGAAAGAGAGGCACAACATTCTTTGAATGAGAATTCAGTCCACTTGACAATTCAAACATAATTGAGCATTGTTCCTGCTGCTGATTTGTACAACTTGATACAGATAGCAATACAGTAAAAATATATTAAAACATAATATGGAATGTAAAACAAATACAAATTATGTGCATGTGGTGGTTTCAAATAATAAAAAACTACAGGTAGCTAGCTCTATTCATGCTTTTCCTGGAAATGGTTATCTGATATTGTAGCTAGTTAGTTGATGGTGTTCTAGCTAGCTCACCCAACGCAGGTTTTCTCCTCATCACTGGTCTGCAGACGATTGACTACATGATCATGATGTTGTGGCTGTAATATTTAACCGACACCAGAACAACAACAACTAGCTAGCTGGCAATATCAGGAAAAACAGCTCATATAGCAAACCAATGAAATTATAAAGATATAATCTGAGAGATCTCTTTTTTTAAAATCTCTGTAGCAGTTAGCACCCTGGGCTCTGCATCAGCCAGATGAAGCAACTGCACATGTAATTTTCTTTCCCCTCCCCTCTTGTCTTGATTATACAGAGAGTAGAAGGGAGTTAGCCTGTTCTCCTCAAAACATTATTAGCAAGCTAGCTAGCATATGCCATCTCAGCTTGCTAGCTAGCATATGCCATCTCAGCTTGCTAGCTAGCAAAGCCAACCAACTATACACCAAATAAACAAAGAGCAAATCATTATTTTCTAACCTAATGTTAGTCTCAACCAAATGACAAGTACATAGCTAGACTTGTTGCAAACAAATTTGACCCATATTTAGCAGTGAAAAACTTGTGAAACTTGAAAGCGCATTCCAGAATGACATCACCTCACCTGATTGGTCAGAATAAAAAGCCCTGTCAACCAGAGCTCATGTTTTTTTTACAACTACAAAACTTTTGGCTGAGGTTAGTATTTTACATGCTTGTACACTTAAGTCACTGTTTTACCTTCATACCAAGGCCAAATCTTTTCAGTCTCCTGAGGGGGAAAGCAGTGTTGTCGTGCCCTATTCACAACTGTTTTGGTGTGTTTGAACCATGATAGGTCCTTTGTTATGTGGACACAGAGGAACTTGAAACTCTCGACCGGCTCCACTACAGCCCCGTTGATGTGAATGGAGTGTGTTCGTACCACCATTTCCTGTAGTCCATAATCAACTCCTTTGTCTTGATTCCATTGAGGGAGAGGTTGTTGTCCTGACACCACATTGCCAGGTCTCTGACCTCCTCCCTATAGGCTGTCTCATCGCCATTGGTGATCAGGCCTCTGACCGTTGTGTCGTCGGCAAGCTTAATGATGGTGTTGGAGTCGTGCGTGGCCACACAGTCGTGGGTGAACAGGGATTACAGGAGGAGACTAAGCATGCACGCATGAGGGTCCCCCTGTTGATGGTCAGTGTAGCGGATGTGTTGCTGCCTACCCTCACCACCTGAGGGGCAGCCCGTCAGGAAGTCCACGATGCAGTTGTAGAGGGAAGCGTTTAATCGCAGGGTCCTTCGTTTAGTGATGAGCTTGGAGGGCAATATGGTGTTGAACACTGAGCTATAGTCAATGAACAGCATTCTCACATAGATGTTCCTTTGGTCCAGGTGGGAAAAGGCAGTGTGGCGGTCAATAGAGATTGCGTCATCTGTGGATCTGTTGGGGCGGTATGCAAATTGAAGTCCAGGGTATCTGGGATGATGGTGTTGATGTGAGTCATGACCAGCCATGACTAGCCATTTTATGACAACAGATGTGAATGCTATGGGGCGATTTAGACAGGTTAGCTTGGCGTTCTTAGGCACAGGGACTATGGTGGTCTGCTTGAAACATGTAGGTATTAAAGACATGGTCAGGGAGAGGTTGCAAATGTCAGTGAAGACACTTGCCAGCTGGTCAGTGCATGCTCCGTCTGGCGCTGCGACCTTGTGAATGTTAATCTGTTTAAAGGTCTTACATCGGCTACGGAGAGCGTGATTACACAGTCTTCAGAAATAGCTGGTGCTCTCATGCATGGTTTAGTGTTGCTTTCCTCAAAGCAAGCTTAGAAGGTATTTAGCTCGTCTGGTAGTCACGTCACTGGACAGCTCGTCGGCTGAGTTTCCCTTTGTAATAAGTGATGGTTTGCAAGCCCTGTCACACCCAACGAGTGTCAGAGCCTGTGTAGTTGGATTAGATCTTGGTCCTGTATTGACGCTTTGCCTGTTTGGTGTTTCGTCTGAGGTCATAGCGGGATTTCTTATAAGCGTCAGGATTAGTGTCTCGACCCTTGAAAGTGGCAGGTTTAGCCTGTAGATTAGTGCGGATTTTGCCTGTAATCCATGGCTTCTAGTTGGGATATGTACATACGGTCACCTTGTGGACGACATTGTCGATGCAGTTATTAATGAAGCCGGTGACTGATGTGATAAATTCCTCAAGTCCTTCAGATGAATCTCAGAACATATTCCAGTCTGTGCTAGCAAAACAGTCCTGTAGCTTAGCATCCACTTCATTGGACCACTTCCATATTGAGTGCGTCACTGGTACTTCCTGTTTGAGTTTGACCTTGTAAGCAGGAATCAGGAGGGTAGAGTTATGGTCAGATTTACCAAACGGAGAGTGAGGGAGTGCTTTGTATGCATCTCTGTGTGTGGAGTAAAGGTTATCTAAAGTTGTTTTTCTTCTAGTTGCACAGGTGACATGCTGGTAGAAATAAGGTAAAACGGTTTTCAGTTTCCCTGACTTAAAATCACAGGCCACTAGGAGCACCGCCTCTAGGTGAGCATTTTCTTGTTTGCTTATGGCCCTATACAGTTTGTTGAGTGCAGTCTTAGTGCCACCATTGGTTTGTGGTGGTAAATAGACAGCTATGAAAAATAGATTAAATATGTAATATGGTTCAAGACAAAATAGCCTAATTAATGAAAAAAACATCTAATCAACAATGGTATTATTTTCAATTAACTCTGCAACTCTTCCAGCGATTGTATTTTGTCACAAATGCTGCCAGTGTGGCCCCAACAACTTTACTACAAAGACATATTGTAAAATAAATCAAATATGTAATCTAAAACTCTCATATTAAACATCAATGGTATTCACTAAGTTTATTGTATCTATTTAGGATCATGTTTTGCAGCGTTGCCATTCAAAAAAAAAAGTATCATCTAGAGATAATTACAGACACGTGATAATCTGAAGAACCCAAAAAGGCCACTAGACATCATTGAATAAAATTCCATGTATTCCTTGAAAGTTACCAAAATACTTGTAGTTTACTGGTAACCTTTGAACTTTCCAGTAATATACCCTCACTTTGCAACGCTACCCCTGACAAACACACACCATCCCTAAATATATATAAATCTATTAGTATCAATCGTCACTTTGTCCCCCCTCCCCACTCTCTGCATCACCCCATTTACACATGCACATGCATGGGTGCACACGCACGTGCATGGGCGCACACACACCGAAGCCCTTATCACCAGACTCTCATGCGCCCCCAGACGCTCCTAATCAAGACAAATGGTAACCCCTCCTGTGCCCCTCTCTCACCCCCCCTTCCCCTCCCTCTTGGCCTGGTGTGGCCGATAGCTCGCTTGGGGTCCTGCTGTAATTGGTTTAGACATAATTTACTGCTCACTTGGTAATATAGCATTTCAGCATCTGATAAAAATCATATCAAGTCACAGCAATGGGTGCTCCGACTTGAAGATAGTCATTGTTATCAGTTAGATACCAAAAGGGGATCCTGCTCTTTCACACAGACACACACACACACACACACACACACACACATGCACACACATACACACACACACACAAACACATACACACACACATACTTACAAACTCTCTCACACAAACACACACTCGCTCTCTCTCTCAACTTCAGGTCTGGGCATGGAGGAGAGAATTTGTTACAGAAAGAAAGGCAATGAAAAGAGCCTCCCTGACAGACTAAATTGATGAAAGTTGTAATTATCCATGTTTGTGGCTTCCAATGTACTTGCGGGTAATGTGGCCTTCTTTACTCCAAACTTTCAATGAGCCGTGAGTTTGGCCCCAAGCGCTTTTCCTAGATGACACATTGGGCTTCTACACTATCCCAGCAATGTCGCACTCCACCATCCCCCCATTCGCCCACATCAGAAATCCACCACACATTTCTAATATTTCACTCATATCATAACTCATATCTGGATTCTATGGCTGACTCTTAACTTGTAATACTTTAGCATAAATCTTCTATTGACATCTATGCATGACCTAGTCTTATGAGAATAAAGAATGGTTCCTGATGAATGATGTTGCAACAGGCAAACGCCACTTTAAAAAAGGAAAGTATACTTGGTGTGATGTATATGGATGTTAACTTTCTATTAAATTGTGTGTGAAAGGACTTATCTTCCAGGTGTCTGACATGACTTATCTTCCAGGTGTCTGACATGACTTATATTCCAGGTGTCTGACAGGACTTATCTTCCAGGTGTCTGACATGACTTTATTTCCAGGTGTCTGACATGACTTATCTTCCAGGTGTCTGACAGGACTTATCTTCCAGGTGTCTGACATGACTTATCTTCCAGGTGTCTGACAGGACTTATCTTCCAGGTGTCTGACAGGACTTATCTTCCAGGTGTCTGACATGACTTTATTTCCAGGTGTCTGACATGACTTATCTTCCAGGTGTCTGACAGGACTTATCTTCCAGGTGTCTGACATGACTTATCTTCCAGGTGTCTGACATGACTTTATTTCCAGGTGTCTGACATGACTTATCTTCCAGGTGTCTGACATGACTTATCTTCCAGGTGTCTGACATGACTTATCTTCCAGGTGTCTGACATGACTTTATTTCCAGGTGTCTGACAGGACTTATCTTCCAGGTGTCTGACATGACTTATCTTCCAGGTGTCTGACATGACTTATCTTCCAGGTGTCTGACATGACTTATCTTCCAGGTGTCTGACATGACTTATCTTCCAGGTGTCTGACATGACTTATCTTCCAGGTGTCTGACATGACTTATCTTCCAGGTGTCTGACAGGACTTATCTTCCAGGTGTCTGACATGACTTATCTTCCAGGTGTCTGACATGACTTATCTTCCAGGTGTCTGACATGACTTATCTTCCAGGTGTCTGACAGGACTTATCTTCCAGGTGTCTGACAGGACTTATCTTCCAGGTGTCTGACATGACTTATCTTCCAGGTGTCTGACATGACTTATCTTCCAGGTGTCTGACTTGACTTATCTTCCAGGTGTCTCATGACTTATCTTCCAGGTGTCTGACATGACTTATCTTCCAGGTGTCTGACATGACTTATCTTCCAGGTGGCTGACATGACTTATCTTCCAGGTGGCTGACATGATTTATCTTCCAGGTGTCTGACATGACTTATCTTCCAGGTGTCTGACAGGACTTATCTTCCAGGTGTCTGACATGACTTTATTTCCAGGTGTCTGACATGACTTATCTTCCAGGTGTCTGACAGGACTTATCTTCCAGGTGTCTGACATGACTTTATTTCCAGGTGTCTGACATGACTTATCTTCCAGGTGTCTGACATGACTTATCTTCCAGGTGTCTGACATGACTTATCTTCCAGGTGTCTGACATGACTTTATTTCCAGGTGTCTGACAGGACTTATCTTCCAGGTGTCTGACATGACTTATCTTCCAGGTGTCTGACATGACTTATCTTCCAGGTGTCTGACATGACTTATCTTCCAGGTGTCTGACATGACTTATCTTCCAGGTGTCTGACAGGACTTATCTTCCAGGTGTCTGACAGGACTTATCTTCCAGGTGTCTGACATGACTTATCTTCCAGGTGTCTGACATGACTTATCTTCCAGGTGTCTGACATGACTTATCTTCCAGGTGTCTGACAGGACTTATCTTCCAGGTGTCTGACAGGACTTATCTTCCAGGTGTCTGACATGACTTATCTTCCAGGTGTCTGACATGACTTATCTTCCAGGTGTCTGACTTGACTTATCTTCCAGGTGTCTGACATGACTTATCTTCCAGGTGTCTGACATGACTTATCTTCCAGGTGTCTCTGACTTATCTTCCAGGTGGCTGACATGACTTATCTTCCAGGTGGCTCTGATTTATCTTCCAGGTGTCTGACATGACTTATCTTCCAGGTGTCTGACATGACTTATCTTCCAGGTGTCTGACAGGACTTATCTTCCAGGTGTCTGACAGGACTTATCTTCCAGGTGTCTGACATTACTTATCTTCCAGGTGTCTGACATTACTTATCTTCCAGGTGTCTGACATGACTTTATTTCCAGGTGTCTGACAGGACTTATCTTCCAGGTGTCTGACAGGACTTATCTTCCAGGTGTCTGACATTACTTATCTTCCAGGTGTCTGACATGACTTATCTTCCAGGTGTCTGACAGGACTTATCTTCCAGGTGTCTGACAGGACTTATCTTCCAGGTGTCTGACATGACTTATCTTCCAGGTGTCTGACATGACTTTATTTCCAGGTGTCTGACATGACTTTATTTCCAGGTGTCTGATATGACTTTATTTCCAGGTGTCTGACATGACTTATCTTCCAGGTGTCTGACATGACTTTATTTCCAGGTGTCTGACATGACTTTATTTCCAGGTGTCTGACATGACTTATCTTCCAGGTGTCTGACATGACTTATCTTCCAGGTGTCTGACATGACTTTATTTCCAGGTGTCTGACATGACTTTATTTCCAGGTGTCTGACATGACTTATCTTCCAGGTGTCTGACATGACTTATCTTCCAGGTGTCTGACATGACTTATCTTCCAGGTGTCTGACATGATTTTATTTCCAGGTGTCTGACATGACTTATCTTCCAGGTGTCTGACATGACTTTATTTCCAGGTGTCTGACATGACTTTATTTCCAGGTGTGTGGAAAGACTTTACTTCCGAATGTGTAGAAGTGGAAAATTAATTTGAGACGGTTAATACAAAGACATCACTTATTAATACCTTATTATTACCCCTGTGCTTGCAGATGGTCTTTATACCTGTTACATATATGCGTTACAGCATTACAAAAGGTAAACATCATAATCTGTGACTCAAACAGCAAAAGCAATCAGAGACGTCATGCCCATAAAAAATATCAGCACCTTTAATACGTCCAATACAGCATCAACATTCTGAGTGAAAACACTGCATTTTCAGTTTATGCGTAATTGAGAAAATTTGGGCCCAATATTGTTATTATATGGCTTTTTAACACAGTCCTTTTCGACTGTCCCTTGTTCAAAATTTGGAACAAAAGCTAAATGACTTGATACTAATATTAAGATTACATTTCAAACCCATGCACAGATTCAAGAGAGAGAGGAGAGAAAACCAGCCACCTTAACTCCCTCTGATATTTCACTCTGGTCGGAGACCTTGGCCTGGATAGGGAGGCTGGGGAGCACACAGTTTGCTTCAGTATTTTATGAGAGGTGCTATTTCAGCTTTTATCAGTGTCAACGAGGAAGATCCCTGGTTTCATACATGCTCTGTGGATTCACTGGCAACACAACTTCAAAGTCCCTCTCTCTAAATTGCTCATTGATTGCATGCAGGTCCACATAATGGATGACCACATCCTGCTAGAGCAGGAGGGCACTATCTAAATGTTACACAGAATGGTCTTGTCTAAAGCGGTGCAGATAACTATACAGGTGATCAAAGACTTGAAAGGGGTTCTCAGAGAGTTTCCAATTGTTTTAAAACAACCCTAACTGATTATTCGGAACTCAACAACCCACATACAGCCAATCCGTTTCCTATTGTTTTATAACAACCCTAACTGATTATTTGGAACTCAACGACCCACATACAGCCAATCCGTTTCCTATTGTTTTAAAACAACCCTAACTGATTATTCGGAACTCAACGACCCACATACAGCCAATCCGTTTCCTATTGTTTTATAACAACCCTAACTGATTATTCGGAACTCAACGACCCACATACAGCCAATCCGTTTCCTATTCATGTACCAGTTGTATCTTTACCACACAGGCCTATCTCAGATGATTGGTACTGCCATGTCTAAATGCCCAGTGAAGTCTACTTCTTGTTGGGGTTACAACACTATGAACCATGTTTTTCCAGCATGTAATTTTCTAAATGACATCAAAAATCATGTTTTTCCTAAATGTCTGTGAACTGAGGTTTTAAATTACGTTAACTCCAGAGCATCATTCCATTTCACATGAGCATCATTTGTTGCCATTCCAGTAAGGGCTTCATCCATCTTCATTGGATTACCTACTAATGGGAGAGTAAATCAGCGGGTTGTAACCAACATAGCTAGGCGATCTTCGTGCAAAGAGCCGAATCTAGTGTCGTCTGAGGTTAACCGTCTTGTCTGTCTGCTATTTGCATGTAGTTAGAGCTGCCACCACAATGGTTAAGATTCCACAGGCCAGGGGCCACACAGCCAAGGGGAAACCATTAGTACTTATTCCCGAAAAGTGAGTTGTTTAAGTACTCGCTAAATTAAAGACAGACTGTTATATCTCCAGAAAGAGAGGGATGGGAAGTAAATAGGTGGTTTCCCTGATCGTTCTAAAGTAAATAAGTTAGAAAACTGTTTCCATCCACTTTGTAGTGGGTCCTATTTAAACCATGCGCTATTTATCTGTCTTCGCTAGTGCATTCATGACCACATGCACAGCTGAGAGGTATTGTGCCTTTAGAGAAATCCTTGAGAGGGGCCAAATCTCCTTGAGTTGAAATAACAGAAAGGGGATTAACAATGCATGTGACTATGTGGTTTAAATGCCCAAACTCTAACTTGATAGATTTAACAACTTAATAATGTGTACAAAAGGGCAAAAGTGGGGGTCCAATTATGATGGAACCAAAGTAAAGTACAATCTGATCATAGGCTATAGCTCAGGGACTGGAAACCATTTCCATACCCAAAGAACAAGCAAAGTGTTTTATATTGGTTGGGTTCATTTAAGAGAACCAGTAGAAATAAGATTGTGTGGCAAAGGCCGACAGCGTAATTGTCGATTAATCCCATCTAATACGACTCAAAACAGTGCACTGAAACGATTAATTCCCAACACTTCTCCTTCCTTTGAACGCCAATGAATCACATTTCCAGGCTTTCATAATATTTCCTCCCGCAAAAAGTATGGGTTGACGATACAACCAAGCTGAAGTTTGAAAGTGTAGGGGCGTGAATTCTCACCACAAAAGTGCACTTATTAAGAATTCCAGACCACTTAGAAGGGGTTCGTAGTGCATTTTCAGCCCCTTGGCTTTGCTATAAGCACCTCTCAACCTGCAGCAGTTGAGTGCCAGAAACCAGAAGCATGCCTCGCCTCCACGAAATCTCATTGAGCTGTCAAAGCGACAGGATTAACTTCAGGCCAATAACACGCAATTAGATTTATTTTCCCTCCTTAAGCCTATTAAGACCACAGCTGAGGAGATAGTGGTCCCTTTTAGCTCATTTTAATTGTGTTTCTTATGCACAATGAGCTGTGAGTTACAGGGGTTGGAAATAGGCAACCAAGGTGGTAAGGTGGTCACATGGTATGGTAAGGTGATGGATTTCTGGTCACAGCAAAGACGTAGATGAGGTGATTGAGGTGATCTTGGGGCCTCCAGGAAAAATTCCACAGAGCTTCCCTTCCATGGCCCGAGGGGAAGCCTGCTGCTGGGTGCTCTTTTTGTCACCATGGTCGAGAAACCGACACCGTCCTTAATCGTGTAACTTTGTGTGCTGTCCCTTTTACAGGCATGCTAATCCCGTTAGGGCAAATAAAGACGTAATCACGAGTCCCCACCTCACTGGTTCATTTGCAGGTCTTATATTTGCCATTGTCGGGGGAGTCCATTCAGACACTATTGTCAGCTGAGTGACAATCCCTGCTGCGTTGAGAAGCACAGAGTGAAGGTAAGGAGGAGGAGGAGGAGGAGGAGGACGATGGGTGCATTGGGGGGCATTGTCTCTACACTTCTTTCCTAAAAAGGGGGACACCATTTAGTTTGTGTCTTGTCGTACTGAGAACTCATTGTACACAGTAATAATACTGAGAACTCGTACACAGTTATAATACTGAGAACTCATTGTACACAGTTATAATACTGAGAACTCATTATACACAGTTATAATACTGAGAACACGTTGTACACAGTTATAATACTGAGAACTCATTGTACACAGTAATAATACTGAGAACTCGTTGTACACAGTTATAATACTGAGAACTCATTGTACACAGTTATAATACTGAGAACTCATTATACACAGTTATAATACTGAGAACACGTTGTACACAGTTATAATACTGAGAACTCGTCGTACACAGTTATAATACTGAGAACACGTTGTACACAGTTATAATACTAAGAACTCGTTGTACACAGTTATAATACTGAGAACTCGTTCTACACAGTAATAATACTGAGAACTAGTTGTACACAGTTATAATACTGAGAACTCGTTCTACACAGTAATAATACTGAGAACTAGTTGTACACAGTTATAATACTGAGAACTCGTTCTACACAGTAATAATACTGAGAACTAGTTGTACACAGTTATAATACCAAGAACTCGTTGTACACAGTTATAATACTGAGAACTCGTTGTACACAGTTATAATACTGAGAACTCGTTGTACACAGTTATAATAGTGAGAACACGTTGTACACAGTTATAATAGTGAGAACTCGTTATACACAGTTATAATACTGAGAACTAGTTGTACACAGTTATAATACTGAGAACTCGTTGTACACAGTTATAATACTGAGAACTTGTTGTACACAGTTATAATACTGAGAACTCGTTGTACACAGTTATAATACTGAGAACTCGTTGTACACAGTTATAATAGTGAGAACACGTTGTACACAGTTATAATAGTGAGAACTCGTTGTACACAGTTATAATACTGAGAACTAGTTGTACACAGTTATAATACTGAGAACTCGTTGTACACAGTTATAATACTGAGAACTTGTTGTACACAGTTATAATACTGAGAACTCGTTGTACACAGTTATAATACTGAGAACTCGTTGTACACAGTTATAATAGTGAGAACACGTTGTACACAGTTATAATAGTGAGAACTCGTTATACACAGTTATAATACTGAGAACTCGTTGTACACAGTTATAATACTGAGAACTCGTTGTACACAGTTATAATACTGAGAACTCGTGCCACTTGAATGTGAAAGTGGGACCACATCCAAAGATTATTTGACAGAGAATGATTGATTGTTTCATCGTAGACAATACCGTAAGCTTCACATTTCTTTGAACACATTCACACCCATAGATTAATATAGATCGCTATTCTCCAAGCTTCTTCTTGCTGCGATGAATAGAAAGCTATCCTTCCATTCTCTATTCTTCTCCTGTCCTCTGCTCCCCATTCATTCTGTTACACAGGTGATATGTACGCGTAACACCATTACAGTAGTTGACTAATGAGAGACCATCACTCTCTGTCTGTAGAACGACGTACCTTTGCCAGTTCGTTGTACAAGACCATCAGCAGAGCTCTCCATCACATTCTCACTCAGGCAGAAGTAGAGGCAGTAGGATTTGTACAGAGCAAATCAGAGGAGAGGCATGTGATCCCTGTACTAGCAGTAGGGAGACTGAGGACCTTGTTTCTTCCTTTGTTGTGTCTCAATGGTCCACTAGGCTATAAATAGGAGTTAAGTGCAATGGTCACGTCACTCTGAGGAAGATGTCAGTTTGATGGCAAAACGTCAGTCACCTGTTCTCATCTTGTACATTGGATTAAAGTGAGCTAACATAAATCAATTTCTGACTGTATTTGTTGAGTGTGCCAACTCCTTTCTGCCTCGAATTAGTCCTTTTGGAAGTTGTTCTTGCCCTTCTCATGACCTCATTAAAGACTTTGATGGAACATTTCAGATAAACTAATGTCAGCTAAGGTGACATAGCTATAATGGTTAAATGTAGCTATTTTTCACTTATTCTAATGCTACCATTTTAAAAAAGAAGTGAGGCTAGAAAGATGCATTTTCAAAGAAAGAAGGGTGAAGTATTCAAACAGGGCAATGGTAACTAACGCATGCAATTCATGGTTTTCCAATGCATTCCAGGCAGTTCTGCATTCTAAGACGTCTGGAAGCACAGGGCTGTCTAACTTTCAGCTCTCAGGACACTCAAGTGGATCAAGCTTTACGCAAAGGGATGCCTATAAGAATTAAGTAGCAAAACAGAGTATGTTCTTTAAATACATTCAAACCCAGGCTTGGTCCCATCTACAAATTGTCCGGCCATTAAAAGTCGCTAGCTAGCTACTCCCACAATAACAAGTCCGAATGAGCAGCGGCATTGAAGCCGATGTCGGGCCTCTCTCACGCGATTCAATCACAGCAAACATAAACAGCTGACATCTGTGAGCCCTCATTAAGCAGCTCCACCACCCACCACCCTCCCACCACCACCACTTCAATCTGAAACACCTACTCGATGACTAAGCAAATAAATCCATACACTTTTCCTGTTTGGCTTGGGGTGGATTAGTAAGCATATCTTCCCCATGTTATTCTTTGTCTGGGGTTGAGGGGCTCAGGGTTGCGGGAGGGAAGGGGGGGGATAGATTGTTGCTGAGAACATAATTGGCATGGCCTCTCTGACACTGCCCATCAGACTGGGTTTTAGCTGCCTCTGTGTGCGTCCCATCCTGCAGGGCCCCTGTGAGGCTCCTGCTGATGTTTCATTAAACAAGAGCGGGGTCTCTGAGGAGATGTTTGTGCAGCCTCCATGGCTCCACCACACAGCGAGAAGCTCGCCTTCCATTGCAAACTGGCGCGGCTATAATTAGCCACGCACCCCATTTCATGATGGGGCCCCTGTGTAAGCCTGTGTGTGTGTGTGTGTGTGTGTGTGTGTGTGTGTGTGTGTGTGTGTGTGTGTGTGTGTGTGTGTGTGTGTGTGTGTGTGTGTGTGTGTGTGTGTGTGTGTGTGTGTGTGTGTGTGTGTGTGTGTAGGGGTGGTGTAAGAAAGATTGAGACTGGCATTTGAGGGAGAATACTTGTGTTGTATGCCTCAAGCAGAGGGAGAGAGGCCCATGGAAATGTTCTGGGGCATTACTACTGTTGCTGCAGATACTTTTAACTCAAGTTACAACTATTTCAACCTGAGTCATGTGTAGTAATATCTAAATAGGTCAAAGGTTATATATTTCTAATAACAATGTCATGGCAACACTGAAATTTAAATGATATTGATATTATTACTGCACAAATAGACAAATAAACCCTCTGATATAATAGCTCACATTGACACACAACTACCAGTACCAGTGTATTCAAATAGTATGTCTTTGAACAGCCCCTTGGAACTAGGGCTGATAGGCCTGGGCCCATTCACCAAGTGTCTCAGTGTTAATCTAGGATCAGGTACCCCCTTTAATTCTTTATGATTTAAAAGGAAACACTGATCCTAAATCAGCACTTCTACTCTGAGATGTTTTGTAAAAACGGGCCTAGGCCTTTGGACCATCAGTCTTTTGTAATGCATTATTGAACTGAATGACAGAGATGTGGAAAGTGTTGGAATAACTTCTCTAATCTCCTTGAATGAACTCGGCCAAAATCATAAACCCTACTACAAAACAGTTGCCCTTTCCTTGTAGAAGCCTAAACATTTGATCTAGCGTACATAAGTTTTTTGAGCAGCGGATCCTCATCTTCAACAAATTATAATAATCAGATATATTGAATGAGGGGATGATGCAGAGATACACAAAGTATGCAAGTAAGCCCATCTATTACAGAGCTCCAGAGGAATCATGCAGCCTTATAATGTTGCTGTGATGGTGCAAGGAGGACAAGTGGGATAGGGTAGGCTCAGGGTGGTTGAACAGTACTACTAGGCTCTTTAAAGAGCCTGTGATGGACTACAGAGCCTGGCTCTCAATCAGGGCTGGTCACAGGGCTATACTGGGATAAGTCAAATATAATTTTATCCTTCAGATCAAACTGATTGCATTGCATATAAATTCAATTGTGTCTTGCTTGAAGGAGGAATGTTATTTTTCCCTTATCACTAAACTCTATAACCAGATTTGATTCCGTGCGGTCTGTTGTTGGTCATCTAGTAGGATTACTTTTGTGGAAAAATAGTTTGATGTCCCTATAAAGAAGAGCCTACACTCACATTTAATATGTTCTAATGTAGCTGGTGGTTGATTTAGCATGTTCTACTGTAGCAGGTGGTTCATTTAGTATGTTCTACTGTAGCAGGTGGTTCATTTAGTATGTTCTACTGTAGCAGGTGGTTCATTTAGTATGTTCTACTGTAGCAGGTGGTTCATTTAGTATGTTCTACTGTAGCTGGTGGTTCATTTAGTATGTTCTACTGTAGCAGGTGGTTCATTTAGTATGTTCTACTGTAGCTGGTGGTTCATTTAGTATGTTCTACTGTAGCAGGTGGTTCATTTGGTATGTTCTACTGTAGCAGGTGGTTCATTTAGCATGTTCTACTGTAGCAGGTGGTTCATTTAGTATGTTCTACTGTAGCAGGTGGTTCATTTAGTATGTTCTACTGTAGCAGGTGGTTCATTTAGTATGTTCTACTGTAGCAGGTGGTTCATTTAGTATGTTCTACTACAGCTGGTGGTTCATTTAGTATGTTCTACTGTAGCAGGTGGTTCATTTAGTATGTTCTACTGTAGCAGGTGGTTCATTTAGTATGTTCTACTGTAGCAGGTGGTTCATTTAGTATGTTCTACTGTAGCAGGTGGTTCATTTAGTATGTTCTACTGTAGCTGGTGGTTCATTTAGTATATTCTATTATAGCTGGTGGTTCATTTAGTATGTTCTACTGTAGCAGGTGGTTCATTTAGTATGTTCTAATATAGCTGGTGGTTCATTTATATGTTCTACTGTAGCTGGTGGTTCATTTAGTATGTTCTACTATAGCTGGTGGTTCATTTAGTATGTTCTCCGGTAGTAGGTGGTTCATTTAGTATGTTCTACTGTAGCTGGTGGTTCATTTAGTATGTTCTACTATAGCTGGTGGTTCATTTAGTATGTTCTATTATAGTTGGTGGTTCATGTAGTATGTTCTACTATAGCTGGTGGTTCATTTAGTATATTCTACTATAGCTAATGGTTCATTTAGTATGTTCTACTGTAGCTGGTGGTTCATTTAGTATGTTCTACTGTATCAGGTGTTTCATTTAGTATGTTCTACTGTAGCAGATGGTTCATTTAGTATGTTCTACTATAGCTAGTGGTTAATTTAGTATGTTCTACTATAGCTGGTGGTTCATTTTGTATGTTCTACTACAGCTGGTGGTTTATTTAGTATGTTCTACTACAGCTGGTGGTTTATTTAGTATATTCTACTGTATCAGGTGGTTCATTTAGTATGTTCTATTATAGCTGGTGGTTCATTTAGCATGTTCTATTATAGCTGGTGGTTAATTTAGTATGTTCTACTGTATCAGGTGGTTCATTTAGTATGTTCTACTGTAGCAGGTGGTTCATTTAGTATGTTCTACTATAGCTGGTGGTTCATTTAGTATGTTCTACTGTAGCAGGTGATTCATTTAGTATGTTCTATTATAGTTGGTGGTTCATGTAGTATGTTCTACTATAGCTGGTGGTTCATTTAGTATATTCTACTATAGCTAATGGTTCATTTAGTATGTTCTACTGTAGCTGGTGGTTAATTTAATATGTTCTACTGTATCAGGTGGTTCATTTAGTATGTTCTACTGTCGTAGGTGGTTCATTTAGTATGTTCTACTATAGCTGGTGGTTCATTTAGTATGTTCTACTGTAGCAGGTGATTCATTTAGTATGTTCTATTATAGTTGGTGGTTCATGTAGTATGTTCTACTATAGCTAATGGTTCATTTAGTATGTTCTACTGTAGCAGGTGGTTCATTTAGTATGTTCTACTGTATCAGGTGGTTCATTTAGTATGTTCTACTATAGTTGGTGGTTCATTTAATATGTTCTACTGTAGCAGGTGGTTCATTTAGTATGTTCTATTGTAGCTGGTGGTTCATTTAGTATGTTCTACTATAGCTGGTGGTTAATTTAGTATATTCTACTATAGCTAATGGTTCATTTAGTATGTTTTACTATAGCTGGTGGTTCATTTAGTATGTTTTACTATAGCTAATGGTTCATTTAGTATGTTTTACTGTAGCTGGTGGTTCATTTAGTATATTCTACTATAGGTAATGGTTCATTTAGTATGTTTTACTGTAGCTGGTGGTTCATTTAGTATATTCTAATATAGCTAATGGTTCATTTAGTATATTCTACTATAGCTAATGGTTCATTTAGTATGTTTTACTGTAGCTAATAGTTTGGTTTTTCATCTCCTTTCTAGAGTTGCATGATTCACAGTGTTTGGTGGTGTAGCTGTACGTCTGACTATGTCCATCTGAAACTCATGAGAAATTAATGACTCATATTTGCGTAACTCAACCTCCCAGTTACACTGCACTTTATCACAACAAAGTCTATGGCCCCTCCTCGGCTCCAGATCTACTTGTGTCTGTAAGCAATTAGCTCATAGGTTTATGCTTGACTCCATTGTTTGGGTTACTGGCTGCTGACAAAGATAATGAACCATAATCGTTGAATGATGTGGTAATTGCTAAGGTGTATCGGGGCACGGCACCAGCGGTAATTATCTTACTTTTGACATCAATGCTCTCATTAAATGATGATGTCATCGAAACATGATAAAACATGATCAACATGAGAGTTGATTTTGTTTTTATACACTTTCCATTTAGTTACATTTGTCAACAACAATATTGTAGAAAATTGTTGACCAATCAATTCTTTCCATGAACTCTTTGCTCATTGGCTGTTAATATATTCATTGTTTCCATAAAAGACACTGGGTGACTATAATTTGATTCTGAATGACTAACATTTATAATTTACACAACCACCAAGGCATGACTAAACAATTATTGTTTCAAGCTCCTACACTTTTGAAACCAAGTATTCTGTTCTTTGTAAATCAGCTCAGCGAAACTTGACCCCTCTAAGAGGTGGTTGGAAGTATTCCTATCTGTTTTCACTTAAGCTTTGCTTAGAAAGAGTAGTTAACAAGGTGCCTGGGCAAAGTGAAGAAAAGTGTCCAGTTATTAAGTGTTAAAAGCCACTAGTGTTTCACTCACCAATTAAATATATGCTGAAAACACGATCAACATTTCTGAATTGAACTGGAAGGCTATAGCAGTTTACCTGAGGTCCTGCCAGAGTCAATTATACTTTGATTCCAGTCAATTGAGGGAATTGACTGGAATGAATGAATCAGAATTCTAATACATTATATTAAGTCTGCCATGATTTGGCATTAGGGTCATTAAATTAATTGAATTGTATGCACTTGATGTGAACTTGACCACACCTGTGGAAAACCAAATCAGTATGTCTTGTCATTGTCAACTCCTTTTCAATCCAAACACAAAGGACACTTTGGAAACATTTCAAACGTCATACAATGTCTTGTGTAATGTACACTACAGTATCTATCTCACTTGTTTTTCTGTTCATTTGTGCTCTATCCCAAGCAATGCAGTATGTGCGCTTACTTGGGGATTGTGTAGGGGAAAATATATAATCTGCCAAAGGAAAGTGATGAAACATTGTCAATGTCATCGGCTCATCTTGGCTACCCTCTCGACTGGGTGGCTTTTTGTGCATACTATATAATAAAGAGGAAAAACTCCTTCAACTGAGTTTTCCCATATATTTACATCACACCGATTTCCCCAACATGTAATTTTGTTAGAATAAGATACACATGCAAACACTTACAAAATAGAGTCTAAGGCTGCGTTTACACAGGCAACCTAATTCAGATGATTTTTTTCATTCGTTGGTCTTTTGACCAATCAGATCAGCTCAACAAAAAAAAGAGCTGATATGAAAAGATCTGATGTTATTGGTCAAAAGACCAATTAGTGGAAAAAATATCAGAATTGGGCTGTCTATGTAAATGGAACCTAATAATCTAATACACAAACACACACAAGCCTCCAAATAATAATCTCAATGAATAACCTGAGTTCATATTATTGCCATTTTAAAGCCTGCCTCCTGATTATAGCTACAGTGAGCTAGTCTCATTGCCGACCACCCGGCACAATGGGCACACGCACACACCAACACACAACAACACACAACAACACACACACACACACACAACACAACACAACACAACACAACACAACACAACACAACATAACACAAGCAAAAGGCCACAGCCATAAATAAACACATTAATTTGTAAGGCTGACTTTTGCAATTAGGACTGCAAGAGGAAATATATCACTGAGAAACCCTTTAATGAGAACCCCTTTAACAAGCTTCTTTGATGGCACCTTGATCTTCACAAAGAATTTACCCCTCCAGTTCATTCTTCAGAAAGTCAGGGGAAAATACTTAGTGAGTTATATGTCTGGGATGGGCAAATGAAGGCTATAGGGTGTCATAAAACCCCATGGCAATTAAAAGTGGGTATTTTTCACCCCCCTCTAAATTTTGTAGCAATTAATCTGCCCAATTTGATAACGAACGGCACAAATTAAACAATAAAGAGCTGTCTAATGAGAAATTAATTATGGGGAGCAGGAGGGGGGCTGGGGCAATACGTCAGTATCTGGGGCAGACACTGTCTGCCCATAAGGGAGACAAAGAGCCCTCCCGTCCATGTGGTCCCACACTGATAGGGCCTGCATCACAGATCAGTAGATCCAAGGCCCATAAACGCCGGAGCCATAATTGAAAGTGTCAAAATCAATAGTATTAAATTAAATATACCGTATCTTCTGCCGGGATGGGATCCGACTGTGTGGTGCCACTGTCTCAGGCGACCTCCTCGCTGAGTGTGTGTGTGTGTGTGTGTGTGTGTGTGTGTGTGTGTGTGTGTGTGTGTGTGTGTGTGTGTGTGTGTGTGTGTGTGTGTGTGTGTGTGTGTGTGTGTGTGTGTGTGTGTGTGTAAGCATGTGGACAGCCTTGTGTCCTCTATGTGAATGTGTTGGACAGGAAATGTAATCGTGAGTCTTGGCAAAACATAGGCAAATACACACACGTCAGTTAAACCTTGATGTTTATATATATTTTTTTTAAATTATTACACGATAGTAAGATTTTTAACCTCTGAAGAATCGGAGTAATTAACCGCTAGTGTTATTTCCCAAGTCAGCATTTAACTGTCAATTTGCATAACATGAGTCTGAATGCCACTTCTTCAATAGAACACCGGCCTCAGAGAATAAGACAGTGAGTTGCCAGATGGACAAAGTAGGGGTGCACAACTCTAGTGGCAGCCCTTGGAGGTTTTGAGTGTCTATTGCTATTATTGTCTCACTGCTATGAATATGCCTGATTGGTCAGGGAGTCCATTCACCTCGAGGACCCCTCATTCACTGCTTAAGGGACTTCAACTTTTCTAAAAACCTACACTTCCAACACTCACCATTTAGCCTTTTGGTGCAAGAAGAAGAAGAAGAAGAAGACCCTTTTACGGCTTGCTTGGTTTGTGGGAATTCCTGCACCATCCACAGGCCCCTTTGTGTGGGCTTTGATTCTTGCACCATTTAGCCTCCATTAGACATGGAGAGGATCTCCTGCGACTTTACCCAAGCTCTCCCTTGCCACGGGGAAACACAGAGAGGCAGAGGACATCACCTGTGACAAAGCCCGGCTCCTCATCATTTCGGGCTTAGCCCCAAATTTAAAGGATTAGGAAGCTGGAGTCAGCACAGGGTCACTGTGAGGGAGAGTTCTGTTTTCAGGAAAAAGGGGGGGTTGAGACAGGGGTTGACGATGAGGCTGGGGTTGGGTAGCTCAACCCCCTGTGGATAAACGTGGGCTGCAGACTGTTGAGTCTTGTGAGATTATGTTGGAGCCAAGTCTGTTACTTTGTGATCTGGGGGACAGGAGAGTGTTTCCTTCCATAGCCGACAACCCCTCATTTACAGACGCTTTGTAGTTTTGATTTTCTCCAGTCTATCTCCTTTTCCTCAGATCTAAGGAAGGATGGAACAAACCAAAATGGGGGTTTGGGTTTGTCAAAGGGGAGGCTGATGAAGATCTACAGTGTGGCACTAGAATGTCAAGACAGGATTAGAACGCTGATATCACAATGGGGCACAAAAACGACCCCAGAGTTTTTCTTTATATCTAAATAATTGGAAACAATGTGACTCCATAATTACTGCTTAGATCAAAGTTGTTGTTGTTTTTTGACTTGAACACTGATTCAGCAATTCATACAAACTTGTCTAGATTATCATCCTCGTTTGGATATGTATTTGCACCTTTCATTTGGGGAATTGCTTTAGTTTCTGGGTTGAAAGGGAGATAGCAGGGAGCTAGTGGCATGGCAGCTTGCCTAAAGGTTAAGAGCTTTGGGCCAGTAACAGAAAGGTTGCTTGTTCAAATCCGTGAGCTAACTAGGTGAAAAATATGTCAGTGTGCCCATTAGCAAGGCACTTAACCTGAATTGCTCCTGTAAATCACTCTGAATACCAGCATCTGCTAAATGGCTAAAATGTAATAGCAGAGGCAACATTTTCAGAAAGACATTAGGCCTATTAATAGCATAATGTTATACTTTTGTTTGTGAAATGGCTGTAATTCTAGACTTCATAGAGATTGAAACACAATGTGGCATTTTTCAATTATTATGTGGTATTACCATACATGATAGGTCTAGTATGTACAGTAGGATGACAACATTTACATACAGATGATTTGTAGATCATACATTGTATTGTGTAGCTATTGTTTTTAGTAAATAGTGAAGTTGAATAGTTTAAACTGGTTTCAGTGCATTTCAGTGCATTGTGTCAGTTGAGGATCTATTAAACAGGTCTGAGTGTCAAAACCAGCACTTCTACAATAATTTCCTCAGTTAAATTGTTCCTTTCTATCCCGTGACAAACAATGCCAGGAAATATGAATATAGGATTAATATAAAAGGACTCATTGATTTTGTAACATGAAACCTTGAAAAAACGGGATTTAGTCAGTCTTGTCTCCTGACAAGAAAGTGCATGTCATGAAATTCTCCATATGAATGTTAATTGCAAAGTTTTGTCAAAATGGAAAAAGTAGGTGAAATTTTAGTTCATGACAACAAATTAATAACACTGCAAATTCCATTAACGTTTTGGAAAATGTGTTTGTCTAATGGTTGTAATCGATTACAGAACACGAATGATAGTAGTAGTGAACATAGTCATGACATCGCACAAGCCTTTATACATGTATATAATGCATACTGCCCTCTCTCTCGCGCGCTCTCTCTCTCTCTCTCTCTCTCTCTCTATATATATATATATATATATATTCAATTCAAGGGGCTTTATTGGCATGGGAAACTTGTTAACATTGCCAAAGCAAGTGAGGTAGATAATATACAAAAGTGAAATAAACAATAAAAATTAACAGTAAACATTACACATACAGAAGTTTCAAAACAATAAAGACATTACATTACTCTCTCTCTATCATAATGCTATACTGCAGTATTATTATTATTACTACTACTATACCTGGACTACCTTGATCCCGTCATTGAAATATTAGGAGGTGAAGTGTTTATCAATTAAAGCAATTTGTTTTTGGATTATAGGGAATTATGGGTGACAGCATTCTGATGACCTCATTTACATAATCATTAGCATCTTCGACTCGTTTTTTATCCAGTGTCTCTAAAGGATTTTTGCTGCAAATATTGCTTGCTATGCGCTCCTTAACATTGAATTAAGAATATATTTAGCTAGTTCACAATCAACAAGCGCACTGCAGCAAGCGTGTTAAGAAGGATGGGGAACGATCAAAACCACATTTCATGATTCTCGTTGGTTAAATCATTAATTTGCATGTCCTATATCATATTAACAGGGCCAATGATTTGCAAATGATTTTATTAGTAGGCTTTTTGTTTAATGGCGTGAGAGAAATAACGGGCAATAATTCAATTTCACACCAATACATCGGGTAATTGAGATGTCGTTGATTGAAGGATGGAATGTTGTAAATCCAACGAGCTAAGCGCTTTTATCTAACACTTACAGGGGACAGGGAGCAAGACATTAAGGGCGGGGGCGACAGATTCGGCAGTTCTCATCCTAAAATTATTTGTCTTTTCATGTCATCTAGAGGTCATGTGCTGCTTGTAGGATCGATCATGTATGACCAACTGTAAGGTGTGTGTGTGTGTGTGTGTGTGTGTGTGTGTGTGTGTGTGTGTGTGTGTGTGTGTGTGTGTGTGTGTGTGTGTGTGTGTGTGTGTGTGAGAGAGCGAGGGAGTGCATGTGAAGATATATTATAATAGCATAATATGGTAGGTTGAATTAATGTAGACTCAGACAAGCTGAATATGACGACTCGACAGAGTGCGATATCATGTGATTATCCTTGTTGATTACCCCTATCATTAATATTATTAACGAGTGCTTTGGGATAAGTATCTTCCTGATGTCCTAATAGTTTCTATTATTACCAACCTAATGTAAAGATTATAAAGGAAGATAATAATAATACGAATAATAATAATAATAATTTATAGTAGGCCAATTCATTAGGATAGTTATTTTATTTAAAAAACATAATGCTTCGATTCCCAAAAAAACGAAAAGTATGCTCTTCGCCTTTAAAATAAACTGGAAATAAAATGTGTTGTAAGTCTCCTTTAAAAAGTAGTAGATCATTTTACTATGCTACATATTCTGGCATTTCACTATTCTTAGATGGACAAATGTTGCATAAATGACTATTACCATTTGTCTCCGCATGGCATGTCCATTGCACTGAAACAGTCCTGCGATACCTCTCCTGGATTTGCTTGAGGGTGACTGTAGCAAATTATGAGCGTTTCTGAGCATTCGAGGAGACGATGTCACGCAAATACTACTTGGATGACGCTGGCCTGTGAACAATCTTGTCCCCCGCTGCGTCGGCGACAAGCGAACTGAAAACCCCTTTCTTTACCGCGAGATTTTTTTGCTGTCACCGTGGGGACACTCTCATCCCTGTCACCCGTGAAAGGTGAGGAGATGAATGGTGAATCCAATCACACTCTCGCTTAGTACTTGGCGAATTTGAACAACTTTGAGACTTGAATATGCGGAGTATAGCCTAAGTGTCCATGCATGGGTTGATAAAGCTCCTTTCACCTGTAATTTTCTTAACCGTATTCATCATTACGCGCGTGGTTCCTTTAGGGAATCTTATCAATTCAATTTTGAAGAATTGTTAGCAGATGTTTTTAAAGCAAGTAACAGCGTAAGATATTATATTTAGGGTGCCTGGGTGAAATCAGATAGAACATTTTAAATGTTAATATCGAAGATTAAATCGGTTCATTCCATTGTCACAAAAATATTAAGATCTTATATTTTTTTTAAATGTTTTGTTTATTTTATTTATTCTAATGAATAGCCTACACGCAATAGCCATACACAGGCTACATAAACACTATACTAAATAGCCTACATCCATGCAGCATATACACATACACATTACTTTTTGGATTAAATATTATTTAGGCTTATTTTAAAGTGCATGGGTTTGAGAAAGGTAATAGGAATAAATCTTACTGTAATCATATCATTATATATAATCTATAGTGATGCAAACACACACGTGCATAAAGCCTTAGCCTGTCCTAAGAAAATATCCTGACTGAGGACACGATGCTGCGCTACTGGTTTGATAGGCTCTAGATAGAAACAATCTTTTCGAGTTGCCACTGTGGGGGAACCTTTTTGAAATGTTGAGTTCTTCAAGGAACCTTTTTTGGAGGTATGGGTTCATTTTTGTACCTTTTTATTATTAATAATTCTAGTAATTATAATAATAAAAAGAATGATGATAATAATGATAATAATAATCCATATAATGACCCAAAACTCCATGTTTATCTTAAGATGATTTATTTGGAAAAAATATACCTATGTTATATACATTTTAGGCCGATATATTTGTAAGAATATATCAATATTAACCATTAAAACAATACATCCAAAACACAACAACAAGACCATACTTTGGAGTAAACACTTAAAACGTGTTTTTGTTGTTGTTACGAATGGATATTATCCATATATTCTATACATTTGTATTATGAAAGCCTATGACCTTGAAGTGGTCATGGCGTTACTTTGATGATCTCAGGTTGAAAAATGTGATTAATGTACATCCATTACTCACCCTACTCCACACCAGAATAAAAATGTATTTTCAACCAAGGTGTGACAGCAATGTATGCAATAGTCAAAGTTCATATTGTAAATTGAAACCAATTACGTAACCATTGGTTGCAGGGAGTTCCATAGTCTGGGTGCTGCCCTGGAAAATGCCCTGTTGCCAAAACGGTGAACTTTGGATTTGGGTATGATGAGATGTCTAGCAGTGGAAGAAGACCTGAGTGACCCAGTGGGTTGGTCATGGAATTAGGTAGGAGGTACTCAACGAAAAATAAAATAATTTTGAATCAGACATTTTCTAGTCAAATGATTCTGTCATGGCAGGATACTTAGACAAAATGTAACTTAAGCTCCCCCCACTCATTATTATGAGATTTTAAGTCATGATTATCAGATAGTAAGTCTGGACCATGGAGAATGCAGTAAGCTTATATTTTGGGTTCTGGTTGGGTAAGACCATTGCTCATGAGGCATTTTTAAGTTACATTCTTCAAGAATCAATGGCTGTATATTAATAATTAAAAAGTCCAGAAATGGATGTACCAATCCCAGATTGCCCCTTTAATGGATTTAATTGAAATAATGTATGAATTACATCTGATGTCAACCAGATGTCATCGAACAGGCACCAACTCACATCAATAAAACTTTCCAATGTATTAATATAGAACAATAATGCCACCAACTCTCTCTCACACACACGCTCACATACACACATACAACTGTTTTCTCTGCATTGTTGGGAAGGGCCGAAAGCATTTCACTGTCAGTCTACACCTGTTGTTTAGGAAGCATGTGACAAATATAATTTGATTTGAGCTACTGTCATTAACTAAACAGATTCAGTTGAAGTCTGAAGTTTGCATACACTTAGGTTGGAAACATTAAAACTTGTTTTTCAACCACTCTACAAATTTCTTGTTAAAACCTCCTAGGGATCAAATCCCGTTAACGGGATCGATTTGACAACATCCGGTGAAATGGCAGAGCGCCAAATTCATATTATATTATTAGAAATATTTAACTTTCATACAATCACAAGGGTAATACACCAAATTAAAACTTTACTTCTTGTTAATCCATCCACCGTGTCAGATTTCAAAAAGGCTTCACGGCGAAAGCAAACCATTCTATTATCTGAGGACAGCACCCCATCAAACAAACACAGACAATCATATTTCATCCCGCAAGGCGCGACACAAAACTCAGAAATAACGATATAATTCATGCCTTACCTTTGAAGAGCTTATTCTATTGGCACTCCAATATGTCCCATAAACATCACAAATGGTCCTTTTGTTCGATTAATTCCGTCGTTATATCTCCAAAATGTCAATTTATTTGGCGCGTTTGATCCAGAAAAACACTGGTTCCAACTCATGACTACGAAATATCTAATAAGTTACCTGTAGTCTTTGTCCAAACATTTCAAACAACTTTCGTAATACAACTTTAGGTATTTTTTAACCTCTCTAGGGTAGGGGGCAGCATTCGGAATTTTGGATGAAAAGCATGCCCAAATTAAACGGCCTGCTATTCGGGCCCAGAAGATATGCTATGCATATAACTGGTAGATTTGGATAGAAAACACTCTAAAGTTTCCAAAACTGTTAAAATAGTGTCTGTGAGTATAACAGAACTGATTTAGCAGGCGAAAACCCGAAGTAGTTTTTTTTTGGTTTTGTAGTTTTCTATTCAATGCCATTACAGTATCCATTGACTTAGGACTCCATTTGCAGTTCCAATGCCTTCCACTAGATGTCAACAGTCTTTAGAAATCGTTTCAGGCTTGTATTCTTATAAATGAGGGAGTAAGACCAGTCTGAACGAGTGGACCCTAACGTGACACAGAGTTTTTTAAGGCGCATGTGCATTTCTTGTTTACCTTTAATATTAACAATGTTATTGTCTGGTTTAAATATTATAGATCATTTAGGCTAAAAAAAACACCCGAGGATTGAGTATAAACATCGTTTGACATGTTTCTATGAACTTTACGGATACAATTTTGATTTTTTGTCTGATTGTTTTGACTGAGTTTGAGCCTGTGGATTACTGACGAAAACGCGCTAACAAAACGGAGGTTTTTGGATATAAAGAGATTTCATCGAACAAAAGGAACATTTATTGAGTATATTAATGTCTTCTGATTGCCACCATATGAAGATCATCAAAGGTAAGGGATTAATTTTATCTCTATTTCTGAGTTTTGTAACGCTTCTGCTTGGCTGGTTACTGTTTGTAATAATTTGTGAACTGGGCTATGTTCTGGGCTAGGTATGCTTTTGCCGAAAAGCATTTTATAAATATGACACTGGTTGGTTTAACAAGAAGTTAATCTATGTACAATATGTTTGTTTTCTGAATTTTTATAATGAGCATTTCGGTAATTGAATTTGGCGCTCTGCAACCTAACTGGATGTTGGCCAGATGGGACGCTAGCGTCCCACATACCCTAGAGAGGTTAATGTAAATAATCAATAGAATTTAAGATGGTATAAACTGCATTCAATAGTGGATAAAAACAAAGTGGAGTGAGCTTTCAGGTCAGGCACCCCAACCACAACAGTACACTAGACTTGACCCTCGTTCTGAACAGCCCTACTTCTTCATTAAACAAAGGAAAAGCATCAACCAATTTCTAAGGACTGTTGACATCCAGTGGAGGCGATAGGAACTTCAAGCAAGTGCCTTAGAAATCTAGATCCACATAGAAATCCGATTGAAAGCACTGTCACCTCAAAAAAACATTTTCCTGGATGGTTTGTCCTCGGGGTTTCGCATGCCAAAAAAGTTCTGTTATACTCACAGACATCATTCAAACACGTTCAGAAACTTCCGAGTGTTGTCTATCCAAATATACTAATGATATGCATATCCTAGCTTCTGGGCCTGAGTAGCAGGCAGTATACTTTGGGCACGCTTTTCATCCGGACATGAAAATACCGCCCCCCTAGCCTAGAGAGGTTAAACAGCTTGGAAAATTCCAGAAAATTATGTCATGGCTTTAAAATCTTCTGATAGGCTAATGGACATCATTTTAGGAATGAATGAGGAATGAGACGCGATCGGTCTCCTAAAGATGAACATACTTTGGTGTGAAAAGTACAAATCAGTCCCAGAACAACAGCAAAGGACCTTGTGAAGATGCTGGAGAAAACAGGTACAAAAGTATCTATATCCACAGTAAAACGAGTCCTATATTGACATAACCTGAAAGCCGCTCAGCAAGGAAGAAGCCACTTCTCCAAAACTGCCATAAAAAAGCCAGACTACGGTTTACAACTGCACATGGGGACAAAGATCATACTTTTTGGATAAATGTCCTCTGGTCTGATGAAACAAAAATAGAACTGTTTGGCCATAATGACCATCATTATGTTTGGAGGAGAAAGGCGGAGGCTTGCAAGCCGAAGAACAACATCCCAACAATGAAGAACGGGGGTGGCAGCATCATGTTGTGGGGATGCTTTGCTGCAGGAGGGACTGGTGCACTTCACAAATAGATGGCATCATGAGGAAGGAAAATGATGTGGATATATTGAAGCAACATCTCAAGACATAAGTGAGGATGTTAAAGCTTGTTTGCAAATGGGTCTTCCAAATGGACATTGGCCCCAAGCATATTTCCAAAGTTGTGGCAAAATGGCCTTAAAATGGCCTTTACTAACTGTAGAACGTTGTTCTAAAACTTGTTCTAAAGCTGTATCCATAACCATCCATAACCATCGGATAAAGGGATCACAATATAATGTCTATTTCCAGGAAAGCCAAAGTCCCGAAAGCTGGGCCTAAAATAGTGTATAAGAGATCACACACAATATTTTGTTGTGACTCTTATGTGGATCTGATGTGATTAATAAGGAGCATCCAGACACTGCACTTGATGAGCAGCCTTTACTGGTTTCAAAAAACAGATAAAGCAACACCTCACAGCACAAAGCCTCTCCCCTGTTTGACCTAGATAGCTTGTGTGTATGTATTGATATGTAGGTTACGTGTGCCTTTTTTTAAATAGATGTAGTTCTGTCCTTGAGCTGTTTTTGTCTATTAATGTTCTTCTGTATTATGTCATGTTTCATGTTTTGTGTGGACCCCAGGAAGAGCAGGTGCTGCTTTTACAACAGCTCATAGGGATCCTAATAAAATACAAAATACAAAAGACTCAGTGTGCAATAATAGTGTGATTTTTGAATGACTACCTCGTCTCTGTACCCATACAATTATCTGTATGGTCACTCAGCTGAGCAGTGAATGTCAAACACAGATTCAAATCAAATCAAATTGTATTTGTCACGTGCGCCAAATACAACAGGTGTACAGTGAAATGCTTACTTACAGGCTCTAAACAATAGTGCAAAAAAGGTATTAGGTGAACAATAGGTAGGTAAAGAAATAAAACAACAGTAAACAGACAGGCTATATACAGTAGCGAGGCTACATACAGACATTGGTTAGTCAGGCTGATTGAGGTAGTATGTACATATAGTACATGAACAGAGAGTAGCAGTAGCGTAAAAGAGGGTGGTGGGTGGGTGGGAGACATTGCAGATAGCCTGGTTAGCCAATGTGTGGGAGCACTGGTTGGTTGGCCCAGTTGAGGTAGTATGTACATGAATGTATATGTAACAGGGTTGGTTATGTTTCCACTTGCCTCTAAAGAAATGTGTATTTAATGTTCAAGCATTCCTATTGGTTAGTTCAACTCTGATGACAATAAGGTGTGTTGTGATTGGCCCCGCTTGCAGATAGGGGGAGATCGCGAACGTCAGGTCTCCCCAGTATGAAAATGTGATGCAAGGGGTAGGTCACGTTCTGAATACGGTTTTCTATTTTCTATTTTACAATGCGTACAAGTTTGCTGTACATTACTGATTTATACATGTGTGGGTATATGGTACCTGTTAGGGATTGAGGGGCTTTCCGGGATGTGCTTTGGCATATGATTGCTGTAAATAAGTGTGTTAACTAGCATACACCGATGTAATGGTCACATAAGCCACTGCTAACACAGTTGTCTTCATGCTACAGATTTTGCCATCGACAGCCATCAAAACCGTTCAGCCCTGCACAACTAACGTGCTGTTTCCCATTTAACAACAGAAATAAATGCTCAACTGGGACCACTGGCCAAAGTGACACAATGAAAATTTTCCGGGTAGCCATTTGATTACCTGTTCAGGAGTCTTATGGCTTGGAGGTAAAAACTGTTGAGAAGCCTTTTTGTCCTATACTTGGCACTCCGGTACCGCTTGCCATGTGGTAGTAGAGAGAACAGTCTATGACTGGGGTGGCTGGGGACTTTGACCATTTTTAGGGCCTTCCTTTGACACCGCCTGGTGTAGAGGTCCTGGATGGCAGGCAGCTTAGCCCCAGTGATGTACTGGGCCATACGCACTAACCTTAGTAGTGCCTTGCGGTCAAAGGCCAAGCAATTGCCGATTCAACCACAAAGAACAGGGAGGTTTGCCAATACCTCACAAAGGGCACCAAACAGTAGATAGGTAGAAACAAAAAAATAGCAGAGATTAAACACCCTTTTGAGCATGGTGAAGTTATTGAATTACACTTTAGATGGTGTGTCAATACAACCAGTCAAATCAAATCAAATTGTATTTGTCACATGCACCGAATACAACAACAGGTGTAGTAGACCTAACCATGAAATGATTGCTTACAAACCCTTAACCAACAATGCAGTTCAAGAAATAGAGTTAATTAAATATTTACTATACAAACAAAAGTTTTAAAAATATTGAATCAATGAAAAAGTAACACAATAAATGTACATAACAACAACGAGGATATATACAGGTGGTACTGGTACCGAGTCAATGTATGGGGGTACAGGTTAGTTGAGGTAATTAGTAAAGTAACTATGCACAGATAATAAACAGCGCGTAGCAGCAGTGTAAAAACAAAGGGGGGGGGGGAGTAAATAGTCTGTGTGGCCATTTGATTAGTTGTTCAGCAAGTATGCCATCAAGTGTAGGTCCAGTTGCGTTTGAGAGGGGTACAAATGTAATTGCAGAGAGAGAACAAGTTCCTGGTGGTATTAACATGATGGTCTCGTCAGAGTGTTTACAAATTGTAGGGCATAAGGTGAAGATAATTCACTCACCCATTGATCATTCAGCCTATTTAAACAACGATGGCGTTGAGTAAAGAGGCAGGCACAGTAACAGATACATAATGAAGAGGCACAGTAACAGATACATAATGAAGAGGCACAGTAACAGATACATAATGAAGAGGCACAGTAACAGATACATAATGAAGAGGCACAGTAACAGATACATAATGAAGAGGCACAGTAACAGATACATAATGAAGAGGCACAGTAACAGATACATAATGAAGAGGCACAGTAACAGATACATAATGAAGAGGCACAGTAACAGATACATAATGACCTTTTTTACAGGTATTTCAGCACAGGTGAGCAACGACCAGTAGACGTTGTGTAGAACAAGGTAGATTTTGCCACCGCCCACCTGCATCAGGTTTTCCAATCCGATAACCGCTTCTCCTGTCCTAGTCTTCAGTGTGCCCCTGAGCTTGCATAGCAGGCCTTGCGCGCAGACAGACGCTCCTGACACAGCAAGCTCCAACTCCAGAAAGGTGCAGAAAAAAACAAAGGCCTTCTCAATCCGAAATCTTTGTACAAGTAAATTTCATAAAATAATTGTTGTTATATACAGCTTCCACCTTCACATAAAAAGTATTTGCTTCTGTAAAGAGGATCAAGGTCATTAAAACATAAAAACTCTTACAACTCTGATTTTTGCACATTTGCACTGATGAGCTTTGTGGGCACTATGGTGTTGAATGCTGAGCTGTAGTCAATGATCAGGATTCTCACATAGGTGTTCCTTTTGTCCAGGTGGGAAAGGGAAGTGTGGAGTGCGATTGAAATTGCATCATCTGTGGATCTGTTGGGGCGGTATGCAAAGTGGTGTGGGTCTAGAGTATCCGGGAGAATGCTGTTGATGTGAGCCATGACCAGCCTTTCAAATCACTTCATGGCTACCGACATGAGTGCTACGGGGTGGTATTCATTTAGGCAGGTTACCTTCGCTTTCTTGGGCACAGGGACTATGGTGGTCTGTTTGAAACATGTAGGTATTACAGACTCGGCCAGGGAGAGGTTGAAAATGTCAGTGAAGACACTTGCCAGTTGGTACGCACAAGCCTTGAGTACACATCCTGGTAATCTGTCTGGCCCCGTGGCTTTGTGAATATTGACCTGTTTAAAGGTCTTTCTCACATCGGCTAAGGAGAGTGTGATCACACAGTTGTCCGGAACAGCTGCTGCTCTCAAGCATGCTTCAATGTTGGTTGCCTCAAAGCGAGCATAAAAGGCATTTTGCTCGTCTGGTAGGCTCTCGTCACTGGGCAGCTCGTGGCTGGGTTTCCTTTTGTAGTCCGTAATAGCTTTCAAACCCTGCCACATCCGACGAGCGTCAGAGCCTGTGTAGTAGGATTAAATCTTTGTCCTGTATTGACGCTTTGCCTGTTTGGTGGTTCATCTGAGGGCGTAGCGGGATTTCTTATAAGCGTCTGGATGAGTGGCCCGCTCCTTGAAAGCAGAAGCTCTAGCATAGCATCCGCGTTATCTGACCACTTCCGTATTGAGTGAGTGACTGGTACTTCCTACATTAATTTTTGCTTGTAAGGTTGAATCAGGAGGATAGAATTATGTTCATATTTGCCAAATGGAGGGCAAGGGAGAGCTTTGTATGCTTCTTTGTGTGTGGAGTAAAGGTGGTCTGGAGTTTTTATTCCCTCTGGTTGCGCATGTGACATGCTGGTAGATTTAAGATTTAAGTTAGCCTACATTAAAGTCCCTGGCCACTAGGAGCGCCGCTTCTGGATGAGCATTTTCTTGTTTACTTCTGGCCTTATACAGCTTGTTGAGTGTGGTCTTAGTGCCAGTATCGGTTTGTGGACGGCTACGAATAATATAGATGAGAACTCTGTTGGTAGATAGTGTAGTCTACAGCTTATCATGAGATATTCTACCTCAGGCGAGCAATACCTTGAGACTTCTTTAATATTAGACATCGCGCACCAGCAGTTGTTGGCAAATAGGCACACACCCCCGCCCCTCGTCTTACCAGACGTACCTGTTCTGTCCTGCCGAAACACAGGGAAGCCAGCCAGCTCTATATTATCTGTGTCGTCCTTCAGCCAAGTCTCTGTGAAACATAAGATATTACAGTTTTTAATGTCCTGTTGGTAGGATAGTCTTAATCGTAGATCGTCTAGTTTATTTTCCAATGATTGCACGTTGGCCAATAATACAGAGGATAGTGGTCATTTGCCTACTCATTTTAGGCCTTGTCTCGACAAAGCAGTATATCCTTCGGGTCGCTCATTAAAGAAAAAAGCTTTGTCCAGTTCGAGTTCAGTAACCGCTGCTCTGATGTCCAGAAGCTCTTTTCGGTCATAAGAGACGGTAGCAGCAACATGATGTACAAAATGAGTAACAAACAATGCGAAAAAACTGACAAAATCACACAGTTGGCTAGGAGCCCGTAAAATGGTAGCCATCCCCTCCGGCGCCATCACTACAAAGATACAGGCATCCTTCCTAACTCAGTTGCTGGAGAGGAAGGAAACTGCTCAGGGATTTCACCATGAGACCAATGGTGACTTTAAAACAGTTACTTTTAGGATGTTTTTTATTTTACTTTTATTTAACTAGGCAAGTCAGTTAAGAACAAATTCTTATTTACAATGACGGCCTACACCGGCCAAACCCTAACTCGGACGATGCTGGGCCACACGGGAGCCCCAAGTTACAGAGTTTAATGGCTGTGATAAAAGAAAATTGAGGATGGATCAACAACATTGTAGTTACTCCACAATACTAGCACAAATGACAGAGTGAAAAGAAGTAAGCCTGTACAGAAAAACATATTCCAAAACATGTATGTTTAAAGTAAAACATGTATTTCAATAAAGTAAAACTGCTAAAAATGTGAAAAATAAATTAAGTTTATGTCCTGAATACAAAGCTTAATGTTTGGGGCAAATCCAACACAACACATCACTGAGTACCACTCTTCATATGTTCAAGCATGGTGGTGGCTGCATCATGTTACGGTATGCTTGACATCAGCAAGGACTTGGATGTTGTTTCGGATAAAAAAAATGATGGAATAGAGGTAAGCACAGGCAAATTCAGAGAGGAAAATCTGGTTCAGTCAGCTTTCCAACAGACCCTGGGGGGGAAATTCACCTTTCATCAGGACAATAACTAAAACACAAGGCCAAATATACACTGGAGTTACTTACCAAGACAACACTGAATGCTCCAGAGTGGCCTAGTTACAGTTTAGACATTAATTTGGCTTGAAAATCTATGGCAAGATTTGAAAATGCTTGTCTAGAAATGATCAACAACCAACTTGACAGAACTTGGAATAATTTAAAAAATAATATTGTACAATCCACGTGTGCAAAACTCTTAAGAGACTTACCCAGAAAAACTTACAGCTGTAATCCCTGCCAAGGGCACTGTATATGTACCATGTCTAAGTTCTAACATTATGACTTCTTCATTGGTTTGTTTTGTCAGTGAGAAAGGCGAATTTGAACATAAACCTGCCAACCAGACTTCAGACAAGTCTGCAAGCTTTGGAGACTGCATGGCATTTTGAAACTTAAATGACCGTGAGGCATTGTTACCAGAGCCATCTATATATATATACATATGACTCTGATTGTTACTTACTGGCAGCAAAGTGCCTCGTTACGCCTGACTGAATTATGGAGATCTTGGAGGAGGCTGTTGGCTGTCCCTTTCATATTTCTTAAGTGCATCATAATGTGGTGATCAAATTAATTTAGGCCACTCAAAATTAGGCATACCATTCTGTGCTAAACTCAGTGATTTCTTAAAGAGACCTGATCATGGAATGTGACAGACCAAAAGTTTGCCAGAGTTCGATAGTCAGTGAGACAAGTCATGTGGGGTTGGTGTCCATAAAGCATGGCTATAATGCATAAAATATACTTGCACTCATTGATTATTTTATAAAAATGCACAGAAAAATAACACCATAACATTAGGATATTCTGCCACTGCCAAATAGTTCCACAAGCATCAGCAATTAAAAAAAAGAAGCTATAATGTTCACAAGCAACTTAGTGTTTGGTTTTAAAACCTGAATATGTCCAGATGAAAGTCATTTTCTTTCAACAAGTGCAAATATTTTGCCTGAAATGCCTTTTGACATCAACAGTGACTTTTATGTATTAAATCAAAACTGTCACACTTTGCATGAAAAGGGTTAAGACAACTTTCAGAGGGGACCACAATGTCTCTTTGTCTTGCCTCCTTGCCTCTTGATTCCAAATCAAAGGTAGCTTAGAAAGTTAAACAAAGCTCAGATGAGGCTTACAGTTGTTTTGTATCGCAGCTCAGCCCTCATTTGTTGCCTTGGAATTTAAATGAAACGGTATGGTAATCCTCTTTTCCCTGGCAAATTATTATTTTGAAAGGGCATAGTGTTTGGGATGCTAATTGCCCCCAAAATTTGTTTTCCTCCACCACTATCCCTCTGTTCACAACACAAATAAACTCAAGTAAACAAGGAAGAACGTCTTTACACAATACTCTGGCGCACATCAAGGGGAGATTTAACATACAAAGTCGCTCCATTCTCTTTCTGTGTCCCCAGACCTGTTAAAATACATCGATTAAAGCGTCAAGAACGGATGCAGTCGGTTGACCAGAGGAGTTAATGTATATCATGTGTGCCTATTTGTGTTTACTGGCGCGGACCATTTTACGAGTGCGTGTTCGAAGATGGAGAAGTGCGGGCGAGCCGTGAGCAGGCGCTCGTCGGAGGACTCAACTTCAAACAGACGTGGAAAACATGAGATCCCAGCGACTTCAAAGAGAGCACGCGGTGACCACGCAGTGCCACTCATTCTTGGTTATGGATTTAAGTGTTTCCAAAAACATACATAGTTGCAGATGTATTTCCCCCTGAGCATAGGATGTAGAATGAAGGAAATGTTAAATTACACATTTGCGTGTAATTGTATTAGTTATATAAGGAATGAATGACCTATTGATCCCAAAACAAAAGTGGAAACAATTTACAGTTGATGGTAGATATTACAGTTATAACACACCTAACAACAGTAGAAATAATTGATAGGCTACCTCAACTGTCATTCCTAAATCATGTCACTTTGAATGGTGTAGTTACGCAAGATAGAACAAGAATTTACTCTCAGGACTTGAGACAGCTTCAGAGCTAAATCACCATGTTCCCGTTAGGCCTACTAACCACTGTAGGGAAACCTAGATACGTTGCTTCCTAGGAATCCTTTTCAGCAAGGGACTCTCTGAAAATAAGTAGTGGGATTGGGAAGCATTGACCTTTTCTTCTGAGTAGCCTATTATTACACTAGCTATAGCGACCCGTTTAAATAGTTGGGAATGGCGTGCGATCGGCTGAGAAAGCTAATTTTTCGGGCTGAATAGTAATGTCCCAAGGCTAGGGCGGGCAAGGAGGAGGCGGGTTGCGCTCTTGATGCGGGTTAAAGACTTTCAATAGTCTCCCTAAAGTCAAACCCTCTGATCATGCCGAAGCTGGCGCCTAAAAACAACATAACTTGTCTGCCTATTAGAGGGACTGACAAATCGTGACAGATTGTTTATACTTAGCAATTAGCGACGCAGACGCTTTCCAGATAGCTAAATAGACTGCACGAAATGGTAATAGTTAAATTCGTGATTTTCGTACACAATTAAGATTGCATGAGCTGTGCTTCATTTTAGTGAAGAAAAAATGAAGAGAAAGAATACCCTACTCTATAGAGTTATAACTGCACGACACTGTGCGTGCGTCAATGAGGAATATAGGTAATTAATCCATTTCAGCGAAATAATAGAGAACAAACAACTGAGTAAGCGTTGGCCCTATATCTCGCTATATAAAAAAACAACATGATACACACATATCTATTAGAATAGGACTATTCAAGTATACGCAGAGTAGACAGGTAAATCAATGACAGCCTTCGCTTAAATTGAATATAGGCTCCACGGTTGCCTCCACCACCTTCCTTGACTCCACATAATTTTTTACCTTAATGGTTGTAGTCAAAGGGAAAGATACCAGTAATATATGATTGTTTCAATATGATTAGAGCCCTGCGGCCATCAATAAAAATTGCTTAGCAAGAGGCCGATCACATAAAGGAAGGCAGTAAATGTTGGCCAACATTCGAGAGTTTCTATTTCACTTTAACTGTTGAACATAATAGCATAATAAAGACGTACAAGACATGAGATAAGTAAATAGTATAAAAACCGATATAGACTACATCAGCCTGTATAACGATTTGATAATAAGTTCAATAAAACATGAAACTTATAGCGTCCTCTGATGGGCCTATTTTTCTGACAGCGCAAGCAGGAATAACCACAGTTACCGATATTATAAGAGTACCACCACCACTGCCATAATAATAACATCAATAATATTAAGAATATTCAAAATTGTAATATAAATGATCGTATTGAAAAATTATAGTATTGAAAAGTATTTTTCCCCCCAGTTTATGTTATACCATTCCAAATTAAGTATTTGCACAAGTTTTGTTTACTTTAAGTTGTAAAATGTAGCCTAAATTTTTTATTTTCCCCTACCAATCAAATAACCAAGCATCACATCAGTTTTAGCTGAGATTCCTTCCTAATCGAATGGCTTCTCTACGTCCCACCCACCTCACATCTGATTGGACAGTGGCGTCCATACGCCTGCCTTATAGCAGTGCTCGCCAGAGTGTTCAGATAAACATGAGGATGCCACTAGCATAGGAGTAATCCAGCAATTTCTGTGACTCAACTTTTAAATTCTTCGATTGTTTACCCCCAAGTAACGGCCGAATCTGTATGGCCCCAACTGTTGCCATGTCAGCTTTATCCGGTGGCTTGAAAACAGAAGACATTCCCTCACGTTCGGGTCTCGTTGGCACAGGAGAGATGCAGACCAATTTGAGCAGGGTGGCAGAGGAGAAAGGGATAAAGCCCAAAGTAGCGATTCTTCCCTTCAGCGTCGAGGCTCTGATGGCCGACAGGAAACCGAGCAGAGACTTTTCATCTCCAGAAAGATCATCCATGTCGGGGTCATCCCTGACGCTAGGCTCAAGGATGGGCTCGCTTTCGAGACTGGATAACTCGGCCCCCTCCCTGGCCATCGGGTCGCTGTTCTCAGTAGGCGACATGAACATGCAAGAGGACGCATTGGTTAAACCCGAGAGTCCAGAAAGTCAAGACCGAAATTCTTGGATACAGAGCCCTCGCTTTTCGCCTACTCCTCCACGTAAGCGGTCTCTTTCTATTTATCCTTCCATAATGTGTGCGTAAAATCAACTGCTATAGCCCATAGAGCTTTACAGGATGCAATTGGGTGAAACGTGTTGCATTATTTATAGCAATGTTGTATTGAGTTTGATTTTAGTTTGGCCTGTATCATTGCAGTTTAAGCACACAATAATTGGGTATTTTCGAATGTATCTGCTTTAACGAATTCCTATGTTAAAATCACGCTGCAGTTCCATAAAGTGTTTATTATTAAATCTGTATATCAAAACAACACATTGTGTACATTTCCGTCACCTTGAAAGCATGGGTTTTAACGATGTTTTCTGTCTTGGTTATTGCAGGAAGGCTAAGTCCCCCCTCCTGTCCACTGAGAAAGCACAAGACCAACAGAAAGCCCCGGACCCCTTTCACCACGTCCCAGCTCCTGGCTTTGGAGAGGAAGTTTCGACAGAAGCAGTACCTCTCCATCGCCGAGCGCGCAGAGTTTTCCAGTTCGCTCAACCTGACGGAGACGCAGGTGAAAATATGGTTTCAGAACAGACGAGCCAAATCTAAGAGGCTCCAGGAGGCAGAACTGGAAAAACTGAAAATGGCAGCCAAGCCAATGCTGCCTCCAGCGTTCGGGATTTCCTTTCCGTTCGGTGCGCACGTCCCCTCGTCTTATGGAGGGTCGCACCACTTTCAGAGGCACTCCCTGCCAGTGTCTCCCATGGGACTGTATGCAGCTCATGTCGGATACAGCATGTATCACCTCGCCTGAAGGAAGGACCTATTTTGTGCCATTTAGACTATGAAGTGCTTCAACATAGAACCACATCGCCAAAATACTATCTGGTGTTAAATATTTTGACTGGATAGTCATGAGTAAGGACTGCCTTGTAGTAGTGCTATGTTTTCCTCGGTATGTCAAGTATATACATCTACTTTGCCATTAGTTTGATGCCACGGTTGATTATTGGGTCACTAAAACTCTCACTGGCTACCTGAGTCCACCCAAAAGTTAAAGTTAGACCATCCCAACGTTCTACGCACCAGCATGGGGTTTTGCACCAACACACATAAGACCCAAAGGTAGGTTGGGCTTTCATCACTAATGTGGACTGTTGTCACTACAGACTAAGATGCTATACTTTTCATGTGCATTTTTGTCAATGCATAAAATAGTGGCTTACTGAATCCAAAGTCAATGAACGCTCTTTGTTAAATTAGAAGAACCACAGCATTTTTTATATATTATAACAGCACTGTCTGTTGTTTGAATGATTCCCTTCAGAAGGGATTTGTGTACTGTAAAATATTGTATATTTGAAAAATATCCTCATTTATATTGAATATATTTGTGACATAAATTAACAATAAATTGTTTATTCTTTTTCATTGAGCAGTTCTTCGTGTTGACTGACAGTACACATGACTAGAATAGCCTATATGATATGTAGGCCTAACGTTGCACCAGAGTTTTGTTACAAGTCGTTGATTTAAGGGAACATTTAGTAACCATAATGATGTGGTTTCGACGTCAGAAAATATCGAGTTCAATGAGTGTAGACAGTGGTTGGAAAACTATAGGCTATTGAAAGACTATTTGTAATAGGGGAAATAATTCAAATGCAGGGGAAATTAGTTATATGTAGGGAAAATAACTAACATGCAGGGAAATTACATTTATGTAGGGAAAAATAACTAACATACAGGGAAAATAACTTATATGTAATGGAAATAACTAACATGCAGGGAAAATAACGTATATGTAATGGAAATAACTGACATACAGGGGGAAAATAACTAACAGTCAGAGAAATTACTTTTATATATATATATATATGGAAAATAACTAACGTGCAGGCAAATGTGAGGAAGAGTAGTCTCCTACTGGGCACGCACTGGTTGAATCAACATTGTTTCCAGGTCATTTAAATGAATGTGGAACCAACGTGGAAGACGTTGAATTGACGTCTGTGCCCAGTGGGCTATATTTCAGAACAATCTACTCTTAAATGTTATTACATTTTTCTGTCCATGAACTTCATCAACAAAACCTAGGTTTATTAAAAATGTGTGCTCTGAATGCTATGGTTTATTGTACGTACAATCGAAAGTAGGACTTAAGCCTATCATTGTGGCAAAGTAGCCTAATTCAAAATGAAGCCTTTTTAAGTAAAAAATGCAGGAACTTTTCAAATAAATGCACACACAGGCGACTATGCAAAGACCGAATACAAGCAAATGGCATGCATTCTTTTTCTGTGTAAGCACTGTGGGGTAGCCAGCTTATAATGTCCTTCACCCAGATTTTTGTAATTGTGAAAGAGCAGCAGTTTCTTGAACATCGCAGTGTAAGTGTTCCAGCTATGAATTAGACCTGTCAAATGTCATTTCGCTGAGCAAAACGCGGAATGTATTTCTACAGCTGTTGAAATAACTCACCCAGATTTTGTTGGCGCCAGAAAAGCTCAGGGGGGTGCAACATGTACAACTACCAGTTGTGCGGATTTAAACATTCCGGTAAATTAGAGATTGAGTCTAGTGCTAAATTGCCTGTAAACGATTCGATGGAATGTCATTATCGACTATAATTAGCCAGGTGACACCTACGTTGTGGATAAGCCATGGTGTTAGGCAGACGTGTGTGATTCGACACATAAATACAGGCTTCTTGTCATTCCTCAATTGGGCACAGAGAGGGAATATTTTTCAAAACCTAATAAATGCCCATGTCAATTGCTGCAATCACGAAGACTTTTAGAAAATAGGAAACTAATGTGGGCGAATTGCAGCCCGCTCCAAAGTCTAGATGCGGCTTTGACCGGCCGTACCATTCAGGCAGGGCTTACATTTGAGTAAAATAATTGCCATAATGAACAAAGGCAATATGCAGCAGAGGAAGACCGGCTCCAGCGAGGCTGTAGCTGCAGGCAAGGCGGAACTTTTATTCCTAAAATGTCAATGAGGGTGACGTGTAACAGTTCTTCCCTGCTTGTGTTTCCTTTCCTTCACCCCTTCAGCATTCACACGAAGTTATTGAGAACAAGGCCACCCGTTTCCGTGGGCGAAGAAAAAACGCTCATTTTACCGGATAAACAACAGTAGATGTATAGGCTATGGCTGTTTTGTTAATGTGAAGTTCAATTGGCCCGAGATTCGCTCGAAGATACTATGTTATAGGACCACACTGTCCTGCCATTTTTTTTGCTATAGGCTTGTAAAGTGCCTCGGGGCGAGTCAATCGCTCTATTTTACCCAGGAGGCATCAATTAATAAATAAGTAATGACAATAAGTTGAGAATCATACGGATGAACACTCCGACTGAAAGGGAAAAACTTGACACAAAAGAGCTAAAGGGGATGTGTCGGTTCTTTCAAGAAGACTGTCTTTCTTTCGTTTCCCCCTCTATCTTGCCTGGAGCCAAAAATAAAACAAAACTCGCTTGTCTATGTCTTCCAAAGGATCACAACGGGTAGCGAGGAGAGAAACACTATTTTGATTCTTGCCCTCATAGGCGCAAGATCCCAATGTCAAGGGAGAAGGATGGCAATTATTTTAGTGCCTTTTTGGGATTTTGGTAAAATAAAAAATATATAAGTACTATGAATAAGAAGTTATTCAACGGTATCGAGGCAGACACGTTTAGGATGCTTCCTCTACTGATCTGAATGTATTTCAAATAATGATCATAAATTAGACTATTTTCTTATTTTCAAAAATAGCTAGGCCTATAGTATATTGTTGAGTATGCTTATTTCCTCTTCAAATATTAAGCTGATCACTACGCCGTGGTGGGTAATATGAATATCATATTGGTAAAAATATTCACGATGCCACATTTTTTGAATTCTAATGTTTCAGAATGTATGCTTTTGGTATGGAAATTGTTGTCCAGGTAATGCCATGAACGCATATGCAAATGCATAGGCTATAGGCAAATGAACATCCTAATTTTGTGAGAACGTAAAACCATTCGATTACAAGCATTAAAGTCGTCCTCCAGCGATTTTTGAACTTCTACTGTTGAAAAGCGATATCCCAAGTATAAATACAGTAAAGTAGGCATGCACACACTAAAGGGGAAACAAACATGTTTTGAGCAAAATAGTGTTTTTTAGACAACTGCAAACTTAAACTATAATTTCATATTTCCAATCCTTTATCAAAATATGGGCAATAGGTTATACCCTTATTCAAGCGACTGACTACTAGTGTCAGCGCATCAAGGTCTGGCCTATTATCTACAGGCAATGTGAAACGTGTGTCTATGTCTGGGAAAAAAAAACAGAAAATAATGTTCAATTTAATACAGTTTACCTATTGGCTCAAAGTTGAGCATTCCTTTTAGTGGCACATTAAAAAAGTAGTCTGCGTGACCATGCACTATAGCATGGGCCATCTTAATGGAACATTTTAAATTGGGACAATTAATATAGCGATATGCGGCATTGTATCAATATACCATCACGAATAGCAACCAAAACTACAATATAACTAATTCAAACCTAACACAAGCAGAAATGCTGAAATAAATTATGCTCACATTGCTTTATAAGGGCGATGTATCTATCACACTTAGTTATCTTACAATGCACCTTATTGTATACATCATATACATATTATATAAGAATAATACTGTTAATAACTAGGCCTATTCATATTATCATCATCAATGTTAGGCCTACTTTCATTGGTTTTCTAATGTATACCAGTATATGTTACGCTATAGCCATTAATTGAACAGACTCCATTTGTACATCCTATTATTATTGCAGGCGGCCTACTCTGACGCTCGTTTAAATCCGTTAATAACTGGCTTACACTCAATATTTGACAAGTTACACTAATGCCATGACTTTCTTGTTCTTATTATGGTTGTACCTAGCCTACTATACAATATCAGTCACAGAACCATCAATTGACAAATTGAAACAGAATTTGGACAGTTTGGTTAAATCAATATTTTATGTAGGATCGCGTACCTGGCGTGACGCACACGTAGGCATAATTATATTATGATTACACATATTGTAGAACTCTATAACCTATACATGGTTAAAGGGACACTTTATATAAAGTGTTGCTAATAATTCGTATTTTCCAAAGCAATGACACAAGCAGTCGCGAGCGTCAATATTTTCTTCTCATCTCGTTTCAAATACCACAACACCACCTTGTGTTGAAAACGCGAGAGAGCAGCCTCCATCCCGCCTGCCTGTTCGAGAAGGGACTGTTTGGGGAGTGGGACCACTGTTCTAGCCCAGCACTATGAACTATAGGCTATTCCTGATTTAACAAATCACCTAATCACCTATAGCCCTTGATTAGTTGAATCAGGTTAGTTATGGCCTGTTTAAGTGGAACAAAAGTGTGCAGGCCCATGAGTCCCCCACGAGAGGCCTATCGGCATGCATCATTTATGGCATGACTTTAGGAATACAACTAGCATTTTACAAAGGTTGTTATTGTAAACGTCAATAGTCCTGTTCAGGCCACTTCACAGAATTCATGAAATGTGCATGTTCACCGACGTAGCCCTATGTGTAGTGCGTATGCCCATTGGTAAAGATAAATAATATTGTTCTTTCGATATATAATTTAGTCATGATTTAATTAAATAGTAACATAACGTGGTATTTTTTATTCTTTACGCAAATATAATCAAACAAGACAATACGTTAAATATAAGGACACTAAGCCTACATACATTTTTTTGCGCATTTTAAAGCACGGTATGCTCTTGTTACCTGTGTGAAGTTTGTGCAACCCAAAGCCATTTTTCGGGCATAGGATTTTCAAGTAAACCTTTATCAATTGTGTTTACACCTCCCGTTGAATTGAGTTTATTTGAACATTTATAAAATGTTATTGGAGTCTAACCTTGTAGTAAAATGTATGTATTGTGTACACTGTACCTGCATAATTAGGCCTACTATGTAAATATAGTCTACACAGGTAATACCTACTACTACTACATTATATTGAATTTCATTTTCATTGTTGAGAAAAATGAATCAACTGGTAGCAAATTAAGACCTGATCCTTAGAAATAGATGACGACTTCGGACGTTTGAACGGGTGTCCAGAACGCCTTCCTCGGAAAGCAGGGAGAAGTAAACATTTGCAGCAGTATCTTCTTGTGTATTTTATTACTATTTTCTTATTATTTATATTTCTTATTTGTAACTCTGCATCGTTGGGAAAGGCTCGTAAAGTCTACACCTGTTGAATTTTGAATTCGGCGCATTTTACAAATAGAATTTGATTTGAATTGAATAGTAATAAAGAAAGGTCACATGCATTATGTCTGTTGCGCAGAACTCACTGAATACACCTTCAAGGCACCTCCCGATGTGCAGGCAAAATACTTTAGCCATAAAGTCAGGGAATTTGAAAATTAAATTCCCTCCATTTATATATAAAACACATCTTAAAAAGAAGTGGGCATTATTTTAAAACTGTGTTATAGGTTACAGTTATTAGACTTGTATCCAGACTGTAACCTTAGATAGCGAAGTTTGCCCATGTCTTGTAATGAACCTTCAATCAAGATCACGCCTAGATATGCAGATATATCAGACATTAAGCATCAGACTAAAGTATCTTCAGATGAAAGATAAAAAAATAACACTCGGGTGACAAGAGGTTCAGATTGATGGTGTTTTCTGAGGCAGCATTAGCGTTACTAGATTTCTAGACTAGAGTAGCGCATACATTACGTTCTGTTTTCTTGGTATATGACTTATGGTATCCACTAGGTGTCAGGAGTGTCCTCTGTGTCATGACTTCTGATATCCACTAGGGGTCAGGAGTGTCCTCTGTGTCATGACTTATGGTATCCACTAGGGGTGAGGAGTGTCTTCTGTGTTATGACTGGGATGAATGGAAGGAGAATAAATGAGGACAGATGTTGCATAATCTACTAAACCAAATGATGAAACTCAAATAAACCAAATGATGATGCTCTCTAAAACACGGAAATGTCCTTCAAGTAATTCTAAAGCAGTCTCTATAAGAAATACCAACAGAATGTTCCCTGAATGCCATAGTATTCATTAAGCACACTGGTGATAATATGCATTGTAAAACATGCCAGAAGTATTTATAATAGCTCATGGCTCCTTATGAAACTATATAAATGTATTACAGGTAATAATGCATAAGATGACAAAATGTCCCATAGAAACAGTGACCCTAACGTTCTCTAAATTCTCTGAAAATGTTGACTAATATATTTTCGTGCATAGGTGCACAACTCAGGCCCTGCGTCCTGCTGGTTTTAATTGATCTCACCCAGTGAACAGTCTACTGTTCAACCCTGACCAACTTTCACCTACTCTGATTAACTGACCAAATCTGATTAACTCTGACCAACTCTGAATTACTCTGACCAACGCTGATGAACTCTGACAAAATCTGATCAACTCTGACATACTCTGAATTACTCTGACCAACTCTGATTAACTCTGACCAAATCTGATAAACTCTGACCTACTTTGAATTACTCTGATCAACACTGACCTACTCTGATCAACTCTGATCCCGTACACATAACCCAATATACTATTTCTTAATCAACTGTCAACTCTCACCATCCTGGACATTCTTCTGTGCAGATCAAATGTACTTCTGAAAGTGCTGACAGGAAATCCACTATTGCAGGACTGATGGAATTCTGGGCCCATATCCACAAAGCTTCTCAGAGAAGAAAATTGGTCCTAAGATAAAAAAATAAATGCTATGCATGAAGCCTCATTGGTCATAAGAGTCGCACCAAGTTGACAGGTATGTGTTCTGCCTTTCAACCAGGACAACGGAATGGATCCTATGCGGCGACCCCAAAAAAACGACTCCGTAAAAGAGGGAAACGAGGCGGTCTTCTGGTCAGACTCCGGAGACGGGCACATCGTGCACCACTCCCTAGCATTCTTCTCGCCAATGTCCAGTCTCTTGACAACAAGGTTGATGAAATCCAAGCAAGGGTAGCATTCCAGAGGGACATCAGAGACTGTAACATTCTTTACTTCACGGAAACATGGCTCACTGGAGAGACGCTATCGGAGGCGGTGCAGCCAGCTGGTTTCTCCACGCATCGCGCCGACAGAAACAAACATCTTTCTGGTAAGAAGAGGGGCGGGTGTATGCCTTATGGCTAACGAGACATGGTGTGATGAAAGAAACATACAGGAACTCAAATCCTTCTGTTCACCTGATTTAGAATTCCTCACAATCAAATGTCGACCACATTATCTACCAAGAGAATTCTCTTCGATTATAATCACAGCCGTATATATCCCCCCCAAGCAGACACATCTATGGCTCTGAACGAACTTTATTTGACTCTTTGCAAACTGGAATCCATTTATCCGGAGGCTGCATTCATTGTAGTTGGGGATTTTAACAAGGCTAATCTGAAAACAAGACTCCCTAAATTTTATCAGCATATCGATTGCGCAACCAGGGGTGGAAAAACCTTGGATCATTGTTACTCTAACTTCCGCGACGCATGTAAGGCCCTGCCCCGCCCTCCTTTCGGAAAAGCTGACCACGACTCCATTTTGTTGATCCTTGCCTACAGACAGAAACTAAAAAAAAGAAGCTCCCACGCTGAGGTCTGTTCAACGCTGGTCTGACCAAGCTGACTCCACACTCCAAGACTGCTTCCATCACGTGGACTGGGAGATGTTTCGTATTGCGTCAGATAACAACATTGACGAATACGCTGTTTCGGTGAGCGAGTTCATTAGAACGTGCGTTGAAGATGTCGTTCCCATAGCAACGATTAAAACATTCCCTAACCAGAAACTGTGGATTGATGGCAGCATTCGCGCGAAACTGAAAGCGCGAACCACTGCTTTTAATCAGGGCAAGGGGACTGGTAACATGACCGAATACAAACAGTGCAGCTATTCCCTCCGCAAGGCTATCAAACAAGCTAAGCGCCAGTACAGAGACAAAGTAGAATCTCAATTCAACGGCTCAGACACAAGAGGTATGTGGCAGGGTCTACAGTCAATCACGGACTACAAGAAGAAAACCAGCCCAGTCACGGACCAGGATGTCTTGCTCCCAGGCAGACTAAATAACTTTTTGCCCGCTTTGAGGACAATACAGTGCCACTGACACGGCCTGCAACGAAAACATGCGGACTCTCCTTCACTGCAGCCGAGGTGAGTAAGACATTTAAACGTGTTAACCCTCGCAAGGCTGCAGGCCCAGACGGCATCCCCAGCCGCGCCCTTAGAGCATGCGCAGACCAGCTGGCCGGTGTGTTTACGGACATATTCAATCAATCCCTATACCAGTCTGCTGTTCCCACATGCTTCAAGAGGGCCACCATTGTTCCTGTTCCCAAGAAAGCTAAGGTAACTGAGCTAAACGACTACCGCCCCGTAGCACTCACTTCCGTCATCATGAAGTGCTTTGAGAGACTAGTCAAGGACCATATCACCTCCACCCTACCTGACACCCTAGACCCACTCCAATTTGCTTACCGCCCAAATAGGTCCACAGACGATGCAATCTCAACCACACTGCACACTGCCCTAACCCATCTGGGCAAGAGGAATACCTATGTGAGAATGCTGTTCATCGACTACAGCTCGGCATTCAACACCATAGTACCCTTCAAGCTCGTCATCAAGCTCGAGACCCTGGGTCTCGACCCCGCCCTGTGCAACTGGGTACTGGACTTCCTAACGGGCCGCCCCCAGGTGGTGAGGGTAGGCAACAACATCTCCACCCCGCTGATCCTCAACACTGGGGCCCCACAAGGGTGCGTTCTGAGCCCTCTCCTGTACTCCCTGTTCACCCACGACTGCGTGGCCACGCACGCCTCCAACTCAATCATCAAGTTTGCGGACGACACAACAGTGGTAGGCTTGATTACCAACAACGACGAGACGGCCTACAGGGAGGAGGTGAGGGCCCTCGGAGTGTGGTGTCAGGAAAATAACCTCACACTCAACGTCAACAAAACTAAGGAGATGATTGTGGACTTCAGGAAACAGCAGAGGGAACACCCCCTATCCACATCGATGGAACAGTAGTGGAGAGGGTAGCAAGTTTTAAGTTCCTCGGCGTACACATCACAGACAAACTGAATTGGTCCACTCACACAGACAGCATCGTGAAGAAGGCGCAGCAGCGCCTCTTCAACCTCAGGAGGCTGAAGAAATTCGGCTTGTCACCAAAAGCACTCACAAACTTCTACAGATGCACAATCGAGAGCATCCTGGCGGGCTGCATCACCGCCTGGTACGGCAACTGCTCCGCCCACAACCGTAAGGCTCTCCAGAGGGTAGTGAGGTCTGCACAACGCATCACCGGGGGCAAACTACCTGCCCTCCAGGACACCTACACCACCCGATGTTACAGGAAGGCCATAAAGATCATCAAGGACAACAACCACCCGAGCCACTGCCTGTTCACCCCGCTATCATCCAGAAGGCGAGGTCAGTACAGGTGCATCAAAGCTGGGACCGAGAGACTGAAAAACAGCTTCTATCTCAAGGCCATCAGACTGTTAAACAGCCACCACTAACATTGAGTGGCTGCTGCCAACACACTGACTCAACTCCAGCCACTTTAATAATGGGAATTGATGGGAAATGATGTAAAATATATCACTAGCCACTTTAAACAATGCTACCTAATATAATGTTTACATACCCTACATTATTCATCTCATATGCATACGTATATACTGTACTCTATATCATCTACTGCATCCTTATGTAATACATGTATCACTAGCCACTTTAACTATGCCACTTTGTTTACATACTCATCTCATATGTATATACTGTACTCGATACCATCCACTGTATCTTGCCTATGCTGCTCTGTACCATCACTCATTCATATATCTTTATGTACATATTGTTTATCCCCTTACACTGTGTATAAGACAGTAGTTTTGAAATTGTTAGTTAGATTACTTGTTGGTTATTACTGCATTGTCGGAACTAGAAGCACAAGCATTTCGCTACACTCGCATTAACATCTGCTAACCATGTGTATGTGACAAATAAAATTTGATTTGATTTGATTTATTTAGGACACCTCATGAGCTGTCCTAACCAGTTAAGAGTTACCAGCAGGTGTCTTGATAATAGAAAAATGCAGCGAGTCAGGGGTTCTTGCCAGAGTGCGAATTACACCATGACATTTGTGGGTCTCTATTGATTTTTTTATGGGCCTAATAATAAAGATGTAATTTAAACGGTAAAAATGAATTACCTTTAAATGTGGCATGAACTTAACCAGTCAAGATATTTTCATCTTATTGACAAACAAATCACTTCAAAAAGAAAGCTACCTGTGCATGTTAGTTTTTGTATGGATGCCAATGAGTGTTGAATTTGGTCAACCAAGAAATGAATGGCTTATTTGCTACGTGACATTTATTTGACTGATTTTAAGTTTCGTAATGCCTAAATTGTAAGTGTACTGATAAAAGTAGGACACACGACATCCCGGCAACTTTGAGAAAAAACACTTTATATCGGAGTTGTTTCGATTGAATACAGGCGGTTGGTGTCAACAACCTTCATCGAATATTAAAAAGGATTACAATAATTAAATGTATCCAGCAATCCAACGAAAGGATAGGTTGGAGCTAGACAGCCCACCATGCCGCTTTGTAGACAAAGACTCCCATTGATATGGTGCATTCATGACAACTGGGAACTCTAAAGAATACAAAGTAAAATATTCATGTCAGTGATCTTCAAGTCGGGAAGTTGGAGCTCTAGAAAGAGGCCGAGTTCCTGAGTTGTATTTCCGAGTTGGATGACCGTTCCAAAAATGTTTTCCCAGTCAAAGCTATTTTTTTCCCAAGTTCCCAGTGGTTTTGAACATGGCATTAGGGTGGAGGGACATGTATCTTGTCAGTATATCCATAATCTTTTTATGCAGTAAAATTTACTGTGGTTGTCTAAACTTTAGACAAAATGTAATCATCAACAGTCCATAATATTGGGTTGTTACTTAATTGTCATTGTCAAATTTGGGTCCCCAGGTAAAACTAGTTGAGAACCACTAGTCCATGCTATAGAGTTCACAGATGGCGATGCCTCACCTCATTGCGATTGCCATTGTTGCAAATTGGGGAATAACCAATGAGCTTCATCACTATCTTTCCGTTGCATTACCTCAAACTGTAATGATTACCAGCTGATACAAACTTTTAGTTTGTCTGGCCAGTGTCTTGTCATCCTAAAACCTACACTGAGCTGAGAGGTTTTTGTTGTCTTAAAACAGGATTCCTAACACCTTTTCTGAGGTGCTTGGTGGATATGGGACCAGGCCACCAATCGGTGCGCCCAACGTTCTAACATTCAACCTGATATACACATGGAAAAACAAGGCCTGTAACAATAAGGTTAAATCATGATAATCACACTGAATAAAGTGTGAAACTAGGCTGCAAGGTCAGATAGTATACATGCTTCAGTTGTTACCAAGTGGTTAGAACTGTCAGTTCTTTAGTTTTTTGATAAAGAGCACAACCTTGCCCATGTAAAGTTTGGTTATGTAAAGTATGCAGTTAGAGCATTTGTCCACAAGCCAATACAATGCAATAACTGAAAAGGATTTGGCCATGTTGCAAATGTTTGCAGATGGAACGAGTGTATTGAAAATCAAAGTGAAGAACGTCAGTGTTGCAACTGTGGTGGGGAATATGATCCAGAGTTATTTGATTTTTTATTGAACTAGACAAGTCAGTTATGAACAAATTCTTATTTTACAATGATGGCCTAGGGGGTGAAGGAGGTAAATCAAATCAAATCAAAGTTTATTTGTCACGTGCGCCGAATACAACAGGTGTGCCAAGCCCGGTTACAGTGAAATAATTACTTACAGGCTCTAAACAATAGTGCAAAAAAGGTATTAGGTGAACAATAGGTAAGTGAAGAAATAAAACAACAGTAAAAGATAGTGTCACGGATGACTAGGAGTGGAAGGTAGGAATCAGGTGCAGAGAGCAGAGGGTTTACGGAAAAATACACTTTATTCCGGCACAAAATGGTCATGCCCAAAACACAGGTCTGAAAACACTGACCAACCCAAAACACAGGGTAACACGGTCCGGAGCACAATAACACCTCTGATTCAAAACGTGAACACAAAATAAACCTGCACAAACAAGGGCGGGCTTCACAAGCTTAAATAGGTAAGCAAATCAAGAAAACACAAATAGGAACAGGTGCAACTCATAAGACTAAACTAACAGAAAAGGGATCGGTGGCGGCTAGTAGGCCGGTGACGACGACCGCCGAGCACCGCCCGAACAGGTAGGGGAGCCAACTTCGGCAGGAGTCGTGACAGATAGGCTATGTATAGTAGCGAGGCTATAAAAGTAGCGAGGCTACATACAGACACCGGTTAGTCAGGCTGATTGAGGCAGTACGTACATGTAGATATGGTTAAAGTGACTATGCATATATGATGAACATAGAGTAGCAGTATCGTAAAAGAGTGTTTGGCGGGTGTTGGGTGGCGGGACACAATACAGATAGCCCGGTTAGCCAATGTGCAGGAGCACTGGTTGGTTGGCCCAATTGAGGTAGTATGTACATGAATGTATAGTTAAAGTGACTATGCAGATATGATAAACAGAGAGTAGCAGCAGCGTAAAAGAGGGGTTGGGGGGGCACACAATGCAAATAGTCCAGGTAGCCATTTGATTACCTGTTCAGGAGTCTTATGGTTTGGGGTTAAAACTGTTGAGAAGCCTTTTTGTCCTAGACTTGGCACTCTGGTACCGCTTGCCATGTGGTAGTAGAGAGAACAGTTTATGACTGGGGTGGCTGGGGACTTTGACAATTTTTAGGGCCTTCCTCTGACACCGCCTGGTGTAGAGGTCCTGCATGGCAGGCAACTTAGCCCCAGTGATCTACTGGGCCGTATGAGCAATTGCCGTACCAGGCAGTGATGCAACCAGTCAGGATGCTCTCGATGTTGCAGCTGTAGGACCTTTTGAGGATCTCAGGACTCATGCCAAATCTTTTTAATTTCCTGAGGGGGAATAGGCTTTGTTGTGCCCTCTTCTGTCTTGGTGTGATTGGACCATTCTAGTTTGTTGATGATGTGAACACCAAGAAACTTGAAGCTCTCAACCTGCTCCACTACAGTCCCGTCGATGAGAATGGGGGCATGCTCGGTCCTCCTTTTCCTGTAATACTTGTGTATTTCAAATCATCTCCTTAGTCTTGGTTACGTTGAAGGATGGGTTGTTGTTCTGGCACCACCATGCCAGGTCTCTGACCTCCTCCCTATGGGCTGTCTCGTCGTTGATCAGACCTCCCACTGTTGTGTCGTCTGCAACCTTAATGATGGTGTTGGAGTCGTGCCTGGCCATGCAGTCGGGGGTGAACATGCAGTACAGGAGGGGACTGAGCACGCACCCCTGGGGAGCTCCAGTGTTGAGGATCAGTGTGGCAGATGTGTTGCTACCTACCCTCACCACCTGGGGTCGGCCCGTCAGGAAGTCCAGGATCCAGTTGCAGAGGGAGGTGTTTAGTCCCAGGATCCTTAGCTTAGTGATGAGCTTTGAGGGTACTATGGTGTTGAACGCTGAGCTGTAGTCAATGAATATAAAATCAAATCAAATCAAATTTATTTATATAGCCCTTCGTACATCAGCTGATATCTCAAAGTGCTGTACAGAAAACCAGCCTAAAACCCCAAACAGCAACAATGCAGGTGTAGAAGCTCGGTGGCTAGGAAAAACTCCCTAGAAAGGCCAAAACCTAGGAAGAAACCTAGAGAGGAACCAGGCTATATGGGGTGGCCAGTCCACTTCTGGCTGTGCCGGGTGGAGATTATAACAGGACATGGCCAAGATGTTCAAATGTTCATAAATGACCAGCATGGTCAAATAATAATAATCACAGGCAGAACAGTTGAAACTGGAGCAGCAGCACGGCCAGGTGGACTGGGGACAGCAAGGAGTCATCATGTGAGGTACTCCTGAGGCATGGTCCTAGGGCTCAGGTCCTCCGAGAGAGAGAAAGAAAGAGAGAAAGAGAGAATTAGAGAGAGCATACTTAAATTCACACAGGACACCGGATAGGACAGGAGAAGTACTCCAGATATAACAAACTGACCCTAGCCCCCCGACACATAAACTACTGCAGCATAAATACTGGAGGGTGAGACAGGAGGGGTCAGGAGACACTGTGGCCCCATCCGATGATACCCCCGGACAGGGCCAAACAGGAAGGATATAACCCCACCCACTTTGCCAAAGCACAGCCCCCACACCACTAGAGGGATATCTTCAACCACCAACTTACCATCCTGAGACAAGGCCGAGTATAGGCCACAAAGATCTCCGCCACAGCACAACCCAAGGGGGGGCGCCAACCCAGACAGGAAGATCACATCAGTGACTCAACCCACTCAAGTGACGCACCCCTCCTAGGGACGGCATGAAAGAGCACCAGTAAGCCAGTGACTCAGCTCCTGTAATAGGGTTAGAGGCAGAGAATCCCAGTGGAAAGAGGGGAACCGGCCAGGCAGAGACAGCAAGGGCGGTTCGTTGCTCCAGAGCCTTCCCAGTTCACCTTCACACTCCTGGGCCAGACTACACTCAATCATATGACCCACTGAAGAGATGAGTCTTCAGTAAAGACTTAAAGGTTGAGACCGAGTTTGCGTCTCTCACATGGGTAGGCAGACCATTCCGTAAAAATGGAGCTCTATAGGAGAAAGCCCTGCCTCCGGCTGTTTGCTTAGAAATTCTAGGGACAATTAGGAGACCGTAGCGTACATGTAGGTATGTACGGCAGGACCAAATCAGAGCGATAGGTAGGAGCAAGCCCATGTAATGCTTTGTAGGTTAGCAGTAAAACCTTGAAATCAGCCCTTGCCTTGATAGTATTCTCACTTAAGTGTTCCTTTTGTCCAGGTGGGAAAGGGCAGTGTGGAGTGCAATAGAGATTGCATCATCTGTGGATCTGTTTGTGCGGTATGCAAATTGGAGTGGGTCTAGGATTTCTGGAATAATGGTGTTGATGTGAGCCATTACCAACCTTTCAAAGCACTTCATTGCTATGACGTGAGAGCTACGGGTCTGTAGTCATTTAGGCAGATTGCATTTGTGTTCTTGGGCATAGGGACTATGGTGGTCTGCTTGAAACATGTTGGTATTACAGACTCAATCAGGGACAAGTTGAAAATGTCAGTGAAGACACCTGCCAGTTGGTCAGCACATGCCCGGAGCACACGTCCTGGTAATCTGTCTGGCCCCGCAGCCTTGTGTATGTTGACCTGTTTAAAGGTCTTACTCACCTCGGCTACGGAGGTCATGCAGAACAACTGATGCTCTCATGCTCTCATGCATGCATGCCTCAGTGTTGCTTGCCTCGAAGTGAGCATAGAAGTGATTTAGCTCGTCTGGTTGGCTCGTGTCACTGGGCAGCTCGTAGCTGTGCTTCCCTTTGTAGTCTGTAGTAATTTGCAAGCCCTGCCACATCCGACGAGTGTCGGAGCCAGTGTTGTATGATTCAATCTTAGCCCTGTATCGACGCTTTGCCTGTTTGATGGTTCATCGCAGGGCATAGCAGGATTTCTTATAAGCTTCCAGGTTAGAGTCCCGCACCATGAAAGCGGCAGCTCTACCCTTTAACTCAGTGCGAATGTTGCCTGTAATCCATGGCTTCTGGTTGTGGTATGTATGTACAGTCACTGTGGGGACGACGTCCTCGATGCACTTATTGATAAAGATAGTGACTGATGTGGTGTACTCCTCAATGCCATCGGAAGAATCGCGGAACATATTCCAGTCTGTGACAGCAAAACAGTCCTGTAGATTAGCATCTGCTTCATCTGATCACTTTTATATAGACCGAGTCACTGGTGCTTCCTGCTTTAATTGTTGCTTGTAAGCAGGAATCAGGAGGATAGAGTTGTGGTTGGATTTACCAAATGGAGGGTGAGGGAGAGCTTTGTACGCGTCTCTGTGTGTGGAGTACAGGTGATCTAGAATTTTTCCCCCTCTGGTTGCACATTTAACATGTTGATAGAAATTTGTTAGAACTGATTTAAGTTTCCCTGCATTAAAGTCTCCGGTCACTAGGGGTGCCGCCTCTTGGTGAGTGGTTTCCTGTTTGCTTATTTCCTTATACAGCTGACTGAGTGCGGTCTTAGTGCCAGCATCTGTCTGTGGTGGTAAATAAACAGCCACGTAAAGTGTAGCTGAAAAGTCCCTAGGCAAGTAGTGTGGCCTGCAATTTATCACAATATACTCTACTTTAGGCGAACAAAATCTAGAGACTTCCTTAGATTTCGTGCACCAGCTGTTGTTTACAAATATGCACAGACCAGCCCCCCCCCATTCTATCTTGTCGGTGCAGCGTATATCCCGCTAGCTGAATATCCACGTCATTCAGCCACGATTCCGTGAAACATAGGATATTACAGTTTTTGATGTCCCGTTGGTAGGATATTCGTGATCGTACCTCGTCTAATTTATTGTCCAATGATTGCACATAGGCGAGTAGTATTGACGGTAACGGCAGCTTTCCCACTCGACTTCTCCAGGTCCTGACGAGGCATCCGGCTCTTTGTCCTCTGTACCTGCGTCGCTTCCTCTTGCAAATAACGGGGATGTCGGCCCTGTTGGGTGTTTGGAGAATGTCCTGTGCGTCCTCCTTGTTGTAGAAAACAATCTTTGTCTAATCCGAGGTGAGTGATCGCTGTCCTGATATCCAGAAGCTCTTTTTTTCCGTAAGATACGGTTGCAGAAACATTATGTATAAAATAAGTTATAAATAATGCAAAAAAAAAACACATAATAGCACAAAAATTGGAAATCATTGTGGCTGCGGCAATAAAGTTTTTGGGCCTGAAAGAATTCACAGCGGGAGACCTACAAGGGCTGCCAGATTTATGAGCCTGTTTAGGGAGCACATTGGACTTTTGGTTAGTGTGTTTTGTTTTTGGTAGTTAGTATGAATTTGTTCATACAAAACATATTTTGGTTTTGGGGTTATTTTACTGCCCCATACAGGTGGTGGGAAATACACTTTATTAGTGTAGTCTGCAGATAAACCTCAAAGGAGGTGGTTAGAACCCCTTGCCAGATCCATTTGTGGTTTCAGGGTGGGTGAGAAAGGAGTTGTGTGTAGTTGAATCTGTGAAGGTAACCTGTAGAGGACTTGTGATATTTGTTTGTGTTACTTCTGACCAGAGGGAGAAGGTGTGTCACGCAACTTGGGTCAAGATCTGTTTTTTTACCTTTATTTAACAAGGCAAGTCAGTTAAGAACAAATTATTATTTTCAATGATGGCCTAGGAACAGTGGGTTAACTGCCTGTTCAGGGGCAGAACGACAGATTTGTACCTTGTCAGCTCGGGGGTTTGAACTTGCAACTTCCCGGTAACTAGTCCAACGCTCTAGGCTACCCTGCTGTTTCTTGCTTTGCTCTTAGGAACCATTGAAAGGAGTCATTTCTGGAGTAGCGTTAGGTGTGGAGGTGGAGCAATTGAAGTAGAAAATTCCTGGTGTTTGTGATGCCCGCCGTTTAGTGTGATGGAGACCCAGTGGGGAGCGGGGTGAAACAGAGGAGTCATTGTCAGTCCTTTTGAGTTTTGAGTCACTCTCCACCAGACAGAGTCATGTTAGTGTAACGGATGTGAAACGGCTAGCTTAGTTAGCGGTGTGCGCTAAATAGCGTTTCAATCGGTGACGTCACTTTCTCTGAGACCTTGAAGTAGTAGTTCCCCTTGCTCTGCAAGGGCCGTGGCTCTTGTGGAGCGATGGGTAACCATGCTTCGTGGGTTACTGTTGTTGATGTGTGCAGAGGGTCCCTGGTTCGTGCCCGGGTATGGGCGAGGGGACGGTCTAAAGCCCCAAGCTAAGGTAACTGAGCTAAACGACTACCGCCCCGTAGCACTCACATCCGTCATCATGAAGTGCTTTGAGAGACTAGTCAAGGACCACATCACCTCCACCCTACCTGACACCATTGACCCACTCCGATTTGCTTACCGCCCAAATAGGTCCACAGACGATGCAATCTCAACCACACTGCACACTGCCCTAACCCATCTGGACAAGAGGAATACCTATGTGAGAATGCTGTTCATCGACTACAGCTCGGCATTCAACACCATAGTACCCTCCAAGCTCGTCATCAAGCTCGAGACCCTGGGTCTCGACCCCGCCCTGTGCAACTGGGTACTGGACTTCCTGACGGGCCGCCCCCAGGTGGTGAGGGTAGGCAACAACATCTCCTCCCCGCTGATCCTCAACACTGGGGCCCCACAAGGGTGCGTTCTGAGCCCTCTCCTGTACTCCCTGTTCACCCATGACTGCGTGGCCATGCACGCCTCCAACTCAATCATCAAGTTTGCGGACGACACAACAGTGTAGGCTTGATTACCAACAACGACGAGACGGCCTACAGGGAGGAGGTGAGGGCCCTCGGAGTGTGGTGTCAGGAAAATAACCTCACACTCAACGTCAACAAAACTAAGGAGATGATTGTGGACTTCAGGAAACAGCAGAGGGAACACCCCCATCCACATCGATGGAACAGTAGTGGAGAGGGTAGCAAGTTTTAAGTTCCTCGGCATACACATCACAGACAAACTGAATTGGTCCACTCACACAGACAGCATCGTGAAGAAGGCGCAGCAGCGCCTCTTCAACCTCAGGAGGCTGAAGAAATTCGGCTTGTCACCAAAAGCACTCACAAACTTCTACAGATGCACAATCGAGAGCATCCTGGCGGGCTGTATCACCGCCTGGTATGGCAACTGCACCGCCCTCAACCGTAAAGGCTCTCCAGAGGGTAGTGAGGTCTGCACAACGCATCACCGGGGGCAAACTACCTGCCCTCCATGACACCTACACCACCCGATGCTACAGGAAGGCCATAAAGATCATCACGGACATCAACCACCCGAGCCACTGCCTGTTCACCCCGCTGTCATCCAGAAGGCGAGGTCAGTACAGGTGCATCAAAGCTGGGACCGAGAGACTGAAAAACAGCTTCTATCTCAAGGCCATCAGACTGTTAAACAGCCACCACTAACATTGAGTGGCTACTGCCAACACACTGTCAATGACACTGACTCTACTCCAGCCACTTTAATCATGGGAATTGATGGGAAATGATGTAAATATATCACTAGCCACTTTAAACAATGCTATCTTATATAATGTTACTTACCCTACATTATTCATCTCATATGCATACGTTGATACTGTACTCTATATCATCGACTGCATCCTTATGTAATACATGTATCACCAGCCACTTTAACTATGCCACTTGGTTTACATACTTATCTCATATGTATATACTGTACTCGATATCATCTACTGTATCTTGCCTATGCTGCTCTGTACCATCACTCATTCATATATCCTTATGTACATATTCTTTATCCCCTTACACTGTGTATAAGACAGTAGTTTTTTTGGAATTGTTAGTTAGATTACTTGTTCGTTATTACTGCATTGTCGGAACTAGAAGCACAAGCATTTCGCTACACTCGCATTAACATCTGCTAACCATGTGTATGTGACAAATAAAATTTGATTTGATTTGATTTGATTTGAAGTTATACTGTTACATTAGAGGGTCCCTGGTTCGCGTGAGTGGACGGTCTAAAGTTATACTGTTACATTGTTGCCGTGACCCGGATGACTGGTTGCTGCGGAAAAGGAGGAGGTCAAAAGGGGGGTGAGTGTAACGGATGTGAAACGGCTAGCTTAGTTAGCGGTGCGCGCTAAATAGCGTTTCAATCGGTGACGTCACTTTCTCTGAGACCTTGAAGTAGTAGTTCGCCTTGCTCTGCAAGGGCCGTTGCTTTTGTGGAGCGATGGGTAACGATGCTTCGTGGGTGACTTGTTGATGTGTGCAGAGGGTCCCTGGTTCGCGCCTGGGTATGGGCGAGGGGACAGTCTAAAGTTACACTGTTACATTAGAGGGTCCCTGGTTTGCGCCTGGGTATGGGCGAGGGGACGGTCTAAAGTTATACTGTTACATTAGGATATATCAGTTATCCTGTTAGGGGTTTTGTGCAGAATCCACTACGCTATTTCAGGTGCAACATTTATGGTCATGTTACAGCAATGTGTAGGAGAGAGATTCCAAGATGTGGGAAGTGTGCAGGTGGGCATGGGACAGAGAATTGTGTAGTTTCAGTGGATAAAGTTGTGTGTCAATTGTAAGGATGCTCATGCTGCTGGGGATCTGAAGTGTCTGGTCCGAGAGAGGCAGATTGAAGTGGCCAGAGTCAGAGTAGTTTAGCGGGTATTGTATGCTGAGGCAGTGAAGAAAGTGGCGGAGGAGGGGTCAAGAGTGAGGAACCTGTGAGGAACCCAGTGAGTAGAAGATTTGTGCCAATACAGAGGGATAGGGTAACGAGTGAATTATGCTTCAGTAAGGTTGGCTTCTTAGCGTTCATAGCAATGGTTATCAACTGTACCACAGAAATGGAAAGTAAATAGATGTTGTGGTGGCAGCTACAGAGAAGTATTTGGGTATATGAGATTTTACTTCAGAAGAGTTCCAGGGTGTGTTGAGGGGTGGTGTCCCATCCTCCCAGGCCGTTGGCATGGTGCAGGAGCAGATAAGGTCAAAGTAGTGGAATGGGGTAGTGGGTTTTTAATGAGTGTAGGTGGCAACTCCAGAAATACCTGGATGTATGAGATTTTACTGCAGAAGAGTTAATTGGGTAGTGATTTATATTTTTTATGAAATAGTGGAATATAGGAGAAGGGCTAGTTGATGGTGCAACTGTTTCTTTTAGAAACAGGAATATTGAAGAGAATTTACTGTAGGTAGGCCGTGCCTGGCTTCACACTTTAGGACAGTAGGTTGTGTATGCACCTTTAAGTTGGATGCAACCCACCAAACCAATCCCGAAGAAGAAGAACAGTTTAGTGGTTAGAACAGTGTAGTTCTGACCGATTCCACATCATAGATGTTCCATCCCCCATTTGGAATACTGAAAAGAATGGGCAACCACACCTCCTCTAATGTCCTTTTGTTAAATAATTGTTTTAACTTGTGTTAAAAGCTACATAAAAAGGTTGCAACGTGCACAAACTACGTAATGCGAATGACAAGAGGGGCAAAGCCTTTATCAGACATTGAATGTAATTAGGAGTCCTGCTCAACTCGAAGAGGGTGGAATACAATGAAACACAAATCTATTTGTGGCCAAATGTGTTTGTTGAGGTATAATAATTAGGTATAATTACGATTGCTTGCCATTCAGTTAGAACATTTAAAGGGAAATATTTTCTAATGTGAACTAATGAGGCAGTATTTGTTTTAAGACACTAACGTTGTAAATGTGATGGAAAATTGCCTGAAACCCTCATAAATAAAAGCATTAAAACGCACATAAATACTGCTTCAGCAAGCCCTTAATATAAACAACAAGTGTCTGATCTTTCTTTTACAGGCCAATTCAATTCAGCAAACCAGAGAATGGTTTCTGCCACCCTTTGGCAAAATTACTGAGCTTTACAACGTGGCACATGCATTGTTTTAGTGCAATGTCACAGAACATAACCTGACCCCCTGACCCCCCGATGCGTGAGTGTTTGTTTGCTTTTTGGCATAATGACACACAATAAAAGTTGGATAAAGGCAAATATGTTACCCTGTAATGATTATCAATCAGCATTGCAATTATGCTATATTAATAGGAGGGGATTGGACCTCCAAACAAGCCACATGCTGATGGTTAAAGAGGAATTATTTTTTAACAAGGTTGCATGTTTCTTAATTTCATTCTATTACAATGAGTATTACAAACCTAACATTTTCAGCCTGTTTTTTTTGTTTGTTGTTGTTACATTACTGTAACACACTACTTCAACTGCATTGTCTCTGGTTTAAGGGTTCTTCCTTTAAAGGGGCAATCAGAAGTTAAGGGATGGGATTGAATAAATGTTATACCACTCTCAAATTCATAGAAAGGGAGATGTTGCAAGGACTAAGCATCAATGAGATCAAAATTGTAGTTTTAACCATGTTTTGAGGCTATACAGTGTTGGTTTACAATTACTTTGTTTACAAACAAAGGAGTAAAAAAACATATATTTGGGGTTCTCATGGGGTAAGACAATTGAACTAAGCTCATTAGTCATTTATAAGATATATTCTTCTTTAAAAGTGCAATAAAAATGGATATAGCAATAGCAGAGTGCCCCTTTAAAGAACGTAGTCACTGCATTTAAACATAAACAGTGAATTATGTGATGGTCACCTTGGACGGCCAAAGCCTCTCCAAACACAAACCACCTGAAATAACTGGAAACATTACTGTAGTGGCATACAAAAACATTTGCAAACATTGTTGTCAAACATATACACTGATAACCAAACTCAACACATTTCTTCTCAAACAGCATGGTCAGAAAAGGGTTTCCCTCCTACGCTTGTCAGCAACACAGCATACACTACACAGGACAATTAGACTCCGCTGAATAGGTCAGGGGGTGTTTCTATACATTTCTACCTGTCCCACCCTGATTAGGGTTCCTTGAGAAACATTGGTCAACAATTTGGTTCCCACCCTGTCACATAGGTGAAACAGAAAGTCAGAGTGAACGAGAGGCAGATGATGTACAAATGATGAGAGGAAAAGGCGGCAAACGTGTACTTTTTGTATTTTTAATCTGTTTTTTGTATATATTTAAATGTATTTTCAATCTCTTTTCCATTTTAAAATTAAATATAGCTTCCGGTAACCCACCTCACTTAATGTGACACGGATCCGCTATTTTTTTAGACCTTATAGCCAGATCCTCCATCAGAAGCTAGCCAGCTAATTAGCTACTAGCTATTTAGCCATTGTTAGCCACTGCTAGCGGCCTTTCCTTCTGCACAGACACCAGACGTTCTTTTAGCCTGGATAATACTTGCCAGCATCAGACTGTTTTCTCCACTACAATGCCGGATTCCTGCCGTAAACCCTGGACCATTACTCCTGATCATCACAGCTAGCTAGCTGCCACCGTGTGACCCACCCCCGAAGCTAGCCCTGAGCCAGGCCCACCTCCCGGCCTACTCTGTGATCACCTGGCTACTCAGTCGATGCCTCCCGGACTCTACCCCAACACGGCTAGAATCCACCACTCCGCCGGATCCTTGCCGTAAGCTCTGGACCTATGTATCGGATCATCGCTGCTACCAAGTGGCTATAGTGGCTAACGCACCTGCCCCGAAGCTAGCTCCAGTTAGCCGCGAGTCAGGCGCATCTCCCGGCTAGTAAACAAAATTACTACAACTACAATTACCTCTTTCGCCATTTGGACTGGACCCTTTATCAACACGGCACCCCGCCGTACCACCACGACTGGTCCGCCGACTTAACTCCATCCGCTGTGCCCTCAACCGGCCTTCGCCCGACGTCGGAGCAGACTCTTCTACTTACCCCGGCCTGCTAACTTTAAACGCTGTGTCTCCAGCATGCTAGCGTAGTACCGACTATCCCGCGCCTTCCCTGTTCCATCTATTGCTCTTCACTGGACCCTATGATCACTTGGCTACATAGCTGATGCCTGCTGGACTGTTCATTAATCACGGTACTCCCATTTTGTTTATTTTTTGTTTATCTGTCGGCCCCAACTCAGATCCTGTGTGTAGTTAACCGACCCTCTCTGCCCATTCATCGCCATTTTACCTGTTGTTGTTGTTTTAGCTGATTAGCTGTTATTGTCTTACCCGTTGTTGCCTTAGTTAGCTCTCCCAATCAACACTTGCGATTACTTTATGCCCCACTTTATGTCTCTCTCAAATGTCAATATGCCTTGCACACTATTGTTTAGGATAGTTATTATTGTCTTAGTTTACTGTGGAGCACCTAGTCCCACTCAACATGCCTCAGATAACTCATTTGTCCCACCTCCCACACATGTGATGACCTCAAACAGCATAACTAGCCCGTCCAGAGATGCAACCTCTCTTATCATCATTCGGTGCCTGGGTTTACCTCTACTGTACCCGCACCCTACCATACCCCTATCTGTACATTATGCCCTGAATCTATTCTACCAAGCCCAGAAATCTGATCCTTTTATTCTCTGTCCTCAACGCACTAGACGACCAGTTATGATAGAATTTAGCCGTACCCTCATCCTACTCCTCCTCTGTTCCTCGGGTGATGTGGAGGTGAACCCAGGCACTCTCATTTGTTGACTTCTGTAACCGAAAAAGCTTTGGTTTCATGCATGTTAACAACAGAAGCCTCCTCCCTAAGTTTGTTTTACTCACTGCTTTAGCACACTCCGCCAACCCTGATGTCCTTGCCATGTCTGAATCCTGACTTAGGAAGGCTATCAACAAATCTGAGATTTCCATCCCCAACTACAACATTTTGAAATCAAGATAGAACTTCCAAAAGGGGAGGAGTTGCAATCTACTGCAGAGATAGCCTGCAAAGTTCTGTCATACTTTCCAGGTCTATGCCCAAACAGTTCGAGCTTCTAATTTAAAAAAATAATCTCTCCAGAAATACTGTAAGTCTCTCACTGTTGCTGCCTGTTATAGACCCCCTCAGCTCCCAGCTGTGCCCTGGACACCATATGTGATTTGATTGCACCCCATCTATCTTCAGAGTTCGTTCTGATAGGTGACCTAAACTGGGATATGCTTAACACCCCGGCATTCCTACAATCTAAGATAGATGCCCTCAATCTCACACAAATGATCAAGGAACCCACCATGTACAACACTAAATCTGTAAACATGGGCACCCTCATAGATATTATCCTGATCAATTTGCCCTCCAAATACACCTCTGCTGTTTTCAATCAAGATCTCAGCGATCACTGCCTCATTGCCTGCATCCGCTATGGGTCCGCGGTCAAACGACCACCCCTCATCACTGTCAAACGCTCCCTAAAACACTTCTGCAAGCAGGCCTTTCTAATCAACCTGGTTCGGGTATCCTGGGAGGATATTGACCACATCCCGTCAGTCGAGGATGCCTGGTCGTTCTTTAAAAGTAATTTCCTCACCATCTTAAATAAGCATGCCCCTTTCAAAAAATGTATAACTAAGAACAGATATAGCTCTTGGTTCACTCCATAGCTGACTGTCCTCGACCAGCATTAAAACATCCTGTGGCTGCACTAGCATCGAATACTCCACTCGATATGTAACTTTTCAGGGAAATCAGGAACCAATACACGCAGTCAGTCAGGAAAGCAAATGCTAGCTCTTTCAAACATAAATTTGCATCCTGTAGCTCTAACTCCAAAACGTTTTGTGACACTGTAAAGTCCATGGAGAATAAGAGCACCTCCTCCCAGCTGCCCACTGCACTGAGGCTAGGTAATTTAACATTTCAATAAGCATTTCTCTACGGCTGGCCATGATTTCCTCCTGGCTACCCCAACCCCGGCCAACAGCTCCGCACCCCCCGCAGGTACTTGCCCAAGTCCCCCCAGCTTCTCCTTCACCCAAATCCAGTTTGCAGGTGTTCTGAAAGAGCCTCAAAACCTGGACCTGTACAAATCAGCTGGGCTAGACAATCTGGACCCTCCCTTTCTAAAATGATCCGCCATTGTTGCAATCCTATTACCAGTCTGTTCAACCTCTCTTTTGCATCATCCGAGATCCCTAAAGATTGGAAAGCTGCCGCAGTCATCCCCCTCTTCAAAGGGGGTGACACTCAAGACCCAAACTGTTATAGACCTATATCTATCCTGCCCTGCCTTTCTAAAGTCTTTGAAAGCCAAGTTAATAAACAGATCACTGACCATTTCGAATCCCACCGTACCTTCTCCGCTGTGCAATCTGGTTTCCGAGCTGGTCACGGGTGCACCTCAGCCACGCTCAAGGTACTAAACTATATCATAACCGCCATCGATAAAATACAATACTGTGCAGCCGTCTTCATCGACCTGGCCAAGGCTTTCAACTCTGTCAATCACCATATCCTTATCGGCAGACTCAACAGCCTTGGTTTCTCTGACTGCCTCACCTGGTTCACCAACTACTTCTCAGACAGAGTTCAGTGTGTCAAATCGGAGGGCCTGTTGTCCGGACCTCTGGCAGTCTCACAGGGTTCAATACTCAGGCCGACTCTTTTCTCTGTATATATCAACGATGTCGCTTTTGCTGCGGGTGATTCCCTGATCCACCTCTACGCAGACGACATAATTCTGTATACATCTGGCCCTCCTTTGGACACTGTGTTAACTAACCTCCAAACAAGCTTCAATGCCATACAACACTCCTTCCGTGGCGTCCAACTGCTCTTAAAAGCTAGTAAAACCAAATACATGCTTTTCAACTGTTCGCTGCCCGCACCCACCCGCCCGACTAGCATCACTACTCTGGACGGTTATGTTCTAACTTAGAATATGTGGACAAGTACAAATACCTAGGTGTCTGGCTAGACTAAACTCTCCATCCAGACTCAAATTAAACATCTCCAGTCCAAAATTGAATCTAGAATCGGCTTCCTATTTCGTAACAAAGCCTGCTTCACTCATGCCGCCAAACATACCCTCGTAAAACTGACTATCCTACCGATCCTCGACTTCGTTGATGTCATTTACAAAATAGCTTCCAATACTCTACTCAGCAAACTGTATGCAGTCTATCGCAGTGCCATCCGTTTTGTCACCAAAACCCCATATACCACCCACCACTGCGATAACAACACGCACCCGTAGCATGCGCTCCAGCAGGTATATCTCACTGGTCGTCCCCAAAGCTAACACCTCCTTTGGCTGCCTTTCCTTACAGTTCTCTGCTGCCTATGACTGGAAGGAATTACAAAAATCGCTGAAGCTGGAGACTTATATTTCCCTCACTAACTTTAAACATCAGCTGTCAGAGCAGCTAACCGATCGCTACAGCTGTGCATAGCCCATCTGTAAATAGCCCACCCAATCGATCTACCTCATCCCCATATTGTTTTTTACTTTTCTGCTCTTTTGCACACCAGTATTTCTACTTTCATATCATCATCTGCACATCTATCACTCCAGTATTAATTTGCTAAACTGTAATTACTTCGCTACTATGGCCTATGTATTGCTTTACCTCCTCACTCCATTTGCACACACAGTATATAGACATGATTTTTTTATATTGTGTTATTGACTGTACGCTTGTTTATTCTATGTGTAACTCTGTGTTGTTGTTTGTGTCGCACTGCTTTGCTTTATCTTGGCCAGGTCGCAGTTGTAAATGAGAACTAATAATAAAAACCTTTCAAATATTCTAAGCCAGACCAGATAAACAAAACAGCCATCTATCTTGCCACAACCTAATCCATCAATTTTATCCCAAGACCCAACTTTGGGTCCCCATCACTAGGCAAACAGTAATTTAAGGAAATACCTAATCTGCAAAGGGATTTGTGGTTAGATTTTTACTTAAGTTGTTCTTATTTCTGTAAAGTACAAGTAACACTGTAATTACATTTATTTTTAGCTTTATTTAACTAGGCAAGTCATTTAAAGAACAAATTCTTATTTTCAATGACGACCAAAGAACAGTGGGTTAACTGCCTGTTCAGGGGCAGAACGACAGATTTGTACCTTGTCAACTCGGGGGATTGAATTTGCAATCTTCCGGTTACTAGTCCAACGCTCTAACCACTAGGCTACGCTGTCAAATACTGTAATACTTCAGCTTCCCAACAGAGAGCGGCGCATAATCAAAATATTTTGTATGTCTGGGAAAGTCATTGCAGTTGTAAAACAGTGGATGTCTTGTATTTGAAGTGTGTATTTCTCTATGTGTGGATTATAATAATATCTACAGTTCCCCATCTTCTCTTTTAACGGTGCAGCTGGAATCTTCCTAAATACTTATTTTACTTCCTCTCACCCAGCAAACACCAAATAGATCATTAAAGGTAGATTCAGCGATATGAGATAGATGCAGAAAGTAAATTGGGGCAATTTCTGCAAAACGCCAGTTGATCCTGGCATTGAATTTCTCCGCTATTTTGGTGCCGTCTACCTTGCAGCGCGAAATGAGCATATGCACATGCGCAGATACTGTGAGAGCGAAGTCCTTCATCTCACTCATGTCAATATCTGCTCGTGATTACGTCATTTCGCCGAGTCTACCTTTAATGGTTTCCGATTTCTACAGCTCCACTAGATGGAGGATCCATGACACATACTGTATCTTAAGGGAGGCTTCCTGCCAAATCCCAAGAAAAGATATCTGGTGGATTCAAAACCTAGTGATGAGTAAGATTGATATCTTGTAAAGTATCAAGTAAGTCAAAAAGTATCATACATTTTCCCAGTTTGCCTTTGGAACACATGTAATATAAAATTGGTCCAGAAGATACAGCAGAAATTGGAAACAGCTGACAAGCAATATCAGTTCACTCTCATAAGTCATAGTGGTTATAATAAGTACCATCTAACAGTGTGTTCCTACAGTAAACCTATTCATGTGTGTTACCAATTTATCTAAACATGTATAGGTATTTGATTTTTAGTAAGGACACTGTGAGAAAGTCATATGTTTAAAATGTTACTTAATTGACCTTTCTCTACTGTCAGACAGTCATATGTAAGGCACAATCCATTCTGAGGGACTCCCAGCATCCCTTGTTTGATGAATATACAGTATATTGCTTCCCTCAGAGAGCAGATACAGGCTCCCCAAGTTCAAAACAAACAGGTCAAAACTCTCCTTCATGCCAACTGCTATCAGCTTTCTCAATAAACTATATTAATACGGTTAGCTGTGTACATATCGCTGCATGTGTTGTTTTGATGTATATTTATTGCCATGTACTCTATGCTAAATTAATAGCCCGCTGGGGATAATAAAGAGTACTCTACAACAGATCTCAAAGGGGTGTGGAAACACAATCACCTAGATTAACAGGCTAGCAAGACAGAGGATGAGCAAGAGAATATGGTTTGTATGTTACAAAGAAAGTGGAAAAATACTGCACCAATATTTCAGTAAAGCAGTATAATAGCTAATAAGATAGAGTTAATAATTTGGTGGTGTCTGTTCAACAAATGTTGTGTGTTTAAGCAAATAGTATCACAACACCACCAATGTTTATTAGTCTGGTTTCACTTGACAAACTTTGTCAAGTGAAACTGAGGTGAAGTCTTCATCTCATGGTCTTGGCACACAATGTCAAGTCTGGGACATCATTTCGATACACAAGGTAAGGGTCTTGGAAAACAATGTCTCGGTCTGGGCCTTGGTCATGGACAAGAGGATGGTTTTTGTAGTCTCTCAACCCATGTGGTCGAGATACACCACTGAGTACCAGCTCTACCAGTATTTTAACTAACTCGGAGTGACAACTCAGAAGTGCAGGAAACTACATTTTTCCATATGGAAGCCAGACGGTGTGTTTCCCCCCCATTTTAACTGTCTTGGTCTGATCTATAGTATGGGTCTCTAGAGTCTTGGCTTCATCTCTGCGAGAAACATTACGTTTGTTTGAATCCTAACAGTCTGAGAAACATTGTCCGATCGGCAAAACAACCAATATTTACAGGCAAGCACAACAGGTAAAGTTGAGACATGGTAGCGAATGGTTGCAATCAATTGCAATTGTGCTTGCTACTCACACAACATATTTGAAAGCTCACAAGCATTAAAAAAGTTGTTTTATTACATACATATAACTAATACACATATGTATAGCCTACTGCACCAATTACAAGAAAATGCAATCATGATTAAGTATAGCCTACATCTGAACAATATACATTACTAGAGTTTAGGTTAAAGACTAGGCCTAGTCATACAATCAGCATGAGGTAATCAATCTTTTCTCAGGGATGTACGAGCTGTGACCTCGGTATGTATGAAGAGTTATGGAAACATACAAGATATTTGGATAAACAAGGCATTCAAACAGTGTGGTAGGTAAGCAGCGGTAAGTGAGGCACACAAACATTTTGGTTTATTCTGGTAAAAGGTTTATCAGAATAGCTGGTATTCAGCTCATTTCCTGTGGAAAGTTCTCCATTTGAAATGTAACCAGTCACATGCCATCTAACATGAGACCTCACTTGGACAAAAAACTCAAATCTTTAGGCTTAAAGGTTAGAAATTAAACTATGTTGGCATGTTTTTTAGCTACAGTTGTGTGTGGTGCTATGTATGTGTGTGTGTGAGTGAAACAGAGTTTACATGCCCTCACAATTATATTCCTGTGTATGCGTGTGTCTCTGGATGGGCTCATCTCTTCTCTTCCACCAGCATCTGGAGCCTGTCCTCTCTGTAGTGAGGGGTACTCTGGCCAGTCTCAATGGCCTCACAGTCATCTGTAAAATACACTAGGTCCTGTGGGGAGGTCAAACAGTCACACTAAGGCATACACGACATCTCCAACGGCAGAATGTGGATGCACAGCTGACTGAAATGTCAACAGATAATAAACTACAGAAGCAATTATCAGAAATGCTCCAACTCTTGTGGTCATTGTCGTTATATAACGGTTGGCAAGACAGCACAAACAGACCTGGAACCAGGCTAGTTATTCCCTGCACCACATACAGAGTAGGCTATGACAGACCTTTTTTTTTCTTAAAAAATGAATTATTCTGGCTATGAGAGACAGCATGGTTCATTCCTCTGCAGAGCTGAGCAGACATACCCGATAACAGATTCTGTTGATGATTCTGTACAGGTTGGTGACTTTCTGCTTCAACAACACAATCCTGGGTCGCTCTCTGCAGTACTGTGTAGGAAGGTTCTCCATGACATAGAGGAAGTCACGGAGCTTGGTATTGATGCACGAATTCTATAGGGAAATAATAGTGGCATTGTAAATCCTATAGCTCAATGGATATTCTACTATTTTGAATGAAAAAGTTTCACATAAACAGGTTCAGTTACTGAGGTACAACAATGTTATTATATGAATTTAAATTAATTGGCAAGATATGTTTTTAAGCTTTTGTTGGCATCCAACAACATTATGGAATGTATGCATCTTCTAGTCTACGGCAAACGTAGATATTGCATCACCAACTCATTACAGTTGCTGCAACATAACCCAATGAGACATCAAATATGATGCAGGTTCATTGTCAAACATTTGTTAAATACTGACGTTTGAGAATCAACCTTTTGTTCACATCAACAGGATGATGTTGAACTATAACAACTCACTTGCACATCCAGAAACATCTTGGGCAGAATCTCAACGCATGTTTTCTGCAAAAGAAAAAGTTACAATTAGAAAACATTTGGATACATTAGGAAACTGTTTTATCAAATCAATAATGTAATTTGGAATAGCTCACCGTGCGATGAAAATTGTGTAGTTTTCCCAAAAGGCCTACTATTTCCTTGCTCAAGCCGAGCACTCGGGAATAGCATGTCGGTGGTGCACAGTCAGCCAACCAAATAAAACTGAAGAAACACAACAAAAGTGCGAGTCTCATCTTTCAATCGTTGTTGCGTCGGTCAAAACAAGCTTATTGTGTTGGGGCAACTAGGTAAGAGCTTTACAACACGAGTGTGCTTCGCCCAGCACCTTTGCAGATTATAGTTGGACCGAAAAAAAAAAGTAATGATGACGTCGAAGAAAAATATTTCACTCTTCATTACATTTTGGAAACAAGTGTATGGAATATGATACGCCGTTTGGGTCTTTGCGTGTCAAAAATGATACACGTCAAATAACACTTTAATGCGCAACAAAGTGCATCATCCCATTTTGTAACAATCAAAATGTATTAATGCATATTTAATGCATATGGTTTCTTCTTCTTTTTGGATTTAATATAGCTGTTGGCAGCCAACTTTATAGCATTATTAAAACCTACCTAACACCATACCGGATTCGCGAAAATGTATTTTGTCCCCCAACAAACTCCATCACGACATGCAGGTTGAAATATCAAACCGAGGTAAAGACAGTTTCAAGTTGGATATTCTACGGATATTAGCCTGTAGTTTTCCTTGTAACACGGAACCAATACAGGCGCCATCGTGCATACATTTATTTTGTCCCCCAACACCAAACGCGATCCCGACACGCAGGTTAAAATATCAAAACAAACTCTGAACCAATTATATTAATTTGGGGAACGTCACGACTTCCACCGAAGGTGGCTCCTCTCCTTGTTCGGGCGGTGCTCGGCGGTCGTCGTCACCTACCTGCTGCCACCGATTCATTTTTCGTTTGTGTCTGTTTGTATTGTTTACACCTGTGTCTTATTAGTTGATTTCGGTGGGTATATTTACCTCCGCTAGTCTTTGTGCGGGATTGTTTCCTGTGGGGTGTGTGTCTGCACCAAGGGGTTTCTTTTCTCACGGTAGTTGTGCGGTTTGGTATTGAGTTTAGGAGTAGAGGTTTCTCCTCCGTGTGTAGTGCTTTATTCACTGTGTGTGTGTGGCAACCTCGTTTGGGCGTGTTTCAGTCCCATGTTGTAGTTGTGCCGTTTGGTATTGAGTTTAGGAGTAGAGGTTTCTCCTCCGTGTGTAGCGCTTTATTCCCTGTGTGTGTGGTAACCTTGTTTGGGGTGTTTCAGTCCCATGTTGTAGTTGAGTTGGGACTGCTCAATAAACTATTTTGCCACTGGGATTTCCTTGCTCTCTTGCTCAGGATTCCTGCATCTCCCTCCATTAGGAAGCACGTAACAGAATCCCGCACCCCCCTATGGAATCAGCAGGAGCTGACACGCTCTCCACTTCTATGGAGCAGGAGCGCGTGCAACACCACACCGCCGTTCTCCATCGTCTCGGGACTGCTATGGATCAAGTGATGGCGATGATGAAGAGACGGGAGAGAGGTGGCCTGCCTGCGCCTTCACCGGCCACACTCCAACCAGCACCACCACCTTCTCCCAGCGGTATTCGGCTCGCGCAGTACGATGGGTCTTCTGCCGGGTGCAAGGTTTTTTTTCTCCAGCTGGAGCTTTACATGGCAACTGTGCACCCGACTCCTTCGGGAAGTGAGGGCGTGAATGCCCTCGTCTCCAGACTCGGCGAGGGACCACTACCCAGAGTTTACCCGCCGCTTCCGGTCCGTGTTGTTCGGCCTCCCGAGGGTCGAGCGGCGGGTGGGCGTCTGTTCCATCTATGGCAGGAGACGAGGAGCGCTCAAGACTTTGCGCTGGAGTTCAGGACCTTGGCCACAGGCACAGGGTAGAACAACAGGGCCCTGATTGACCACTATAGGTGCAGCTTATGTGAGGACGTCCGCAGGGAGCTAGCATGTAGAGACGCTACCCTCACCCTGGACCAGCTAGTGGACATGTCCATCAGGTCGGACAACTTGCTGGCTATGCGCGGGCGTCCGGCTCGGGTCCTGTTGGTTCCACCCCCCCAGCCTCCGCTCCAACCCTCATGGAGTTAGGGTGTGCTGCAGCGAGGGCGATCGGAGGAGGAGCCTCCTCCTAAACTGGGTGTGGTCGGAGAGGGCACACTGCCAACAGGTGCTGGAGGAGCTCGTCTTGGCGTCCAGACGGCAGGCCAAGTACTGTTCGGGCACCCCAGGTGAGTCAGCACCAGGCTCACCCAGAGCCCCCTGTTGGTCACATGTATGAGTTTTTTCCCCATTCCCAGCATAAGGCGCTAGTCGATTCAGGCGCAGCGGGAAATTTCATGTACTGCGGTTTTGCGCATATGTTAGGGATTCCCCTGGTTCAGATGGACAAACCATTCCATGTGCACTCCCTAGAGAGTCGACCATTAGGGTCAGGGGTGGTCAGGGAGGCCACGGCTCCACTGGACATGTTTATACAGGGTGGTCACAAGGAATCTCTTCCTCATTGATTCACCTGCGTTTCCAGTGGTTCTGGGGATTCCCTGGTTGGCCTTTCACAACCCCATTTTTCGTGGCAACAGAGGGCTCTAAAGGGGTGGTCAGAGGAGTGCTCAGGTAGGTGTGTGGGAGTTTCCATTGGTGCAACAACGGTGGAGAGTCCAGACCAAAACTCCATCGTGCACGTTCCCCCCCGAATATGCCGATTTGGCTGTCGCCTTCTGTAAAAAGAGGGCGACCCAATTACCACCCCATCGATGAGGGGATTGTGCGATTAAACCTCCAGGTAAAAGCCGCACTTCCCAGGTGTCACGTGTATCCCCTGTCACAGGAGGAGGCGGTGGCTATGGAAACATGTCTGAAACAGCAGAGGGAACACCCCCCCCATCCATATCGATGGAACAGTAGTGGAGAGGGTAGCAAGTTTTAAGTTCCTCGGCATACACATCACAGACAAACTGAATTGGTCCACTCACACAGACAGCATCGTGAAGAAGGCGCAGCAGCGCCTCTTCAACCTCAGGAGGCTGAAGAAATTTGGCTTGTCACCAAAAGCACTCACAAACTTCTACAGATGCACAATCGAGAGCATCCTGGCGGGCTGTATCACCGCCTGGTATGGCAACTGCACCGCCCTCAACCGTAAGGCTCTCCAGAGGGTAGTGAGGTCTGCACAACGCATCACCGGGAGCAAACTACCTGCCCTCCAGGACACCTACACCACCCGATGTCATAGGAAGGCCATAAAGATCATCAAGGACATCAACCACCCGAGCCACTGCCTGTTCACCCCGCTGTCATCCAGAAGGCGAGGTCAGTACAGGTGCATCAAAGCTGGGACCGAGAGACTGAAAAACAGCTTCTATCTCAAGGCCATCAGACTGTTAAACAGCCACCACTAACATTGAGTGGCTGCTGCCAACACACTGTCAATGACACTGACTCAACTCCAGCCACTTTAATAATGGGAATTGATGGGAAATGATGTAAATATATCACTAGCCATTTTAAACAATGCTACCTTATATAATGTTACTTACCCTACATTATTCATCTCATATGCATACGTATATACTGTACTCTATATCATCGACTGCATCCTTATGTAATACATGTATCACTAGCCACTTTAACCATGCCACTTGGTTTACATACTCATCTCATATGTATATACTGTACTCGATATCATCTACTGTATCTTAACTATGCTGCTCTGTACCATCACTCATTCATATATCCTTATGTACATATTCTTTATCCCCTTACTCTGTGTATAAGACAGTAGTTTTTTGGAATTGTTAGTTAGATTACTTGTTCGTTATTACTGCATTGTCGGAACTAGAAGCACAAGCATTTCGCTACACTCGCATTAACATCTGCTAACCATGTGTATGTGACAAATAAAATTTGATTTGATTTGATGTCTCTGAATCTCCGAGGCAGGGGTATATTCGGTCCTCCATGTCACCCGCCTCCTCAAGTTTCTTTTTTGTGAAGAAGAAGGAGGGAGGTCTGCGTCCGTGCATTGACTATAGAGATCTAAATTTTATCATGGTGGGGTACAGTTACCCGCCACCGCTCATCGCTACGGAGTCATTTCACAGAGCACGCTTATTCACAAAACTGGATCTCAGGAGCGTGTATAACTTGGTGCGTATCTGGGAGGTAGATGAGTGGAAGACAGCGTTTAGTACCACGTCCGGCCATTATGAGTACCTTGTCATGCCGTATGGGTTGAAGAATGGCCCAGCAGTCTTCCAATCCTTCGTAGACGAGATGATTCTCAGGGACCTGCACGGGCAGGATGTGGTGGCGTATATCGATGACATTCTGATATATTCCGCCACATGCGCCGCGCATGTGTCTCTGGTGCGTAGAGTACTTGGGCGACTGATGGAGCATGACCTGTACTCCAAGGCTGAGAAATGCGTGTTCTCCCAACAGGCCGTCTCCTTCCTGGGTTATCGCATTCCCACATCAGGGTTGGTGATGGAGTGTGACCGCATTGCAACCGTGCGTAATTGGCCGACTCCCACCACAGTAAAGGAGGTGCAGCGGTTTTTAGGGCTTGCCAATTACTACCGGAGGTTTATCCAGGGTTTTGAGCAGGTGGCTGCTCCCATTACCTCACTGCTGTAGGGGGGACCGGTGCGTCTGCGGTGGTCGGCTGAGGCAGACAGAGCGTTTTGTTGCTTGAGGAATCTGTTTACCGAGGCTCCCGTGTTGGCTCATCCTGGATCCCTCTTTGGCATCCATGGTGGAGGTGGACGCATCCGAGGCTGTGATTGGAGCCGTGCTCTCACAGCGCTCGGGCTCGCCCCTGAAGCTTCGCCCCTGCGCTTTCCTTTCGAGGAAGCTCAGCCTGGTGGCGCGAAACTATGACGTGGGGGACTGGGAGTTGCTGGCTGTTGTAAAAGCCCTGAAGGTATGGAGACATTGGCTTGAGGGGGCTCAACACCCTTTCCTCATCTGGACCGACCACCGTAATCTGGAGTACATCAGGGCGGCGAGGAGACTGAACCCTCGCCAGGCAAGGTGGGCCATATTTTTCACCAGATTCAGATTTACGATATCGTATAGACCAGGTTCCCAGAACGCTAAGGCAGACGCACTGTCCCGTCTGTACGATACAGAGGAGCGTTCCATCGATCCCACCCCCATTCTTCCGGCCTCTTGTCTGGTGGCGCCGGTGGTTTGGGAGGTGGCCGCGGACATCGAGCGGGCATCTCGGGTCAGAGCCTACTCCACCTCAGTGTCCAGCTGGACGGAGGTACGTCCCGCTTGGTGTTCGTGTTTCGGTGGGCGCACACGTTACCCCCCTCAGGTCTTCCGGGTATCGATAGGACGGTGCGAAGCCTTACGGAGAAATACTGGTGGCCCACTTTAGCTAAGGACGTGAGGGTCTATGTCTCCTCCTGTTCAGTGTGCACTCAGTGCAAGGCTCCTAGACACCTGCCCAGAGGGAAGTTACAACCCCTCGCCGTTCCACAGCGGCCTTGGTCACACCTGTCGGTAGACTTCCTGACCGATATTGCAATTGACCTTGTGCTTTTCAGGTAAAATAACAACTCAATGTTTATGTCCCAGGACAAATTAGCTAGCAACAGCAAGCTAGCTACATAGGACAAATTAGCTAGCAAGTGCAATCTAGCTAGCTAAATTGCCATAAATGTTTACTGCTTTTCGACCTGTCCCTGTTACGTGCCTCTTAACGGAGGGAGGTGCAGGAATCAGGAGCAGGAGAGCAAGGAAATCCCAGTGGCAAAATAGTTAATTAACCAGTCCCAACTCAACTACAACTACAACATGGGACTGAAACACGCCCAAACGAGGTTGCCACACACACAGGGAATAAAGCGCTACACACGGAGGAGAAATCTCTACTCCTAAACTCAATACCAAGCGGCACAACTACCGTGAGAAAAGAAACCCCTTGGTGCAGACACGCACCCCTAATTACGTAACCACAGAGAACAATCTCGCACAAAGACTAGCAGGCAGTGGAGGTAAATATACCCACCGAAATCAACTAATAAGACACAGGTGTAAACCGCCCGAACGGTGAGAGGAGCCACCTTCGGTGGAAGTAGTGACATTACCCCCACCCGACGCGCGGCTCCCACAGCATGCTGACGCTGGCCTCGAGGACGACCCGGAGGACGAGGCACAGGGCGATCCGGATGGAGGCGGTGAAACTCACTCAGTAGAGATGGGTCCAAGACGTCCTACACCGGCACCCAGCATCTCTTCTCCGGACCGTACCCCTCCCAATTCACGAGGTACTGATGGCCTCTCACCCGACACCTCCAGTATGGATCACACTGTGTACACCGGGGCCCCCTCGATGTCCAGGGGGGGCGGAGGGACCTCCTGCACCTCAGCATTTCAGGTAAAATAACAACTCAATGTTTATGTCCCAGGACAAACTAGCTAGCAAGTGCAAGCTAACTAGCTAAATTGCCATAAATATTTAATGCTTTTCGACCTGTCCCCAAATTAGTATAATTGGTTCAGAGTTTTTTTTATATCTTAATCTGCGTGTCGTGATCGTGTTTGGTGTGGGGGGACAAAATACAGTCATCTATGCACGCAGGCAGTTTGGGTTCAGAATTGATGGGAATTAATGTAAAATATATCACTAGCCACTTTATAATATAATGTTTACATACCCTACATTATTCATCTCATATGTATACGTATATACTGTACTCTGTCATCTACTGCATCTTTATGTAATACATGTATCACTAGCCACTTTAAACTATGCCACTTTGTTTACATACTCATATGTATATACTGTACTCGATATCTACTGCATCTTGCCTATGCCGCTCTGTACCATCACTCATTCATATATCTTTATGTACATATTCTTTATCCCTTTACACTTGTGTGTATAAGGTAGTAGTTTTGGAATTGTTAGTTAGATTACTTGTTGGTTATTACTGCATTGTCAGAACTAGAAGCACAAGCATTTCGCTACACTCGCATTAACAATTTGCTAACCATGTGTATGTGACAAATACATTTGACTTTATTTGATTTACCTGCCTAAAGACAAAGCCTGCAACTATCTGACTATTTTATATTACTTGCTGACTATTTCAACAAAATTATTATAAATAATTCTGTTCATTTTTATCATACCATCAGTGAGTAACATACTGGTGCGACATTTAAGACCACATAGCAGAATCTAACAGGGTCCCCCCTACCCTGGTCCCAGATCTGTTTATGCTGTTTTGGCCATTGTCATCTGTAATGACTTATTTGTTTCTTGTCACACCAAACAGATCTGGGACCAGGCTTGGGGTACAGTATAGGACCAGTAGGAATCTTCTGTACCCAGAATTGATCCTATGACCAATTTTTAGACGACCAACCCGGACCAACAAACTCAGCGTTGGTCGTCTAAAACCACCAACAAACTCAGGGTTGGTCGTCTAAAACCACCAACAAACTCAGGGTTGGTCGTCTAAAACCACCAACAAACTCAGGGTTGGTCCGTGGGGGCCACCGACCCATTCTTCAGATTAAGGAAGTTCCTCTTCTTCCTCTTCCTGTTGGTGGCTCCCGTGGTGTTCTGGGGTTCCAGCGGGGTGCGGAACACAAACACCCTCTCCCCCGTAGTGGGGATGTCCAGTACTACTGCATCGTTTCCCAGGCCAGAGGTGGAGGGTTTTGCTGCAGTAGTAGAGTCAAACACAGTTTCACTGTCCTCCTCTACTCCTCCTCCCACTGAAATCAGAACAACGTCTTGGAGCTGTTCCGAGGTTGTGGTTTGGCTCATTCCAGTCGCGACTGGTTTGGGAGTGGGTTGTTGTGGAGTGGGTCGAAGAACTCCCTCCCTCCCTCCCCTTTTCCTGGACCAACACTTGAATGACGTCCCTGGGAGCCTCAGGTCTGGGTTTGAGGAACAGCCTCTCCAGCAGGCTCTGCCTCTTCTCCTGAAACCTGGAAAATGAAGATCATGACATTTCATTAGGAATTCTGAAGCACCTACAGTGCATTCGGAAAGTATTCAGACCCCTTCACTTTTTCAACAATTTGTTACGTTACAGCCTTATTCTAAAATGGATTAAATAACATTTTTTTACTCATCAATCTACACACAATACCCCAAAATTACAAAACTAAAACAGGTTTTTAGAAATATTTGCAAAAGTATAAAAAATAAAAAACAGAAATACCTATTTACATAACTACTCAGACCCTTTGCTATGAGACTTCGAAATTGAGCTCAGGTACATGCTGTTTCCATTGACCATCATTGAGATGTTTCTACAACTACAACTTGATTGGAGTCCACCTGTGGTAAATTCAATTGATTGGACATGATTTGGAAAGGTCCCACAGTTGGCAGTGCATGTCAGAGCAAAAACCAAGCCACGAGGTCAAAGGAATTGACCGTAGAGCTCTGAGACAGGATTATGTCGAGGCACAGATCTGGGGAAGGGTACCAAAACATTTCTGCAGCATTGAAGGTCCCCAAGAACACAGTGGCCTCCATCACTCTTAAATGGAAGAAGTTTGGAACCACCAAGACCCTTCCTAGAACTGTCCGACCAGCTAAACTGCGCAATCAGGGGAGAAGGGCCTTGGTCAGTGAGGTGACCAAGAACCCGATGGTCACTGACAGAGCTCCAGACTCCCTCTGTGGAGATGGGAGAACCTTCCAGAAAGACAACCATCTCTGCAGCACTCCACCAATCACGCCTTTATGGTAGAGTGGCCAGATGGAAGTCACTCCTCAGTAAAAGGCACATGACAGCTCGTCAGGAGTTTGCCAAAAGGCACCTAAAGGACTTTCAGACCAGGAGTGGCTTCAGGACAAGTCTCTGAATGTCCTTGAGTGGCCCAGCCAGAGCCTGGACTTTAACCCGATTGAACATCTCTGGAGAGACCTGAAAATAGCTGTGCAGCGATGTTCCCCATCCAAGCTGAAAGAACTTGAGAGGATCTGCAGAGAAAAATGGGAGAAACTCCCCAAATACAGGTGTGCCAAGCTTGCAGTATCATAACCAAGAAGACTCAAGGCTGTAATCGCTGCCAAAGGTATTTCAACAAAGTACTGAGTAAAGGGTCTGAATACTTATGTAAATGTAATATTTTGCAAGAATAAAAAAATAACTGTTTTGATTTGTCCTTATGAGGTATTGTGTGTAGATTAATGAGGAAAACCCCCAATTTATTCAATTTTAGAATGAGGAAGTAACGTAACAAAATGTGGAAAAAGGGGTCTGGATACTTTCTGAATGCACTGTAATTAGCACACATACCCATAGGTTCAATTCAATTAGGGTTCACAGAATTGGGTTCACAAAGGCTTTTGTTATTTTTATTAGTGGGACCAAAATGGATGTACCACTCAATGTCGCTATGCTTTATCATTATTGAGGTATTAACCTTTTTAAATTCACACAGACCCACCTGTCCTCGTTAGCATTGTATTGATAAGTTTAAGAGGGAGATAGAGAAACACAGCTGCATGTGAGCTCCTGCTTTTTTCAGCATGTTTTTACAAAAAGATAAACTTGGATTTTTTGGCAGGGACATATACATTATGCTACCCTCCATAGCACAACATTCACTCCAGATCAAACTAACCAACATACAAATTGATTTTGGACAAAATTACCGGGAAGGTTTCCTACTACCAAGGATTCCTTTTTCCAAGCTATACAGTGGGTGCTCTGGCAAACAAACAGCAGAGACCTGAGGACACCATCCAACCTGGAACTGAGTGAGTAATGTTTGGTCTGATGCTATATTTAAAGCCAAGAAAAAATAATATAAATACATTACAATGATATATATTTTACTTTATGGGGACTGAATGCTAAGTTAAAGCTGCAATGCTTGCTAGGACAGAACAGATACAACTTCAATTAGCAATGAGGTGTGAAGTAAGAGGTGTCAAAGCCTTTGAGCCCAACAATTGCAGGAGTCAATGCCTTTGAAGCCACCTTCCGCTGTTCAGAGACCATCCACTGTTTTTTTCTACAAGAAATCTGCCTCCAGAAAAAAGCTTCTCCCAAGTGGGTGTGACACCTACTTCCGTTGCCTACTGCACTGCTGCTTGGATTACACCTGGCGAGCTGTTCACCGTCTGCCCTGGCCTGTCTCCCCCTGTCTGGTACAGGTACCCTCGCTACACTCCACCCTCTCTCCCGAGCTTTCGCTTACCTCCAGTACACACGCATTGTTGAGGCGAGTGACTCTGAACTTACAATGGCTAGCACAAAGTCGTTATATGTTTTTCTTGTAACTTATGCTATTTGCCTCTTGACTCCTGCATGCTTTGTTGACTATGAACTTTCTTGTTCACCCAACTGTGGGACAGACTATGTTTGTTCTCACACTTGGGTCTCTGACTCTCTATTGACTACACAGACTCTTGGCCTCCCATCCTATTCTAACCACCTCTCGGCTGCTTTGTATTCATGTTACCTGATGAAATTGCTGTACAATATGATCTTGTTGCCATCTAATGCACATTCAAATGTCATAAATCAACACTGCAGAGCTCTCCCTGTCATATGCAGTGCCATGATTGTATTACTGCTGCTGATATCTGGAAATGTGCATGTACACTCTGGCCCATCTACTGTTGCTAGCCCCAATTCTGACTTGTGCTCTGGTATCTGCTTCACTGATTTCTGCTCTCGTAAAAGCCTGGGTTTTCTGCACGTTAACACTAGAATCGTATTACCTAAAATGTATCAACTGAAAGTGTGAGTTAACAGCTCAAATCCAGATGTGTTGGTCATTACTGAGACACGGTTAAGGAAGAGTGTTTTGAATACTGATGTTAACCTTTCTGGTTATAACCTTTTTCGGCATAACAGATCTTCCAAAGGGGGTGGAGTGGCAATCTTTACCAAGGATCACTTTCAGATGATTTTCAGCTGATTTTTGTTGACTGTTGTTAGGTGTTACTGTCCTTCATCAGCACTGGCCTGTACCCTATCTGCCCTAAGCTCTCTCCTGGCCCCTTACACTGAGTCTGAAATTGTCCTGCTAGGTGACCTAAACTGGGACATGCTTAAACTTCTTATGGCTTGAGGGCAGTATTGAGTAGCTTGGATGAATAAGGTGCCCAGAGTAAACTACCTGCTAATCAGTCCCAGAAGCTAGGATATGCATATTATTAGTAGATTTGGATGGAAAACACTCTGAAGTTTCTCAAACTGTTTGAATGATGTCTGTGAGTATAACATAACTCATATGGCAGGCAAAAACCTGAGAAAAATGAAACCGGGAAGTGGGAAATCTGAGGTTTGTAGTTTTTCAACTCTTTGCCTATCCAAGATACAGTGTAAATTTGGTCCGATTGCACTTCCTAAGGCTTCCACTAGATGCCAACAGTCTTTCGAACCTTGTTTGAGGCTTCTACTGTGAAGGAGGAGAGAATGAGAGCTGATTGAGTAAGAGGTCTGCCAGAAGGCCATGAGATCATTCAGGCGTGCTCCTGTGAGAGGTAGCTGCGTTCCATTGCATTTCTAATGACAAAGTAATTCTCTGGTTGAAACATTATTGAAGTTTATGTTAAAAACATCCTAAAGATTGATTCTATACCTAAAGATTGATTCTATACATCGTTTGACATGTTTGGATCTTTAAAATTTTTAAACTTTTGGCGCCCTGCACTTTCTGGCCTGATCCCGTTAACGGGATCTCGTAAGGGAATTTGGATTTGTGAATTAAAGGCGCGAACAAGAAGCCTGCAGTGAGCCTCAGGAAGCAAGGGGCTAGCCTAGTGGTTAGAGCGTTGGACTAGTAACCGGAAGGTTGCAAGTTCTAACCCCCGAGCTGACAAGGTACAAAATCTGTCGTTCTGCCCCTGAACAGGCAGTTAACCCACACGCATACTCAGGCTGACTGGCTCTCATTCGGGCAAATGAGAAATAAGTGCACTCAGGCTATCCGGAAGGCCAAAGTTTAAGAGAGGGTCTCTCTCTATGGGTCTAACCCCAAGAAGTTCTGGAAAACGGTTAAAGACCTGGAGAATGAACCATCTTCCTCACAGCTGCCCATGTCCCTTAATGTTGATGATGTGGTTGTTACTGACAAGGAGCACATGGCTGAGCACTTTAATCACCACTTCATTGAGTCAAGATTCCTATTTGACTCAGCCATGTCTCCTTGCCTGTCCAACATCTCATCTCCCTCCCCTTCTAATGCGACTAGCCCCGATGCCCCTCCCTCTTTTTCCCCTGCCCCGCTACAAAGTTTCTCCCCAAAAAAACATCTGGGTCAGATGGTTTAGACCCTTTCATCTTTAAGGTTGCTGCCCCTATCATTGGGAAAGCCTATCTCTGACCTTTTAAACTTGTCGCTCCTCTCTGGGAAGGCAGCCACAGTGCATCCTTTATTTAAAGGGGAGATCAAGCGGATCCTAACTGTATAGGTCAATTTCTATTTTGCCCTGTTTATCAAAAGTGCTGGAAAACCTTCAATGATCAACTGACTGGCTTTCTTGATGTCTATAGTATCCTCTCTGGTATGCAATCTGGTTTCCGCTTAGGTTATGGATGTGTCACTGCAACCTTAAAGGTCCTCAATAATGTCACCGTTGCCCTTGATTCTAAGCAATATTGTGCTGCTATTTTTATTGACTTGGCCAAAGCTTTTGATACGGTAGACCATTCCATTCTTGTGGGCCGGCTAAGGAGTATTGGTGTCTCCGAGGAGTCTTTGGGCTGGTTTGCTAACTACCTCTCTCAAAGAGTGCAATGTATAAAGACAGAACATCTGCTGTATCAGCCACTGCCTGTCACCAAGGGAGGACCCCAAGGCTCGATCCTAGGCCCCAAGCTCTTTTCAATTTACATCAACAACATAGCTCAGGCAGTAGTACTCTCTCTTATCCATTTATATGCAGATGATACAGTCTTATACTCAGCTGGACCCTCCTGGATTTTGTGTTAAATGCTCTACAACAAAGCTTTCTTCGTGTACAACAAGCTTTCTCTGCCCTTAACCTTGTTCTAAACACCTCCAAAACAAAGGTCATGTGATTTGGTAAGAAGAATGCCTCTTTCCCCACAGGTGTGATTACTACCGCTGAGGGTTTAGAGCTTGAGGTAGTCACCTCATACAAGTACTAGATAGTACACTGTCCTTCTCTTAGCACATATCGAAGCTGCATGCTAAAGTTAAATCGATACTTGGTTTCCTCTATCGTAATCTCAACTCTTTCACCCAGCTGCCAAACTAACCCTGATTTAGATGACCATCCTACCCATGCTAGATTACGGAGACGTAATTTATAGATTGGCAGGTAAGGGTGCTCTCGAGCGGCTAGATGTTCTTTACCATTCGGCCATCAGATTTGCTACCAATGCTCCTTATAGGACACATCACTGCACTCTATACTCCTCTGTAAGCTGGTCATCTCTGTATACCCTTTCGCAAGACCCAATGTTTGATGCTTATTCATAAAACCTTCTTAGGCCTCACTCCTACCTACCTATCAGCCCTCATCCTCCACCTGTTCTGCCAGTCACATTCTGTTAAAGGTCCCCAAAGCACACACATCCCTGGGTCGCTTATCTTTTCAGTTTGCTGCAGCTAGTGACTGGAAAGAGCTGAAAAAAAACACTCAAACAATTTGATCTCAATCTCTTCATTCAAAGACACAATCAAGGACACTCTTACTGACAGTTGTGGCTGCTTCGTGTGATGTATTTCTGTCTCTACCTTCTTGCCCTTTGCTGTTGTCTGCACCCAATAATGTTTGTACCATATTTTGTGCTGCTACCATGTTGTGTTAGTACCATATTGTTGTCATGTTGTGTTGCTACCCTGCTGTGTTTTTGTCTTAGGTCTCTCTTTATATAGTGTTGTGGTGTCTCTTTTGTCATGATGTGTGTTTTGTCCTATATCTTACTTTTTTTTTATCCCAGCTCCCGTCCCCGCAGGAGGCCTTTTCCCTTTTGGTAGGCCGTCATTGTAAATAAGAATTTGTTCGTAACTGACATGCCTAGTTAAATAAAGGTTAAATAAAAAATCTAAATGGTCAATATTCTGAAAATTTAATTGGGGCCTTAGATAAAGTGTATCCACATTGGAAATAAAAGCTCCAGAAGAAAGTTGAGAGTCTTTGTCTTCCACTCACTGGTTTCGGTCCTGGTCCGTTGCGTGGGCTGAGAAATTCCTCTCCACCATATCCTCCCTCAGTCTGACAAGCAGAGATTTACCTGCTCCCCCTGGCCACCTGAGAAAACAGCCCAGAACGGAGAAGGAAATTAACTCTCTAGTTATATCAAGAATACATCTACAATGCATCACATTTCCCTTGATGTGTTTTGATTTTTTAAAAATTGTACATGGTCCCTGTCAAATAAAAGTAAATACAAATACATGTAATTATATAAATGATTCACTTGAGGGCCAGGTTAACTAAGCAGATGGAGATGGACATTATGCTACTTAAGTTAACGTTCTCATGAACTTCCCTGAATAGACAGGCCAAGTCCCAGGCCAGGCGTCCTCAAACAAAGAGCATTATTCACATAAACAACAGAGTCCAAACAGAATGTTGGCCAGGCCAGACAGGACGTTGACAGAAGTGTTCCATGCTCCTAGCCAATGTATCATAGGCAGATGGGAACATATGATGCACAGAAGTAGTATTCTTTCCTCCTCAGTGAGATCCCATTGATTGGTCTCACTACTTCGACAGTGCTGTAAACGTTCACATGTGTACAGAAATGCCAGCACCCCCCTGTATGATCAATAAAGTCTTAGCTTGCCACTAGATCCCTAAATTAATGCTGTTATGTTGAACCATTTCTTTGTAGTTTCTTTCAAATACTAGCCTTTGTGGCAGGCTATTTGTTTTACAGGTAGCTAGTTACAATGGCAAAAAGGGGCCATGTTCAAATTCCGTTGATAGGAGCCAAAATACATGATTCAACTGACATGATGAATGTGTCTTATAAGCCTTTAAGATGTGAAACAAACTACATTCAACGTTTACTGACAAACACATTGTGCTGGTGTGATTCACTGACAGACACCAGCCTAAACATATGGTGCACGGCACAAACTGCTCCAAGAGTTCTATTCCCTAGTGCAGTGGTTCCCAAACTTTTTATTGTCCCGTACCCCTTCAAACATTCAACCTCCAGCTGTGTACCTCCTCTGGCACCATGGTCAGCGCACTCTCAAATGTTGTTTTTTCCATCATTGTAAGCCTGCCACACACACACACACACACTATACAATACATTTATTAAACATAAGAATGTGTGAGTTTTGACACAGTGACAGGGAACAAATAATATTATAATAATCAACAATTTTGCTCTTTATTTAGCCATATATATAACCTTATTTGTTAATCAACAATTGTGAATAACTCACCACAGGTTAATGAGAAGGGTGTGCTTGACAGGATGCACATAACTCTGGGTTGGATTGTATTGGAAAGAGTCTCAGTCTTCATAATTTTCCACACAGCATGTGCCTGTATTTAGAGGGCCGAGAATCCACTCTCACATAGGTACGTGGTTGCAAAGGGCATCAGTATCTTTTTTTCTTTTTTGGAAATTTTACCCATTTTTCTCCCCAATTTCGTGGTATCCAATTGTTTTAGTAGCTACTATCTTGTCTCATCGCTACAACTCCCGTACGGGCTCGGGAGAGACGAAGGTTGAAAGTCATGCATCCTCCGATACACAACCCAACCAAGCCGCACTGCTTCTTAACACAGCGCGCATCCAACCCGGAAGCCAGCCGCACCAATGTGTCGGAGGAAACACTGTGCACCTGGCAACCTTGGTTAGCGTGCACTGCTCCCGGCCCGCCACAGGAGTCGCTGGTGCGCGATGAGACAAGGATATCCCTACCGGCCAAGCCCTCCCTAACCCGGACGACGCTAGGCCAATTGTGCGTCGCCCCACGGACCTCCCGGTCGCGGCAGGTTACGACAGAGCCTGGGCGCAAACCCAGGGTCTCTGGTGGCACAGCTGGCGCTGCAGTACAGTGCCCTTAACCACTGCGCCACCCGGGAGGCCTGGGCATCAGTATCTTAACAGCGCGATTTGCCAAGGTAAGAAACTCTGAGCGCAGCCCTATCCAGAAATCTGGCAGCGGCTTCTGATTCAATTCAATTTTCACAGAACCGCTTGTTGCCATTTTGATGTAGCTCTCTTGTTCAGATATCGGTAAGTGGACTGGAGACAGGGCATGAAAGGATAACGAATCGAGTTGTTTGTGTCATCCGTTTCGGGAAAGTATCTGCGTAGTTGCGCACCCAGCTCAAATAGGTGCTTGAGTAAGCTTGAGTTCATTTGCACACAAAAAATCATACAATGATGGAAAGACCTGTGTGTTTTCCTTTTTAATGCAGACAGAAAAGAGCTCTAACTTCTTAATCATAGCCTCAATTTTGTTCCACACATTGAATATAGTTGCGAAGAGTCCCTGTAATCCTAGATTCAGATCATTCAGGAGAGAAAAAAACATCACCCTGATAGGCCAGTTGTGTGAGAAACTCATCATCATGCAAGTGGTCAGACAAGTGAAAATTATGGTCAGTAAAGAGAACTTTAAGCTCGTCTCTCAATTAAAAAAAAAAAACGTGTCAATACTTTGCCCCTTGATTACCAGCGCACTTCTGTATGTTGTAAAAACCTCAAAAGGTCGCTGCCCATATCAGTGAATAATGCAGAAAATACACCAGAGTTCAGGGGCCTTGCTTTAACAAAGTTAACCATTTTCACTCTAGTGTCCAAAATGTCTTTCAAGCTGTCAGGCATTCCCTTGGCAGCAAGAGCCTCTCGGTGGATGCTGCAGTGTACCCAAGTGGCGTCGGGAGCAACTGCTCGCATGCACATTACCACTCCACTATGTCTCCCAGTCATGGTTTTTGCACCATCAGTACAGATATCAACACATCTTGACCACCAAAGTCCATTTGATATCACAAAGCTGTCCAGTACATTCAAATGTCCTCTCCTGTTGTCCTGTTGTCCTGGTTTCCAGTGGTTTGCAGAAGAGGACATCTTCCTTAATTGACCCCCCATAAATGTAATGGACATATAGCAGGAACTGGGACAGGCCCGCCACGTCTGTTTACTCATCCAGCTGTAATGCATATAATTCACTGCCTTGTATGTGAAGCAGTAATTGCTTCAATACATCTCCTGCCATGTCACTGATGCATCTTGAAACAGTGTTGTTTGATGAAGTCATTGTCTGTATAATTTTTTGGGCCTTTTCCCCCAGCATTGTCCCAGCCTCCAGTATTTATGCTGCAAAAGTTTATGTGTCAGGGGGCTAGGGTCAGTCTCTTATATCTTGAGTATTTCTGTCTTATCCAGTGTCCTGTGTGAATTTAAGCATGCTCTCTATTTCTTCTCTCTCAGAGGACCTGAGCCCTAAGACCATGCCTCAGGACTACCTGGCTCCTTGCTGTCCCCAGTCCACCTGGTCGTGCTGCTGCTCCAGTTTCAACTGTTCTTCCTGCGGCTATGGAACCCTGACCTGTTCACCAGACGTGCTACCTTGTCCCAGACCTGCTGTTTTCAACTCCCTAGACAGATACTCTGAATGATCGGCTATGAAAATCCAACTCACATTTACTCCTGAGGTGCTGCCCTGTTGTACCCTCTACAACCACTGTGATTTTTATTATTTGACCCTTCTGGTCATCTATGAACATTTGAACATCTTGGCCATGTTCTGTTATAATCTCCACCCAGCACAGCCAGAAGAGGACTGGCCACCCCTCATAGCCTGATTCCTCTAGGTTTCTTCCTAGGTTCCGGCCTGTCTAGGGAGTTTTTCCTAGCTAACGTGCTTCTACACCTGCATTGCTTGCTGTTTGGGGTTTTAGGCTGGGTTCCTGTACAGCACTTTGTGACATCAGCTGATGTAAGAAGGGCTTTATATATACACATTTGATTGATTGAAGAGATGCCATGAAATGAGAAGCACAACTAGTTTCCATTTCACAGTATTTCCCGAAACAACATTCAGCCCGAAACAACATTCAGACAAACACACACACACACACACACACACACACACACACACACACACACACACACACACTCACACACACAACATTTCTAAAAACTATATCCACAACCTGAACATGTACTATATAAATGCTTTTTCTGTTGCCCGTTTTAAAGCGTTTCCGTCTGTTTGTTCCTACTGAACGTAAATCAGATATAGGCTCTGGCTCACTAGCTTATCTGGTAGGTGAAGCAGTCATGCAGGAGACTCCTGGCCACAGTCTTCTCCAGCTCGCCCATCCTGGTGGCTTCCTCGTGTTCCTCGGAGAAGATCTTGTGCAGCTCTACTCTCCTCCACTCCACAATGTGCCTCTGGACCTTGGCAGCTTCCTCCTCGTGTCTCGCCAGCAGGGTGCGCTGGAGCTTCTCCAGGAGGGCACTGCATTGGAGGAGCTCCTGGAGAATCAACCAGACCTGAGTCAAAGAGAAGTGTGAAATACTTTATTTAGCCTGTCTAAATATAAATATATATTGTTTGCGCCATGGAGAGCTATTCAGTGTGCAGGCTTTTGCTCCAGTCCACACCTGCTTCAAATAATCACCTAACCATTGTCTTCAGCATTATTAGCTGAATCAGGGGGGGTTAGCGCAATGCTGGTGCAAAAGCCTGCACACCCACACTTTCCAGGAACAGTGTTAGCCAAGCCAGCCCTGGACTAGGGGGTTGGTTCTCCATCTGTGCCCGTAGGAGCCATTTCTGGCCTGTTTAACCAATTTCTTGTCCACAAGTCACATTGATCTCTACCTGAGCCAGTGATTTTTGGATTGGCGATAGCCCCTACAGACAGTACCTGTTGGCCGGCGTGCTGAAACAGCACCTCTGCCCGGGTTTCTCCTGGGCCTCTCTGCAGTGCTCCGCCGCCATCTGCTCCATGGTCTCCAGGTTACACTGGGCTGCCATGCACCATGTGCGCCTCCTTCAGCTTGCCCTCCAAGCCCATCAGCTGGCTGTGAAGCACGCTCAGGATGCGCTGCTCAGCCTGCTGGGACATGTGATTCTGAGAGCGCAGCGTGACCAGCAGGGTGGCGATCACATCCTTGTACATCTGAACATGGCTGCTCTCCAGACTGGAGGTAGCCCCCAGCAGGCTGTACCTTAACTTCTAAGCATCCTGACATAATGATGCTGACTAAATTGCAACTACTTCAGTCTAGTCAGAATATAAATATATCATATAAGCCTAGAGTATAAGACACAATTGTAATGAACACGAGGGGAGACAGAGAGCTGGTTTCAAGCGCAGGGCGCAGCAGGTGTTTATTACAAAGGACCACAGGAGGAGGCAGGTAGCTGGGTCCAGGGGCAGTTAGGTCATACACACTGGTCCAAAAGGACAACAGTACAGGCAGGGAAAAGGCTAGTAACGTAGTCTGGGGGAAATCCGTCAATGGGTAGATAACAGGAAATCCGATAGGCTAAAGTACAAGCAGGGAATAGGCAAAAGGCGTCGTTAGTGAGGCAGGCAAAAACTATCATACACGGGAGGAGTAAATCACAGGAAAAAACAGAGCTACGAAAGAAGTCAGCAAAGTGGACACCATGATTGGGGTGACTCTGAAAGTAGGTCATATGAGATATTTACATAATATTCAATATAGAGAAGGAAATTAGTATCAGGGTCATGGCCAAACCTGTGACCTGATAACTGTAATAAAACATCTGTAAGGTGAGGCAGGCTACTGTATTAAAAAGTCCATACTAAGTTACCTTGTCCATGGAGTTCACCCTTAGTGCTAAATTAGCCACCGCTGGACCAAACATACTGACGCCATTCTGTGGAGCGAGAACAGTTAAAGTTACCCTGAAATAATGCCTATCAGAGGAGGCTGGTGGGTGGAGCTATAGGATAATGAGTTCATTGTAAAGACTGGAATGGAATTAATGGAATGGTATCAAACACACGGAATCCACGTTTGACCCTGTTCCATTAATTCCATTCCAGCCCTTACAATGAGCTTGTCCTCCGATAGCTCTTCCCACCAGCCTCCTCTGATGCCTATGTACAGTAATGTAAAGTGTTTCAGATGACGAGAAGCAAAAAGAGCAAGTTAAATATGAAAAAATAAGTGTGAGTTCAGTACCAGTGAGGCATTGGAGAACATTAGGAGGGCTGACAGGTCCAGAATTTCACTCGTGACCATTGATGAGGCCAGTATACGTCACAACATAATGAGACCCAGCTGTAGAAACACAACCAAACCAATGTAAAAATCCATATCGTAATCATTCTCACAATGGTCATGTTTGATAGTTCAAGTGGAGCCTGAGGTCCTGTTCAGTGGGACACACTAGCAGAACCTTTTGAAACAGAAAACAAAAGTGAACCTAATCTGTTATTAGACAGGTTCAGGTGGTACCTAACCATTCATAATCTGTTATTAGACAGGTTCAGGTGGTACCTAACCATTCATAATCTGTTATTAGACAGGTTCAGGTGGTACCTAACCATTCATAATCTGTTATTAGACAGGTTCAGGTGGTACCTAACCATTCATAATCTGTTATTAGACAGGTGCAGGTGGTACCTAACCATTCATAATCTGTTATTAGACAGGTTCAGGTGGTACCTAACCATTCATAATCTGTTATTAGACAGGTGCAGGTGGTACCTAACCATTCATAATCTGTTATTAGACAGGTTCAGGTAGTACCGACCATTCAATCAAATGTATAATAAAAATGTACTCTTCTTGCGTTTTATAGCTACCTAACACAACCTGTGTGACAGAGGAGAGACAGATTTCTCATGACTTACAGTACCAGTTAAAAGTTTGGACACCTACTCATTCTAGTGTTTCTTTATTTGTACTATTTATACATTGTAGAATAATATTGAAGACATCAAAACTATGAAATAACACGTGGAATCATGTGGAAGCTAAAATAAAGCGTTAAACAAATCTAAATATATTTGATATTTTTCAAAGTAGCCACCCTTTGCCTTGATGACAGCTTTGCACACTTGGCATTCTCTCAACCAGCTATGAGTTAGTTACCTGGAATGCATTTCAATTAACATGCGTGTCTGGTTAAAAGATCATTTGTGGAATTTATTTCCTTCTTAATGCATTTGAGACAATCAGTTGTGTTGTGACAAGGTACGGGTGGTACACAGAAGATAGTCCTATTTGGCAAAAGACCAAGTCCATATTATTGTAAAATTGTAAAAAAAATAATTAAGAAAACCCTTGTATGAGTATCCAAACTTTTGACTGGTACTGTATACCTGGAATTGAGTCGATGGTGAAGGTCTGGAAGCCTTTCACCACCATCTCCCCCACTCTGAAAGAGTGCTATCTCAGATACGAAGTCCCTGATGGCCAGTTTAGACAGGTTGGTGCCCCCTGGAGGCCGAATGTTGTGGGTGAGCAGGAAGAACGTCAGATGGGGGAAATCAATCCCCGCCTCCACCCGTGTCCCAAAGGATCATATAGATAATAGTGCAATGGGAAATATGAGGACATGAGAGAGCGAGAGAAAAATATATATTGTGTTGAGTACATGATATGATAGCTGTGAAGTCTTCCACTTTGACTACAAATGTCGCGTGGGCACACGTATAGACTACCACAAAGCCGGTCTACATGAACAGTAACAAGCAATAAGCAAAGGAAGCCTGTCCGTTACACAGTCAAAAGGATTTACCTGGGCAAATTTGTGAAATGTGAGTCCAAACGCTGATGGCTGTGCATCACTCTGAAAATAAAGGAGAGCCGCACACTCTAGGAGCTCAGATGCAAAAATGTAATATCCTCAGGGTATAATCACAAACACTGCGGGATGATTCGTTTATATAGTGTCAAAAGACACACAGGTGTCTAATCATGTCCAAGAGTGGCCTAATATCATTGATTAATTCTCAAATATTAAAATGGCATACAAAGAACAGCATACAAAAAACAAATGGATAGCAAACGATCATAGATTCATTTTAGACTACACAAGCTACAAACAATTACAATGGCAAAGTCACAATATACTTATTTAACTTAAAGATTCTTGCTCCCTTCGGTCTCAACGTAGACTTTGATCTGAAGCCTTTCTAAGGATTATTGTGACTTTGCCATTGTAATTGTTTGTAAGCTTGTGTGAATGGCATGGAGTTTCATGATGGGTTACATTGTAGAACCCATACAAATTAAAAGGGAGGTGTTGTAGACGTTGCATCCGAAATATAGGCCTATATTCTAGTTGAAAATAGAGAATACAGTGACTTCCATGAAGAAATGTACCTGAAGAATTCGTTTGTGTCCTAAAACTTTCACTACTTCTGAAATCCGTTACATCTTTCATTCTCCTGCTACTGTGACCGAAAGTTGCACACACAACGTCAACATTGTAATTGTTCTCTGATAACACGACATTGTGCTATATTATATAAAACAAATGTGTCAAGGAAAATAGACAAAAAACAGTAGGCTAAACAGTTTGTCCACTGTAAAAACCCTGGTCATGGAAGTTGGTCATCCAAACTTCCTTGAAGACTTCCCCAAAACTATGAAGAAAATGACAAGCTCCACCCTAACGTGCGTATCATCAAATCTGTTCAACAATTGGTCGAATACTTTCATCTGTGAAACATCGACTCTGTTAATCTAAAAAAAAGGTACTTTGTAACCTTGGTGCCTTAGTATATTGTTGTTTTGTTATTTGCTGTGTCATACCTCAAGTTATTACTTTCTCTACCATAAAAAGGTTTTAGAAGTAACTTTTAGGGTTGTTTTCTGTAGCACAATGCTGTGCGATTTTTATCCATGATCAGTTTGAGTTGTTGTCCTGATTCATTCTTTCAGACCTAGCCTAAAATCTTTTTCTGGAGATATGCGCGTGTTTTTCGGCTATTTTCTTTCATTGCACCAGGGAATTATCAAAAAATGAATGACCAGGATATGATTACTGAATGCTCCAATGACGTCTTGGCTCTGTTTGCCGAATCTCTGCATATATTTACAGGATATGTATGCGGGGGTTTTCTGGAATCATAGCAGCAGCCCTTCTGTATGAGTTTAACCTAAAGCCTATGCTTCTAACTCGACAATAAGTTTGTAGTGATTATTATTAGTTTGTGTCATAGCATGTTGGTTGAAATGACCAAATACTGCACTGAGAATACTAACAGCAATATTCAATAACAGTACAGTCATATAAGCACACTATTTGGCAAACATCAATGTAATATTAGCACTATTTCAACCAATGCGTTGTAACTGTTTAACTTTGGGCTAGGGGGCAGTATTTTGACATCCGGATGAAAAGCGTGCCCAAAGTAAGCTGCCTGTTACTCAGACCCAGAATATGCTAGTGTAACGGATGTGAAACGGCTAGCTAGTTAGCGGTGGTGCGCGCGAAATAGCGTTTCAATCAGTGACGTCCCCTGCTCTGAGACCTTGAAGTAGTGGTTCCCCTTGCTCTGCAAGGGCCGTGGCTTTTGCGGAGCGATGGGTAACGATGCTTCGTGGGTGACTGTTGTTGATGTGTGCAGAGGGTCCCTGGTTCGCGCCCGGGTATGGGCGAGGGGACGGTCTAAATTTATACTGTTACACTAGGATATGCATATAATTGGTAGATTTGGATAGAAAACACTCTAGAGAAAATAATGTATGTGAGTATAACAGAACTGATATGGCAGGCGAAACCCCGAGGACACTTTTATTATAGCACTTTAATTATAAGGCCAAGTCCTCCCAGATTGCAGTTCCTAGGGTTTCTACTAGATGTCAACAGTCTTTGGAAAGAGTTTCAGGCTGGTTTGTGGAAAAAATATGTACTTTTTCTTGGTGGCTTCCATTTTGGCTGTAGTGTTTCCAAGCGCATGGAGGAGAGCGTGTTCTTTGGTATTTTTCTCAGGCAAAGAAAATAACAATTCTCCTTCTTGAATTTTGTTGTTTATTTGCGTATTAGGTTACCTAAAGTTTATTAGTAACATTTGTGATTTGTTTTTTTTTCCTTTTTTATGGAGGGAAACTGGGTGGATTATTGACTGATGTGCGCCAGCTAAACTGAGTTTGTTATGGATATAAAGAAGGACAATATCAAACAAAAGGACCATTTGTGATGTAACTGGGACCTTTTGGAGTGCCAACAGATGAAGATCATCAAAGGTAAGGCATGTTTTATATCGCTATTTCTGACTTTCGTGTCGCTCCTGCCTGGTTGAAATATGTTTTTCATGTGTTTGTATGCGGGGCGCTGTCCTCAGATTATCGCATGGTTTGCTTTCGCCGTAAAGCCTTTGTGAAATCTGACACAGCAGCTGGATTAACAAGAAGTTAAGCTTTATTTTAATGTATTACACTTGGGATTTTATGAATGTTAAATATTTATAAGAATTTAGTTTGAATTTGGCGCCTCTGCAATTTCACCAGATGTTGTCGAGGTGTCCCGCTAGCGGCACGCCTTTCCCAAACAGGTTTTAACAACTTAAAGTCAGGAGTAGTCCTTTTGAAAACACCTCGATAAAAATCTATCGTTCTGCCCCTGAACAAGGCAGTTAAAATCTAATTGTATTGGTCACATACGCATGTTTAGCAGATGTTATAGCGGGTGTAGCGAAATGCTACCCACTGTTCCCTGGGCGCCAAAGACGTGGATGTCGATTGAGGCAGCCCTCTGCACCTCTCAGATACAGAGGGGTTGGGTTTAATGCGGAAAACACATTTCAGTTGAATACATTCAGTTGATCAACTGACTAGGTATCCCCCTTTCCATATTCATGTAATCTATGCACTGATAGTTGAACTGTCTTCCTTTCCACCAGGGCTATGATGCCAGAAGACTGTTTGAGGGAGACGACCTGGATAGGGAGAACAACCAAAGTGACTGTGTCAGCAAGAAGAGATTGAGATAAACGTCAGCTTCAAATGAGAACAACTGTTTGTTGTTTGAAAAACTAAACCATAACATACAGTATGTGTAAATAAAAGCTGATTTGGCTTTCATTGACTTGACTCATTGACTCCATAACAATTCACTGTGTTTATTAATTTATCAGGAAAAGAAGAAGCCACACTTGAACAGCGATGTGGCTGCTTTTGCATCACAGGCAAAGGTGGTGTACCCCATCAACCAGAAATATAGAGTAAGATCCTTTATTTAACCTTTATTTAACTAGGCAAGTCAGTAAAGAACAAATTCTTATTTTATAATGACGGCCTACCCGGACAACGCTGGACCAATTGTGCACCTCCCTATGGGACTCCCGAACCTGGCTGGTTGTGATACAGCTTGGGATCAAACCAGGATCTGTAGTGAGGCCTCTAGCACTGAGATGCAGTGCCTTAGACCGCTATGCCACTCGGGATATCTGTTTATATTACAGACTTCATGCCACAGAAGCTATAAAAGGTTCTAACCAAATCTATCCAGATTGTAACCCTTATTGGAAGGTAATTTTGCCTTCATTCCAAGAGCATGGGATGGGGCTCAAGGGATAGTTCAGCACAAATACCTATTTTATTTCCCTTTCCTTGAAAGCAGTCTATGGCTGAATTTTCCATTTTAAGACCACGTTAAATAGGACTGAATACATCTGGCAAACTTTGACTTTGATGCGAACTGTCCCTTTAATGTCAATTCCCAATGACAGCCCTTAGCGGATGGAGCCTCCATCCCATCGCTGCACGAGCACTCCAAGCTTCCCATCCTCCCCAAAGGAGTGTCCTCATCTGACTCTAGCGGGGTCACTGAGCCGTGGCCAGGACGATGATGACAGCAGCCAGTTAATCTCCTCGCTGGTCCCCAAGAGCCTCCAGAACGAGAGTTTCACCCAGGTGGCCCACTACCCCTACACAGTCTCTTAGACAGAGTGAGCTGATGTGGGATAGATATTCAGTTAAAGGGATAATTCAGAGAAATTACATATTAAGATGTGTTTTTTCTTAGCATGAAATCAGTCTTCACTCTTAGATAAAAGGGATCCAAAAAGGTTATTTGCCTAGCCACATGGGATAACCTTTTTGGGTTCCATGTATATCCCTCTGTTGAAAGGTTTCTACATGGAACCCAAAAGGGTTACTCAAAGGTTTCTCCCATGGGGTGTATAAGAGTGTATATAGACAATCCTCACTTTAATGTAGATAAACTATCCCTTGGACTGGATCATCAAAGTTCTAGCTGTGTATGATGATGTCATATTTCTGAGTACCTTTAATGTGTTCTACTGTAAATACAAGCTGATTCTAGTGTAGCTGTTATCATTGTAGATTTGAGTGCAAGATCAGCCTATACTGTCAGGCTCTGCAGGAACATGCAGCAACACTGTTCACAGGTCCTGAAGGAGAAATGTGTGGTGGGTGACCTCTTTATTTCATCACACACTAGCAAACTATTTATAATGCTAACTGTTCATAATGCATTGACTGACTGGTCTGTTGTGACAAAGCTCTTAAAAGAAAAGGAGAAAAAAAGTGAGAATGGACTCTACCTACATGTGTATTTATCCTACTGTTTTTTACCAAACTAAGCCAAATATTCATAATCTGTTATGAATGATCTTATAGTGCCTATTATATCCCCATATAGCATTATAAGACATGATATAAGCTTTTTTGTCCATTTCCAGCGATAATACTTGCTATGTAATGTCAAATCAAATAAAAATGTATTTGTCACGTGCCGAATACAACAGGTGTAGTAGACCTTGCAGTGAAATGCTTACTTACAAGCCCTTAACCAACAATGCAGTTTTAAGAAAATACCTAAAAAAGTAAGAGATAAGAATAACAAATAATTCAAGAGCAGCAGTAAAATAGAAGCCTCTTGGAGCTAGACTTGGTGCTCCGGCACCGCTTGCTGTGCTATGGTGGCTGGAGTCTTTTACAATTTTTAGAGCCTTCCCATGACACTGCCTGGTATAGAGGTCCTGGTTGGCAGGAAGCTTGGCCCCAGTGATGTACTGGGCCGTGCGCATTACCCATTGTAGTGCCTTGCTGTCAGAGGCCAAGCAGTTGCCATTCCAGGCAGTAATGCAACCTGTCAGGATGCTCTCAATGGTGAAGCTGTAAAACCTTTTGAGGATCTCAGGACCCATGCCAAACCTTTTCAGTCTCCTGAGGGGGAATAGGTTTTGTCGTGCCCTCTTCATGACTGTCTTGGTGTGCTTGGACCATGTCAGTTAATTGGTGATATGAATGCCAAGGAACTTGAAGTTTTCAATCTACACCACTACAGCCCTGTCAATGAAAATGGGGGCATGCTCGAATGGGGGCATCCTCTAGCTGCAGAGGGAGGTGTTTAATCCCAGGGTCCTTAGCTTATTTTTTATTTTCAAATATTTTTTGAACCATGCCTCGAACAAAGGAGATCTCAGAAGACCTAAGATTAAGACTTGTTTACTTGCGTAAAGCTGGATATTGTTACAAAAGTATCTCTAAAAGCCTTGATGTTCATCAGTCCACTGTAAGACAAATTGTCTATAAATTGAGAAAGTTCAGCACTGTTGCTACTCTCCCTAGGAGTGGCCCTCCTGCAAAGATGACTGCAAGAGAACAGCGCAGAATGCTCATTGAGGTTAATAAGAATCCTAGAGTGTCAGCTCAAGACTTACAGAAATCTCAGGAATGTGCTAATTTCTGTTGACGAGTCTACGATACGTAAAATAGTAAACAAGGAGAATGTTCATAGGAGGACACCATGGAAGAAGCCACTGCTGTCCAAAAAAACCTTTCTGCACATCTGAAGTGCACCTGGATGTTCTACAGCGCTACTGGCTAAATATTCAGTGGACAGATTAAACTGCAGTTGAGTTGTTTGGAAGGAACACCCAACACTATGTGTGGAGAAGAAAATGCACAGCACAGCACACCAACATCAAAACCTCATCCTAACTGTAAAGTATGGTGGAGGCAGCATCATGGTTTTAAGCAGCCTCAGGGCCTGGACAGCTTGCTATCATTGACAGAAAAATGAATTCTTAAGTTCGCCAAGACATTTTGCAGGAGAATGTTAGGCTGTCTGCCATTTTAAGCTCAACGGAAGTTGGGTGAAGCAACAGAATGGCTTCAACAGTAGAAAATACACCTTCTGTAGTGGCCCAGTCAGAGTCCGGACCTCAACCTGATTGAGATGCTGTGGCATGACCTCAAGAGAGCAGTTCACACCAGACATCCCAAGAATATTGCTGAACTGAAACAGTTTTGTAAAGAGGAATGGTCCAAAATTCCTCCTGATCGTTGTGCAGGTCTAATCTGCAACTACAGAAAACGTTTGGTTGAGGTTATTGCTGCCAAAGGAGGGTTCACATAAATCCAAGGGTTCACATACTGTTTACACGGTGTGTTAAATGAAGACATGAAAACGTATAAAACGTTGTCTACGTAGTAGACTAGCACAATCAAACCTTTCAACCCGCATAGTAGGTAATTCACATTACACAAATTGAACCGCCAAGTCTGAACCATATTATTTGCTCAGGCAAGTAAGACTTGATTTAAATGGGGGGAATTAAGTTTATGGGAAACTTTAAAAAATACATCTTTGAAGTTTGGGATTTCTTTTCTTCGAAAAAGATCTTAAAGTTTGGTGGGAAACTGTATGTGTCGCTCCACAGACAAAGGGCTTTAGCAAACAGGTGGAGGCCTTCTGCCAGAGACTGCTGGGCAGGTCCAGTATTCTCCCCAGAAATGAGGCCCATGATGTTATCCACACCCTCATCCACTGTCTCCTATTGGTGGAAATCCAGTTGACTGAGACTCAGGCCGCAGACATGAAGGTGAGAAACTGTAAGAATGAGTCAAAATAAGAGAGAGACATCATCTCTACTCAATACATTTCTATCTGGACGTTCTGTAACATCTGTAAAGTCTTCTGAACAGGCCCCAGGCTTCACTCATCATGGGTCATATTCATTAGGTACCAAACTGGAGAAAATGGACTGAAACAGGAAGGGATAACCTGGACTTGTTCAATAAGAACCACTTGTTTTTGCTTTCCATTCTAAAACGTTTTGCTACGGTGTGCCTTAATGAATACATCCCTGTTTTAATAATGTTTGTTTGACTCGCTCTAGGTATGGCATACACATATCCAGTTTTATAGGCTTCTCAGATCTAGCTACACAAGTGAATTTAAATTTGATCAAATTTATTCATAAAGTCCTTTTTACATCAGCAGTTGTCACAAAGTGCTTATACTGTAACCAGAACTAGACCCCAAAGACTTTGCAAAAACAAAAGCAATGCCAAGGCGGTAAGGCTTGTTTCTAGATCCATATCTCTCTTCCCACCGGCTCTCCCAGAGGACACAGGAGAAGCTGCTGTGGTGGGAGGAGTTGAAGGGTGTGCTGCGGGCCAAGCAGGCCCTGCTCCGGCGGGAGGCATCCCCCAGACAGGGCCTAGTGGCCCGGGGCCTGGAGCAGCTGACCAGTGACGGACACCTGACCTTCGCCACCATGGATAAGACCCTGGCCGTGCTGCAAGCTGCCCTGACCGATGGGCTCCAGTTCTGCAGTGAAGGTGACTCATGACGCAGACACAGATGCATACTCGCAGGAGCATGCACACTCACACACACACACACGTTTTTCGTTAATCTGTATGTGCACTGCTAACCGGGGGATTCCTGACACATTATTGTTCTCGCGGGCCACCAACTTCAAATAGCCAACCGGTGAAGCAAAGAAACTGGTGTGTGTTTTTAACAAAAGAGTGACCTCCTTGAATTCAATATCAGGTCAAATATTGTGTAGTAGATTAGCATTCTAGTTCATGTGAAATCAGTACCCAGAGGGTAGAATTTGGAACATAGTATCATAATGACATCTTTGCAAGCAGTTATGCCCACTGGGAAGTTGTGTAATTCTGTAATACCCTGCTGGACGTCCCTCCTGAGGAATATGGTGGCAATCTTTCAGTATTATGTGGCCTAGTTCCTCATCTTAAATGAACTGGTGTCTTAAAATATCCCCTTTTACGGCCTCTTCTCCATTGCTAACAAGATTGAATCAAATAAATGTATGGAAGTCTCAAGTGATCAGTCTTTGAGAGCACCAATGCAAACCAAAATAAAATATAATTGTATAGTAATACAGTCTTGACATAGGGAAGGGGGATATCTAGTCAGTTGTCCAACTGAATGTGTCTTCCACATTTAAATCTCTGAATCAGAGAGGTGCGGGGGCTGCCTTAATCGACATCTACGGTGCCCAGGAAACAGTGCCTTGCTCAGGGGTCGAACGGCAGATTTTCACCTTGTTAGCTCGGGGATTCGATCCTTCAACCTTCCAGTCATTGGCCCAATGCATCCAACCACTAGGCTACCTGCAGCCCCATCATAAGTACATTTGTAGTAATGAACTACTAGACTATAAATGGTAAGTGCATAATGATACACAGAAGAATGAAGTTAATTGTGTTAAACTGGTCATATTCTGTGCCGAATCAGCAACTTAGTGTAGTAGCATTGTGATCAAAACTACATGTTGCAGAATGCAGGATAAAGACCAAGGAACTTCAGTATGAAAAGTGCAAGAAGATCGACTCCAAGAAGAAGAAGCTCTTGAGGACTCAAGCGAAGTAGAGTAGCCGTGTCTTGGATTCTGCACAGACTCACAGTGACCCACAGAAATTTGTGAAGGTCAATATCTCTCTTTTAGTAGGCTCATTCGTTCCCTGTCATATGTCCAGTGCCACAACAATAGTAGTAGTAAACTACTGCTCACATTGATCTATTCAATCACTTCACTTTAAAGTCTACTTTGGATGAGTGCCACCTCTGTGTAAGTCTATAACAGTTATCCATCTCATTACATTACATTGTTAATTGCTCCTGATAGCTGCATGCTCCAGGTTTAACAGTTCAATTTTCCTCTCCAGTTGTATCAAGAGCAGGTAGCCTAGTGGTTAGAGTGTTGGGCCAGTAACTGTAAAGGTTGCTAGATCAAATCCCTGAGCTGACAAGATAAAAATCTGTTCTGCCCCTGAACAAGGCAGTTAACCCACTGTTCCTAGGCTGTCATTGTAAATAAGAATTTGTTCTTAACTGACTTGCCTAGTTAAATGTAAAAAATCTTCTGAAACAAAAGAAGCTGAGCAGTGACTTGGAGCTGTGGTAGAGTGGCAGTCTGGGGTCTTTGGAGGGTAGTTTGTCTTTAATGGTACACTACATGATCAAAATGGGGACACCTGCTCAGTTGAACATTTCCTTCCAATATCATGGGCATTAATATGGAGTTAATCACCCCTTTGCTGCTATAACAGCCTCCACTCTTTTGGGAAGGCTTTCCACTAGATGTAGGAACATGGCTGTGGGGACTTACTTCCATTCAGCCACAAACGCATTAGTGAGGTCGGGCACTGATTTTGGCGATTAGCCCTGGCTCGCAGTCGGTGTTCCAATTCATCCCAAACTTGTTTGATGGGGTTGAGGTCATAGCTCTGTGCAGGCCAGTCAAGTTCTTCCACACCGATCTTGACAAACCGTTTCTGTATGGACCTTGCTTTGTGCACAGGGCATTGTCATGCTGAAATAGGAAAGGACCTTCCCCAAAGTTAGAAGCACAGAATTGTCTAGATGCTGTAGCATTAAGATTTCCCTTCACTGGAACTAAGGGGCCTAGCCCGAACAATGTAAAACAGCCCCAGACCATTATTCCTCCTCCACCCAACTTTATAGTTGGCACTATGGATTGGGGCAGGTAGCGTTCTAACGGCATCCGGCAGACTAAAGATTTGTCCTTCGGACTGCCAGATCGTGAAGCTTGATTCATCACTCCAGAGTATGCGTTTCCACTGCTCCAGAGTCCAATTGCGGTGAGCTTTATATAACACCAGCCAAAGCTTGACATTGCGCATTGTGATCTTAGGCTTGTGTGCAACTGTTCGGCCATGGAAACCCATTTCATGATGCTCCCAACTAACAGTTCTTGTGCTGTCGTTGCTTCCAGGGGCAGTTTGGAACTCGGTAGTGAGTGTTGCAACCGAGGACAGATGGTTTTTACACACTTCAGCGGTCCTATTCTGTGAGCTTGTGTGGCCTACCACATTGCGGCTGAGCGCTGTTGCTCTTAGACATTTCCACTTCACAGTAACAGCACTTACAGTTGACTGGGGCAGCTCTAGCAGAGCAGAAATTTGTTGAACTGACTTGTTGGAAAGGAGGCATCCTATGATGGTGCCACGTTGAAAGTCACTGAGCTCTTCAGGAAGGTCATTCTACTGACAATGTTTGTCTATGGAGATTGCATGTGTCGTGACTTTACTTTCATTAATCTGTTATTTATCTAATCAACTAACTATTTTTAATTGTTACCTGATTAAATTAATTATGTAACCATTGACTCATTAGAATTTGGGGCACCACGAGAGTAGTTCTTTAAAGAGTTACAATCTCACAAATTAAACTCTAAATGTCTTATCATCCATAAACAGTCAACTTATTAATCATAACCTTGTATCATATCATCATTCTGAACAGACAGAACCTCCTGTATCTGCAAAAGTACTACACAAATTGGTTTAATTATTTATTTACTAGCTAACTAAATGGTAACAAAGGATAAACATACACTTAAAACCTGTGAAGGAGGCTGCGAATTTTCGCAGCTTTTTGTTAAAAATCGCGCAACATTTCAGCGTCCTGCTACTCATGCCAGGAATATAGTATATGCATATGATAAGTGTGTGTGTATAGAAAACACCCTGAAGTCTCTAAAACTGGTTAAATCGTGTCTGTGGCTAGAACATAACGTGTTTAGGAGTCAAAATCCTTCGAAAAACTGCTCACCCAAAACACAAAAATAATATCCATCCGCCAGTCAATGTATTGTCTTTGGCTGAAAAAAATACATATCAAGCCCCTGTAAACGCCTACAGCTTCCACACGATGTCGCCAATGCTGTCATTTTCAGTCTGTTTTATCCTTGGTTTGGTAGTGTGACGCATTTCCTTTCTTTGGGCCCACCACAGGATGTTTTGAAAGTGAAAACATGGACGATGATTTCAAGACTTGCTGCTATCGAATACAGATCGCCCCGTGATCAATCTAATAGACTATTAACGTTTATTAATACCTAAAGTTGGTTTAGAAAAGTAATTTGAAGTGATTTGTAAAAGTATATAGGTAACTTTTGTAATTTTAAAAAGTGACGTTGCGTCATGTAAAGGGGCATTTTTCTGGATCAGACCGGTCGTCAGCAAATCACATTTTGGGTATACAATGACGGATTTAATCGGGAAAAAGACCCAATTGTGATGTTTATGTGACATATAGGAGTGCCAAGAAAGAAGCTCGTCAAAGGTAATGAATGTTTTATATTTTATTTCTGCGTTTTGGGTAGCGCCGGCTACCGCTAAATCTGTTGTTTTGTTGACGGTCTGGTATTCTGGGGGTGCATGCTATCAGATAATAGCTTCTCATGCTTTCCCCCGAAAAGCATTTTACAAATCTGACTTGGTGGCTAGATTCACAACGAGTGTAGCTTTAATTCACTACCTTGCATTTGTGTTTTAATGAAAGTTTGAGTTTTATCGAAAACAATAGGTGGCGCTCTAAAATATCCGCTGATTTGATCCCGCCAGAGGAACACCCTCCCTAACAAGTTAATAAATTAGAAACAGGTCACTAGCGGACTGACACAATTTGGTGGCTTGTTACAAAAGAGGAGGGCAGAGAGGGACAGAGACATAATACTTTGGTACGTTTAGAAACTTCTCTCACAGTAATCATATACTTTGTACACGAACCAGCGCCCGTTTGAAGTAAGAAATCATGAATGTATTTACATGTAAATGCCTTGGTTCTTCGTGTATACCTGTCGGACCACGCCGCCTTGGAAATGGAGTTCAGCCTCTGTTGTCGTCCGGTATCCGGTTACAGATTTTATTCTACTTCCATTCTCTACTTCCAAATAAGATGCTTATTTGAAGATAGGCTAGCCAGCCGTGTCAATGGTTATCAGTGGGGTGATGAGAATAGCATACTAAGGTGATTTGAGAAGAGTAGTAGAATGGTCCCACTTAAATTTGCTTCTCTAGATACTTTGCTTAGGACAGCTAATCAGCAGTACCAGTGATTCTCCAGGAGGTGACTTTATCGTCTCTACCTCGTGTTGAGATTCAGAGTTCGAACCACTTTGGATGTGAGCTGCAGCTCCACGTCTTTCTAGTCTGATATGTTCATTCTTAACCCACTTTTTTTATACAGTTCATTCGAAAGGGCGGTTCTGTCAGGCTGACACACTCTCTGACCTCACTCAATAATTACTCAGTGAATAATTACTTGAACAAAGTTATAGAAACAATTTCCTCTTATAGTTTCTAAAATCACATCCCTCTCTTAACAAAAACACTCACCATATTTAATGCACAACGCATCGGAAGGACACTTCACACATATAGTGTGTGTACTTTTCAAGTTATAGTATATCCTTTATAACATTTTTAATGACATCACAAAATAACAACCAAAATTACATTATTATTCTTTAGGTCGCCTCTGACCATTCCCCATGTTCTACGTTAGAAATATTTTTCCAGTATTTGTTTTAGAAAGTGTTAGAGGTTTGGCGGGAAAAGTGTCTGTGAAACAAAGGCACATTCCTGTGGTGATCATTGGAGAGGGAGATATGTGAATGTTCTGTCCTTGATTTACAACAGGTTGTGAGCTGTCAACTCCCACCAGTTCCCTTATCCCCTCTCTGTGGGTGAGAGAGGTTCTGTTGGAAATAATTTGTTGCTAAGCTGATCTGACCTATTTGGATCCTTACAGGACAGTCATGACACATGGCTGGCTGTGTGCTCGATTTTATACAACTGTCGGATATGGCTGAAATAGCCAAATCCACTAATTTGAAGGGATGTGCACATACTTTTGTATATATAGTGTATTTCGTGTAGCACCCACCTAATGTCACAATATGACAACATGACGTCACAGTCACAACACAATCAGAACGATTGGGAACTATTTCGCGCTGGGAAGATTTTTACACGACACCACCCAACTTTTTAACCTATTGTATGTGTTTTGTACTGTTTACTTCATTCCACCTTGTCAAAGAGGTTGAGGAGTCCCCTGGTTTTTGTCAATTGATATATCCTAGCCAATAGCCCCAAGCAGTCAGCATTCGCCTTGTAGCACTGGTCTTTCTTATTTCTCATGGTATATCACCATTGCTTTTGTATCTCCAGAGGCATCATGCCAGACCAGGATCAGAGGCTATGGTTGGATCAAGATGGTGACCTGGCTGCACTGCTGCAGCAGGCAGAGGCCAATGTCAAACGGCAACTGGAGGGCCTACGGGCTCAGCTGGAACAAGATGGACAGGTAGGAATTCTTCCAGACCTAGAAATGTAATGAATAGAGCTGACTTGATTTCTTATTTGACCTGACAGACATCCTTTCTGCTCAATACATTTCTATCTGGACGTTCTGTAACATTACAGTCCACTGAACAGGCCCCAGGTTTATCTCATCATGGGTCGTATTCATTAGGTACCAAACTGAAGAAAACGGAATGAAACGGAGAGAATACCTGGACCAATAAGAACCACTTGTTTTTGCTTTCCATAATAAAACGTTTTGCTACGTTGTGCCTTAATGAATACGCCCCTGGTTTTAATACTGTATTTCTGTTTGACCCAATGTAGGTATGGTGTGAGGAGGTGGCCCTGGCCTGCCTTAGACACCTAGATGAACAGCATTTGAAGATCCTCAGAGGCCTGGTGGTCAGACAGAGGTACGTGCTGAATTTATTATTATTTTAAAAACGTAACTAGACAAGTCAGTTGAGAACAAATTCTTATTTACAATGAAGACCTACCCTGGCGACACTGGGCCAACCTTGCGCCACCCTATGGGACTCCCAATCACAGCCAGATGTGATACAGCCTGGATTTGAACCAGGGACTGTAGTTTGAAACTGAGATGCAGTGCCTTAGACCACTGCACCACTCGGGAGCCCACAGGTGAACCAGGGAGCCACATCAATCCATGCTTTTGCCTGGCAGGTGTGTCAAAATATATAATAGAATATTCATCATTGACAACTTAATAGATTTAATACAATGTGTTTAATGTACATAATAAGATTCAGTGTCTTTGAAATCAATGACAAGATATGCATTTGGGCATATTGACCTATCATTATTCTGTTCTATTTTGTTCTATTCTATTCTATCCCAGCCACGAGGGGATGTTGATCGAGAAGAAACAATAACTACTGCTAGCTGTGGTGTAGAGGCACTTTTTGGCCAGACACTTCTGCCTGAGGATCCTGAAGGAGATGAGGCTGTCCAAGCTCAAGGTGCTGTCTCAGAGTGACTTCAGGTCCCTGCTGGCTCTAGTGAACCAGACCCAGGCAACAGTCAGCCCAACCAAGATGAAAGCTCAGAATCCGGTCCAGTAACACTTCCACTTACATTTACAACAATAATGAACTACACTGAACAAAAATATAAACAAAAATGTAAATTGTTGGTCCCATTTTCCATACGCGTATTTCTCTCAAATTGTCTGCACAAATGTGTCTACATCCCTTTTAGTGAGTATTTCTCCTTTGTCAAGATAATCCATCCACCTGACAGGTGTAGCATATCAAGAAGCTGATTAAACAGCATGATCATTACACAGGTGCTAGGGACAATAAAATGGCCACTCTAAAATGTGCAGTTTTGTTACACAACACAATGCCACAGATGTCTCAAGTTTTGAGGGAATGTGCAATTGCCATGCTGACTGTAGGAATGTCCACCTGAGCTGTTGCCAAAGAATTGATTGTTTATTTCTCTACCATAAGCCGCCTCCAATGTTGTTTTAGAGAATTTGGCAGGTTATCCAACCATCCTCAACACACAGACCACTTGTAACCACACCATCCCAGGACATCCACATCTGGCTTCTTCACCTGCGGGATCGTCTGAGACAAGCCACCCCGCCAGCTGATGAAACTGAGGAGTATTTCTGTCTGTATTAAAAACATACTGATTGGCAAGGCCTCCAGTGAGTTGGCTCCACAGGCCCACCCATGGCTGCACCCCTGCCTAGTCATGTGATATCCATAGATTAGGGCCTAATGCATTTATTTCAATTGACTGATTTTCTTATATGAACTGTAACTTAGTAAAATTGTTGAAATTGTTCCATCTTGCGTTCACATTTTTGTTCCATTGATTTCTTACAACAAAATGGAGATGAAGACGTTAGTTTTGTCCAGAGTTTCTTCAAACCATTCCAAGGGGGTGCACATTTCTGTTAACATCCCAGAGCAAACATGTCTAATTGCCTAGCCCTTGATTAGTTGAATCAGGTGTGTTAGTGGACACTCTAAGATCCCCCCCAAGGAATTAATTGACAAACTGCTTTAGAGGCATTCACTGAGTATACAAAACATTAAGAACACCTGCTCTTTCCATGACATAGACTGCCCAGGTGAATCTAGGTGAAAGCTATGACTCTATATTGATATCACTTGTTAAATCGACTTCAATCAGTGTAAATGAAGGGAAGGAGACAGGTTAAATAAGGGTTTTTAAGCCTTGTGACAATTGAAACATGGATTGTGTATGTGTGCTGTTCAGAGGGTGAATGGGCAAGACAAAATATTTAAGTGCTTTTGAACAGGGTATGGTAGTAGGTGCCAGGCGCACCAATTTGTGTCAAGAACTGCAACACTGCTCGGTTTTTCATGCTCAACAGTTTCCCGTGTGTATCAAGAATGGTCCAACACCCAAAGGACATCCAACTAGCAACTAGACATCCAACTAGCCAACTAGACACAACTGTGCGAACCATTGGCGTTACCATGGACCAGCATCCTACTGGAATGCTTTCGACACCTTGTAGACACCATGCCCTGACTAACTGAGTCTCTTCTGAGGGCAAAAGGGGGGGTGCAACTCAGTATTAGGAAGATGTTTCTAATGTTCGCTATACTCCGTCCAACTATGGCTCTGTTTGAGACTGTCAAGATGTCCCTGTCACCTTGTCACTGTGGTCTGACACCCACCTCCCTATGTCTCCATCTCTCCCTCCAACAGGATCTCAGTGCCAGAATCGCCAAGACGCACCTGGGACTGGAGACGCAGCTGATTGGCCACAGTTTCCAGCAGGAAACTGGAGATGGGGGCGGAGCTCCTGCAGGCCAACGCCCAGCTGCTGGTGGGACACGCCCTCAGCCAGGGCCTCTGGCAGCAGATGGATCAGGCCCCTCCCAGGTCCCAACCTGACCACAGCAGGAAGGTACCAGATCCTTTGGCCTCATCCAGAAACAACCCCTCGGCCACTGTTCCCTAAACTCGGTCCTGGGGACCCCAAGGTGTGCATGTTTTGGTTTTTGCCCTAGCACTACAGAACCGATTCAAACAATCAAAGTTTGATGATGAGATGATGATGTGCAGGGTTTTCTCGCTGGATTTTTGTAGAAGCACTTTGTGACATCTTCTGATGTAAAAAGGGCTTTACATTTGATAGATTAATTTAGTTAATTATTTGAATCAGCTGTGTTGTATTAGGGCAAAAAACAAAATGCACACCCCTTAGGGTCCCCAGGGCCGACATTGGGAAATGCTGCCCTAGTCCCTACCCCCTAGGCCAGACATGGGAAAACTACAGCCCATGTGATCATTTTGGATTAAAGTTGAATGACCAAACCCAAATAGAAATGAGGGGCCTAGGCCTATATGTGTTTTAATAACCAACCATTTGGCATAGATGGGATATGTGATCTATTCTCATTATTTATGCTTTGTGCATGTGTAGAGTCAGCTGACGGTGGTAGCCTTGCAGTGTATATGTGACCAGGGAATCGCTTAGTGCTCTGGTCACCAGCTACTAGTCTCAGATCAAAGACATCACCAAGGGCCTTCAGCAGCAGCACTCTAACAGGGGCAAAGATGATCTAGATTATATTATAAACTGGGTGGTTCGAGCCCTGAATGCTGATTCGCTGATAGCCATGGTATGTCAGACCGTATACCACTGCAATGACAAAACCTGTATTTTTACTGCTCTAATTACGTTGGCAACCAGTTTATAAGAGCAATAATGCACTTCGGAGGTTTGTGGTATATGGCAAATTGACCACGGCTAAGGGCTGGCTACACACAATACCCCATAATGACAAAGCAAAAACAGTTATTTTGAATTTTTTGCAAATACATAAATAAATAAAAAATAAGAATATATTTACATAAGTATTCTGACCCTTTACCCAGTACTTTGTTGAAGCACCTTTGGCAGCGATTACAGCCTCGAGTCTTCTTGGGCATGACTGCTGTATTTGGGGAGTTTCTCCCAATCTTCTCTGCAGATCCTCTCAAGCTCTGTCAGGTTGGATGGGGAGCGTCCCTGCACAGCTATTTTGAGGTCTCTCCAGGGATGTTTGATCGGGTTCAAGTCCAGGCTCTGCCTGGGCCACTCAAGGACATTCAAAGACTTGTCCCGAAGCCACTCCTGCGTTGTCTTGGCTGTGGGCTTAGGTTCGTTGTCCGGTTGAAAGGTGAACTTTCGCCCCAGTCTGAGGTCACTCTAGAGCAGATTTTCAACAATGATCTCTCTGTACTTTGCTCCATTCATCTTTGCCTCGATCCTGACTAGTCTCCCAGTCTATGCCGCTGAAAAACATCCCCACAGCATGATGCTGCCACCACCATACTTCACCGTAGGAATTGTGCCAGATTTCCTCCAGACGTGACACTTGGCATTCAGGCCAAAGAGGTCAATCTTGGTTTCATCAGACCAGAGAATCTTGTTTCTCAAGGCTGAGTGACTTTAGGTGCCTTTTGGAAAAATCCAAGCAGGCTGTCATGTGCCTTTTACTGAGGAGTGTCGCCTGTCTGGCCACTCTACCATAAAGGCCTGATTGGTGGAGTGCTGCAGAGATGGTTGTCCTTCTGGAAGGTTCTCCCATCTCCACAGAGGAACTATGGAGCTCTGTCAGAGTGACCATCGGGTTCTTGGTCACCTCCCTGACAAAACCCCTTCTCCCCCAACCGCTCAGTTTGGCCAGGGAGGCAAGCTCTGGGAAAAGTCTTGGTGGTTGCAAACTTCTTCCATTTGAGAATGATGGAGGCCACTGTGTTTTTGGAGACCTTCAATGATGCAGGCATTTTTTGGTACCCTTCCCCAGATCTGTGCCTTGACACAAACCTGTCTCAGAGCTCTACGGACAATTCCTTCGACCTCATATGGCTTGGTTTTTGCTCTGACATGCACTGTCAACTGTGGGACCTTATATAGACAGGTGTGTGCCTTTCCAAATCATGTCCAATCAGTTGATTTTACCACAGGTCGACTCCAAGTTGTTGAAACAGCTCAAGGATGATCAGTGGAAACCGGATGTTCCTGAGCTCAATTTAAAAAGTCTCATAGCAAATGGTCTGAATACTTATGTAAATAAGGTATTTCTGTTTTTATTTTTTTAAATAAATTTGCAAACATTTCTAAAAACCTGTTTTCGCTTTGTCATTATGGGGTACTATGTGTAGATTGCTGAGGATTTTTAAAATGTTTTAAAATCCATTTTAGACTAAGGCTGTAATGTAACAAAATGTGGAAAAAGTCAAGGTGTCTGAATACTTTCCGAATGCACTGTATACCACACCCCGTCGGATCTTATTGCTTAATTCTACCCTACTCTATTTGAGTTGAATGGGGGCGTTTCATGCAAACAGAATAAGCGCACTGTCCGTAAGGGCTAAATCCTAACTAGAGATACTATGGCCTTTTCTCAATTGCATAATCCTTGCGTCCTTTCTCCTTGTTGCCTTCTCAAAAATCAATGGATGAAAAGCCAGAGGTCCCTCCCCTCTGACCGTATCTTACATTCGGTTTTGAGAAGGAGACGAGGAGAGAGGAAGCAAGGAGTATGCAATTGAGAAAAGGCTACTGTATGCGTAACTCAAAATTTCATGTAACTCACGCTTCTTCGATTGATTGAATTTTGGCATAAAGTAATACGACTGTCACTGTCACAGAGGGGTGGGAACGACGAGAGAACAGCTCTCAGATTAACAAGGCCCTGCTGAAGGAGCTGGTCAACTGGGGGAGAAAGCCCATGTCCACTGAGTTTTACCAGAGGTACTGTTTACTAATCAATTGCTGTTAACATGTTTTATTCCTTCGTATTCTCTCTTATGTCTTGGCATGCCAACAAACAAACACAAGTTGGCTACATTTTAAGCATGTGCTGATTAAATACTGTATGTACAGACCTGGATTCAAAGAGTATTTGTTAAATACTCTTGAGTGTTTGATTGAGCCTGCCTGGGGTGGGCAGGGTTTGCACTTTTTGGAGTATTCCCATTGGTTACATTGCAGCCAGGCAACCTCAATCAAGTGCAGCTAAAGTTCACATAAAAAAGCTAAATAAAACAAATATTACTTCAATCCAGGTCTGATACTGTGAATATATTATACAGAGAAAGGCTCACTCTTTTTCATTGCACACGAAAAGTAATACTTATATAGAGTTGAACTGCAGAAGAAGAGGATGTTGGAACCGTATGACTTGGAGCTGGACGTTGCGTGTGAAACTTTGAGAGCAGGAAGTTATCCCAGCAAAAAACATGGAGAAATTCAAAGGACAGTTACAGGTAAGAACCACTCTATACAACCTGAATGACATTGTGGTTCTTCATTAGGATCATTTAGATGTGAAAGCAGAGAGTGTTCATAAGAGTTGCCAAATATTTGATTTGAAGAATGATATATAGTTTACTAATGGTTAACAAACTATTTATGAAAAAACAGTAAATTACCAGCCTTACCAAGTTACATAATGCATTTTTGTGTTTGCTCCATCAGGAGGCAGAAGAGGCCTTCATAGCTAAACTGTCTGCCTTAGGCCGGATCCACTATCCTGCAAAGAGCTTGACACTGAGGATGACATCATAGGCAAGGACTTACAGCATGCTATACTACATACACTACACTGCACTATACAAGTAGGAGCTACCACACAGTTTTCTTCTTTATTTTAGGATACTGTTTGTGAGTACTAATTGCATTATCAATGTCACATTTTTACAGAGGAGGAGAGTCCGACATTGAATCCAACATCCTGGAAGAGGTGGGAGTGTGAAACTCTGCTCATCAATCCAACACTAGACAATTGGAACCCAACTATGTTTAATTAATACCTGAAAGTGTAGCTCTGTGATGGGGGTGTACTGGGCATTTTTGCTGTTTTCACGTGAATGTAACCCTTTTTAAACCTCTTTATGTACATTTTGTTTTTTTATTTACTCTGTGGAGGAGGGTCATTGTTTCAGAGACACTGTAGAAGGACAGAGTAGGACAGGGTTGGCTGACCTTCTCTAGTCACTCGTAGGCTCAGTCACTGGTATACTTTTATTTACAAAGCCATTTTGGGTTTACTACCTTTTTATTTGGGCATTTTTATTGTTCAGAAATGTGGTGGGTACTCTCTTCGTTCGCTGGACATTATCCTGCTAACTGTTCCACATGTCCGAGCTGAATTTGGTAAAAGCGCTTTTATGTACTCTGCGCCATAGTCTTGGAACGCCTTACAAAATACTTTTAAACTGGAAGAACTTGTCTCGATTGGTATTTTTAAATCACTGATGAATGATCTTGAGACTGATTCCCTGACCTGTCAATGTTTTTGATTTGGTGTTTCTGATTTTGTTATACTCTTGTGAATTCTATGGTTTTTACTAGATTACTTGTAGTTTTTCATGTTGTTTGTCTGTAATTTTTGTAATGACTTTGGTGCTGCCTATCTTGGCCAGGACACTCTTGAAAAAGAGATTTTAAATCTCAGTGAGCCCTTCCTGGTTAAATAAAGGTTTAATAATAATAATTTAAAAAATACCTACCTTGTGATCCAGGTACACTCCTACTCTGGAGAACTGAGGGCCTGATACTTTAGTCACAACATTATTGTGTCTGAAACTATAACTACCACTAGAGTAATATAAGGATCCAGGATTTGTCATTGTTTCCGAATTTACTGTCATCACCTGCTATTCTGATGATGTCTTTAGATAAGGCGGCTCTATAAACCTGCCCTTCACTCCTCTCCACCTCCCAGTAACACCCTTCAGACAGACCCTCTCTGCACAGAACCTGGAAAAAGCTGGTGAATCTGTCTGGATGGAAAGGATGGAGTGGGTTTAATTCTGTATTTGTCAACTTTCTGTTCTCCTCAGACAAAGCGAGGTATGTGTGTACTGTGTTTGGGTCCAATGTGAGCTGACATGAATCTAGAAAAAGAGCGGAGACCAATGAGGGGAGTTAGAACAATAAGTTAAGTCAGATACTGGTACTACCCTCTTTGATTATAGCAGAGCATAGATCAAATCAGAGTGATACTGTCACGTTCTGACCTTTGTTTTCTCTTTGTTTTAGTATGGTCAGGGCGTGAGTTGGGGTGGGCAGTCTATGTTCTTTTTTCTATGATTTGGGATTTCTGTGTTTGGCCTGATATGGTTCTCAATCAGAGGCAGCTGTCAATCGTTGTCCCTGATTGAGAACCATACTTAGATAGCGTGTTTCCACCCTTTAGTTGTGGGTGATTATTTTCTGTTGAGTGTTTGTATTCTGCACCAGACAGAACTGTTTCGTTCGTTCACGTTGTTGTTTTGTATTTCAGCGTTCAGTTTGATTCATTAAATATTAACATCATGAACACATACCACGCTGCGCTTTGGTCCTCACCTTCTTCCACCAACAATGGCCGTTACAGATACCAAGAGCCAGATATTGTGTCTAACTAGTATTTGGCTATATATTTCTATCTTATGGTTTATGAGGAGTGCCAACAAAAAGAGACAAAGAGACTTCAGGATAAAGACACTCACATTATAAGAACTGTTCTCTGGTCTTTGGCTTTGGAGGCAGTAGAACTTCCACTGTATTCACTGCAGACACACAAACACATTCACAGAGAGAATGTTATGATCATATTACACACACGTAAGACCTCATTGGTCTAAAGTGTTTCACAATTTGTTTTACTATTATTTTCAACCCACCTCTATAGGATATATCCTTTATTAAGGAATCTGTGTAGTTTATTTTTCAGCTCAGCAACAGCCCCAGTCACATCTTCAATGTGAAAGAGGATGGACAACAATGCTGGGTAAGTCTGAAGAAATACTGGGGCTGGAGAGAGACTGATAACTCGAGAGAGGGAGAAAAAAACTGTCAATCTGGCAGCTGCTGGTCTCCTGCCATTGCCCTTGAGAGAGTTTCTCACAAAATGGACAGTAAAGTATCTATTCTATTCTTTCCATATCACCTGTATCAACCAGGAGGAAATGGATGTGATCCTCTGTGTTTGAGAGCTGCTCCAGCTCAGTGCTTCTCCTCCTCAGCTATCTCCTGCTGCAGTTGCCCCATGAGTCCTTCAGCTTCATTCACTTGAGCCTTCTCTTGGACTCTGATCAGCTCCTTCACCTCAAATCACCTTCTTTCAATGGAGTGGATCAGATCAATAAATATCCTCTCACTGTCCTCCACTGCTGCCTGTGCAGAGCGCTGTTAGGACAGAGAGAGAGAAAGAGAAGACAAGACCACTGTTAACTGGGGGCCAATATGACCCTGTTCCCCACATTGGGGCTCAGTAGGATTGGAGAGGGGCCTCTCTCATCGGCTGACTGGAGGAGAGAAGTGGAATTGTCTCCTCTGATCAATAATACTCACCTTGAGAGATTTCACAGCCTGCTGGACCTTCTGCTGACTCATGTACAGGTACCTCTGTGGACAGCAGCCTTCATTGAGATGTCACGATATTTGCTCAATAGTATAGTATAGTGATTTAAGGCCCATAGAGCGTAGGGATTCAAATGTTATGGAAGTCCCTTCAAAAAAGTATATTATCTATGTTAATAGTTGAATGATTATTGTTTTTACAGTGCATTTATCTGGAAGCTTAGACTGACTTTTGGATAGGATTATGATGTCTGACTAGAGCACAGGGATATTCTGAGAATCTAGATGAATCAATATACTCCTGGTTTATGATCATATTTTCATCTTTGGACCTCAATTTATTTCATGTGAATAACTACACTACATGACCAAAAGTATGTGGACACCTGCTCGTCAAACATCGTATTTTAAAATTATGGGCATTCATATGGATTTGGTCTATCCTTTGCTGCTACAACAGCTTCCACTCTTCTGGGAAGGCTTTCCACTAGATTTAATTTTAATTTTATTTTACCTTTATTTAACCAGGTAGGCAAGTTGAGAACAAGTTCTCATTTACAATTGCGACCTGGCCAAGATAAAGCAAAGCAGTTCGACAGATACAACGACACAGAGTTACACATGGAGTAAAACAAACAATACAGTCAATAATACAGTATAAACAAGTCTATATACAATGTGAGCAAATGAGATGAGAAGGGAGGTAAAGGCAAAAAAGACCACGGTGGCAAAGTAAATACAATATAGCAAGTAAAACACTGGAATGGTAGTTTTGCAATGGAAGAATGTGCAAAGTAGAAATAAAAATAATGGGGTGCAAAGGAGCTAAATAAATAAATAAATAAAAATTAAATACAGTTGGGAAAGAGGTAGTTGTTTGGGCTAAATTATAGGTGGGCTATGTACAGGTGCAGTAATCTGTGAGCTGCTCTGACAGTTGGTGCTTAAAGCTAGTGAGGGAGATAAGTGTTTCCAGTTTCAGAGATTTTTGTAGTTCGTTCCAGTCATTGGCAGCAGAGAACTGGAAGGAGAGGCGGCCAAAGAAAGAATTTGTTTTGGGGGTGACTAGAGAGATATACCTGCTGGGCGTGTGCTACAGGTGGGAGATGCTATGGTGACCAGCGAGCTGAGATAAGGGGGACTTTACCTAGCAGGGTCTTGTAGATGACATGGAGCCAGTGGGTTTGGCGACGAGTATGAAGCGAGGGCCAGCCAACGAGAGCGTACAGGTCGCAATGGTGGGTAGTATATGGGGCTTTGGTGACAAAACGGATTGCACTGTGATAGACTGCATCCAATTTGTTGAGTAGGGTATTGGAGGCTATTTTGTAAATGACATCGCCAAAGTCGAGGATTGGTAGGATGGTCAGTTTTACAAGGGTATGTTTGGCAGCATGAGTGAAGGATGCTTTGTTGAGAAATAGGAAGCCAATTCTAGATTTAACTTTGGATTGGAGATGTTTGATATGGGTCTGGAAGGAGAGTTTACAGTCTAACCAGACACCTAAGTATTTGTAGTTGTCCACGTATTCTAAGTCAGAGCCGTCCAGAGTAGTGATGTTGGACAGGCGGGTAGGTGCAGGTAGCGATCGGTTGAAGAGCATGCATTTAGCTTTACTTGTATTTAAGAGCAATTGGAGGCCACGGAAGGAGAGTTGTATGGCATTGAAGCTTGCCTGGAGGGTTGTTAACACAGTGTCCAAAGAAGAGCCGGAAGTATACAGAATGGTGTCGTCTGCGTAGAGGTGGATCAGAGACTCACCAGCAGCAAGAGCGACCTCATTGATGTATACAGAGAAGAGAGTCGGTCCAAGAATTGAACCCTGTGGCACCCCCATAGAGACTGCCAGAGGTCCGGACAGCAGACCCTCCGATTTGACACACTGAACTCTATCAGAGAAGTAGTTGGTGAACCAGGCGAGGCAATCGTTTGAGAAACCAAGGCTGTCGAGTCTGCCGATGAGGATGTGGTGATTGACAGAGTCGAAAGCCTTGGCCAGATCAATGAATACGGCTGCACAGTAATGTTTCTTATCAATGGCGGGTAAGATATCGTTTAGGACCTTGAGCGTGGCTGAGGTGCACCCATGACCAGCTCTGAAACCAGATTGCATAGCAGAGAAGGTATGGTGAGATTCGAAATGGTCGGTAATCTGTTTGTTGACTTGGCTTTCGAAGACCTTAGAAAGGCACGGTAGGATAGATATAGGTCTGTAGCAGTTTGGGTCAAGAGTGTCCCCCCTTTGAAGGGGGATGACCGCAGCTGCTTTCCAATCTTTGGGAATCTCAGACGACACGAAAGAGAGGTTGAACAGGCTAGTAATAGGGGTGGCAACAATTTTGGCAGATAATTTTAGAAAGAAAGGGTCCAGATTGTCTAGCCCGGCTGATTTGTAGGGGTCCAGATTTTGCAGCTCTTTCAGAACATCAGCTGAATGGATTTGGGAGAAGGAGAAATGGGGAAGGCTTGGGCGAGTTGCTGTTGGGGGTGCAGTGCTGTTGACCGGGGTAGGAGTAGCCAGGTGGAAAGCATGGCCAGCCGTAGAAAAATGCTTATTGAAATTCTCAATTATGGTGGATTTATCAGTGGTGACAGTGTTTCCTATCTTCAGTGCAGTGGGCAGCTGGGAGGAGGTGTTCTTATTCTCCATGGACTTTACAGTGTCCCAGAACTTTTTGAGTTAGTGTTGCAGGAAGCAAATTTCTGCTTGAAAAAGCTAGCCTTGGCTTTTCTAACTGCCTGTGTATAATGGTTTCTAGCTTCCCTGAACAGCTGCATATCACGGGGGCTGTTCGATGCTAATGCAGAACGCCATAGGATGTTTTTGTGTTGGTTAAGGGCAGTCAGGTCTGGGGAGAACCAAGGGCTATATCTGTTCCTGGTTCTAAATTTCTTGAATGGGGCATGTTTATTTAAGATGGTTAGGAAGGCATTTTTTTAAATATCCAGGCATCCTCTACTGACGGGATGAGATCAATATCCTTCCAGGATACCCCGGCCAGGTCGATTAGAAAGGCCTGCTCGCAGAAGTGTTTCAGGGAGCGTTTTACAGTGATGAGTGGAGGTCGTTTGACCGCTGACCCATTACAGATGCAGGCAATGAGGCAGTGATCGCTGAGATCTTGGTTGAAGACAGCAGAGGTGTATTTAGAGGGGAAGTTGGTTAGGATGATATCTATGAGGGTGCCCGTGTTTAAGGCTTTGGGGAGGTACCTGGTAGGTTCATTGATAATTTGTGTGAGATTGAGGGCATCAAGTTTAGATTGTAGGATGGCTGGGGTGTTAAGCATGTTCCAGTTTAGGTCGCCTAGCAGCACGAACTCTGAAGATAGATGGGGGGCAATCAGTTCACATATGGTGTCCAGAGCACAGCTGGGGGCAGAAGGTGGTCTATAGCAGGCGGCAACAGTGAGAGACTTGTTTTTATAGAGGTGGAATTTTAAAAGTAGAAGTTCAAATTGTTTGGGTACAGACCTGGATAGTAGGACAGAACTCTGCAGGCTATCTTTGCAGTAGATTGCAACACCGCCCCCTTTGGCAGTTCTATCTTGTCTGAAAATGTTGTAGTTTGGAATTAAAATTTCTGAATTTTTGGTGGTCTTCCTAAGCCAGGATTCAGACACAGCTAGAACATCCGGGTTGGCAGAGTGTGCTAAAGCAGTGAATAGAACAAACTTAGGGAGGAGGCTTCTAATGTTAACATGCATGAAACCAAGGCTATTACGGTTACAGAAGTCGTCAAAAGAGAGCGCCTGGGGAATAGGAGTGGAGCTAGGCACTGCAGGGCCTGGATTCACCTCTACATCGCCAGAGGAACATAGGAGGAGTAGAATAAGGGTACGGCTAAAAGCTATGAGAATTGGTCGTCTAGAACGTCTGGAACATAAGAGTAAAAGGAGGTTTCTGGGGGCGGTAAAATAGCATCAAGGTATAATGTACAGACAAAGGTATGGTAGTATGTGAATACAGTGGAGGTAAACCTAGGTATTGAGTGATGAAGAGAGAGATATTGTCTCTAGAAACATCATTGAAACCAGGAGATGGCATTGCATGTGTGGGTGGTGGAACTAATAGGTTGGATAAGGTATAGTGAGCAGGACTAGAGGCTCTACAGTGAAATAAGACAATAAACACTAACCAGAACAGCAATGGACAAGACATATTGACATTAAGGAGAGGAATGCTTAGTCGAGTGATCAAAAGGGTCCAGTGAGTGGAGAGGTTGGTTGGGGGTCACGGCGATTTAGTCAGCTAGCCAGGCCATCGGTAGCAAGCTAGCATAGGATGGAGGTCTGTTGTTAGCCACCTCTTGCGTTCTGTCAGTAGATAAGTGGGGTTCCGTGTGGTAGAGGGGATTAATCCAAATCACACAACAACAACAAAAATAAAAACAATAGATATAGTTATAGAGGCCCAAGAAGAAAACATAATAATAATAAAAATAAATAAATTGTCCGATTGTCTATTCAGATAGCAGCCGGTAAGACAGCTAACGGTTAGCAGGCCGCAGATGGCCGTTCAGGTAACGTCGCGACGGAGGAGCCAGCCGGATCTCCTTCGGGTAGATAACGTCGGCAGTCCAGTTGTGAAGGCCCGGTGGGGCTCCGCGTAGGCAGTAAAACGGGTCCGGATAGGTGACTGCAGCCCAGGAGTGATTGATGGAACTCAGGAGTGATTGACGGAGCTGGCTAGCTCCGGAATAATTGATGTTTGCTCCTGAATCGACGAAGGCCGATAGTCACACGGATAGCAGCTAGCTAGCTGTGAGATCCGGGTATGAATGTCCAGAGAGCAGTCGAAATCCAGGGACATGGAGAGAAAAATTGGTCCGGTATGTTCCGTTCCGAGCCGCGCTGCGCCCGTACAGAACTGGCAATAGATTTTCGAGCTAAAGGATAGCTGATGACCACAAACCGTGGTTAGCTGAATACTAACGATTTGCCAGTAAAGAAGCTAACTAGCTTCTGAACTAGCTTCTGATTAGCTTCTGGATTAGCTTCTGGCTAGTTTCAGGCTAGCTTCTTGGAGTTTCTGGCTAGCTTCTTGGAGGATTACAGATTTGAGGTAAATAATACTTTTTTATAAATATAAATTGGTGAGGCGGGTTGCAGGAGAGTGTTTTGAAGATGAGTTGATGGAAAATAAAAATAAAATGTATGTGAAAAAAGTTGTAAATATATATATATACAGGACACGACAAGACGAGGACAAAAGACGTCTGAACTGCTATGCCACCTTGGAGTAGTAAGGATCGGAGGACCAATGCGCAGCGTCGTACGTGTTCATGCTCTTTTATTAAAACAATCGAACACTAAAACAAACCAATAAACGACACGTGAAATAACCAAACCGAAACAGTTCCGTGTGGAACACAGACACGGAAAATAAACACCCACCACTCAAAAGTGAAACCAGGCTACCTAAGTATGGTTCTCAATCAGGGACAAGGATTGACAGCTGCCTCTAATTGAGAACCATACCAGGCCAAACACAGAAATCCCAAATCATAGAAAAAAGAACATAGACAACCCACCAAACTCACGCCCTGACCATACTAAAACAAAGACATAACAAAATAACTAAGGTCAGAACATGACAATTAGTGAGGTCAGGCACTGATGTTGGGTGATTAGGCCTGGCTCGCAGTCGGTGTTCCAATTCATCCTAAAGGTGTTCGGTGGGATTGAGGTCAGAGATCTTTGCAGGCCATTCAAGTTCTTCCACACCGATCTCGACAAACCATTTCTGTATGGACCGCTTTGTGCACGGGAGCATTGTCATGCTGAAACAGCCAAGGGCCTTCCCCAAACTGTGGCCACAAAGTTGGAAGCACAGAATTGTCTAGAATGTCATTTTATGCTGTAGCGTTAAGATATCCATCCACTGGAACTAAGGGGCCTAGCCCGAACCATGAAAAACAGCCCCAGACCATTATTCCTCCTCCACCAAACTTCATAGTTGGCACTATGGATTGGGGCAGGTAGAGTTATCCTAGCATCTGGCAAACCCAGATTAGTCTATTGGACTGCCAGATGATGAAGCGTGATTCATCACTCCAGAGAACACGTTTCCACTGCTCCAGAGTTCAATGGCGGCGTGCTTTACACCACTCCAGCCAACGTTTGGCATTGCGCATGGTGATCTTAGGCTTGTGTGCGGCTGCTCGGCCATGGAAACCCATTTCATGAAGCTCCCGATGAACAGTTCTTGTGCTGATATTGCTTCCAGAAGCAATTTGGAACTCGGTAGTGAGTGTTGCAACCGAGGACATACAATATTTACACGCTACGCGCTTCAGCACTCAGCGGTCCTGTTCTGTGAGATTGTGTGGCCTACCACTTTGCGGATGAGCCTTTGTTGTTGCTCCTAGAAGTTTCCACTTCACAATAACAGCACTTACAGTTTTTTTGCCTTACAGAAATTTGCCAAACTGTTTGGTCGGAAAGGTGGCATCCTTTGACTGTGCCATGTTCAAAGTCACCTTACCCTTTTCTTAGTCCTCTCTGCTTCAGCTGACACTGCATCATGGCCTTTATGTTCATCCATTGTAGAAATATAACAAACCCACTGCTGATCGGTACGGCAATAAATATGCAGCAGTTTGTTATGACGAGAGAAGATCTTCTCCTGTAGATGTGCGGTGGCTTTGACCAGATTGTGTTTATTTAGTCCAGAATTATCATAGTGAGGCTGGAGGTGAGTCTCACAGCAGTCATCAGACATACCAGACAGGACATGAGGGCTTTCTGCTTTCTGGTCCCAGTGCAGAAATCACATGCCACATCTCCAGGTCCAGCATCGTACAGAGCAGGAGCAGCCTGGAGTCCTGTCTTCTTCAGTTTTTCCACCACCTCAGCCAAAATGTTATTTTTCCTCAGAGCAGGCCTTGGAGTGAAGGTCTGTGTGCAATGGGGACTGTGTGCAATTGTCATCATCCTGATCCCAGCAGTCTTGAATACAGCTCCTACAGTAACTGTGTCCACAGTGAAAAGTAACTTGATCATTCGGTTGAACCAGACAGACAGAACAACAGAACTGGTCCTGGTCCAGCAGAACTCTCTGTTGTGCCATTTGGACTGTTGTTGTTCACACAGACAGAAAACTCAGAGTCTCGAGAAAGTTTGTAGGAGGTACTTCTTGTCTTCTTCTTCTTGTAACTTTCCGATGCATTGCTGCCTTTCACAGGTTGGCGTAGTTATTATACATTTATACATCTCACATTCCAGCCTCGCACCAGTAAGTGCAGGCCAGTGGTATAGAGAAAAGCCAAAAGCTGTCAAGCTATTTCGCACTGCCGGTCATATTGAACCCAAGAGACTTTCTAGTGAAATTGTAGCCAGCTCACAGTACAATTCCCTCATATTCTCTTTATACCACCTGCATTATAGCAGGACATGCTGTACAGACTCCACCTCCCAACAGTTCTCACACTTCCCATCTGTATGTTTCCCTACTAAAGCTAACCCACCTCCCAATCCACAATGACCTAACCTTAGCCTTGTTAACAGGAACCCCATTCCCTTTCTCTCCCCAGGTACCTACTGACCTTCCTCACAGAGTTCTGGATAGAGAAAAACAATCCTTCAATCTACTTACTCTCCCACTCACGTTGCCACTTCTGAGTCATCCCTTCTGCTATGATGCACCTACATTCCATCTTCCCTAACGGGACCACCACATCTACCTTCTCCCTCTTCAGAGCTGCCTTAGCTTCCTTATCTGCTGCTTCATTTCCCCCTAACCCCTACATGGGCTGGGACTCACAGAAAACATACCTTACACACCCTTTCTGCCCCACCCCATAAAGTGCCATCAGCAGCTCGATTAACAAATATTTGGATGTGCCCTAGACTTCCATTCGCTCAGTACAACCAGGAGAGTGGCAGACTCTGAACACAAAATTACCCTGTCAGGCCCCACTTCTTCCACCCACTACAGAGGCCACATTAGTGACAGCATTTAATCATAAAAGACTGAAAGTCCATCAGAAAGCTGCTTACCCTGGTGTATTTGAAACTGGGAAACATGTATCCCAAACCCTGCTCTCTCACTACCTGGGACCCCACGCCCACTGTAAATGAGCCTCAACCACCCCAGAAGAATCTCCAAAGTCCTCAGCCTGCATTTCATCCAAAGTTGTCATGTCAACAGCCATCATGTCAACATCCCCCTCTTCCTGACCCCCCATTCCTGCATTTGGGTCACATACTAGGGGGACTTCCTGATTCTGAGAGAGATCGAGATAGAGAGAGATTTTGTGGAGTGGCACATTTTTATACCTCTAACTCTGTATTGCCCGCTATGCACCACCACACCATCCTTGCAAGGAAATCTGGGCAAACTGTAAAGGCACTTAGCTGATTCTGGTAGATGAATTGCCATGTCAGCTCACAAGGTTTAACTCACTAGGACTGATGTCTAATAAAGCAGTTGGTGGCTGACCTGACCGGAGTATCTACATGTAAACCTACTAGAAAACTCAATAGTAAGAGAACTGTAAATTAAAGTCACCCATTACAATACCTTGTAGCAGTGGTTAGAGATAGTTTATAGTTCTTTACTATTGAGGGTGTTGCAACATTATTAGCCAGTATCTATATATGAAATTACTCAATAACACCATGGTAAATATCTGTTGGAGAGAGATCTGTTGGACGGAGCTCATTGTGGCCTTGTGGCCCAAAGAGATGGAGAGAGGATTATTAACTATTAAGTTAATTTCACAGTATGACGAAGAGAGGATTATTATCTATTAAATGAATTACACAGTATGATGAAGAGAGGATGATTAAATATTAAGTTAATTACACAGTGTGATGAAAGACGATTATTAACTATTAAGTAAATTACACAGTATGATGAAGAGACGATAATGAACTATTAAGGTAATTACACAGTTTGATGAAGAGATGGTTGTTAACTATTAAGGTAATTACACAGTATATTATAATTGTTTTCAAACATTGTACAAACAATTGCCAGAAATTACCTGCTACTATCATGTTATTTCTAGGCAAATGCATCATAATTGATGTACTGTAGAATAAAATATTATATAAAAGCGCTTTCCTATACCATCCACTCATTTTATGGATCGAAAGGGATTCCATCATCGGTATATAATAGATTTATTCCTATATGGCTGACAGGTGAAACTGACAGAGATGTAGAAGCTGAAAGCTTTCCTCTCCTCTCAGTCTAATGGGGTTTTAAGTATTGGCCTTTATGGATGCTAATGTTTGCTAATGATGACAGATCCAGGAGAACTGGCCGGTGTGTGTGTGTGTCTGATCAGGTCATCCACGCCTTGTGGTTTACTGTCAAGCTAGATGTTGTTGAGGAGTCTGAATTATGAAATCATACATTTTTAATCTGTTTTCTCCTTTACACACTCAAACACACTTTTGTCATCTGACAGCCTAAAAGAAACACTCCCACACTCCATCACACACAGAGATATATTGTGCCAACCTTTATTTTAGGCTAGTGTATGATTAATATGATTAGCCTACATGTAGCCTCTAGTTTGTGTTGACATTTCAGGTGTCATAAAGCTATTCTATTCGGGGAGATTATACTTAGTTGAATGGATGCTTTTTTGAGGCTCCTTTGGGGACTTAGGGACTAGTGAGACGATGACCTGGTTTCTAATTTTCTACTCTCAGCCTGGTCTGTAGCTACCCGTTTTAACAGAGCTCATCCAGGCAGATGAGAATTAACTGTGCAGTGGATTGGATCTTTCTTTCCAAAGGAATATCGTCCTTTTATTAATCTGCAGACAATATGATAACTCAGGTTGTTTTGCGATTCTCAAAGCCAGTGCTGTTATTCTAACGGAGGTGCTGCTGTTGAAATTCAACTCTTCTCTGTCCAGAGATAACAGGTAGGCTAGCTAAGTCTCTGACTTTGTGTGACTGTTATTTAAATCCCGACTGTTGATGAAATATTGTTTCTAAATAGGGTAGCCTACTTTAAAGGCTTTTCAACCTTTTCAACAAGCACAAGTGAAGATGATTTCATGTTCTCATGGGATGGATTATTAATTGACACCGACTGGATTGACTCCATGACTGTTTGATTCTGCTCTCCCAATTGTTAAACTTGTAGTGCTTCTGAGATGGCTTAAAAAGTACTACATTATCAGATTAATGTATGTCATATGTGCTATTTTATTTGTTTAAGTTGTATTTTAAAACGCTGCTATTTAAGTTTGGCTTTTCATATAGCCTAGATTTTTTTTCTGGTTCATTTCGAGTTAACCGGTGTACAGTATATGATAGGCTATGCAGCATTTCCTCGTCATATCATCTGGTCAGTTATTTTAAGGCTCAAATTAAGGTCACTTGCTGTAAAGTGTGACTCTCGGTGAGATAGATATTTTTACATCACTGAAGTAAAACACCAGGGTCCACATATTTTTGGTTTGAATTAAATAAAATTGCAAGAGGGTGCATGCTTCATTAATTAGCTATAGATTGTGATTTCTTGTTATTTTGATATATGATAAATAATATTCTACTAATATGTTATTTAGGCTAGCACACACTTTAAACTCCAGAGGTTTTACTCTGGCTTAGTGGTATTCAAGTGGTAATCAATTAGTGGTATTTATCCTAGGAGTTATTTCCAACCACTTTGATTGTTCTCACATCTCCTGTTGATTTTATTGTTGATATGAAGGTGATATTGGCTCATGGCCAGCCTGCAACAGGAGTACCCCCTGGTCCTGCTGGGTATTCTGGAGGAGCTGGCCGCTATGCGCCACTGGCTCTCCTTCCAGGACCTGTGTCGAATGGTCAGCACCCGCTTCGACCTGCAGCACCTCACAGAGCTTAGGAGCCTGCTGTTCTCCGCAGCCTGCCGCGACCCATGTTTCCCCGCCACCCTCTTCAGAGACAGGGTCACCCCCAAGGGACTGGGGACATCCCCGATAGGTGTGGCAGCTGACATCGTCACTATATTCAACCTCATTCAAATGACGGGTGGGGCTCCCGATGAGGCCCAGGCTGCTCAGCCAATAAAAGCCAAGCCCGCCCCTCACATCGACCAATCCCCAGAGCCCTCTTTGCAAAGCTCTTTGCCCATCACTGACGAAGTGAGATTCTCCAGATGTGATAGGGTGCGCACACTTTCAGACTCTCAGACCATCTCAGGCCCCATCGACCCAAGCTTGCTCTGGCCCAAATCAAATTACTCGTTCCGCAAGCGCGCCAGTCTCCCTCCCGATCCCCTCTCTCTTGTCTCCTCATCCCCTCCAAGCCGTGCCAGGGCTGTGTCTTTCGACTGGCGCCACAACACCCCACTGTTCGCTGGCAGCGGCAGCATCCCAGGCATGCAGAGCATCTACCTCCCCCTGGAGACGGACAGCGAGTCCTCCAAAGATTCCCTGAGCGGAGACTCGGCACCCAGAGATCCCGGATCGGAGCCGGGATCGGAGCCGGGATCACAGCCGGGATCGGAGCGGCATTCCTGCGTGAAGAAGAGAGACATCTTCAAGAAGGACTTCCACAACCAGTCGCAACTGGTTCCCCAGGTGACCATCAGTACTGAGTCTCAGACTCCAAGAGGAGGAGTAGGACGAAGAGGGAGGCAGGAGCTGTTTTCCAACCGCAGCTTTGAACTGCTATCCAACCCGTATCCTTCCCCCACTGTTGGTCGGTCTTCGCCGGAGCGCCGGGCCAAGCATGAAAGCTTGGACGACCTCCAGGACTCCACATACTTTGGCCCAGGGGATACTATTCAAGAATGGTCCTCCCTCCACCTCCAACCCCCCAGGGCCCAGAGGCCAGGGTGGGCCGACAAGAGCCTGAGTCTGGACGACAGGGAGGTGGGCTTAGCGGGGGTGGGTTTGGACGGCTCCGAGGGCTCTCTTCAGGTTAGACTCACTCCCAGCCCCACCACCAACAACGTTGGTGGTGGGTTGTCCCCTCCAAAGGGATGGGAGGGGAACACCATTCCCGCACTTGGAGGAGGGGGGTTGACGGCCTGCAGCAGGGGCACCCAGACCGATACCATGCCAGACCCCCGGCGCCTTCGGAGCCTGGTGCACGCCGACCGGCTGTCCTTCATGACATCGATGGATGACCCCGACATGATGGGCGAGGATGACATCAGCGCCATCTTCCGCTTCCTGGATGACATGAGCATGTGCGGCTCCACGGGGGTCCTCCACCCCCACGACGTGGGTCCCTCGGCAGCCCAGGACACCCCAGAGGCACGGCGTGGCCGCCTGGGCCAGCTCCAGAAGCTCTTTCACTCCCTGGATGGCAGCGACGATGGCGGCCTCAAGGCCAGCGTATGTAAACTCCTCCTGAGAATGGGCCAGATCGAGAGACGCCTGGAGTCGCTGTCCGAGGTCAAGGCCGAAATCTCCCAAGTTCTTTCCTTCCTCCAGCGACTGGATGAGAAGATACAAGAGCAGGCCATTAGAGGGGGAGGAGGGAGTGGAGGTAGGTGGCTGGGACCGCCCAGCGGTGGTGGGTCTTCCCTGGGTAGCCTGAGCCATTCGCTCACTCCTGGGTCTGGTGGCTCCTCGGAACCCCAGCCCCTGTCTGTGTCTGGGCATTCGTTTGGCAGCCTGGACTTCAACCAGTGGGGTAGCAGCCAAGGAAAGACAGAGACAAACGGAGGTCTGAGCGAGACCGAAGGGGGGAAGAAGGGGGTGCTCTCTCGGCTGGCCTCCTCCAAGCCCGAGGAGAAAAATGGCGTAGACTCCAAACGGCCGAGCGTCGTCTCCAACTTGTCTGCGCGGGATTGGACGGTGTCGTTCTCGAAAAGTAAAGATGGGAAGGCCCAGCCCGGGAAAAAACGGCAGGTGATGTACGACCTAAGTCAGTGCAACAGTGTATGTCAGTGTGTGTTTGTGTGTGTGTGTTGGTATGCATGCATCAATTTGTTTCGAAATATTTGGATTCGGTTGGGAGTAAGTGAGTATGTGTGTGTTATTGAGTGTGATCATTTTGTTAAGTCGGGAGTTTAACTGTGTGGGCTGTGAAGCAGTCTCAGGGTTTAACCTGTTATCTGCTCTGTGTTTTCGTGTGTTGGTGTTTGGGCCGAGCCTGGTAAAGGAGACTGGCTGCTACTTTTCACGTTTCATTTCACATTAAGTTATACAGAATGTGAGCTATTGTAAGATCAGTCTGGTTCAGTTGTGGAAAAAGTACTCAATTGTCATACTTGAGTCATTTTCTATTAAGGGATCTCTACCTTTACTCAAATAAAAGTGAGTCACCCAGTAAAATACTACTTCAGTAAAAGTCTAAAAGTATATGGTTTTAAATTGACTTTAAAAAGTCCAAAGTTAACATAAATGCTATACCAAAAATTCTGTACATTAAGCAAACCAGATGGCACAATTCTTGTTTTTTTGATAGCAATGGGCACACTCCAACACTCAGACATCATTTACAAACACAGTATTAGTGAGCCCGCCAGATAAGAGGCGTTAGGGGTGACAATGCATTATATTTATAGGTGGATGAATTGGACTATATTGTTGTCCTGCTTGAGCATTCGATATGAAACAAGTACTTTTGTGTGTCAGGGAAAATGTATGGAGTAAAAAGTACATATATTATAATGTAGTGGAGTAAAAGTAAAAGTTGGCAAAAATATAAATAGTAAAGTAAAGATACCCCAAAAAACTACTTAAGTAGTACTTTATAACACTGGTCGGGTTTCACAAGGCCAGTTTGGACCTGTGTGTGTCAGAATAAGGAAATGTAAGCTCTACTGATTTTTGGATTTTAGGCAGAGATGGGAAAGACTAATACTCAAACCTAAAGCAGAACTTGAGTCAGACATGCAATTAGCTGGCCTATTGGTCAGACTGCGGTTTAGGTAGTCAGTTGAATACATAGTCGATTAGTATAACCCATGGCTCTTTTACTTTCAATGCAGGACTGTCTTTCATCGTACACTCTTCGAAAAAAGGGTTCAGCTGTCCCCATAAGAGAACCCTTTTTGGTTCCAAGTAGAATCCTTTTGAGTTCCATGTAGAATCCTCTGTTCAAAGTGTTCTACATGGAGCCAAAAAGGGTTTTAACTGGAACCAAAAGGGTTCTAGTTGGAATCAATAAGGGTTCTTCAAATAGTTATCCTATGGCGACAGCTGAAGAACTCTTTTAGGTTCTAAATAGCACTTTTTCTAAGACTGTAATCAGTCATTTTCCACTTAGGATAAGAAGGCAAGAGAAGGTCTGCTTGTGTGTATCCAGTTTGATCACGTTTATTCCAATATGACAACATTTGTTTCTGCCTTTACGTTTGCTCCATGCAGATGGACCAATCAAAGAACTCCGCCCAGAGTCATAAGCACCCCCTTCAAAAACACTCCCACCTGGTGGAGCCAGTATTCAGTTCCTCTCTCTTGCGTCAGAAGGGTGGCGGGTTGACCAATCCTGGGTTGTCCTCTGGGCTGCCCTGTGACCCCAGATTGGCTGGGGGGAGAGGAGGAGCCCCGGTCTGGACCATGGAGGACAGAGAGGCCAGAATGTCCCCTCTGGAACTGCAGGTACATTAGGATCTTATTGGCCTTTTGGTAACACTTTCCTTTAATTAAACCACAGACCACATTTAATCAACTTGCCGGCCATATCTGGCCCATCGGCCCCAGGTTTGAGACCCCTGCTTTCCAAGAGGGAATATTTTGTTGTTATTATGAGCACTTAAAATGTCTTATTATAAGCTTAAATGTATTAATATGCTGTTTATTCAACAGACTGAAAACAGATGTTATTCAGTCAGGGTCTGCATCATAAAGCATTCGGTAAAGTTTCACAGAGCTTTCTCCTAAAATGATATAAACCAGGATTAGTCATTGAATCTTTAGAAAACATATATTCAGAAAATGTATATTCACTGGGATCCAAATGGAACTCCCAGTGAATAAGACTTTTAAGGAAGAAACACGAACAGTTATCTATCTGACTGTCTAACATCTGTTATGATAGAGTGGTGGCGGCCTTATGTTTTGTCTCGTAGGCCCAGGAGTCTCTAAACCCCAATAATCTGGAGTTTTGGATGGAGGACATCTACACGCCAGGTTACGACACACTATTGAGGCGCAAAGAGGCTGACCAGCGCAGGGCCAAAGCCTGCAAGCTGGGGGCGCTCATCTTCACAGCCGTTACCATAGTCCTTGTCATTGTCATCCCCATCGCCACAATGAGCTCCTGAGGCTCTGATTGGATATCAGACAGGAAACCTCCAAACAAAGACTGACATGATTGGTAGATTAGCGATGACGAGATGCAGGGATTCTGAAGTCTGAATGCAGTGTTTATCTGATATATAACCATTTTTTCATATAACGATGTAGGGGACTAGTATGCCCTACATATACCATGCTTTGCACCACTTCTCTCAGGAGAGAGTAATAACAAAAGACAAAGCTAAACTAATGCAAACTCTTTGTGAATCCCCATGTTATCACAGTCAGTTATGCCCTTGAGTGCTATTTTGGCCTTATCCTTTTGCCCACAAACCCTACAGGGCTCATTTCTTTCAAGCATAACTGAAAAAAATTCTAAATTGTAAAAAGCACAGCATTTGTGTGGGTCTACTGTCTAACTTTGAATGCCTTTGTTTCTCATTAAGCAGTATGGTGCAGTAAGTTATGTTGAATAAAACAACTTTGTTGTCATAGTGGTTTTTCAAGTGTGATATCTGGGATTTCTGCTATTTTTCACTGGCTAAGGCATTGTATTTGTTTCATGAGATATGCCACCCCTGTTTGCAGGGCCGGTCCTTGCTGTTCTGTGCCCTAGGCAAGACCAAAAAATGCTATCCCTCAAAACTAGAATAGTGCCAGTAAGCAAAATCACATTGAAAAGACATCTAACATATGTATTTTCCAGACATAGAAGTTAGGTTCAATTTAGGTCTGAATGAAAGGTGAAAATATGTATTTTCCAGACGTTGAAATAAGGTTTATTTTCAGTTCTATTGAAAGTTGAAAATACTTATTTTACGGATGTTGAAAATACGTATTTTTAGGATGTTGTTTGTTAACATGACAGTACATTTTTTTTTAGGTTATGCTGTGTGATCGGAGAAACCTGCATGATGTAAAAAGTGTCTTAGGTTAGGCTATTTGATTGAAGAAACCTGCATGATGTAAAAAGTGTCTTAGGTTAGGCTATTTGATTGAAGAAACCTGCATGATGTAAAAAAGTGTCCTTGTCATTAAATTGTCATATACTTTATCACCAGCCTGTAGGCTACAGAAAAGGCAACGTGCTCTTTCTACCATATCCTATATCTGCTACACAGGGGTGCAACTTTCACTGTGTCTCCCCCACATTCTGAAATTGCATTTTTGTTCCCCACAGTTTTACCATTGGAATGTGATACAAAACTAGGCAACGGTGTGCTTCAGGACCATGTGGATGCCTCAGAGCGGTCGGGTAGGCTGTTTGGAGTGTTTATCCGACTGGATAAAAACATTACAATAATTATAATTTTGTCCCCTCCACTTCTAAAACCAAAGTTGCGCCCCTGCTACTACATGATTTATGTTTTACATTGGTGTAGCGGCACAGCAATGCGTCTCTCCAACAGAACCCCGGAGAGGCATGCCGGGAATGGACAAGCAAAATATTTTGCGGCGCTGCCTTTGACAAAGTGGGCACTGCTTATCACAGGACGGTATCAATGTTCACCTAAAAAGCCCATATGCTACTGGTTGAAAGAAATTTCCATTGTTTTGGGGCCGGATAATGTGAGGTTTTATGTGTTGTTGTTGGAGGTGCATCTTGGTCAGTTTAGCTCAGAAAATGCCGCCCTCATCAATCTGACGCCATAGGCGGACGCCTAATCCTGCCCAATGAGCGGGCCTGACCGTGTGCCTGTTTGTTGAGTTGTTGTTGATGTTTTGGTTCTTGGGGATATGGAAAAAGGAATCCTCTGCCAGGAACCACTTTGTGAATAGGGGATTCACTGTGTAATCTAATTTGTGTGATACCACTCTACCATGTTACTGTATGTACACACACACGCATGCACATCACATCACATTAATAAAATCGAGGCCTGTATAAGACACACAGCTAAAGTTCCTATGACGTGATTGCCAGGGAACCTCACCCACCCACACACGCAGAATGTTGAGAGCATTGCTTCCTCTTAAGTGGATGTGTGTCGACGAAGTGGTCCCCTCGAGTCTAGTTGCAGATCCATTACCGTTGTTGTGTTGGAGCCACAGGAAAGCTGTTGTGCTCAGCACAACGCTGCCAGTCTGTGGGGATTCAGTAATAGTAATGACCTGAAACTCTCCACACCCTTGGATCCCAAACGTATCAATGGGACCCATCTAAGGTTTTTGGGTCTTTTCCAGTGACCCACTAAATACAGAAAAGCTAGATTCCTATTTTAAGGAACAACACAAAAGGGGTTTCCTGCAGTCAACCATCTTTGCTCATACCGGATGCACATCAAAAGCGTTATTACGCCCCTTGTACACAACACAGTTTTTGTTTTGCGTTAAACAATAGACTTGATGTTTTGTTACAACGAACGGCAGAACACATTGCCCTTTCCTGCAGTAAAATTACCAAATCGCCTTCTGGAGCCCTCATGGTGGAATGTTATTAATATTTTCAGTGCTTAAAAACCTCAAGTATTTTGGTCTAAAATGACATACCCAAATCTAACTGCCTGTAGCTCAGGACCTGAAGCAAGGATATGCAAATTATTGATACCATTTGAAAGGAAACACTTGGAAGTTTGCGGAAATGTAAAATTAATGTAGGATAATATAACACATTAGATTTGGTAAAAGATAATACAAAGAACAAAATATGCATCTTTTTCCCCCCCATCATCTTTGAAATGCAAGAGAAAGGCCACAATGTATTATTCCAGTTTAGGCGCCATTTAGATTTTGGCCACTAGATGGCAGCAGTGTACGTGCACAGTTTTAGACTGATCCAATGAACCATTGAATTTCTGTTCAGAATGTTGGATCGAGTCTGCCCAAATGTGCCAAATTGGTTTATTGATTCATTTTCAAGTTCATAACTGTGCACTCTCATCAAACAATAGCTTGGTATTCTTTCACTGCAATAGCTGCTGTAAATTGGACAGTGCAGTTAGATTAACACAAATTTAAGCTTTCTGCCCATATCAGATATGTCTATGTCCTGGGAAATGTTCTTGTTACTTAGAACCTCATACTAATCACATTAGCTGCACGTTAGCTCAGCGTCCCATGGTTGAGACCGATCCTGTAGAGACTTGTAAATCGGGAGGTGCCAGAACAAAAAGTGAGCATCAGAGGTGGTTGAACTCGGGAGCTCTGAGGTCCCGAAACGCATGAGAAATAAAGCCATGCATATACACTGTATATCGTCGCATTTGTGTAGTGGCATTGAGCAGCATAGAGGCACTTACAGAAGTTGCACACATGGGGAACATTTTTTAGTAGCCTAGGGTCTGGGAAAAATGTCCTTTTATAAACGCATTTTATGCAATTCTACGTAATTTTACATGACTGGAGGCTTTGGCAGAATATTTTTTCATACCGCACAAATGATCAAAATGACAGGCTACTTTGACACTAACAAACTGAGAATCTGAGATCAATAAAAATGACCTTGTTTTGAATACATCAATAGCCGAGGCCTAGGTGTGTGGAGACATATTGGCTACAATATGATAAGGAAACTATAGTCCTTAAAATGCTTTCCAGTTTCACTGACCCACCCAATGATGAGCAGCTCTCTCGCTGGTGATAGCCAATGCACTGGTGCCAAAAGCCTATCTTACTCTTCTTTTACTTTGCACACTAATATTTGGAAGTTGATCAAATATTTTGGTAGCCTACAGCAGGCTCATGTCTATCAGAGCAGAGAAAGGGAGAGAGATCATATAAAGTGATCATTCTAGTTCTGTGAGAGACACATGCGCTCTCCTCATGCAGCCACCGCCAGTCGTTGGTTTCAAACATGCTGTAGGTTACAATGTTACGTAAACCATAAGGCCAGGTCGGCCCAACTCTTAGAATATCAGGACCAGGCTGAAAATCTACTTTTTCACACTGTGTTTTTAAGGGGGAAGGAGAATTAACGAAGAGGCAACTCGAATGAACTTTGATCTCTTTTATTAGAATTTATACATGACATGAGGTATCGGATACAGATAGGTTCCGGAAAAAAACAGATGTGCCGACCCTGTTCTGGCAGGATCCAGCTCAAGATAAGCACTTTCACAATTAAAAACATTATTATTTTTTAAAATATCAGATTCTGTGTCAAACAGTTTTGTTATACATTATTTCAGTCTTCTGTGATGTATATAAAGTGTAATATTGGAATGCAAATTCAACATGGAATATATCTACAGAAGTTAACTGTTTGTCTGTTACCCTCATTGTTTTATTCCTGAGTCTGATAGTGACCCTGACAGGGGAGATGAAGGCTTTTTCTCCTGTACCCTCTTTACTGTAAAATACTTGATCCAGCCACACTGTGTTAGAGATAGTTTCATGTTTCACTCTAATCAGTTTAACTCATGTGTGAACACATGCTTGTAGGTGGCGGGAAGCCCTATCAGCATCATATGTGTGGATAGTATGCATTAGAGTTGCAGGATTGGTCTGTGTTTAAGTGCTACAGTGGATGGAATATTGTGTGTACAAAGAATGCGTACAGATTTAAGTGATGTAGGGCAGAAGGAGTGGTGTGTTTTAATAGAAATCTGTTGGTAAAACTCTTCACTGACATGATAGGTGGTGGCTTATTTCCCAAAATGCCTTCTCTGGGTTGTTTGGTAATGCAAAGTCAATTCATATTCTCTTTCCATATCACAGTCTTTGTAAGACAGATGCCATGCTTCCTAGAGAGGAAACTCACTAACTTCTCTAGTCAGTCCAAGACAAAGTAGACTGATTTGAGAGGAAAGAGAGCGTTCCCGGCAGTTAATTGATGCTTGATTAGTGGAATATTTGCCGAGCCACGGAAAGGGCCTCTAGCTGTTGTATAAATAATAGATATAGACAAAGAGTCAGTATTATTGACTGACAAGTCCAATGATCTCAAATCAAGACTAATGGATCTACAGTAGTGGAAGAGCAATGTGAAACACAAAGAAGACAATTATGAGTGAGCGACTAGCATAGCAGAGTTAATGCTCGTGGTGTGTGTGTACAGGTGTGTGTTTGCCTATTTGCATGTCGTCCTATTTTTTACAAACACATACAATTTTGATCTGAATGTGTTTGTATGTTAGCGTGTGTCCGCAAGTGAGTGAGTGTCTGTCCTCCTCATTATATGGCACAGTAAAGCTGATGCAGGGCCCAGATACGCCAGCATGGTTTGATTAATGATGCTGTGGGGTATGTCCCATGTGTGACAGACAAACTAAAGGAGAACAGGCAGCAGTGTCTGAGTAAAGACCTGATCATTCACAGACATTCCACCCTATATCTCTTTGGTGTCTTTCACCCCAGAGCCTTGAAGAATGTAACATGGAACATTTCTCTCTAACGTATTCTCTATTTATTTCTACCAACACTGGTTTTTACAAGGCAGTTGTATTATCCCTATTCCAGGGTTTCCCGAACTCAGTCCTGGGGACCTCCCTGGGTGCACATTTTGTTTTTTTTTGCTCTAGCACTACACAGCTGATTCAAGTAACCAACTCATCATCAAACTTTGATGATTTGAATCAGCTGTGTAGTGCTAGAGCAAAACACAATATGTGCTCCCAGGGGCCCCAGGAGCGAGTTTGGGAAAATCTACCCTATTCGAATGTATTTAGCCTCTCGTTGTGAGCGTAGTTACACTCCAATTCTCATGGTGGCGATAATGCCCAAATAGCTGCCATCTGCATAGTCAGAAAACCCACCCGAAGAAACGCCTTCTTTCTCGGCGCCTGGTTTTTGAAACGCTTGGAAAAGTTGGACCAGACAGGTGTGGTAGCTTGCGTTGCTAGAGACAACGTAGCCCACTTATTGTCACGATTTACAATAGATGTTGCCTTTGATAGCAGCTGGAAACATCCGCCGTGGGACACTGTTCCAGAAGGACCAAAGTCCGTAAGTATCTGCTCACGTTTGTTTTCAATATATTTGTATTTTAAAAAAATAATTAAAGTTAGCAAAGGGTAGGTAATACCCTGCTTGCTTGCTAAAAAGTGGAGGTGAGTCCGTTTCAATCTGTTTAGCTCACTTTGGCAGCTAGGCTAGCTTTCTATTATTTATAATCTTGCTAACGTTATAACTACCTACCAAATAAATAAAGTCGGAGAGAAAAGGCTATACTAGAAACAGAGTTTCTAAAACATACTGTACTGTCTTTGATAGAAAATCTTTGAAGTCCCCTGCTGGGTTTCTGTCACGTGCATTATCAGGACATGGACTCGACCGTGCTGAACCTGCACAACCATTTCCAGAATCTTTGTGCATGCTCCGATATTCTCAATGAGGGCCTCGAACCACGTAAGTGACCAGTCGAGCATGCTTTTGGTGGATTGTTGAATCAGTGCCCATGCCATTGCATATCAGGGATGGCAGGTTTTCAGCAGACCAGAAACTCGTTGAAAAACCATGTGTAATGATATTGAACGATTAACTAGCAACTGGAGGTTTGCTGCAGTAAGTTTTCCAGGTGCCCTTGTACAAGACACTTAATGACCCCAAAACTGAAAGGGGGGTGGAGGTAGGTTTGAAAACACTAAATCATCTAAAATGGATAACAAAATGACCTATTGCTCATTCACTTAGACAAGGTGGAACCCTTGCCCATCTCTGTTGCCACCTACCTGAAAGAATGTTGGCATCAATGCCCCCCTGGTTCACCCCTCACCAGAAAAAACATAGGTGAGATTGACTTTAAAAGAGTAAACTGGTCTGAATGAGGTAAAAGCAGATCTTCAACCAATAACCATCCCCTTGGCTTTATTTCTTTGTACAGAGTTTATCCAAATGGTTCTGAACTTCGAGGACTGCAGTAGGAAGTGGCTGCAGTGGGAGGAGGAACTGGGAGCCTGCAAGGAGGTGCTGACCAAAACAGAGTCTGAGATGGGGGCTCTGGAGATGAAGCTGAAGCTCGCCTGCAACCAGGTGGATGTGGAGATCAGACGGCGCCAGCGGGCAGAGGCAGAAATACGAGAAACTGGTTGGTAAACAGTTTATAAGACTGCTACAGTTTTTTAAAAGTTTCTATTTTACCATTATTTAACTAGGCAAGTCAGTTAAGAACAAATTCTTATTTTCAATGACGGCCTAGGAACATTGGGTTAACTGCCTGTTCAGGGGCAGAACGACAGATTTGTACCCTGTCAGCTCGGTGATTCGAACTTGCAACCTTTCAGTACAGGTCGCAGGTAATTCTACGTCAGAATTGTACATGTTGTGGTGGCTTCTATTGCGTAATGCTGCTCATTTGTGATGTTTACTGTCAAAAAGAGGACAAAGTTTGAAGAAATCTATGGTTAGATGAATTAGTTATAAGTTGGTAAGAAATTCACAGAATCACACTGTTTGGGTGGCTATGATATTGTGGAGTAATTTCCTGATCTCTGTGTGTAGGAGCGTCAGATCTAGCTGATCCGGGATATGCTGGTGGCGGAGAGCTCCAGCAGCAGCCTCCACCTGAGTGAGGAGCAACGCTCTGCCCTCGCCTTCCTCAATGCCCACTCCCAGGCCGCACAGGCTGCCAAGAACAACCCCAACCTCAACACCTTCCACAGGCACTGTACACCCCTTTACTAGGCCCTCATCAGCCATGCCTGGCCTGCGTTCATTGGAGCACCCAACGGAAATAGTTTTGAAATGCAAAACAAATATATATGTTTCCTTGAAGACGTAATTAGATATGCCTATCCTGTTTCGGAACGTTTGATTCAGTTTTGTGTTTAGTGAATATGACCCAATTGTTCAGGTTCAGAAAGGGATTGTAAGCAAGCCTACCGTCATGTCTTTCAGGTTAACCACCATAGATGAATCTGCTTCCTTGTTGTCAGACATTAGCTATGACAAAACAGATGATTCTCTGGTTAGTATTGCATGTCCCCAAGGGGACATTTGTCTTGGACATCATAGTGACACATCACAAAAATACATGAAAACAATATGCCAAAATAGAAAAAGTGACAAACAGATATAGCCACACTAATAGTACCTATATAAACATGAACTATTGGGTTGTCATCACTCTATATTTCCTGTAGGATTGGGACTCTTCTGTGATGAGGACAGTGCGACTGAGAAAACTGCAGAAAAGGGTGAGTGGATTGTTACTCTTTAGTTTAGAGCTTGACAGATCATCAATGGAAATGTAGGTACATTTTTTTGTTATCATTTTATATCTAAAGTGTCTAGTCAAGGTTAGTGTGGGAATGTAGTGCTACAATGCGCAGTCATTTGGAAGTACTGTTAGCTCAGTCATTCCTATTTGTTTCCACAGCGTTCCTCCAGAACTCTTGCTGAGCCTCCACAGCAGGTGGTGAAGAAACCCCGCTCCACTGGCCGCACTTCCGAGAGGGTACTACACAATGCATTGCCTGACCACTCGCCCTGAATTTAATTCCTTTGTTTCTATTGATCGCTACATTCATTCAGTCTGAAACTGCAATCCTAGAAGTTATGTGACTTCAAAATGAGGGGTATTGAACAAAATAAATGAATAAGTGATTGGATCTTCTCTAACGTCATGTAGGCTGGCTCCAACCCAAAGAATTGGTTTCTGGGAACAGTCAGAATGTATTCGCATTCTAGACATGTTTTATTTCTTTTTATTTAACCAGGTAAGTTGACTGGACATTCTCATTTACAACAACGACCTAAGGAATAGTTACAGGGGATAGGAGGGGGGGATGAATGAGCCAATTATAATCTGGGGGTAATTAGGTGGCCATGATGGTATGAAGACCAGATTGGGAATTTAGCCAGGACACCTGGGTTAACACCCCTACTCTTACGATAAGTGCCATGGGATCTTTAGTGACCACAGACAGTCAGGACACCCGTTTAACGTCCCATTCGAAAGACAGCAACCTACACAGGGCAATGTCCCCAATCACTGCCATGGGGTGTTGGGATGTTTTTTTAGACCAGGGGAAAGAGTGCCTCCTACTGGCCCTCCAACACCACTTCCAGCCGCACCTGATCTCCCATCCAGGTACTGACCAGGACCATCCCTGCTTAGCTTCAGAAGCAAGCCAGCAGTGGGATGCAGGGTTTTCAGCAGGCAAATTCCAACTAATCGTAGAGAAGAACTGTCGGTTTGGCTAGAGCGGTGTGGATGGGTATCCAGGCAACTCCTTGCAGGCTTCTGAAGTTAATGCCAATGTAGCTAATGCTACAGAAAAACAGAATTTCTAACCGTAGTCTCACTTGATTTGGATAGCACTCAGCACACTGCTATTCAATGTGTTGAATTTCAGTCAAAAGACCAATTTCCCGCCCGTGAAAAGTTGCGTGCTCAGTTTGGCACCAGAAAGAGGCTTGTTTACATTGAAGTGAATTTGACAACATCCAAAATCAGATGCAGCACATTTAAGTTAACAAAGTAGTCAGATGGTTATCATCTCCAACATTGCAGATGTCAGAGGTTTGATTACCTAGCAACCCAAGCGAGACAAGGTAAAATATCACAAATAAAGCTAGATAAAGCCAGAAGAGTAATATACTTGTTGAACATACAGTAGCTATAGCCATTGTGGGTTTTCATGGTCATCACTCACTGCTAAGTTTGTCAAGGTCCCAACATCGGAGTAAAGCTATTCTGCTACAGTGTTTTTGATGTTAGCATGTGTGCGCATCACTTGAACGTTTGCATGTAAACAAAACATTGCTCTGTAGACCTTTATCAGTTGTTTCAAATTGTTTAAAAAAAAATATGCTTCTGTTTTGCTTTCTCCTTTTTCAGCATTATTTCATGTGACTCAAGTTTTATATATGTATTATTAAAGGTGAACGAGTCCATAGTGACCAAGACCACCATCACAGTGACTGTCAATGGAGGTCCGGTAGAGGCCTTGTCCACCATGGAGACAGTGCCTGGCTACTGGACAGGCAGCAGGAAGAGGACCGGTGAGACTGCACTAACAAGCCTGTAGTACTTAATTCTTGACAGCCATGTTCAGATGCGCACAATGTATTATAATTTGAAGAAAATGAAGTAGTTCTTCTAGTTTGAGGGGTAAAAACTTGACGTTCTCTTGTTTTTCCAGCTGTTCAGGGCTGGGACACTACTTCTATTGACCAATCAGAGGCAGCTAGTGAGGCTCCCAGCACCCCATGCAGTAAGGCTCCGCCCCCAACCAAAACACCCAGAGCCAAAGTGGAGGCCCGAAAGCACGAGTTCCTTGCCAAAACGGTACACGTTCTGTTATTACTTTTGTTTGTAACACACTTTTGTCTGTAGTACACTTGTTGTTCTGTGGGGATCTAATTAGCATAATAATAAAACAATTCCATCAAAATCCATCAGTTTAAAATAGACATGTTTTTTTGCATTGGATGCGTCTCAATCCACCGCATCTGCCTATGTCGCACTCCCACATCAGGTGACACCGCTAGAGCGATGTTTGTCAGACCATGAAAATCGGTGTCTCATGAAAACGTCTTTAGCGTCCGAAAGGTTTGGCCTACAAACCTGTGTCACCAGCGTCCGTCTGTTCCGTCCCCTCTTCTACCCTCTGTCTGTCCCGTCCCCTCTCCTCACACAGGTGATCAGGTCAGAGTTCTGTGTGCCGTGTGGAAGGAAGACCAAGTTTTGGAAGCTCTACCTGAGGTGCCAGGACCGCAGGCTGGTGGCTCACCCAGAATGCCGCGACCGCTGCACCCTGCCGTGTAACCCTATCTCTACAGGCAGCACCCCCATCAGGACCAGAGAGGTATTACACCTGGGGAGTTAGTTATATATTCTTAGATTGACAACACTTCATATTTGCAATGCTTATACAGCAATAACTAATAATAATTTTGTATTTATGATTCAGGGTCCTGGGTATGGTTAGCTGGATTATGACTGGTTTGTATCACACCATATGTGTTTTGAATGCCTTCTCCAAATGTCCCATGTCATGAGTGTTTATCTTGTTGCAGCCAAGCACCCTCGCAGACTACGCTCCCTCCTCCTCTCCGATGATCCCTGCCCTGGTGGTCCACTGTGTCAAGGAGATCGAGCACAGGGGTTTACATGAGGTGAGCAGCCATTTCAGCACTTAAATGTTGCCACTTTAGCGCATACAAAATTCACTTTACTTTTTTTTATGCATATCAGCACTTTTTACAAATGTTTTGTTTTTACCTTGATAATTTCCATTGAACTGATGTCATCATTCCTATCCTGACTGCCAGTTAATATTCCATCCCATTCTTTCTTTCTCCCTCCCTCCCTGTCAGATGGGTCTAATTGTTTAAAAAGGTACTGAACCATTGCTATGTTAATTTCCTGAATGAGAAGTAAATGGCATGCTCTTAGTTTCACTTTGTAGCTACAGTACAGTTTCACACTGGTAGGTATGTGTGTGTAATGCTTGAATGTGATGTGGAAATACAGGGTAGGCAATTTTCCAAAATGATTTCACAATATTGGCCCATCTGAAATAATAATATTCTCCTAAATATGCTAATTCTCTGGCCACACAGTGAGCATGCTGGGACCAGTGACCACTCCAGAACACCAGATGACTAAAACACCCTCTTCCAGCTCCCTGTCCCAGCGCATGAAACAGACTTTCTCCAGCACCACCATGTAAGCACCACACTCTAACCATAGGGCACATCTCAAATGAGTCTAATGTGTTTTAGGGCTGTCACCGACAACAACAAAAATCTTGGTCGACCGAGAGTCGTCTGGTCGAAATGTGAAAACGTGTATTTTTCCATATATAAACAAATCCTGTGTGTTTTAATCAAATCAACTATATGCACTGAGCTAGTCTGATGCTTTAAGTGCACTGTTTGATGAAACTGTGTACTTATAGTCACTGCACTTCTAGTCCCAATAGTCACACGCATGACTAGAGGCAGTCTGACCACAATTGATTTGATTGTGCCGGGCTGGACTCAGACTTGCAGCTCTGTGTTAAAAAACAAATGTCAGTGAGTGACTGTGTGACTAACACCTGTTGTCTCTCTCTCTCTTACCCTGCTGCAGCGACCAGCACAGAACATCAACAGCGTTTATCGCTTTGTCTGTGTTGCTGAAGCTGCAACATAATTACAGCCATTTCTGATAGAACAGTTCTGTTACCGAAATCCCTCTTTGTTTAGGAAAAACATTCCCTATTCCCTCAACACTCTCTTTACGTGACCATCGCATGCACGTGACCAATAGGGTCTGAACTATATCATAATCGCATCAATAAATTGCCTATAACAAACTCTGAACACGTAGCACATGTGACAGCAAAATGGATGCAGAGGATGTGACAATTGTTTTTTGAAATTGGGCAATGTTTACTGCTTCCTCGGGAGGTAAAGGGGAAGTCAGATGTGTGGAATGCATTTGACTAGTTGTGGGAAATACTGGAGGTCAAGAAAAATAAGTTAAATAGCAAGCGCTGAGTGCATATTATGTGTGCCGAACAGGTTCTGTATAGATTACAATATATTTTTCTGACCATTTGTAACATTGAATGCATTTTCCGAAATGGAACTTTATTTATTTATTGTTTACGCTAATTATTCTTGGGTCGCTTATTTTAACTAAAATGCTTGATTGCATTTCAAATCATGAATGTCTCGTATGCTGTGTGATGACATGAACACATAAATGATTGATACAGTAGCCTATATAAGTATTGAAATATAGGCCTCAGGAAGTTATGGTATTAAGACTGAACAGGATGGGCTCTTGGGGCTACAGCTCGAAGGTGGTTATACAAGGCTGCTATACTAAGCCTACTAATGATAATGACATGACTTATTATTATAATGATGATCATAATAATAACTATAAGAAGGAATTTGGAACAGCGTAAACGGCACTAAATCAATTCTAAATGATACCAGAGAGGCTGTTTTTATTGAAAAATATATCATTTAAGCCATTACAGCATAGCAAAGATCAAAACCAGTTTAATCTTGGCGCTCACGGAATCACTAGGCTATTAAACAAACATTCAGATCCTGCTTTTGTTGCCTGTTTGTCTTATTTCTGTAGATATATTGATGATCTATTAAACCAGGCACATGTAAGTTAGGCTATTGATTATAGATCGAATTAAGTTGGTTTCGTCTCTCTTCACTTTTCTTAGACAATTAAGACGGGCTGTTTTCTCATCTCCATACTCCGCTGCTGCCTCCGCCACATTGTTCTCAACACAGATGTGCTGGTTACCTTTGCTATTATGCACATAGCAACATGGTCTAGGAAAATGCACTGATGTTTCAGAACAAGAAAAATAGAAAGCACATTTGTTATAAAATAATATTTTTATTAGTGTTGCACTGTTCTTATGTAATATGACCATATACATTTTCAGCGGCACATGTCATAGAGTGATGGACTGTGTCATCCCCACGGCCTCCACAATGGATTAGTCCACTCAGACAGGCGTGAATCAGGCAGGTGTCTTGTACACAATGATTTATTTGTTTTGCTACTGCTCAACTAAGGAAATCTGGGTCGACCAACAGCTTATTGACCAAACAATCGACCAGTCAAGTAAATGGAGTCAGCCCGAAATGTGTTTTATTGGGTGATAAATCTGCCTGAATGTATTTTTAATATTCTCGTTAGCTTGAATTATATCTGTTCTTAATTTGCTTAATCTGTGGTTATATCAGAGTGATGGAGTTTAATGTTTTTTATTCTTATATACATTTACAGATTTGGAAGCAAGAGCAAGGCATCCACTAGCTCAAGTCGCCAAGAAGGCTTCTTTGCCTCCCCTCAGCTGAAGTAATGGTCAAACCACGGTATTATGGTGTAACATTATTTTAAACTCTTTTTCTAAAGAACCAATGAGGTTGTGGTCAAGGAACAAAACTGTTAATTTTTACATAGCCACTGTACATGGGAAACCACTGCAATGTCACCATGTCTTTTTACTATTTTATATCAAACATATTTTTTGTGCAATATTAGATTTTGCTTTAAACACGGTCATTCTTAACATATCTACTACTGTAATATGGGAAGCTACTGCTGTATATTTTATACCAATTTATTTCACAAACTAATTTTAAACTATTTTCTAACGAACTATGCAATATTTAATTTTGCTTTAAAACACTAATGACTTGAAATAGCTTTATTTAACGTTAAACTAAAATCACTATTACACAAATCACTTAGCCTAAAATATCAACATGAAAAGGATTGAGGTTTGAATCTCTATATTTAATGGGATACCTTTGTATTTACGATAATTAATCAGTATGATCTGATCCGTCTAATCATGGGAGAAAGAGTAACTGTTAGCCAGTGTGAAGTTGCTGCTACATCAAACCACTTTTTCAAATATTTAAGTACTGTTATCATTTACTTTAGCCTGCCTAGAATGCTAAATGGACAGGATTTGCAGTTTTGCCACTATTCTATTAGTTCCATTGTGCCAGGCAAGCTCAATCAAGCCTAGCTAAAGTATTTGAAACCAGGTCTGGTATTGACCAGTATACATTACAGTACATAAAGTGTTGTGTAATGCATTAGTTGATTAGGTCTATAAATGTTTCATTGGTAGTGGAACTCTTTTATTCTGTGATTGTAATCACGGAGTTGGAGGGACACTAGCATTGGATTGGAACAGAAAAAAAACTAACATTTGCACAGTCCTGTAAACGTTAATGTGATCTGTATTTTGGAACGCAATGATTGTATGTTTTTCTTTATTGATGATTTAAGTAGTTTTTTTGTGGTAAAATAATAATGCTAACCTTTTATTAGATAACACATAAGAGGGGATTATGTAAACTTTCTAACCAAAGATGGCAAAGACCACCAGAATGTCCCTCAGGCTATATCTGTAAGAATTTGAAAAATGGTTGTAATTGCCCTGTTTATTGATACACAATTCTCCCAAACAAATGTACACCTTGATGGGAAGGTGATGTAGAAAGAGTTGAAGATTTCAATACAATAACACTGAAGTGATTTCTTTTTCAGGCATGTTTAGCTGAGTAGTTTCAAGGGGATGCAATTGTACCATTTGACACACCATCAAAATGCTCTGTTTATACTATCTTTCCCCCTCTAAGAAATGCAAACACAAGAAATCAAACACAACAGGCTGCTGCTACAGAGTGCCTGCTACTGCTGTGGTGCCCCATTAAAACAATGTATTGCTGCCTTAAGAGCAGTACACATGACACATTTTCTCCTCCCTCGCTCTCATTTGCACTTCTTATCCCTGGCTGGCTGCTGTTAGACAAGCTCGTCAGAGTGGCTCATTACAGGCCCAAATGGGCAGAGATATCACCATGCCCGCCTTGCCTACCTACCCATCAGCGCCTGCAATCCCTGGCATAAATGCCTCCTGTCACCTGAGAGCATGCCTCAAACAGCCAGGCTTGCCAGCCCAGAGTCTCTATGCCCATCATGGCTTCAACAGACATATCATACATACCTGGATGCTTCAGAAAGGTGCAAAGTTACCCAATTTTTTTCAGATAGAAATACACTGCTCCAAAAAATAAAGGAAACACTTAAACAACACAATGTAACTCCAAGTCAATCACACTTCTGTGAAATCAAACTGTCTACTTAGGAAGCAACACTGATTGACAAGTTTCACATGCTGTTGTGCAAATGGAATAGACAACAGGTGGAAATTATAGGCAATTAGCAAGACATCCCCAATAAAGGAGTGGTTCTGCAGGTGGTGACCACAGACCACTTCTCAGTTCCTATGCTTCCTGGCTGATGTTTTGGTTACTTTTGAATGCTGGCGGTGCGTTCACTCTAGTGGTAGCATGAGACGGAGTCTACAACCCACACAAGTGGCTCAGGTAGTGCAGCTCATCCAGGATGGGACATCAATGCGAGCCGTGGCAAGAAAGTTTGCTGTGTCTGTCAGCGTAGTGTCCAGAGCATGGAGGCGCTACCAGGAGACAGGCCAGTACATCAGGAGATGTGGAGGAGGCCGTAGGAGGGAAACAACCCAGCAGCAGGACCGCTACCTCCGCCTTTGTGCAAGGAGGAGCAGGAGGAGCACTGCCAGAGCCCTGCAAAATGACCTCCAGCAGGCCACAAATGTGCATGTGTCTGCTCAAACGGTCAGAAACGGACTCCAAGAGGGTGGTATGAGGGCCCGACGTCCACAGGTGGGGGTTGTGCTTACAGCCCAACACCGTGCAGGACGTTTGGCATTTGCCAGAGAACACCAAGATTGGCAAATTCACCACTGGCGCCCTGTGCTCTTCACAGATGAAAGCAGGTTCACACTGAGCACATGTGACAGAGTCTGGAGTCTCCGTGGAGAACGTTCAGCTGCCTGCAACATCCCCCAGCATGACCGGTTTGGCGGTGGGTCAGTCATGGTGTGGGGTGGCATTTCTTTGGGGGGGGCCGCACAGCCCTCCATGTGCTCGCCAGAGGTAGCCTGACTGCCATTAGGTACCGAGATGAGATCCTCAGACCCCTTGTGAGACCATATGCTGGTGCGGTTGGCCCTGGGTTCCTCCTAATGCAAGACAATGCTAGACCTCATGTGGCAGGAGTGTGTCAGCAGTTCCTGCAAGAGGAAGGCATTGATGCTATGGACTGGCCCGCCCGTTCCCGAGACCTGAATCCAATTGAGCACATCTGGGACATCATGTCTCGCTCCATCCACCAACGCCACGTTGCACCACAGACTGTCCAGGAGTTGGCAGATGCTTTAGTCCAGGTCTGGGAGGAGATCCCTCAGGAGACCATCCACCACCTCATCAGGAGCATGCCCAGGCGTTGTAGAGAGGTCATACAGGCACGTGGAGGCCACACACACTACTGAGCCTCATTTTGACTTGTTTTAAGGACATTACATCAAAGTTGGATCAGCCTGTAGTGTGGTTTTCCACTTTAATTTTGAGTATGACTCCAAATCCAGGCCTCCGTGGGTTGATAAATTTGATTTCTGTTGATAATTTTTGTGTGATTTTGTTGTCAGCACAATCAACTATGTTGAAAAGAAAAATATATAAAAATAAAAAAAGTACTAATAAACAAGATTTATCCCAAGTGTTCAAGGTCAACAAATGTACCACATCCATATTTAGGATGCTTGCTATTTACTCTTCTGTTCCGTATGATGGGACACACACACATGCCGAATGAGACTACTTCCACCACAGTTCTGGCTCTCTCACACATGCACATATAAACTATGTACCTTATGTGTGTGTTACATGTGATTTTATCTGAGGTCTTGTAAGTGTAAATCAAAAGAGTGAATGTGAATATGGGATACTATGTATCAAAACTAGATGTTCAGAAGACATTGTTCTGTTAATGATTAAACTAGGCTTTTATTACACACCTAAAACCTCACCACTCATCTGTTAATGAGATGACATTAGATGTTGACCACACATTATTGCATCCCAAGATCAACTGTACACCCAACCTAGATTGCAACAGAGCTACTCGTCACTGGGAAGGTTCACAAACAACACCCATTCTAAGGATCTCTCCCAGAACAGAAATTAAGATAATTCAGTGATTTGACATCATGTTCTGGTTGGGATTTCAGACCACAAGGTTAGGACCCAACTAATAGTGAAATGTATTGTCTGATGCTTAAACTATAGTGAAATGTATGGTTATAGTAAATAAAATGTATTGTCTGATGCTTAAACTATAGTGAAATGTATGGTTATAGTAAATCAAATGTATTGTCTGATGCATAAACTATAGTGAAATGTATGGTTATAGTAAATAAAATGTATTGTCTGATGCTTAAACTATAGTGAAATGTATGGTTATAGTAAATCAAATGTATTGTCTGATGCTTAAACTATAGTGACATTTATGGTTATCGTAAATCAAATGTATTGTCTGGGTCCAGTTTTACAAAAAAGTAAAACCTGGTTTGTGGGATCCCCTTGTTTGCAATCCACAAAGATCAGGTGAAATATAAGTATTGGTTATTTTTATTTATACATGAATATTGACCATGAAGATCACCATACTCCCATTGACTATAATCAGGGATCCTCCTTTCAGAAAACATTGCCTGCAGCACCCGGACGACCGTGAACTTGAAATCCTCAATGAGAGGGGCCAGTCGTTCTCCCCTGATCCAGGTCTATGGAATACGCCTACACCTTGCCATCTAATGGACAGGTCATGGTGCTACTTCTACACTGTCAGTGAAACAGAGCTGAGTAAAATACATTAATGAAGGTAAATAAGATTTTAAAAATGATAGAGCCTTCATATAACTTGTAAGTAGTAAGTACATGCATTTATTTGACACTACTCAATATAACTACTGCCCACATATGTACAAAACATTAAGAACAGCTACTCTTTCCATGCTCTTTAGACTGAATCCAGGTAAAAGCAATGATCCCTTATCACTTGTTAAATCAACTTCAATCAGTGTAGATGAAGGGGAGGAGACAGGTTAAATAAGGATTTTTGACAATTGAGACATGGATTGTGTACGTGTGCCATTCAGAGGGTGAATGGACAAGACAAAATATTTAAGTGCCTTTGTATGTTGTATTTTTATGGATCCCCATTAGCTGCTGGCAATGCAGCAGCTACTCTTCCTGGTATTAGGTGCCAGGCGCACTGGTTTGTGTCATGAACTGCAACACTTCTTCACGCTCAACAGTTTCCTGTGTGTATCAAGAATGGTCAACCATTTTTAAACCTCCTCATGTTAGTTACATAGACATTTCTTGGTTGTAGTTAGGGTTGCAAACAGGGATGTAGTGGTATAAAAAAAGATGGGTAAACTATAAACTCTAGTGGGTGATTGAGACAAGACGAACAACCACAGATATAAACCAAAACATGTTACATTTTTAGAACTGTATTGTTTGATTGCATTTTCATGCAGGTCTATTGGGAAGGCCTAATGTCATTTTCTATCGTAAAAATGACACAAAATGGACTTCACGTTCATGTTCTTAGTAAACTGAACAAGAGTATGAACACAAAAAGCTTATTTCTCTCAAATTTGGTGCATAAACTTGTTTACATCTCTGTTAGTGAGCATTTCTCCTTTGCCAAGATAATCCATAAACCTGACAGGTGTGGCATATCAAGAAGCTGATTAAACATAATTATCATTACACAGGTGCACTTTGTGCAGGGAACAATAAAAGGCCACTGTAAAATGTGCAGTTTTGTCACACAACATAATGCCACAGATGTCTCAAGTTTTGAGGGAGAGTGCAATTGGCATGCTGACTGCAGGAATGTCCACCAGAGCTGTAGCCAGAGAATTTCTCAGTCCAATTACGCTTTCGAGAATTTGGCAGTACGTCCAACCGGCCTTACAACCGCAGACCACATGTAACCACACCAGCCCAGGATCTCCACATCCGGCTTCTGTACCCGCGGGATTGTCTGAAACCAGCCACCCGGACAGCTGAAGAAACTGAGGAGTATTTATTCTTCACCTGCGTTATCATCTGAGGGGGAGTAGTTACAATCATATCGTCCAATTACGTTTCAATTAGCATGCTGTCTGCAGGTTTAATGCTACATTCATAATATGTTAGCCAAACAAAGTATATATCTCTGTGCAGTGTTGGCTGTTCTCTAAAAATAATTTGAGATCCTGAATATAGTAAATCAAAGCTCTGGTAACATGTATGTCCTCTGCATTGGTTGGTGTTGTATATACGCTTGTCATGAGGAGTCAATGGAAGCTAAAATCTTACGTTTTAAAGTGTTATTGAAGGAAGAGCTAAACAAGGAAACCCAACACTTCTCAATAAGATCTACACAGAGCTCTACATCACAAAGGGTGGAAGTTGAGAGGGCAATAATGAAAATGAGGTGAGACAGATTGAGACAGCATCCAGCAGAAAAGCAACACAAGAGATACTAATCAAATGCACATGCACATGACATCTTTAAACCCTTACATGGACAAGACAAATCTATCAGAAATATGCCGACAATGGGAGTCGCTGGCATTGGAAAAACAGTCTCTGTGCAGAAGTTCATTCTGGACTGGGCTGAAGGAAAAGCAAATCAGGAACTTCAGTTCATATTTCCACTTCCATTTCGGCAGCTGAACTTGATGAAGGGGAACAAACACAGCTTGATGGAACTTCTTCATAACTTTTTTTTGGAAACCAAAGAATCAGGAATCTCCAAGTATGTTTGTCTTTGATGGTCTGGATGAGTGTCGACCTCCTCTGACTTCAAAAACAACGAAAAATGGTGTGACGTCACAGATTAAACCTCAGTGGATGTGCTTTTGACAAACGTCATCAATGGGAATCTTCTCCCCTCTGCTCTCCTGTGAATAACTTCACGACTTGCAGCAGCCAATCAGGTCCCTCCTGAGTGTATTCACCAGGTGACAGAGGTATGAGGATTCAATGACCCACAGAAGGAGTACTTCAGATACAGATTCAGTGATGAGAACCTTACCAGCAGAATCATCTCACACGTAAAGACATCAAGGAGTCTCCATATCATGCGCCAGATACCCAGTCTTCTGTTAGATATCAGCTATCGGATGGGGCCACAGTGTCTCCTGACCCCTCCTGTCTCAGCCTCCAGTATTTATGCTGCAGTAGTTTTTGTGTCGGGGGGCTGGGGTCAGTTTGTTATATCTGGAGTACTTCTCCTGTCCTATTCGGTGTCCTGTGTGAATCTAAGTGTGCGTTCTCTAATTCTCTCCTTCTCTCTTTCTTTCTCTCTCTCGGAGGACCTGAGCCCTAGGACCATGCCCCAGGACTACCTGACATGATGACTCCTTGCTGTCCCCAGTCCACCTGGCCATGCTGCTGTTCCAGTTTCAACTGACCTGAGCCCTAGGACCATGCCCCAGGACTACCTGACATGATGACTCCTTGCTGTCCCCAGTCCACCTGGCCATGCTGCTGCTCCAGTTTCAACTGTTCTGCCTTATTATTATTCGACCATGCTGGTCATTTATGAACATTTGAATATCTTGGCCATGTTCTGTTATAATCTCCACCCGGCACAGCCAGAAGAGGACTGGCCACCCCACATAGCCTGGTTCCTCTCTAGGTTTCTTCCTAGGTTTTGGCCTTTCTAGGGAGTTTTTCCTAGCCACCGTGCTTCTACACCTGCATTGCTTGCTGTTTGGGGTTTTAGGCTGGGTTTCTGTACAGCACTTTGAGATATCAGCTGATGTACGAAGGGCTATATAAATAAATTAAATTTGATTTGATTTGAGCTACAGTTCTTGAAGACATTTTAAATTCAGATAGGAGAGGAGAGATTCCCAAGACTCTGACTGAGATGTACACATACTTCCTGGTATTTCTGTCCAAATTAATAATGTGAAGTATCATGGGAAAAATGAGACAGATCTCCACTGGAATAAAGAGAGCATCATGACAATTGAGAAACTGTTTTTTCAACAGCTGGAGAAGAGCAATCTGATATTCTAATAGGAAGAACACGAAAGAGTGTGGCATTGATATCAGAAAGCGTCAGTATACTCAGGAGTGTTCATCAATATCTTCAGAGAGGAGTGTGGTCTGTACCAGGAGAAGGTGTACTGCTTTATTCATCTGAGCATCCAGGAGTTTCTTGCTGCTTTATATATGTCCTATCATTCACCAACAACAATGTGAGTCTAAACGCTGGACCACAATCAACCTCTACAGTGAAGCTGACACTGTTCTTTCAGAATAGTTGAAAATGAACAATCTGAGTAAATTATGGAAGTGTCTGAAGCTGCTAGGTTATAGTAACAGATTAAAGACCAACGCTCTCAATCTTAGCTTGGACATGGGAGGAAAGGTTACATCAGATAAGACCATGGTTGCAGACAGTCTGAATAGCTATTTTACAACTATAGCTAATACATTAGTGAGCAAGTTACCTGGTCAATCAGGTTGTTATGGGGAGAATCTAGTCCAGCAGTTTTACTCACAGCAGGGGATTCAAGTAGATTCTTTTTATTTGAAAAGGTGTCTGAGTAAACTGTGCTAGAGAGGCTGAAAGAACTTGACCATACACACCCTGTGTAATTCACATTGTGAATCTGTCTATTGAACTAGGGTGTTTTCCCAGTGAACTAAAACTTGCAATGGTCATTCCCTTATACAAAAAGGGAATAAGTTAGATCATGGAAACTATCCGCCTGTCTCAATCCTGTGTGCTTTATCGAAGGTCATGGAAAATATTATGTTCAAGCAGATTGATTTCCTTGCATTACCTATTCTATGAGCTCCAATCTGGCTTCAGGAAATCCCATTCCACTGACACTTGCCTACTATATCTGAATGACCACATAATGAAGGAAGTAGACGGAGGGAAATGTTGTAGTATGGTTATGTTAGATCTCCAAAAGGCATTCGATACAGTGGATCATGAGATTCTGTTAATCAAACTAAGAGCCATGGGCTTAAACAATTTAGCAGTAAAATGGGTCAGCTCTTACCCACAAGGAAGAAAACAGATAGTGGATGTGAATGGGACCCTGTCTAAACCCCAAATCTTGAACTGCAGGGTACCCCAAGGGAGTGTGCTGGGTTTACTTTTATATCTGTTGTATATTTTCTTTTGTATATTATATTTCTATTGTATATAAATTACCTTTTCCTATATGCAGATGATTCTGCACGGTTGGTTTCCCACAAAGACAAAAATGTGGTTGAGAAAGCCCTCAGTGCTGAACTTCTGAATGTCAGTAAATGGCTGCATGACAATAAGCTGTCACTTCACCTTGGAAAAACAGAGTCCATCTCGTTCGGGTCCGAAGTGAGACTGAGGAAATCCCCAGATTTGAAGGTGGTAGTAGGTGACATAGTAGTCGCAGCAAAATACTATGTTAATTATCTTGGATGTGTACTAGATAACCATCTGACAGGGGAGATCATGGCACAAAATGTTATCGCCAAAGTGAAACATAAAATGAGGCTCCTGGCTAGAACCTCCAAATTCCTGGATAGGAATGCAATGGGGACATTGGCAGGGGCTCTTGTTCAGTGCCACTTCAACTATGTATGTTCCTCCTGGTACTATAGTGCCCCCAAGATATAAAACAATTAATTGCAGACATCTCAGAACAAATTAGTCAGGATTATTATTAAACTTCCAGCACTTACGCATCTTGACTATTGTCACTTTGAAAGCCTTTGATGGCAATTAGTGGATGAGAGAGTCTCTCAGATAAAATTATGTCTTGTACATAAGATTGTCCACTATGGTCCCCAGATACTAAAATATATTAAAAGTGGTATGGCGAAAAAACATTTTTATACTCGGCTACCATTCTTTGGAAAAATCTTCTTTGAAACGTATAACCTCCATAGGTAGTTTCAAGTTCTCACTGAAGAAATGGCTAAATAGTAGCATGTCTCAAAAGTGAGTGGTAAGATTAAAGTAGGTGGTGGAGAGGGAAATGCCTGGGATAGCATATGGTCTGCCTTTTTGGTGCCTGTTGTTTATTATAATGCGATTGTCTTGTGTATATATATATATATATACAGTTGAAGTCGGAAGTTTACATTCACTTAGGTTGGAGTCATTAAAACACATTTTTCAACCACTCCACAAATTTCTTGTTAATAACAAACTATAGTTTTGGCAAGTCAGTTAGGACATCTACTTTGTCCATGACACAAGAAATGTTTCCAACAATTGTTTACAGACAGATTATTTCACTTATAATTCACTGTATCACACTTCCAGTGGGTCAGAAGTTTACATACACTAAGTAGACTGTGCCTTTAAACAGCTTGGAAAATTCCAGAAAATTATGTAATGGCTTTAGAAGCTTCTGATAGGCTAATTGACATCCTTTGAGTCAATTGGAGGTGTACCTGTGGATGTATTTCAAGGCCTACCTTCAAACTCATTGCCTCTTTGCTTGACATCATGGGAAAATCAAAAGAAATCAGACAAGACCTCAGGGGGGGCAGCATCATGTTATGGCAGAATCATGTTATGGGGGTGCTTTTCTGCAAGAAGGACTGATGCACTTCACAAAATAAATGGCATCATGAGGGTGGAAAATTATGTGGATATATTGAAGCAACATCTCAAGACATCAGTCAAGAATTTAAAGCTTTGTTGCAAATGGGTCTTCCAAATTTACAATGACCCCAAGCATACTTCTAAAGTTGTGGCAAAATGGCTTATGGACAACAAAGTCAAGGTATTGGAGTGACCATCATAAAGCCCTGAACTCAATCCTATAAAAAAAATGTGGGCTGAACTGAAAAAGCGTGTGCGAACAAGGAGGCCTACAAACCTGACCCAGTTGCACCAGCTCTGTCAGGAGGAATGGGACAAAATTCACCCAACTTATTTTGGGAAGCGTGTGGAAGGCTACCCAAAACGTTTGACCCAAGTTAAACAATTTAAAGGCAATGCTATCAATTACTAATTGAGTGTATGTAAACTTCTGAGCCATTGGGAATGAGCCACTGAGCCATTCTCTTTACTATTATTCTGACTTTTCACATCCTTAAAATAAAGTGGTGATCCTAACTTATATGTTTATATATTAAGGGTATGTGAGACGAGGAAGATATACCTGTTCATAGTTTATTAGGAACAGAAATTGTATTAATTATTGGATGCTGTGAAACTAACAAAAATGGTCTGTCATTGTCTGTTGTCATTACAATCGCCGCCTAACCTGGTTGTATTCCCTTACCCTTTCCATCTTCAAAAGGACCGCAATGGAAATAAATTGTTAACCTTTCTTGTGTTATCCTTGATGATTTTCTTATATTGTATTTGGAGGCATCACCAGCTGGATTTGACAAATTGTCAAATAATTTCAATCAATCAATCAATCAATGAAATGGACAAGGCTTTACAGAGTAAGAATGGATATCTGGAGCTGTTCCTCCTCTTCCTTCTGGGCCTCTCACTGGCGTCCAATCACACTCTCCTCTGAGGCTTTCTGACACAGACAAGACGCCTCTCACTGGAGTCCAATCACACTCTCCTCTGAGGCCTTCTGACACAGACAAGACGCCTCTCACTGGAGTCCAATCACACTCTCCTCTGAGGCCTTCTGACACAGACAAGACGCCTCTCACTGGAGTCCAATCACACTCTCCTCTGAGGCCTTCTGACACAGACAAGACGCCTCTCACTGGTCCAATCACACTCTCCTCTGAGGTCCAATCACACTCTCCTCTGAGGCCTTCTGACACAGACAAGACGCCTCTCACTGGAGTCCAATCAGACTCTCCTCTGAGGCTTTCTGACACAGACAAGAAGCCTCTCACTGGAGTCCAATCAGACTCTCCTCTGAGGCTTTCTGACACAGACAAGAAGCCTCTCACTGGCGTCCAATCAGACTCTCCTCTAAGGCTTTCTGACACAGACAAGAAGCCTCTCACTGGAGTCCAATCAGACTCTCCTCTGAGGCCTTCTGACACAGACAAGAAGTCTCTCACTGGCGTCCAATCAGACACTCCTCTGAGGCTTTCTGACACAGACAAGAAGCCTCTCACTGGTGTCCAATCAGACACTCCTCTGAGGTTTTCTGACACAGACAAGAAGCCTCTCACTGGCGTCCAATCACACTCTCCTCTGAGGCCTTCTGACACAGACAAGAAGTCTCTCACTGGCGTCCAATCAGACACTCCTCTGAGGCCTTCTGACACAGACAAGAAGTCTCTCACTGGAGTCCAATCAGACTCTCCTCTGAGGCCTTCTGACACAGACAAGAAGCCTCTCACTGGAGTCCAATCAGACTCTCCTCTGAGGCTTTCTGACACAGACAAGAAGCCTCTCACTGGAGTCCAATCAGACTCTCCTCTGAGGCCTTCTGACACAGACAAGAAGCCTCTCACTGGAGTCCAATCAGACTCTCCTCTGAGGCCTTCTGACACAGACAAGAAGCCTCTCGCTGGAGTCCAATCAGACTCTCCTCAGAGGCCTTCTGACACAGACAAGAAGCCTCTCACTGGAGTCCAATCAGACTCTCCTCTGAGGCCTTCTGACACAGACAAGAAACCTCTCACTGACCAATAAGAGGATAGTCAAGTACATCAAGGAAAAGATCAGAGAAATACCCTCCTCAGAGAGATGCATTAATGTGTTCCACTGTCTGAATGAGCTGAATGACTATTCTCTGGTGAAGGAGATCCAACGCTACCTGAGTTCAGGACGTATTTCAGAAGCCAACATTTCCCCTGCTCAGTGGTCAGCTCTGGTCTTTGTCTTGCTGACTTCAGAAGAGGAGCTGGATGTGTTTGACCTGAAGAAATACTCCAGATCAGAGGATGGTCTCTGGGGCTGCTGCCAGTGGTCACAGAGGAAGGTTTTGCTTCTCTACCCTCAGCTCTGAGGTCAAACCCCTCCCACCTGAGAGAGCTGGAACTGAGTCACAATTACCCAGGAGATTCAGGTTTGAAGCTGCTCTCTGGTGGACTGGAAGATAAACAGTGTAGTGCCACTCAAGTATGTTAAGGGTTTGTGTCAATCAGGATTCATGTTAGACACAAGACCAGTTTGTTGACAGTTTGTGTGTGCACTTGTATGTGAGTGCATAAGTGTGCATAAGTAAAGTGCGATGTCTGTAAGCTCACACTGGATCCAAACACAGCATACAGACAGCTCTCTCTGTCTGAGGAGAACAGAACAGTGAAATGGTTGAGAGAAGGGCTGCCCTGTCCTGATCACCCAGAAAGATTTCAGGACATCAATAAGGGATCAAAACTTTCACCTAGATTCACCTGGGCAGTCTATGTCATGGAAAGAGAAGGTGTTCCTAATGATTTGTATACTCAGTGTATTTCCTCTAGCTATGTCTATGAATATTTACAGGTCTATGAATATTTACAGGTCTATGAATATGTGTAGGCCTATATGTGTTTCTGTCTGTGAATTCCTGATTGTTCTCCCAATTTAGATGCAGCACACCTTCTACCTCAGTTAAAAATGTACAAACACAAAAGTCTGGAAGGTTGTATATGGTGTATATCGTATCCTCCTCGTTGTAATAACAGTTATCGCTCAGCCTAAAGAGGAACAGACTGGCCTTCATCTGAAATGTAATGTAACATGCTATTCACCCTTCCCTGGTTAGAAATTGTTGAATTTGTCACTGTCATTTAGATTGATGTTTGTGTTTTTGTAACGTAGGCCATACCAGTGTTATTACATACTGACCATGAACCAATCATCAGTAACCCTCTCTCTCTCTCTCTCTCTCTCTCTGTGTCTCTCTGTGTCTCTCTCTCTGTCTCTCTGTCTCTCTGTGTCTCTGTCTCTCTGTGTCTCTGTCTCTCTCTCTCTGTGTCTCTGTCTCTCTCTCTCTGTCTCTCTGTCTCTCTGTGTCTCTGTCTCTGTCTCTCTGTCTCTCTGTGTCTCTGTCTCTCTGTGTCTCTGTCTCTGTCTCTCTGTCTCTGTCTCTCTCTATCTCTGTCTCTCTGTGTCTCTGTCTCTGTCTCTCTGTCTCTCTGTGTCTCTGTCTCTGTCTCTGTCTCTGTCTCTCTCTCTGTCTCTCTCTCTCTCTCTCTCTCTCTCTCTCTCTGTCTCTGTCTCTGTCTCTGTCTCTGTCTCTGTCTCTGTCTCTGTCTCTGTCTCTGTCTCTGTCTCTCTCTGTCTCTCTCTCTCTCTCTCTGTCTCTCTCTCTCTCTCTCTCTCTCTCTCTCTCTCTCTGTCTCTCTCTCTCTCTCTCTCTCTCTCTCTCTCTCGGTCTCACTTGGGGGGTGGCGTGGGAAAGAGAGGCAACGCAGGGCAGATCAGACACATTCCATATAGACACCCCTCCATCACTACTGCTGCTGGATAGTTATGTAACTAAACAACCTGGTGAAAAATCTATTTGGTGTGTAATTACAAATAATGGCCACTATGGGATAGTGTTGTACTATGTGAGCCATTATAAAATCAGGTGACAGTTTATTCCTCTGTCATCTCATTGAGCCTAGCATGAACACATAATCTTTTCCTAGAGCATCATCTCATTTGGGATAAGTTCTCGATAGTTGCTGATGATTTAGAGGAAATACTGTGTTCTTGTCTTGTCAAATGCATAGGTCTATTTGAATTGAAAAAAGTATTCACACAGGTAGATGTAGCCTACTACATGAGTTGCTAATTTGCCAACTTTCCTCCAGGATAGAGCTAAAGGGTGTACAGGCTTTTTTCCCAGCCCTGCTTTAACACCCTTGGTTCTTCCAATCAGCAGCTCAACAGGACATTTATTCAGTGAATTTGGAGAGTTAAGGTAGGAATGGAACAAAAGTCTGCCCACTATTCAAGAGGAGGGTTTGGAAGTAGGCAACCTCTTATGTACTGCATCTCAGAGTCATGACATATATTACATTGCTGTTGAAAAATGTCCACAAGACACAGAACTCTTTGTTATTTTGCAAAACAGTAAATGTCATTGCTTTCTCAAAACATATACACAACAATTACACTGTAAAAATTGTGAATACATTCATGAAAAGAACACGACTGCCTGCAAAAAGATGAACACAACATTTTTCTGTTGAGTCCAAGCACACAAAACAGAAAGATAGTCTGTCTTTTAAAAAATCTCAGTAGATCAATACATTTTCATTGCAGTCACTCAATCATGATAATCAAAATTGGAAGTACAACTATGTAGAGGTGCATATTTTTGAGCAATTAGTCTCCTTTTATGCACATTTCACTAAACAATTTCATACCCATCAAATTAAATATTATTCCTGATTTTTATTTAAAAAATAAGCACATTGTGTGCAAGATTCATTCATCGGTATCATCACAATCCAATTCCACGTATTGAATACATTGGCTGATTTGCTCATTGTTTTGTAGACTTTCCATTGGCGCACAGAAACACAATCCACGATAGAAATAATGAAAGGTGAATACAATGGAGGAACACAACTTATATGACTGGATAGGCCTCAATCCACAACAAAGCAAAGCTCTATACTGGAAGGGCACAATGTTTGAGATGTAACCCAACTTCCTTCTCTGCATCTCAACATAGAATCCAAAAAATGTTTGTACACGATTGAGAAAAACTGTAAGATCATAACCATAAAAATAGAATACGTTCTATAGATGATATTTCTATGGCTAAGATCCATCTGTCTTGGTCGAAACCCCCAGGGTCAATATTGTGTGAGGTGGATCAGAATTCATACATAAATACATATTCAATCGACATTGAGGTACGCATGTACCTCAATATACGTGTACTTCATGTGTATGTTCAGGTTTGATTTACACGGAAGAACAAAAGTAGGAGGCATGGTCTCAGTCACCCTTCATCAAGTCTCACGGCGGATGGATGATGTCAAATTAAAAAACAAGGAACTTCAAACAAATATGTTTTCATCAACATGATATGAGATGCCACAGCAATGCAGTCTTAATGCTATCCCTCTGTGGCACATGCTGTAACATCCTCTGTTCAGGAATAAAGAAATAGAGGGGCTTTTGTCTTAGGGTGGGGATGTTCTAAAATGTGCAATGTACAGGTGGGCCACAACTTAACGCTTATTCCTTGTCATGTTTAACACGAAGACGCTAGGGATGAAAGGTTCATATGTTTATGATGCCATTAGCTGTGTGTCTATGAAGCTATTGTTGCACCAAGGTTTTGTAACGTACCATGGCCCAATGACATCCAGCAGGTGGATAAACCTTAAGATTGCTTGACAATGATTGGAGAAGGCAGATGGCTGCATAAAAGGTAGTGGAAAAGATGAACCACACACAGATTTCCATTTGCTTTTTACAGTTACTTGATAGTTACTGTAGTCTGCAACATTTATGCCTGTCTTTTTGTGTTAATCTATGCTAATGTTAGCATTGTGTGGCTATATTAAAGTACTAAAAGCCTGGGTTGTGTTCATAAGGCACCAAATGGAAGAAAAGAGACTGAAACAGGATGCGACTAACTGGACGCGTCCAATAAGAAACACACATTTTTGTTTTCCGTTGCAAAACATTTTAAAACCTTTTCCAATGGGTTCCCCAATGGACACAACCCAGATCGCACTTGCAGGTATTCTTGTCCCAGAAGAGACTGTCAAGGTAAGAAAAAAATTAGCTAAATATTAAACTTGTTTGTGAAGGGTCACAGAGCATTGACTGTTGCTCTGGACGAAATCCAAAGGCCAGCATTACAGATCAATTTACCACAAGATTTGGACAATTTATTTCAAGATAGTGTAATAAACTGGTCTCATCTCCAGCATAGAGTAATTTGTAAGTGCAAACCATGAACCGATTGTTCAACAACTTTGGCATATAAATATGAACCCCAGGGATGCCATCACGCATACATGTCTCCTGTTATGAATTTTATACCAATTGAAACCAATGGGCATTGAACAAGCCTCCAATGTGTCTACCTCTGACCATCCTCTTATATTCACGGCTCATGCTGACAACCCCCGACAACACTACGCAGCGAAAATAGCTTTTGTACACATATTTGGCCATTTTTATTAATGGCACAGTGGCCATTTTTATTCATTTCCTGTTAATTTCTTGAGCATACATGTTTTACAGAATGCAAAATAATGTATCATTTTATGTGGATAACGCTGAAGTTGGAATTCTAAAAAATCATCAGTGAAAAAGAAAAGGCATTACCGAGATAAGCAAATAGCAGGGTTGAGTAGAAGCAATGGATAATTTACATCTAAGGAAAAATGCTTTTTCTTGTTGAATAAAAGGACTTGTATAATGAAATATGCTTTTCAGACAGTATTTCAACTAATTAAACTAGTTCAATCAAGACGTCGGATAGAGAGAAAGCTCTTTTTACTGACTTGTCAGTTTAAAATAATGAGCACACTGATGTTTTGTAGAAGATTGAGAATGTTCCCTAAACAAAAGTCCCTGTCTCATCTTCACCCATCTAACTTTCTCACTTTAAAGCTCATTCGCTCTCTCACTCTTTCACAGAAATAAATGAACAATAATACATTTGTAGTCATTCACTGATCTATTCAGAAATGTCCTTTGCTTGTGTCTGTAAAATGAACAACAAAGAATATCATGAGTTTAAGTCCCAATGCACAATGCTAGGTTGTTGTGAAAAGCATATAGGCTCTCTAGTGCCAGGTAGAAATTGCTTGTAAGCAGTAAGCACAGATCTAGGATCAGCTTACCCCTCGCCCAACACAAACCAAATACCAGGTTGTTAGGGGCAAAGCAAATGGAACTAACCCTGCCATAATATCAGGGTGCGGTTTGACCTGCATACTGTGTTGCTGGGGGATTTGTTGAACCACAGTCGGAAACATCATTGTGCTGTTAGGTAAAATGTTTATTTTTAGGGACATTTGGGAAATATGGGTTGATCTGTGTCTGTCTGAAGGGTGGAATTGATAAGTGTTGGAATAATTATATACACAAATGTATAGTGTAAATGTTTGAGGTCCTCAAATCAGGGGCAAGGGCAGGGATGGGACTATTTGCTTTTCATTTTTTATGTTTATGGTTTGGTGGTGCTGGTAGTTATGGGTAGTTTCATGCTGTGATCAGTGTGTGTGTGCTGGTTCTGTTAGTTATTGGTAGTTTCATGCTGTGATCGGTGTGAGTGCTGGTTCTGGTAGTTATGGGTAGTTTCATGCTGTGATCAGTGTGTGTGTGCTGGTTCTGTTAGTTATTGGTAGTTTCATGCTGTGATCGGTGTGAGTGCTGGTTCTGGTATTATGGGTAGTTTAATGCTGTGATCAGTGTGTCTGCTGATCCTGGTAGTTATGGGTAGTTTAATGCTGTGATCGGTGTGTCTGCTGGTCCTGGTATTATGGGTAGTTTCATGCTGTGATCGGTGTGTCTGCTGGTCCTGGTATTATGGGTAGTTTCATGCTGTGAGCGGTGTGTCTGCTGGTTCTGGTATTATGGGTAGTTTCATGCTGTGAGCGGTGTGTCTGCTGGTTCTGGTATTAAGGGTAGTTTCATGCTGTGAGCGGTGTGTCTGCTGGTCCTGGTAGTTATGGGTAGTCTCATGCTGTGATCGGTGTGTCTGCTGGTCCTGGTAGTTATGGGTAGTTTAATGCTGTGATCGGTGTGTGTGCTGGTCCTGGTAGTTATGGGTAGTTTCATGCTGTGCGCGGTGTGTGTGTGCTGGTCCTGGTAGTTATGGGTAGTTTCATGCTGTGCGCGGTGTGTGCGCTGGTCCTGGTAGTTATGGGTAGTTTCATGCTGTGCGCGGTGTTTGTGTGCTGGTCCTGCTAGTTATGGGTAGTTTCATGCTGTGCGTGGTGTGTGTCTGCTGGTCCTGGTAGTTATTGATAGTTTCATGACCAGAGCACCCACTGTGGGTGTGGGAGCACCCTCTGACCAGTGCACATGATAACAATCAAACAGCTATGGTCATGTGAATTGTTGTGTCACGCCCTGGCCATGGAGAGGCTTTTATTCTCTATTTTGGTTAGGTTAGGGTGTGACTAGCGTGGGCATTCCAGTTTCTTTGTTTCTATATTTTCTATTTCTTTATTTTTGGCCGAGTGTGGTTCCCAATCAGAGGCAGCTGTCTATCATTGTCTCTGATTGGGAATCATAATTAGGCAGCCTTTTTTCCCACCTGTGTTTTGTGGGAAGTTGTTTATTTGCCTTACAGAACTGTTTGTTTTTCACTTTGTTATTTTGTTTGAGTGTTTATGAGTAATAAAGAATTTTGAACACTTACCATGCTGCGTTTTGGTCCATGCCGTCCGACGAGAGCTGTAACAGAACTACCCACCACCAAAGGACCAAGCAGTGTGATCAGGAGGAATGGACCTGGGAGGAGATCTTAGACTGGAAAGGACCATGGGCGCAGGCTGGAGAGTATCGCTGTCCGAAGGAGGAGATGGAGGCAGCTAAAGCGGAACGGCAACGTTATGAGGAGTTGGCTCAACGAGGCAAGCACAAGAGGCAGCTCCCAAAAACTTTTTTGGGGGTGGAACACAGGGAGATTGGCGGGGTCAGGGTTCAGACCTGAGTCAACTCCCTGTGGTTACCGTGGGGAGCGAATGACTGGTCAAGCACCGTGTTATCCGGTTCTGCGCACCCTGCCTTCGGTGCGCAGCCACAGCCTGGTGCACTCTCTGCAAGCTCCCCGCAGTTGCCGTGCTAGAGTGGGCATTCAGCCAGGAGGGATTGTGCCGGCTCAGCGCTTCTGGCCTCCGGTGTGTCTCTTCGGCCCAGGTTATCCTGCGCCAGCTCTACGCACGGTATTACCAGTTCGCCAGGACAACCCAGTGCGGCCTGTTCCAGCTCTCCGCACTTGCCGGGCTACGGGGGGTATACAGCCATGACGAGTTGTGCTAGCTCTGCACTCCAGACCTCCGGTGTGCCTCCACGGTCCAGTGTGTTCTGCACTGGCTTTACGCATTATGCCTCCAGTGCGCCGTCATAGCCCAGTGCGTCCGGTGCCAGCTCTCCACACTCATCGGGCTAGAGTGGGTTTCCAGCCAGGACGTGTTGTGGCAGCTCAACTCACTAGGCTGCCAGTATGTCTCCTCAGTCCGGTGAGAGCTGTTCCAGCAACGGTCCCCAGTCCAGAGCCTCCAGCGACGGTCCCCAGTCCGGAGCCTGCGGCGACATTCCCCAGTCCAGAGCCTCCGGCGATGATCGGTGGTCTGGATCTTCCGGCGATGAGCTGCGGCCCGGTTCCTCCAGTGAAGGTCCATGCACCAGGGCCGCCACCAAAGCGAAGGGATCTGCGGGCGGAGGGGGGTCTACGTCCCGGACCGGAGCCACCGCCGTGAAGAGATGCCCACCCGGACCCTCCCCTTTAGAGTCAGGTTTTGCGGCCGGAGTCCGTACCTTTGGGGGAGGGGTACTGTCAAGCCCTGGCCATAGAGGAATTTATTATCTATTTTGGGTGTGACTAGGGTGTGACTAGGGTGGGCATTCTAGTTTCTTTATTTCTATGTTTTCTATTTCTTTGTTTTTGGCTGAGTGTGATTCCCAATCAGAGGGATTGTCTCTGATTGGGAATCATACTTAAGCAGCATTTTTCCCACCTTTGTTTTGTGGGTAGTTGTTTTCTGTATAGTTTATTTGCCTTACAGAACTGATCGTTTTTCACTTTGTAATTTTGTTTGAGTGTTTATGAGTAATAAAGAATTATGAATACTTACCATGCTACGTTTTGGTCCATGCCGTCCGACGAGAGCCGTAACATGTTTCTTACTCTGACTATTCATATAAACATCCTCATTGTCATCTTGGATCATATTGTTCAGTATTCAGTACTGTATCTGGTTAAATTAGTAAAAAAAGGCTAAAATGTTTATTAACTATTAAAAAAAATTGCGCGCCCTCCAGTTTCACCGGAAGTTGTCCCGCTAGCGGGATGCCTAGCCCAAACAGGTTTAAAAAAGAAGCACTAGAATAAAAAAGTGAATAAAAATATAGAACCATTAACATGTGAAGAAGGTGAGAATGTTTTTGCAAACACGTGCTTAATTTCTCTCAAATCTCTGAATCTGTAATGTCTGTTGGGTAATATGGAACCCACTGAGACTCCATACATTTCTGCATTTATTCATGCATCTACCTCACAGCAAGTCCATAAGTTAACTACAACTTGTTGATTTTCACATTGAGTCGTTCCACAACTCATCGTGTACTTCAAAATGGTATAGCATGTATGTCAAGAAAAAAACCCAAGTATCATTGATACCCATGGAAACACAACATAGAGAACAAAACAATTAGATTACGGACAGCTTCTGTTTTAGTTTTGCTAGACTTTTAAAACATCACTTTTTTAAACCCCTTTTAAGGGGGGGCTGAACATACTGATTTCGGATCGTTTTTCCACCTCTTCAAAAAGAAACATGTGATTTACATCAAAGGGGGTTTTGTTTGTGGGTGTGTTGTGTTCGCTACATCATACCCTGGCAAATAGACTTGTTTGTTCCTCTTCACTCACTGTAGCTGAGTTAAAGTTGGAATGACAGTTATGTTTGTGATGCTCACGTTAGCTTACGAATGTGAGGATGTTTGTGTTGGAGAAAAACTACAAGCCATTCATAAAAAACAAGTTTGGTTCTTTCAACATAAAACTGGTGATAACGTTGTGTAGCTATTTCTCATTCATTGTCTCATATCAATCAAACAAGTTCCCAGGCGCTGCATGCTAATGACTCAATTGGGTAGTTCTGTTGTCTGGAAGGAAATGGACTGGCTGTAGGTTGATATAGTGTGCAGCTTGGTCTTTTAGGTGTTACCAGGCAGCTGAACCATGTTCGTGGGCATGTGGGTATGATTGAAATCCAAACACAACCCTCAAATGTCGAATGATGTAGCAACATCATTGAAACATTTCCTAAATCTCGCAAATCTCTTTTTTTAAAGACACTTACTTAAAAAACTTCTTTGGGATCGGTGTCCCTTCCACGGGACGGTTGAGCAAACATAGGCTAATGCGATCAGCATGAGGTTGTCAGTAACATGAACATTTCCCAGGACATAGACATATCTGATATTGGCAGAAAGCTGAAATTCTTGTTAATCTAACTGCACTGTCCAATTTACAGTAGCTATTACAGTGAAAGAATACCATGCTATTTTTTTGCAGAAAGTGCACAATTTGGAACATAAAAAGTTATTAAAAACAAATTAGGACTATTTGTTTTTTTCTTTGTATTATCTTTCACCAGATCTATTATGTTACATTCTCTTACATTCCTTTCACATTTCCACAACCTTACTGTTTCCTTTCAAATGGTACCAATAATATGCACAACTTTGCTTCAGGGCCTGAGCTACAGGCAGTTAGATTTGAGTATTTCAGGTGGAAATTGAAATAAAGGGGCGGATCCTTAATAACCAAAGTTATATTATTTACACTTTGTAGTCAATTTGGCTTTAGAATGAATGTTTCTGACTACTATCAAGATACAGGCCCTTTTCATCAAGATACGCTCCTATTTAAACAGACACTTTTTAAACAAACATTTGTTTTGACACTTTCTACTGCCTTTTAACCCAAAGGCTCTGTGGCGTAAAGGAAACAGAAGTCGCACGAGCTCTGATAGCAAACGTGGGCGTGCTTGTGGTGACCAGACACCAGGAGCAGATCTCAGAACAGTTGTCAGGGTGAGACTGGGGGATTGTCCTATTGCAAACAGTAAGGGCTGGCTGCCCTGGGGACTATCTCACTGTCCAAGACCGTCTGACAGCAGACTATATCACGGCATGTGGACAAACACGCAGATCTGATGCACAAATTTACCATACACCATAAACAATCCCGTTATTGAAAACATAATCCAGGTGCATTCCAATACACACGTTGTACTACACGTGTATACACAACCACACACACACAGAGGCATGTGCAAGTGCTTGCCACGTAGCAAAAGACAACACACACACACACACACACACACACACACACACACACACACACACACACACACACACACACACACACACACACACACACACACACACACACACACACACACACACACACACACACACACACACACACACCAAACAGACCATATGGAAGAGGTTAATACATGCAGGACCCGTATTAATGAATATGGTGCTATGAGGGTTGTCTTAAAAAGTAAGCGCTAACACTTGTTCAGTATCAAAATGCATTTGAGGACCAATGATCCAGAGAGCACCAGTCTCAGTTAAAGACCCTCATTCTCTAAACCCTATCGTCCAAGTCACCTAGGGCCCGTTTCCCGGACACAAATTAAGATATTTTCCATTGATTGTGCTTTTTTAGTCCAGGACCAGGCTTAATCTGTTTCCAAGAGACCAGCTGCTAGAATCAACAAAAAAGGTTTTAAAAAAACACTTTAAACCAGCCCCAATAGACATCTAGGATTAGGTTAGTTTCCTTTATACAGCTACATAAGGCCACAGAAAAAACTGGACACAGGCCTAAGAGACGCTTATCTCCTCAGAGACAGGTTGTGTGGGGACAAACCTCTGATAAGACCGGGTGTAGATAAGGTTATATATCCTAGAGTTAAAGCCTGGGGTCTGCAGGGAGATTCTTAACTGTGATATGGCATGAAATGAACTATTTTATTGTATTAATTTTTATTTAACTATGCAAGTCAGATAAGAACAAACATCAACAACTGGCCAATGGGAGAGTACAACAAGCTCTGTCTAGCACTGCAGTAATTGCCTGACATACCCTTAAACCGCCAGGTACCGTAGACGATCCCAGAAACAACAATACAGTTTTGCTGCATTGAGCCATCACTGAATCTGACATCTCCTTGTAGCCTTTGTGGCGTGCCATCCAACAGCTTGTCACCCAGGAGAGTGATATTAGGTCGTTATTTTATGACTTGGAATGTTCACGCTTGCCTTGTTATGGGCCAAAAGTAGCTCAGGCTGCTCTCACTTTTCAGTTGGTTGCTTGTAGCCTGGCACTGCAACCGGTCCCACAGGGGCTCGTTAGAAAAATAGATGTTTGGGCTTGTTCTCACCACCTCAGCACAAGCCTCTCACACTATATAGCACAGCGAGATGAGAAGAGATTCATGTCAGTGGGCTTACGTCATCTGACTTCAGATCTTTCACAGCGCTGGGTTGAGTGGAGATGCCTCGTGTTCATCTGCCACATTTTGTTTCATAGTATACCAGTGGAATTGTTTATTTCATCATGTTGTATGTATAAAAGATTATATTTCAATAGCGAAATATATAGAAACCAGGTCTCACAAAGAAATGATGTGTTTTCTCTCAATAAATATATGTCATTGACTACAGTTTGGGAAATGTATCATCTAAAACCATCCAAAGGGGTTTGACACACGTGTGTAGAAGTTTAGCCAAAGCGTCAAACTATCTTTGTCAAGTCATATTTGTGTCAACAAGCTAACACAGAGGGGAGTTGGTTAATGTAGACAGACGGGACCACCAGGATTAACTCATTTAACTCATACTTTTCCAGTCTAGATTTTTAAGTCGTATTAAGTCCTGAGTTATTTTTTCATTGTTTGGTAGAGTTTGGCTTTCAACCTCCACTTATCTCTCTACAGCATTATCTGAAAAACAGATCTTTGAGGGATTTTGGCAGGGAACTTCAAATCAAATGTATTTATATAGCCTTTCATACATCAGCTGATATCTCAAAGTGCTGTACAGAAACCCAGCCTAAAACCCAAAACAGCAAGCAATGCAGGTGTTGAAGCACGTTGGCTAGGAAAAACTCCCTAGAAAGGCCAAAACCTAGGAAGAAACCTAGAGAGGAACCAGGCTATGAGGGGTAGCCAGTCCTCTTCTGGCTGTGCTGGGTGGAGATTATAACAGAACATAGCCAAGATGTTCAAATGTTCATAAATGACCAGCATGGTCAAATAATAATAATCACAGTAGTTGTCGAGGGTGCAGCAAGTTAGCACCTCAGGAGTAAATGGAGGTAGCTTTGAGGTTTCCCTCATCTTGAAAATGGCTTTAACCAGGATAATCAAGCAGCTTGCATTATGGCTAATTGGACATCAAACAGGCCATGTGAGGGAGAGATTAGACTTCTGAGGAGTACGGCAACATTAAAGAGACCATTTTGTTCTCTGTCAGGTCATTTGTTCTAAATCTGGATTGGACAGAAAGTGTTTAATTCAATTTAACTCACTTTAATTTACTAGAGGAGGATGAGATATATCAGGGATGCTGGGTTATGTTTATATCTCTCTAGTCGTGGGTTCTCACATTCACAGCAGGTATTCTCCCTATCCATTTGGTTAAAAAAAGCTGAGGAATAGGGCTGGAGAAACATAACCACTCTCAAATTCATAGACTGAGCTATGGAAGAAATGACTGACCATCCATGATATCAAAATTATAGTTTCACCATGTTTTGAGGCTGTACACTGTTTGTTTGCATTTACTTTGTTTACAAACATTGAAGTAAAACAAGCTTACGTTTTGAGTTCTCATGGGGTACGACAGTTGAACTAAGCCCCTGAGGCATCTATAAGTTAAAATCTTGAAGAATCAATGGGTACCTATCATTGATCTTTAAATCAAAAAATGGATGTAGCAACTTCTGATTGCCCCTTTAGTGCATACTTAAGACAGGTTATTCATGAAACCACTTCAGACCATGATTGTGTTAGCAGCACCCCCACCTAAACCATGCTTTTCATCTCTATTTGGAATTGAAGTCTCCCCTCAGGAACCTGGACAGCAGATAGCAGAGCCAGAAGATGACTGGCCATCCCTCAGAGCCTGGTTCCTCTCTAGGTTTCTTTATAGGTTCCTGCCTTTCTAGGGAGTTTTTCCTAGCCACCGTGCTTCTACATCTGCATTGCTTGTGTTTGGGGCTTTAGGCTGGGCTTCTGTATATATATATATATATATATATCCTTTTTACATCAACAAATGTCACAAAGTGCTTATACATACATTTGATTTGATAGCAGAGGCAACCCTATGCGCATCACCATTGACAGGTGAGGTAGAGGGAGGTAGGGTTAGCACAGCAAACTCTATGCCTATAACCAGGTCTTAAAGAACCAGATAGCCTGTTGGCCAAGATTAAAGATTAATTTAATTATGCACATATTATAATTCAGTAGCTATTACACTTTAAACATCTCTGAAAGAGACACTTCTCTAAAAGGCAACATCAAAATGCATCAATACTTCTGAAGAAAAGTCCGGGGGTGATTGGCTCTAGAATCTGAGGTTGGCAAGATGTGGTATAAAGTCATTTCATTACATAGCTTTATGTGGAATCCACATGCATGCAGGCACACACACAAACATGCAAACACACAAACACACACATACACACACATTTCACCAAAATCGATCAAAAAACTGTTTCACAGCTCCTTTCCCTGAGGGGAGAAGTTAGCAGCGCTATAGCTTCTGCTGCCAGCTTGTCGGATTTGAGGTTTATGAAATATATCAAACCAGGGCCGACCTCCTCAGGGAACATGTGCCATCCAAAGCTCCACATGCATTCGCTGCCGTCGCACAAGCTGTCACAAACACTCTGCTTAATTTGCAAAGCATCACACATAGGGGAAAATAGGAAACAAGTGTAATTTTCTCTGTGTGTGAATACGCATCTAAATCAGCCGGAATGCTGCTGGTGTTACTGTGAGGACAGAGAGTAAGGGCCTTACGTTTTGAATGTATCTATGTATCCAGTACTCACATGTATTGTAGATGACACCACAGGTTTCAAGTAGAAAGAAAAAAAGGCTAGCCAGGCAGACACCAGCAAGCATGCTAGTGTGTGTGTGTGTATGTGTGTGTGTGTGTATGTATCTGCGTCTTTTGGCTGTCTTCCATCCTAAAATGATTACCAGATTTACTCTAATAGTCAATATGTTCCAAACAATTTAATCTATGTGTGAATCAATGTTTAACAACATATCTTTTCAATGTTAAAAAAAGGATTGCTCGACAGGAATTACGTATACTGAATGAAAATATAAACGCAACATGCATCAATTTCAATGAATATACTGAGTTACAGTTCATATAAGGAAATCAGTCAATTGAAATAAATTCATTAGACCCTAATCTATGGATTTCAGGGACGCAGCCATGGGTTGGCCTGAGAGGGCATAGGCCCACCCACTGGGTAGCCAGGCCCAGCCAATCAGAATGAGTTTTTCCCCACAAAGGGCTTTATTACAGACAGAAGACTCCTCAGTTTCATCAGCTGTCCGGGTGGCTGGTCTCAGACGATCCCTCAGGTGAAGAAGCTGGATGTGGAGGTCCTGTGGTGGCGCAGTTACATGTGGTCTGTGGTTGTAGGGCCGGTTGAACGTTCTGCTAAATTCTCTAAATTGACGTTGGAGAAATGAAAAAATTATCTGGCAACAGCTCTGGTTGGCATTCCTGCAGTCAGCATGCCAATTGCACTCTACCTCAAAACTTGAGACATCTGTGGCATTGTGTTGTGTGACAAAACTGCACATTTTACAGTAGCCTTTTATTGTCCCCAGCACAAGGTGCACCTGTGTAATTATCATGCTGTTTAATCAGCTTCTTGATATGCCACACCTGTCAGGTGTATGTATTATCTTGACAAAGGAGAAATGCTCACTAACAGGGATATAAACAAAGTGATCAGACAGGTGATAGAGCCGTTTTCACAGTCAACACAGTACTTGGAGAGAGCCTGGGTCCTATGTGAGATAGATAGAGAGTGCTAGCATGGCCATGGGCGTGTTTGCATGTTTAAGGGAGTGTGTGCGTTAGAAGGTGATAGCATGGTTATGGGATTGACTCTTTTGCGAGTGATTGAGCTTGCAAGAAAGGCATTTCAGAAATTCATTTCACTGCATGCCAAATTAAAACTTGAAACTTGAGACTTGAAACTTGATATCACCTCTGTAATGTCAGTCAGGTAACACTGTCATGGCAAACTATGCAAATTATGCTTAGACAACAATTCTCCCTCCCTTCCTCCCGCTGCTTCTCTCTTCTCCATTCTCCCTCTTACCTCCACTCATCTATCCATTTCTCCTTCTCTTTGTCTCCTTCTCTCTATCTCCTCCCCCTGACTCTTCTTTCTGTCTCCTCTCTCTCTCTCTCTCTAACACATTATTATATCTGTCTATCGTTGATTGTTAAGTCTCATAGATACACACACCTTTGGGGTTTCAGCTAAACCTTGATTTAGAATCTTTAACCCCCCCCCCATTGCAGAAATGCCTTATTCCCCTCTCCTCCTCCTCTTCTTACCATGTCAGACCTTAATAAATCGCTCAGTAAAAATACACTCACAAAAGAAGCCCCTGTCGCCTAAAATGTAGAAAGCGTTGTAATGAAGAGGACTTGTGCCTGGAGCCACAGCTCTAAATCTCTCTCTCTTATTTCATTTTTTAAATATATTCAGATTGGCATTTGGAAAATAGGAGAATCAAATGTCTGGCGTTATATCAAAGAGGAATCTCTTTAATTTACAGACGTACGCATCTGCATATAAATACAGTGTGTTGGTGAATTTGAATAGTTCCTTGCAATGCACGGTGCAAAACAACCAGGCTCAGTGTTGAGTTTAAACCAAGACTTTAATGGAGCATGATGAATAGAACAGGTGTCATGCATGTTTTTGACTCGAGCTAGCCCGTGACATCAAATCTGCGTCTTCCCACTGAAGATGAATAAATACTATGCCCTAATGCCATGTATAATTCATTATATATTTCCATTTTGTAGTAATGTGACACCAGTATGGCGGTATTTAAATACATTTATCAAAAAATGTTTTCAGTTAAGACATATTTCCATATCTAAATATGAGAAGAAGCTATTTGCGGCAGTGCTTCCTCTTCTCCCTCAAGAGGCTGAAAGGATTTGGCATGGCCACTCAGATTATTAGGAACTTTTATAGCTGGAGAGCATCCTGACTAGTTGTATCACCGTCTGGTATGGCAGCTGCACCGCCCTCAACTGGAAGGCCCTACGGAGGGTGGTTCGGACAGCCCAGCGCATCACTAGGGATGAGCTCCCAGCCATCCAGGACATACACAAAAGTATGTGGACATCCTTTCAAATTTGTGGATTTGACTATTTCAGGCACACCAGTGGCTGCCAGGTGTACAAAATCGAGCACACAGCCATGCAGTATCACAGAAAAACATTGGCAGTAGAATGGCCCTACTGAAGAGCTCAGTGACTTCCAACATGGCTCCGTCATAGGATGCCACCTTTCTAACAAGTCAGTTCATTACATTTCTTCCCTGCTAGAGCTGCCCCGGTCAGCTGTAAGTGTTGTTTTTGTGAAGTGGAAACGTCCTGGAGCAACAACAGCTTGGCCGTGAAGTGGTAGGCCGCACAAGATAACAGAATGGGACCTCTGAGTGCTGAAGCGCGTAGTGCGTAAAAAAAGTCTGACCTCGGTTTCAACACTCACTAACGAGTTCCAAACTGCCTCTGGAAGCAACGTCTGCACAATAACTGTTCATCAGGAGCTTCATGAAATGGGTTTCCATGGCCGAGCAGCCGCACACAAGCCTAAGATCACCATGTGCAATGCCAAGAGTCGGCTGGAGTGATGTAAAGCCCGCCGGCATTGGATTCTGGAGCAGTGGAAACTCGTTCTCTGGAGTGATGAATCACGCATCACCATTGTCCGGAGGACAAATCTGGATTTGACGGATGCCAGGAGAATGCTACCTGCCCGAATGCATAGTGCCAACTATAAAGTTTGGTGGAGGAGGAATAATGGTCTGGGGCTGTTTTTCATGGTTCGGGCTATACCCCTTTGTTCCAGTGAAGTGAAATCTTAAAACTACAGTATACAATAACATTCTATACAATACTGTGCTACCAACTTTGTGTCAACAGTTTGGTGATGGGCCTTTCCTGTTCCAGCATGACAAGGCCCCTGTGCTCAAATCGAGATCCATACAGAAATGGTTGGTTGAGATTGGTGTGGAAGAACTTGACTGGCCTGCACAGAGCTCTGACCTCAATCCCATCAAACACCTTTGGAATGTATTGGAACGCCGAATGAGAGCCAGGCCTAATCGCCCAACATCAGTGCCCAACCTCACTAATGCTCTTGTGGCTGATTGGAAGCAAGTCTCCGCAGCAATGTTCCAACATCTAGTGGAGGCTGTTATACTAACTCCATATTAATGGCCTTGATTTTGGAACGAGATGTTCGACGAGCAAGTGTCCACATACTTTTTGTTATGTAGTGTACATGCCAGACATGTCTGAGAAATGCCCTAAAAATTGTCAAAGACTCCAGCCAACTGAGAAATGGACTGTTCTCCATGCTCCCATCCGCCAGATGGCACCAACATACTCTAAAACAGCTTCTGTCCCCTGGCCATAAGGCTGTTAAATGACTAACTGCTGCTCCCCTCACACCTACGCTGCTGCTAAAATGATTATTGATTTGATTTATTACTACCACTACCGCTGCTGTTCATGGGATCCTGCACTAAGACATCAAGAAACTGCCGTGGTTGAAACCAGCCTGTAGCCCCGAAGTTCATATTAATGCACAGCCGTTGCTCTCCATGCATCTAAATGTTTCATTACAGGCAGAGCGCAGAACATTTCTCAGCCTATATGTGGCCGCTCGCCGCCAAGCGCCTTCTTAAGGGAAAAGTAAAGCACGACTAATTGAAATAAATGAGAGAGTGGAGAAAAGAGGAGGAGAGAAGAGGAGAAGGAGAAGAGAGGTGATCAAGTACAGGGCCTGCCCCATTCTCTTCATCTAGCCTGAAGCCATGAAGTTCAAGGCTGGGGTACTGCAGGTTGTTTTTTCCAGAAAGCAGGATATCCCATTATAGTGAAAGGGAAAATTGCAATCTTCGTGGTCAATCCTTGTGTAAAGAAAAGGACAGCACTGAGCTAGCCTGCAACGTCACTTCATAGAGTAGCTCAAACTGCGCATTCGATATTTCCGATACGACACTTCCTGATCATCAAATGTGCCACTGAGACTTCATATTGGAAACAATGGGGTGGCGTCATTGATGGCTCTGTCCATTCTTTTTACAGTCTATGGGTATATCACATTATATACAGTATATCTAGCAGAGCAATAGAGGTGAAATATGCTTAGCTCCTCGCCTATATCACAGGATGGAGGGATAAAACTGAATTCTGAAGTGAATAAGGAAGCTCAAGCATGCGACAGGTGTATACACACAAGCATACACACATAGAGCCCCCCCCCCCAACACACACACACACCCTGCCAGAAGCCTCAAACCCTTTACATCACTGAACTTTCTTCCAGTCCGACACTGCAGGTGTGTTACCACAGCAACAAGCTTTTCCATTTGGAGCTAGGCTGATATCCTCATTCCGTATGCAGATACTGCTCCGCTCTCTCGCTTGACAAGTCAATCTTACTTTCATCTAATTTCTTACTTCTGATTGGCTTGTTCTTCACTGCTGAATGACAATGAGGAGTGAACTACATGTACTCATACTCATACTCTGTGAGTATGAGTGTGTGTGTGTGTGTGTGTGTGTGTGTGTGTGTGTGTGTGTGTGTGTGTGTGTGTGTGTGTGTGTGTGTGTGTCACAATAATCTGTGAATATGATGGCATACAATTTAAAGAGCTGAAGGTGGGGGGATTTCAATGTTATGCTATGGTTTATGGGTCATTAATGTCTGTCTCAATCCCTTAGCGAATGAGGGACATTCGATATAACGAAGTGACTAAATGTGTCTTAACTCTACATAACAGTCACATGTGTACAGTAGGTGTGTGTATATTGTGTATGATTATACTATACATGTGTGCTTATTTAAGTGCTTCTATACATATGTGGGGGAAAAAGAGAAGCAGAGAGAAAGAAGCCGATTGAGCGTGTTTGACCACGCACGTGCTCATAGGCTCCATGAGTTTCTTATTAGTCGAAGCTCAGTCTGTTTTGCTTGACTTTCTCAAGATCCCCAGGGGGGCTGGAATTATCGACTGTCCCTCTGTTTCCCTCCAACCTGTGTGCTCATGTTGTCTGCTTCGCTGAGCTCCAAAGGACAGCTAATGCATTCTGGGAAGAGAAAAGAAGGCAAATGGAGTTGTGATTTACTGGGAAGTTAGCTGTACTTATCTCCCGGCTGATATGCTAAGTGACATCCACTGTGTTTATAGTGATGGAAATGATGAACGGAGATGTACTGTGTGGAAGAAGACACAGAGAATACCTATTAGTGACCTCACACACACACACACACACACACACGCACATACACACACACACGCACACACACACACACACACACACACACACACACACACACACACACACACACACACACACACACACAGCCATTGCTGATGTCCCATGTTATAGAGACATTGAACCACTGGTCACTTCCGGTTTCACACTGTGTATTTAAATACTGTCATAGCTTATTTATACTACTGCTTATTTCTACTGTATATTAGTTACACTGTTTATACACACCGCATATTTATTTATATATTGGATTCTTGACATAGGAGCTAGTAACATAAGCATTTCACTGCACCGCTATAACACCTGCTAAACTATGTAGTTGACCAATAAACTTTGATTTGATTTGAGTGCGTTGCAGAAACAAACTTGGGACGGCAAGACTACCACGCTCGAGCTGGAGTTGCAAGATGGAAAATTGATTGTGACCAGTACTGGACAGAAGATTCTGGGCACTGAGACTCCTCCAGGCACTGCTCCAATCAAATGTCCATGCAGTGGTCCTCGCAGATGAAAGATGTTGGAACGAAGACGTTGAGAAGACTTCTGTAGCTGGTCCCTAGCTCATCTCTAGCTGGTCTGTAGCTGGTCTCTAGTTGGTCTATAGCTGGTTTGTAGCTGGTCTGTAGCTGGTCTGTCGCTGGTCTGTAGCTGGTCTGTAGCTGGTATGTAGCTGGTGCCTAGCTCATCTCTAGCTGGTCTGTAGCTGGTCTGTAGCTGGTCTCTAGCTGGTCTGTATTCCCTGTAGAGTAACTACAATGTTGTTGATCCATCCTCAGTTTTAAACATTGGCCTCATGGTGAAATCCCTGAGTGGTTTCCGTCCTCTCCGGCAACTGAGTTAGTGACATTCAATACCGTTGCAAACAATAGTTTCTATTGGAACAATTCAGGTATGTTTATCCCTGTTTTGTTCTCTTTGCTTCCGTTTAAGAAAAGTTTTTCAACAGAATCGGTGGAATGAATCCACCCCTGATCACTGTAAATACTTCTCACATCTATGGCTCTCCTACTCTCACCTCTTCCCTTTGCTTGTGGACTTCAATGCACAACACATCAGCTGTATGTGACCAAGCTAAACCAATGCACACAGTCTACATGCACACAGTCTACATTGTTGTCACCATATTAGCTAAATTAACATCATAGTCAGCATAGCTAATAGAACTAACACGTTACTACACCCGCTACAATCATGCGGCAAACATTTGTGTACAGTCAGTAAGCAGTTACATCGGCGCACCCCGGTGGCAATGAATTAGTAATACCAAAAGCTTACCTTGACATGGAAGAGTTACAGTGTTGTGTTGGAAAGTTATAGCCAGCTAGCTAACATAGCATTCCTCTGTTCAATCAGGGTGTTTCAGTAGGCAAAACTAGCTAACTGCATTTGTTAGCTAAGTAAGTGAAATTGAAAATGAAAAAGTTGACAAAATCTGTCTATTTCTCTCTTGCTTTTCTGTAATTTTGGAAGAAATGTAACTGTTCAACTACTGTCTTTCTCTTTCTTTGAGTCAACTACTCATCACATTTTATATACTGCAGTGCTAGCTAGCTGTAGATTATGCTTTCAGTAATAGATTAATGATCTGATCCTTTGATTGGGTGGACAACATGTTAGTTCATGCTACAAGAGCTCTGAAAGGCTGGAGGACGTTGCCATAATTACTGTGTAAGTGTATGGAAGGGGGTGAGAACCATGAGCCTCCTAGGTTTTGTATTGAAGTCAATTTACCCAGAGGAGGACATAAGCTAGCTGTCCTCTGGCTACACCATGGTGCTACCCTACAGAGTGCTGTTGATGCTACTGTCATGATGTGGCCCTTTCTGGGTATAGATCATGGCACCCCCTCTCTTTATCCCAGGTCGTAAATTCCTGGAGGAGACTCTCTCCCCCTGGCCATGCAGAAAGAGAGACATAGAGAGAACAAAGGATTTCACATTGCAAACTCCTAAATCGACAAAATTGGAATTTGATATGAAATGTCCACTTGTGAGAAAGTGGGAATGGTCAGTGGACACTTAAGGGACGGGTATGACGAGTGTGTTTCATTTGGTGACCTCAGAGAGGACAGGAAACACACATAACTATATCTATGAATATGTACATTTCTCATTTATGGTGTTTGCATCTAATTCTTGTATAAAATTACTGAGTAAAGATGAAACTATTTGTGAAATGATGTAAGGTGATGTTAAACCTTTAATGAAAGAGAATTGTATTCCCTTTAAAGTTGAACTAAGTCATTGGCCCGCCCCCGTGAGCAAAGACATGATCTGGCGTCATAGACCCGCCTTTTCAATTATTATGAATAAAACCCACTCCTGAGGAAATCCTCTTCAGACCACACATACCTCGATGGACACCGAGGGGGCACAGGTTGAGTTTAGACCACAAAAACCTCAGTATAAGCTAAGGTTGTAATGGTTGTTGAATTCCTAACCATACCACGTGGAGCATTGGCTACACGGCTGGAAATGCTTAAGCTCTGAGACTATCGATCCCAACAGAATAAGAGCAAATCTTAGATAATAATTACTAGTCTGCAGCTAGAAATTACGTCAACCTGGGATGCGCAGACCGACAACCGCCGAAACATCTATTCTATGAGAACATATCTGAATGGTACTTTGAAGTATACATTATAACCACGAAATACTTTGATCTTCAGGGAAGCAGAGAGAGAGAGACAATGATGAACTGACTCTCCAACAGAAGGACTGATGATTCCAACAGAGATCACAACAACACATTGAGCATAAATACATATATTGATTGCAATTATTCCCGAACGAGTGAGCATTCATGTGCAAAGGATTAGCATTTCAATTTATATAAGTATCAACTGTGTAGTGACTCCTTTTGTCTTTCCCACCCTTTTCAGCCCACACCCACTTCCCTTTGTCCACCACAAGCCACCATATCGGCTTAGCCCACTGGGGAACCTCCCCTATCATTTCCTTGTTTGTTTATGCATTTCTGTGATTATTTAGTTAGTTAGTAAATAAATTATTAAGACAATTGGTGTATGGATGATTCATAGTAAAGGCTGGATTCGTGCAGATAACCAACAATTTACGATGTTTGGAATGAGACTAATGTGAGGTAAAGATGAATTCATTAATAAGAAGACTAATTGATCAGATTTTAAAATATCTGAAGAGTTAAATTAGGAAAATTAGAATTTTGTAGTCTGAAGATTTTCCTTGGTTCCCCGACATCCTAGTTAATTACATTTGACATGATTAGTTTAATCACGTAATAATAATTACAGAGAATTGATTTGATAAAATAAGTCTTCACTGTTAATGATGACAAAGACACGACACTACTGTAGACCTTCTTTGCAAAATAGTGTGTTTTAATCAGTTATTTGGAGACGTGATTATATTTAGTATAATGTTATCAAAAATTCACAACTTTTTAAATGTTTTACCATTTTTATTTTTAGGGAATTCACTGAGGAGGATGGTCCTCCCCTTCCTTTTCTGAGGAGCCTCCACTGTTGCACACAGATTGAGTCCATGGAACTTATTATGTTATTCTGCCCTTGAACAGGCAGTTAACCCACTGTTCCTAGGCCGTCATTGAAAATAAGAATTTGTTCTTAACTGACTTGCCTAGTAAAATTGTAACGGCGTTCGTCTGTTGAAGGAGAGTTGGATCAAAATGCAGCGTGGTGGTTACTCATGTTCTTTAATGAAAAAATAGCGATACATGAAATAACTAAATAAATACAAAAACAACAAACGAAACGTGAAAACCTAATTACAGCCTATCTGGTGAACACTACACAGAGACAGGAACAATCACCCACAAAATACACAGTAAAACCCAGGCTACCTAAATATGGTTCCCAATCAGAGACAACATGAATCACCTGACTCTGATTGAGAACCACCTCAGGCAGCCAAGCCTATGCTAGACACACCCCTAATCAGCCACAATCCCAATGCCTACAAAAAACCCAATACAACAACACAATAAACCCATGTCACACCCTGGCCTGAACAAATAATTAAAGAAAACACAAAATACTAAGACCAAGGCGTGACAAAAATAAAGGTAAAAAAAAATATTTAAAAAAATGTGACTTGTTAAGCAAATGCTTTCTCCTGAACTTCTTTAGGATAGCCATTAGAAATGGGTTGAATACTTATTGACTCAAGACATTTCAGCTTTTCATTTTGAATTAATTTGTAAACATTTAAAAACATAATTCCACTTTGGCGTTATAGGGTATTGTGTGTGGGCCAGTGAAACAAAATCTCAATGTAATCCATTTAAAATTCCGGCTTTAACACAACAAAATGTGTAATAAGTCAAGGGCTGGAACAAAAAACACAGTCGCCTTCCTATCCAGGGTTTTGTCATCAACTGCAGTAAACAATTCCCAAATGGGACAACAAAGATGCGGATTGATATTGATTGCATTGACAGTGCTTTCAACTCAATCTATCCCTTAATCAGTACTCGGTAGGGGATGGGGACAGAATCATGTGATTGTTCCACAATGGTTTGCTACTACCAGCAACTGCTGACCACTTCTCTCTGATCTCAGTACAGACAGACAGAGAGAAAAAAGCAGGGTTTGTTGACATCAAGCCAGGTTCCAGCATTTTAAAACAACAAGAAAAAGACACATCAAAGACAGAAGATGCCCTTTGTTCTTGTTCGTCTTTGGTTGTAATAATCTCATAAAAAGTGCACAACAAAGGACCATATTGGCTCTGCCATAGACAAAGTACATTTGATTCACAGTGGGGGTGCCAGTAGAGGGGTGGGAGGGGGCTGAGCTAATTTAGAATGATGGATCCAGGGGGAGAGTTGCAGCTGGTTGCTTGTGGAAATGAGACTGACATGGATATCAATGTTTTAGTTTAGATTGAAGGCTTCACACAGTGTAAAGTGCAACAGATTATACAGATTTTGCTCCAATATGAATTGTCTGTAATCTACATGGAACTGATGTGTAATAGTATGGAACTGATGTCTAATAGCAGGGGAATATGTGTCTTGTTACATTTTATGGTTCTGAAATAAGTGAGACCCCTGGCTGTAAACACTCAATGGTGAGAAACAACCAATCAAAGCTGTTGGTCCTTAAATCAAACTGGGAAAGCCTCTGGAAAGGGTACTATGAATCCAATAAATGATGAAATTAGTTAAATAATATCCTATTACCAGATAGACTGACCAAACGAACACAAGTGGCTTGCATCGTGGCCAACCAATAGGAGGTAGAAACTCTATTTCGAGTTAGAATAGCAGAACACACAATGTGCAATTTCGAAACTTGGTTGTGCATCAGCAATTTCCTCTTGTTACACTGAGTGTACAAAACACAGAACATGAGCTTCAACTTCCAACACTGCTTGCATCATGGCCAACCAATAGGAGGCAGAAGCTCGAGCCAAGCCAAGGACGATGAACCAATAGGAGAGTAGATAAATGTCACAGCCAATAACGTTGCTCTTTCTCTGTTTGTCTCTTCCTGTCTTTTTCACCTGACTGAGTACTTTCGATGGATGGGCCTATTTGGTGAGGACCACATAAATAATATTCAGGGTCCTTGTGGTACAACATGGCACCTCATTATGAGATCCCCTGTGCGACACTCACACACATGCACAAATGCACAAGCATGCACGCACGTACACACACACTGACACATGCACGCACGTACACACACTGACACATGCACGCACGTACACACACACTGACACATGCACGCACGTACACACACACTGACACATGCACGCACGTACACACACACTGACACATGCACGCACGTACACACACACTGACACATGCACGCACACACACACTGACACATGCACGCATGTACACACACACTGACACATGCACGCACGTACACACACACTGACAGATGGGACAGAAGTGACGGGTGACTGACAGTGTCAAAGCCACAGGGCCCACTGGGGAATGACTAGGGTTAATAAGAGGAAAAACAGTATCCCTCCCTCCCTCCCTCCCTCCCTCCCTGTACAGTACCTTCCACTGAACATAGAATATTAAACACATATTCATCAGTGTTGAAAAGAGCTAAAAATTCATGTCACATGCAGGTGTACACGAGGTGGTAAACTCGCCTGAGCTAATGCCTAGGCTATTCAGCAAACGAACACTGTCTCATAGCATGCAAAAACACAGATTCAAACCCTGGTCGGTCACACAGGCAATTTCTTTATCCCTGCTTCTCCTTCACTTTGTAATTAACATATCTCTCCCTCTCCAAATACCTTTCGTCCCTTCCTCTCTCTCCTTTCTCTCCTTTCTCCTGTCTCCCCTTTCTCCTCTCTCTCCTTTCTCCCCTCTCTCTCCTTTCCACTGTCTCTCCTCTCTCTCCTTTCTACTGTCTCTCCTTTCTCCTGTCTCTCCTTTCTTCTCTCTCTCTTTTCTCCTCTCTCTCTTTTCTACTCTCTCCTTTCTCCTGTCTCTCTTTTCTTCTCTCTCTCCTTTCTCCTCTCTCTCCTTTCTCCCCTCTCTCTCCTTTCCACTGTCTCTCCTTTCTTCTCTCTCCTCTCTCCTTTCTTCTCCCTCTCTTTTCTCCTCTCTCTCCTTTCTTCTCTCTCTCTTTTCTCCTCTCTCTCCTTTCTACTGTCTCTCCTTTCTTCTGTCTCTCCTTTCTCCTCTCTCTCTTTTCTCCTCTCTCTCCTTTCTCCTGTCTCTCCTTTCTTCTCTCTCTCTTTTCTCCTCTCTCTCCTTTCTCCTCTCTCTCCTTTCTCCTGTCTCTCCTTTTTCTCTCTTTTCTCCTCTCTCTCCTTTCTATTGTTTCTCCTTTCTCCTGTCTCTCCTTTCTTCTCTCTCTCTTTCCTCCTCTCTCTCCTTTCTATTGTCTCCCCTTTCTCCTCTCTCTCCTTTCTCCCCTCTCTCTCCTTTCCACTGTCTCTCCTTTCTCCTCTCTCTCCTTTCTACTGTCTCTCCTTTCTCCTGTCTCTCCTTTCTTCTCTCTCTCTTTTCTCCTCTCTCTCCTTTCTATTGTCTCTCCTTTCTTCTGTCTCTCCTTTCTTCTCTCTCTATTTTCTCCTCTCTCTCCTTTCTACTGTCTCTCCTTTCTTCTGTCTCTCCTTTCTCATGTCTCTCCTTTCTCCTCTCTCTCTTTTCTCCTCTCTCATCTCTCTCTTTTCTCCTATTTCTACTTTCTCCTCTCTCATTTATCCTCTCTCCTTTCTCCCCTCTTTCCTTTCTCCCCTCTCTCCTTTCTCCTCTGTCTTTTCTCTCTCTACTCTATCTCCTTTCTTCTCTCTCTCTTTTCTCTTCACTCTCCTTTCTCATCTCTCCTTTCTTCTTTCTCCTCTCTCTCTCCTTTCCCCTGTCTCATCTATCTCTTTTCTCCTCTCTTCTTTCTCCTCTCTCTCTCTCCTTTCTCTCTCTTTTCTCCTCCCTTTCTCCTCTCTCTCCTTCAATTATCAGCTTGTTCCCAGAATCCTGAGAGAGAAAGAGTACCATCACATTACCGTGGCAACCATTTGCTTATAATTCAGTGTCCTTTTGTTGTGCAGCTGGTGAATAGAATGAGGAAGTAGCGTGAGCGCCACTGAGAGACCATCCATTACAGAGGAAATATGAATTCTACTAACCCATCGTAATGTTTTTGTCCTCCAACCTTTCTCCTCCCCTCCCTTTCTCTTTCTCCTGAGTCCCCATTCTTCATCCCTTTTTATTTTCCCTTTCTCTTAGTAGTGTAAAATGGGTCAGAGAGCGGCTTCATCAAAAGGTAGTTCATGATTTTCAACGCAGAGATAGAGAGGTTTTTCTACCTTAATGGAGCTGCCCTCAAAAGATACATTTTTAAAAGGAGGAGGGAAGGTACTTTATTTCAAAATAGGGTTTTGTGAAAGGGAACCATGAAATCAAGGTGCTTTATTTCATGAGGGCCACTATTGTTGGGGGCACTCGCTGGCACCGGCTCTGTGGATGCATCATCTACTAATGACAGGCCAACACAAGAGCATGCTAAGTGGTGCTAAGAGGTACTTCAGATGGGAAAGGGACACTCTATTGTGATGTTTGTTTCATAATATCTAGCGGAAATTATCAGGATGAAACAGAAATGCAGAATAAGACATTTACTATGAATATCAATATATTCCCATACATTTATTTCTGATGGGGTTACTCTAAAACAGAGGACCTAAGATTGATCAGTGTCATACATCTGCACACATGTACTGTTGTTATTAAGCATGCACTGTTGTTAAAACCTCTTGATTCTAGCCATCCCGGATCCGGGATTGTGAATACAGCCTCAAGCTCATTACCATAACGCAACGTTAACTATTCATGAAAATCGCAAATGAAATGAAATAAATATGCTAGCTCTCAAGCTTAGCCTTTTGTTAACAACACTGTCATCTCAGATTTTCAAAATATGCTTTTCAACCATAGCAAAACAAGCATTTGTGTAAGATTATTGATAGCTAGCGTAGCATTTAGCGTAGCATTTAGCGTAGCATTCAGCATGCAACATTTTCACAAAAACAAGAAAAGCATTCAAATAAAATCATTTACCTTTGAAGAACTTCAGATGTTATCAATGAGGAGACTCTCAGTTAGATAGCAAATGTTCAGTTTTTCCAAAAATATTATTTGTTTAGGACAAATCGCTCTGTTTTGTTCATCACGTTTAGCTACGAAAAAAACCTGTGTCCAGGTGTGTAATTATCCCCGCAGCTCATTAGCATAACACAACATTAACTATTCATGAAAATCGCAAATGAAATGAAATTAATATACTAGCTCTCAAGCTTAGCCTTTTGTTAACAACACTGTCATCTCAGATTTTCAAAATATGCTTCTCAACCATAGCAAAACAAGCATTTGTGTAACAGTATTGATAGCTAGCGTTAGCATTTAGCGTTAGCATCAGCAGGCAACATTTTCACAAAAAACAGAAAATCATTCAAATAAAATCATTTACTGTAATATTTGTGTTGTGGAGAAATGACCAGGCAGGAGACGGGAGTACAGTTAGTTTTTCGTTTAGTCAAAACCCCTCGTGCTCTACAGTTCCCGGCATTCCAGTGCGCATGTGCATTTCCTATTAGGTGTAGTAAAGTAACACTGCCGTAATGCATTACTGCTTAGTAACAGCACAGTAACTAATATAAACAGCTGTAGATCCCAGATACTACACTCCTCCCCCATAGTGTTTAACTCCCAGAGAACAAGGTAAATATGTTAGGTAACTACTAATGCAATATCTGAACAATGCATTCTTAAACATTTTTCAACTACTGGGTTGAAGCAGACTTTTCAGAGCCCAGCACAAATCCAGGGGATTATTCTGCCAGGAAGATGGAGTTTGTGTCCTAATAACTAACCCAGGTAATGTCCTTTTTCTTTCCTTTTATCTAGGACATATTAAAGTGTTTGTTTTACTGTCCGTTACCTCCTTAACCAACTCAACTCACAGGTCAAGCTTTTGAGGTGCCCTTCGCTGTCGAATAGGATATCTCCGCTCCTCCTGGGCTTCCTGTGGTGGGCCAGGTTCGGGTGGAAGGTCAGGCTCTGTCTCTCCCGTACGTCCACAGTCAGGAGAATAGTCCTGGGGGTCGTTATTGTTCTTGTTCTCTCGGCATGTCTCTGCTGGGGCGTTGGACCGTAGCAGATGATCCACATGAACGTTGACCTGGCGATGACCAATTTGGACTTGGTAAGTCAAAGGTCCTCTGCGTTGCAAGATCACACCTGAGTTCCACAGGCGCTTGGGGTGTCTGAAATCACGTACCATCACCCTCTCTTCCTCTTTGAATTCTCTGACAGTCTTTGAGTGTCTGTCATGAGCTTTCTTCTGCTGTAGCTGGTGCTTTGCCACAGTGCTTGACAAGTCTGGTTTCAACAATGTCAGGCGGGTACGAGGTTGGTGTTTCAGAAACAGATCAGCTGGTGTACATTCCGTTACTGTGTGTGGGGTGTTACGGTAAGTAAACAGGAACCGGGGAAGCCTTTGGTGGATGGGCACAGACTGAACCTTGAGTCTAGTCCAGGCCTTCTTAAAGGTTTGCACGGCTCTCTCCGCTGCTCCGTTTGATGCCGGATGGTAAGGTGGTGACAGGATGTGCCTTACTCCGTTGTTCTTGAGAAACATTTCAAAATCGTTTGACGTGAACAGGGGGGCATTGTCCGATACGAGCTCCTTGACTAGTCCAAAGGATGCAAACAGGCGTCTGAGAAGATTGATGGTCTTCTCAGCTGTGGTCAGTTGAGTAGGGAACACTTCCATCCACTTGGAATGGACATCGACGACAACAAGGAAATGTTGCTTGTCAATTTCGGCGTAATCCACATGGATGCGTTCCCAAGGTGTAGCAGCCCAGGACCATGGATGAAGAGGTGCAGCAGCAGGCTTGTTGCGAACAGCTTCACAAGGTGAGCAGTGGCCTACATGCTGTTGAATGTCCTGATCCAGTCCAGGCCACCACAGATAACTGCGAGCGAGTGCTTTCATTCGAGTGATCCCTGGATGTCCCTCATGCAGGTCAGATAGCAGTCTCCTCTGGAATTTGTGAGGTACCACCACCCTTGATCCCCACAGAACACACCCTTGATCAGTGGACAACTGGTCTTTCTTGTCGATGAATGGACGAAGGTTATCGTCATTTACGAAGGTTGGCCAACCGCCTAATGTTAAGTCCAAGACTTTGGAAAGCACTGGGTCTTTCCTTGTTTCCTCTGCTATGTCAGAAGCAGATATGGGCAGTTCATCAATGAGAGAGATCTGGAAGACTGCTCTATCACCTTCACTGTCGGAGTCACTATTGCATGGTAGTCTTGACAGTGCATCGGCATTTGCGTGATCACTGGATCGTCTGTACTCAATCTCGTAGTCGTAGGCTAACAATATCAGAGCCCAACGTTGCATTTGAAGTGCAGCAAGGGTTGGTATAGCTGATTTTGGTCCAAGGATGGCCAACAGAGGCTTGTGATCTGTCAGCAGTTAGAACTTCCTTCTGTAGAGGTATTTGTGAAACTTCTTCACTCCGAATATTATGCTCAGGGCTTCCTTCTCAATTTGAGCATAATTTTTCTCACTTGGTGACAGAGTCCGTGATGCAAATGCAATAGGGTGTTCTTCACCTGATGGTAGAACATGTGAGATGACGGCTCCTACTCCGTATGGAGATGCATCACACGCGAGTCTCAGCTTCATCTCTGTGTTATAGTGGGCAAGCCACTTGCTCTTTAGCAGACGCTGTTTGCAAGTCTTGAATGCTTCTTCGCATTGTGGGGACCAATTCCACTTTGTATCGGCCTGCAGCAGTTGGTGAAGCGGATGCAACAATGTGGACAAGTTTGCCACAAACATTCCGTAATATTTCAGGAGCCCCAAAAATGACCTCAGCTCTGAGATATTTGTGGGTGCTGGAGCGTTTACGATTGCTTCCACCTTGCTGTTGGTTGGGTGCAGGCCTTGTGCATCAATCTTGTATCCGAGATACTCCACTGAGTCCTGGAGGAACTCACACTTGCTGCGTTTCATTCTCACTCCGTATGTCTCCAGTCTTGACATCACTTTGTCCAGCACTACAAGGTGCTCTCCAATGGTTGGTGCTGACACGAGGATGTCGTCCATGAAGCACACAACATGGTCTATACCGTCCAAGATCTGATCCATTGTTTGTTGGAATATCGCTGGAGCTGTCGAGATTCCATAGGCCAAGCAATTGAATCTGAATAGCCCCTTGTGTGTATTGATGGTCAGATACTGTTCTGACTCCGGATCCAGCTTCAGTTGCTGATAAGCGAATGCCAGGTCCAGCTTACTGAAAACCTTCCCACCAGCTAGACTGGCAAACAGATCTTCATCGTTTGGTAGTGGATATTCCTCTGGTAGTATGCAGCGATTTACTGTGACCTTGTAGTCACCGCACATTCTGACAGTCTTGTCTTTCTTTGGGACTACAACAATCGGAGCAGCCCAGTCGCTCCTCGCTACTTTCGTGATTATGTTATTCTTCTGTAGGCGTTCCAGTTCCTTCTCTACTGCTTCCTTAAGAGCATAGGGAACCAGACATGGTTTGTGAAAGATAGGCTTGGTTCCTTCTTGCACTCTGACTTTTGCTGTGAAGTCTTGTATTTCACCGTAGCCATCTTTGAAAAGTTCTTTGTGCGTCTCCAGCATGTTAGTGAGTGTAGCCTGACTCACTGGTTTGTCATTTCTCAGACTGAAGATTTCTCCCCAGTTCAACTTGATCTTTTGTAGCCAGTTTCTGCCTAGCAAGGCAGATTTTTCTCCTTTAACAATGACAAGCGGTAGCGTCCATTCCTTCCCCTCATACTGGACTGGTACCTGGATCTGCCCTAACACAGGAATAGTGTCACCAGTGTATGAAGAAAGGCGGATGGACGCGGGCTGAAGAGGACACTCTTTCAGTTTTTCTTTGTAGAGTCTCTCTGGAACCAGAGATACAGACGCTCCGGTGTCCAGCTGCATTTTAACCTGTTTTCCCGCTAACTCCATGTTGAGATAGATTCCATCTTTTAGTTGTTGAGCTGTGTACACTGTGAACAGTTCCAATACTGTTTCAGTTGTACCTTCCTCTTCTTGTGCTGCGTCTGACACTTTGTGCGCTCTTGCTGTGCGTTTCGAGGCTTTACACACTCTCTGTAAATGTCCAACCTTTCCACAATTGTGGCACTTTTCCTTTTGGAATTGACATTCACTGTGCTGACGATTATCTCCCCCACATCTGTAGCAACTTGGCTTAGACCTTTGAGATGTGGGCTGCTTTGTTCTTGTGTAACCTTGAGGACGGGACTGAAACAAGTTGACTTTTGTGAGCTTTTTTCACCACGTGCATCACTGACCTTGTGAACACCTTTCTGACGTTCTGCATGTCCCGATAGCTCAATAGTATCTCTGTGGGCAAGCTCGAGTCCAAGTGCTATATCACAGGCTTTCTTAAAGGTCAGGTCCTTCTCTGACAGGAGCCTTCTGTGATATGCTTCACCTGTGAGACCACATACAAACTTGTCTCGGAGAGCATCATCAAGAAATCGTGCAAACTCACATGTACTTGCCAGCCTTTTCAAAGCAAGGATGTAGTCACAGTTTCCCCTTGACTCTGGTGACGTTGGTAAAATCTGAAACGTTCTGTAATGAGAATTGGCTTAGGCTTGAAATACCTTGAAAGAGTTTCAGTCAGTTCTGCATAGTTCAACTCCACTGCTTTCATTGGTTCAATGAGACCTTTCAGCAATCCATACTCAGTTGGACCCAAAACACTGAGAAATACGTCTGCTTTCTTTTCATCTTTGATTTCATTTGCAGCCAGCCAACGCTCAAAACGCTCCAAATAGGAATCAAAATACTCTTTTGTAGCCTCAAACTCTGGTACTCGACCAATGGTTGCCATTTTCACAATTAATTGTTCAGTTTCTTATATTCCTTAATTTTTTAAATATTCCACTACTTCTTCACTTCAGAAGTTTCTGCAATTACTTCATTCACTGCACTCATTTGTAATAATGTACACACCGTGTTACGTTCCTTCTTCCTTTTTTTGGACAATATTTCTCCACTGAGATCGACTAATTCCAATGGGTTCAATGACAGTTTATTTTATTTAACCACCAGAGGGCAGTGTCGCTATTCTGGACTCCAATAGTCTTGCTACTTGGCAGCTCCTGAATACTGTACTAGCAGTGCTAGCAGTGCTTAGCCTTCTCTACTGGCGAAAGAAAATAAATATAACTGACGAATCACATAATTACAGTTCCCGGCATTCCAGTGCGCATGTGCATTTCCTATTAGGTGTAGTAACGTAACACTGCCGTAATGCATTACTGCTTAGTAACAGCACAGTAACTAATATAAACAGATGTAAATCCCAGATACTACATTTACCTTTGAAGAACTTCGGATGTTTTCAATGAGGAGACTCTAAGTTAGATAGCAAATGTTCAGTTTTTCCTGAAAGATTATTTGTTTAGGAGAAATCGCTCCGTTTGGTGCGTCACGTTTTGCTACCAAAAAAAAACGAAAATTCAGTCATCAAAACGCCAAACTTTTTTCCAAATTAACTCCATAATATCGACTGAAACATGGTAAACGTTGTTTAGAATCAATCCTCAAGGTGTTTTTCACATATCTCTTCGATGATATATCGTTCGTGGAAGTGTGCGTTCTCTTCTGAATCTCATGGGAAAATGCCTCCAGTTGAAGATTACGCACCAATTTAGACAAAGGACACCGGGCGGACCCCTGGTAAATGTAGTCTCTTATGGCCAATCTTCCAATGATATGCCTACAAATACGTCACAATGCTGCAGACAACTTGGGAAACGACAGAAAGGGCAGGCTCATTCTTGGCGCACTCACAGCCATATAAGGAGACAATGGAAAACAGAGCCTCAAAAATTCTGCTCATTTCCTGTTTGAAGTTTCATCTTGGTTTCGCCTGTAGCATGAGTTCTGTGGCACTCACAGATAATATCTTTGCAGTTTTGGAAACGTCAGAGTGTTTTCTTTCCAAAGCTGTCAATTATATGCATAGTCGAGCATCTTTTCGTGACAAAATATTGCGCTTAAAATGGGCACGTTTTTAATCCATAAATGAAAAGAGCGCCCCCTATATCCAAGAAGTTAAGCATGCACTGTTGTTAACTTCTTCGAGATAGGGGGTGCTCTTTTAATATTTGGATAAAAAACGTTCCCGTTTTAAACAAGATATTTTGTCACGAAAAGATGCTCGACTATGCATGTAATTGACAGCTTTGGAAAGAAAAAACTCTGACGTTTCCAAAACTGCAAAGATATTTTCTGTGAGTGCCCCAGAACTAATGCTACAGGCGAAACCAAGATGAAATTTCATACAGGAAATGGTCCAGATTTTGAATGCCCTGTGTTCCAATGTCTCCTTATATGGCTGTGAATGCGCCAGGAATGAGCCTGCACTTTCTGTCGTTTCCCCAAGGTGTCTGCAGCATTGTGACGTATTTGTAGGCATATCATTGGAAGATTGACCATAAGAGACTACATTTACCAGGTGTCCGCCCGGTGTCCTCCGTCGAAATTATTGCGTAATCTCCAGCTCCATGCGTGTTCCATTTTCTTCAGAGGAGAAAGTCAACTGCCATGAATGATTTATCATCGATAGATATGTGAAAAACACCTTGAGGATTGATTCTAAACAACGTTTGCCATGTTTCTGTCGATATTATGGAGTTAATTTGGAAAAAAGTTTGCGTTGTAATGACTTAATTTTCGTTTTTTTTCTTACCCAAACGTGATGAACAAAACGGAGCAATTTGTCCTACACAAATAATCTTTTTGGAAAAACTGAACATTTGCTATCTAACTGAGAGTCTCCTCATTGAAAACATCTGAAGTTCTTCAAAGGTAAATGATTTTATTTGAATGCTTTTCTTGTTTTTGTGAAAATGTTGCATGCTGAATGCTAGGCTTAATGGTATGCTAGCTATCAATACTCTTACACAAATGCTTGTTTAGCTATGGTTCAAAAGCATATTTTGAAAATCTGAGATGACAGTGTTGTTAACAAAAGGCTAAGCTTGAGAGCTAATATATTGATTTCATTTCAATTGCGATTTTCATGAATAGTTAACGTTGCGTTATGCTAATGAGCTTGCGGTGATAATTACACTCCTGGATACAGGTTTTTTTCGTAGCCAAACGTGATGAACAAAATGGAACGATTTGTCCTACACAAATAATCTTTTTGGAAAAACTGAACATTTGCTATCTAACTGAGAGTCTCCTCATTGAAAACATCTGAAGTTCTTCAAAGGTAAATGATTTTATTTGAATGCTTTTCTTGTTTTTGTGAAAATGTTGCATGCTGAATGCTAGGCTTAATGGTATGCTAGCTAGCAATACTCTTACACAAATGCTTGTTTAGCTATGCTTCAAAAGCATATTTTGAAAATCTGAGATGACAGTGTTGTTAACAAAAGGCTAAGCTTGAGAGCTAATATATTTATTTCATTTCATTTGCGATTTTCATGAATAGTTAATGTTGCGTTATGGTAATGAGCTTGAGGCTATAAATAGGATCCCGGATACGGGATTGCTCGTCGCAACAGGTTAAGCATGCACTGTTGTTAAGCATGCACTGTTGTTAAGCATGCACTGTTGTTAAGCATGCACTGTTGTTAAGCATGTACTGTTGTTAAGCATGCACTGTTGTTAAGCATGCACTGTTGTTAAGCATGCACTGTTGTTAAGCATGTACTGTTGTTAAGCATGCACTGTTGTTAAGCATGCACTGTTGTTAAGCATGCACTGTTGTTAAGCATGCACTGTTGTTAAGAATGTACAATGCAAATGACACTGCAAGTCTCATTGCTAAAATTGTATCACTTTGTGTACACCAAGTCAACAAGTAATTTGCGTAATATGGGCTTGTACACACACATGCGCGCATACACGCATACGTGCAAACACACCCACCCACCCACCCCACCACACACACACACACAACAATTGTACCTCAGGCAACAATATTCTGGCAAATGCTGACTGCGCCATGTAAATTATGTTACACAAATGAGCCTTTCCTAATGAAACACTTGAATTGACTAAAAGAGGTGTGTGGAAGCAGGGTGAGAAGGGTACCAGCGCTGTCGTGCCAGCTAGCTTAGTGTAACTGCACAGCAACAACAGCAGAACGCCTAAGGTAATGTTTAGGATGATGAATATGAATAAAGCTGTGTGTTTTTGAAATGAGCTATTACAGGGAACATGGAGCTTAGTGAGTTTGATAGGAATGATTTATTTCCTGCTGTCTCCACATGCACACACACACACACACACACACACACACACACACACACACACACACACACACACACACACACACACACACACACACACACACACACACACACACACACACACACACACACACAAACACAAACACACTGTTCACCTGTGAGAAATGCCCTGTCCTTCCTGTACAAGGCTAGCACCGGCGGCTAATTCCGTGTTTCATCTGTTAGGCCCAAAGGGAAATGCTATCTTCCTATAATTTACAAAACACCTTCTTTAAAGTTAAATTAAAATAAAAACCCTTCCATTCTACTAGAAGGTGCCTAAAAAAACAGATGAACGTTTATTTGAAGTGCATTTAAACATCTCAATGGACCTTACAGTAAAATAGAGCAATACAGTGTAACCATTCTGAGTGAACCCACATTTATTGAATGATTCATCAGTTGCTTGTTTGTTTGTTTGATTGATTGATTGAATTAGGGCCGGAGTGTTTGGTCATCATCCCAAAGGTGTGATAGCCTAAGTTATGTTTGTAAGCACTGTACTACGCTGTCTTGTCACCATCAGTAAAGTAGCCACCCTACTGTAAATAAGGGCTAAATTCCTTCTGCATCGCTAAAGCATTGCAGACTGAAGCGTTGCAGACTGAAGTGTTGCAGACTGAAGTGTTGCAGACTGAAGTGTTGCAGACTGAAGCGTTGCAGACTGAAGCGTTGCAGACTGAAGCGTTGCAGACTGAAGCGTTGCAGACTGATGTGTTAAAGACTGAAGCGTTGCAGACTGAAGCGTTGCAGACTGAAGCGTTGCAGACTGAGGCGTTGCAGACTGAAGCGTTGCAGACTGAGGCATTGCAGACTGTTAAAGACTGCGTTAAAGACTGAAGCGTTGCAGACTGAAGCGTTAAAGACTGAAACGTTAAAGACTGAAGCGTTGCAGACTGAAGCGTTAAAGACTGAAACGTTAAAGACTGAAGCGTTGCAGACTGAAGCGTTAAAGACTGAAACGTTAAAGACTGAAGCGTTGCAGACTGAAGCGTTAAAGACTGAAATGTTAAAGACTGAAGCGTTGCAGACTGAAGCGTTAAAGACTGAAGCGTTAAAGACTGAAGCGTTGCAGACTGAAGCGTTAAAGACTGAAGCGTTGCAGACTGAGGCGTTAAAGACTGAAGCGTTAAAGACTTGCGTTAAAGACTGAGGCGTTGCAGACTGAAGCGTTGCAGACTGAAGGGTTGCAGACTGAAGCGTTGCAGACTGAAGTGTTGCAGACTGAAGCGTTGCAGACTGAAGCGTTAAAGACTGAAGCGTTGCAGACTGATGCGTTATAGACTGAAACGTTAAAGATTGAAGCGTTGCAGACTGAAGCGTTAAAGACTGAAACGTTAAAGACTGAAGCGTTGCAGACTGAAGCGTTAAAGACTGAAGCGTTGCAGACTGAAGCGTTGCAGACTGAAGCGTTAAAGACTGAAGCGTTGCAGACTGAGGCGTTGCAGACTGAAGCGTTGCAGACTGAAGCGTTATAGACTGAAACGTTAAAGACTGAAGCGTTGCAGACTGAGGCGTTGCAGACTGAAGCGTTGCAGACTGAAGCGTTATAGACTGAAACGTTAAAGACTGAACCGTTGCAGCTTGACGCGTAGCAGACTGTAGCGTTGCAGACTGAAGCGTTGCAGACTGAAACGTTAAAGACTGAAGCGTTAAAGACTGAAGCGTTGCAGACTGAAGCGTTAAAGACTGAAGCGTTGCAGACTGAACCGTGCGTTAAAGACTGAAGCGTTGCAGACTGAAGTGTTGCAGACTGCACAATAGAAAAATGAAGGTAATTCCAGATTGAGCTGACATTTGCAGCGTTTACCATGAATGAAGTGTCTGCTAAAGCGAGAACATTGCATTTAAATTTAAATCACACTGTAATGCTGAATTTCCACCATGCGGATTGAATAGAGCCCTAGTTTAACTGTACTACAGCAACCCATGACATCAAGTCCCTCAGACAAGCTGTTTCAGCCAAAGCCATTGGGGACAACAACAGGTTAATTTCTTCTGCCCTGGTGTCACTAATAGAAATTATACCTCACACCTGCATGTATTGGGGGACAGCGGTGTGGGAAGTAATGAACAACACTGAATGGATTAACTTCCCAATGTCACAGTAGAGGTCCCGTAACGTAACGTAGGTGTGAACTAATGAAGACTTTATTTAGCAGGGGCGGAGGTACGATGGCAGGAGATTTAATGAAGAGAGAGGCCTGGGGGGCATGGGAAGCCATTTTAATAACACAAAAGTACACCCTGCTGTGTGTGAGTGAGTGAGTGAGTGAGTGAGTGAGTGAGTGAGTGAGTGAGTGAGTGAGTGAGTGAGTGAGTGAGTGAGTGAGTGTGTGTGTGTGTGTGTGTGTGTGTGTGTACCTACCTTGTTATTTTATTCCCCACCTAGTCTGACAACATGCCACTCCATTGGGCCACAGGAGGTATGTGTGTGAGAATGTAAGAAAGGGTGTGTGTGTGTGTGTGTGTGCGTGCGTGTTCTTTCGTGTCTGTGATCGTGCCTGCATGTGTTTGTATGTGTGTAAGTATATACAGTATGTGTTTGTATGTGTGTAACTATATACTATGTGTATGTGCATGGGGTCGTGTGTGCTATCTTCTGGGTACAGTATCAGCATGTGACAGAAATAATCCACTGATTCACCTTGAGAAGACTACGACTAACACCAGCGCAATAATTGCAAGCTCTTCCTTTCTCTTCTTCTCTGACACTTCCCTTCTCTCTCTCTCTGTTATTTCTCTCTCTCTCTCTCTCTCTCTCTGTCTCTCTCTCTCATTCTCTCTCTCTCTCTCTCTCTCTCTCTCTCTCTCTCTCTGTCTCTGTCTCTGTCTCTGTCTCTGTCTCTGTCTCTCTCTCTCTCTCTCTCTCTCTCTCTCTCTCTCTCTCTCTCTCTCTCTCTCTCTTTATTCTCTCTCTCTCTCTCTGTCTCCTCACAGGAGGTCTCTCTCTCTCTCTCTCTCTCTCTCTCTCTCTCTCTCTCTCTCTCTCTCTCTCTGCTGTGTTTCTCTGTCTCTACAGTCTGTGTTTGTATGTGTGTAACTCTCTCTCTCTCTCTCTCTTTCTCTGTCTATCTTCTCTCTCTCTCTCTCAGAAATAATCCACTGATTCTCTCTCTCTCTCTCTCTCTCTCTCTCTCTTTCTCTGTCTCTCTCTCTCTCTCTTTCTCTCTTTCTCTGTCTCTCTCTTTCTCTGTCTCTCTCTTTCTCTGTCTCTCTCTCTCTCTCTCTCTCTCTCTCTCTCTCTCTCTCTCTCTTTCTCTCTCTCTTTCTCTCTCTCTTTCCTTCTCTCTCTCTCTCTCTCTCTCTCTCTCTCTCTCTCTCTCTCTCTCTCTCTCTCTCTCTCTCTCTCTCTCTTTCTCTCTCTCTTTCTCTGTCTCTCTTTCCTTCTCTCTCTGCTGCCCATAACTAAATCACTCTCTTTCATTTCCTCTCACATTCCCTCTTTAATAGCTTGGCTACTTGCCGTAGCCAATTAAATCATGTCCCCTTATCTTCTCCCTTGCAGATCTTCTTCTCCATGACAGACTTCTGCCAAAATGGAAACTATTCCAGCCTTTCTTGATACTGACCACACATCAATATGATTTTAATCTACATCAAATAAATATCAGGAGAGATTTCACAGCTTAGTTTGTGAGGTGAACACAAGAGAAACACAAACACGAACACAAGCATTGATTTTCTAAAAACTGGGCCCAGAAGAGTGGAAGTGCTTTAGAGTCTGTTATTGTAGTTTAGGGAAACAGAAAGCATTCAGCCATGCAGTAGAATTACAGAATTACAAATATAGAAGTGGCTAATACATTCTTTATACTCCTATTTCATCTAGCATTTACAGAGAAATCTGTTCTGCACTCTGTTCTTTCAAAATAAATATGTGCAACAGTAAAAGGACTATTCTGAATTGTTTTAATTCCACAGTCTGGGAATCCGAGATATTATGAAGTATGAAACAAACCACACCCTCCATTCCAGACAATGAGGTCAGACACCACCTTCCTTCTCCATTTATCCACCCCATCATCCCTTTTTATATCATTGCTTCATATCATCCCTTCATTCCACCTCAAGGCAGCGTTGCAGTGAGTGAAGGGTAATTCGGCGTATTTATGACAGATCTGGGTTGTTCTCCTGATCGCCTCAGAGCCTGGTGTCTTCTGCTGCATTGGTATAGATTTTGTGCACACAAACACAGACACAGACACACACACACACACACACACACACACACACACACACACACACACACACACACACACACACACACACACACACACATATTTATATTACACTCCTATTACAATTAAACTCCTATCACTATTACACTCATTACTATATACAATCTGATTACTGTTACACTCTGATTACACTCCAATTACGATTACACTCATTACTGTTACTATCACAATCTGATTACTGTTACACTCTGTTTACACTCTCATTACTATTACACTCTGGTTACTGTTGCTATTACAATCCTATTACTATTACACTTTGATTACACTCCCATTACTATCACACTCATAATACTGTTACTATTACACTCCAATTACTATTACACTCCAATTACCATTACACCCCAATTTATATTACATTCCAAATACTATTACACTCCAATTGTTATTACATTCCAAATACTATTAGACTCCATTCACTATTACACTCCAATGACCATTACGCTCCAATTACTATTATACTCAAAATACTATTACACTCCAATTACTATTACATTTCAATTACTATTACACTCCAATTACCATTACACTCCAATTACTATTACACTCCAATTACCATTACGCTCCAATTACCATTACACTCCAATGACCATTACGCTCCAATTACTATTATACTCAAAATACTATTACACTCCAATTACTATTACACTTCAATTACTATTACACTCCAATTACCATTACACTCCAATTACTATTACACTCCAATTACTATTACACTCCAATTACCATTACACTCCAATTACTATTACACTCCAATGACCATTACGCTCCAATTACTATTATACTCAAAATACTATTACACTCCAATTACTATTACACTTCAATTACTATTAGACTCCAATTACCATTACGCTCCAAGGTGGCATAGCAGTTCAGACGTCTTTTGTCCTCATCTTGTCGTGTCCTGTATATATATATATATTTACAACTTTTTTTCACATACATTTTATTTTTATTTTCCATCAACTCATCTTCAAAACACTCTCCTGCAACCCCCAATTTATATTTATAAAAAAGTATTATTTACCTCAAATCTGTAATCCTCCAAGAAGCTAGCCAGAAACTCCAAGAAGCTAGCCTGAAACTAGCCAGAAGCTAGCCAGAAGCTAATCAGAAGCTAATCAGAAGCTAGTTCAGAAGCTAGTTAGCTCCTTTACTGGCAAATCGTTAGTATTCAGCTAACCACGGTTTGTGGTCATCAGCTATCCTTTAGCTCGAAAATCTATCGGCAGTTCTGTACGGCGCAGCGCGGCTCGGAACGGAACATACCGGACCAATTTTTCTCTCCATGTCCCTGGATTTCGACTGCTCTCTGGACATTCATACCCGGATCTCACAGCTAGCTAGCTGCTATCCGTGTGACTATCGGCCTTCGTCGATTCAGGAGCAAACATCAATTATTCCGGAGCTAGACAGCTCCGTCAATCACTCCTGAGTTCCATCAATCACTCCTGGGCTGCAGTCACCTATCCGGACCCGTTTTACTGCCTACGCGGAGCCCCACCGGGCCTTCACAACTGGACTGCCGACGTTATCTACCCGAAGGAGATCCGATTTGGATTAATCCCCTCTACCACACGGAACCCCACTAATCTACTGACGGAACGCAAGAGGTGGCTAACAACAGACCTCCATCCTATGCTAGCTTGCTACCGATGGCCTGGCTAGCTGTCTAAATCACCAACCAACCCCTCCACTCACTGGACCCTTTTGATCACTCGACTAAGCATGCCTCTCCTTAATGTCAATATGTCTTGTCCATTGCTGTTCTGGTTAGTGTTTATTGGCTTATTTCACTGTAGAGCCTCTAGTCCTGCTCACTATACCTTATCCAACCTATTAGTTCCACCACCCACACATGCAATGACATCTCCTGGTTTCAATGATGTTTCTAGAGACAATATCTCTCTCTTCATCACTCAATACCTAGGTTTACCTCCACTGTATTCACATCCTACCATACATTTGTCTGTACATTATACCTTGATGCTATTTTATCGCCCCCAGAAACCTCCTTTTACTCTATGTTCCAGACGTTCTAGATGACCAATTCTCATAGCTTTTAGCCGTACCCTTATTCTACTCCTCCTATGTTCCTCTGGCGATGTAGAGGTGAATCCAGGCCCTGCAGTGCCTAGCTCCACTCCTATTCCCCAGGCGCTCTCTTTTGATGACTTCTGTGACCGTAATAGCCTTGGTTTTATGCATGTTAACATTAGAAGCCTCCTCCCTAAGTTTGTTCTATTCACTGCTTTAGCATACTCAGCCAACCCGGATGTTCTAGCTGTGTCTGAATCCTGGCTTAGGAAGACCACCAAAAATTCAGAAATTTTAATTCCAAACTACAACATTTTCAGACAAGATAGAACTGCCAAAGGGGGCGGTGTTGCAATCTACTGCAAAGATAGCCTGCAGAGTTCTGTCCTACTATCCAGGTCTGTACCCAAACAATTTGAACTTCTACTTTTAAAAATCCACCTCTCTAAAAACAAGTCTCTCACCGTTGCCACCTGCTATAGACCACCCTCTGCCCCCAGCTGTGCTCTGGACACCATATGTGAACTGATTGCCCCCCATCTATCTTCAGAGTTCGTGCTGCTAGGTGACCTAAACTGGAACATGTTTAACACCCCAGCCATCCTACAATCTAAACTTGATGCCCTCAATCTCACACAAATTATCAATGAACCTACCAGGTACCTCCCCAAAGCCTTAAACACGGGCACCCTCATAGATATCATCCTAACCAACTTCCCCTCTAAATACACCTCTGCTGTCTTCAACCAAGATCTCAGCGATCACTGCCTCATTGCCTGCATCCGTAATGGGTCAGCGGTCAAACGACCTCCACTCATCACTGTAAAACGCTCCCTGAAACACTTCTGCGAGCAGGCCTTTCTAATCGACCTGGCCGGGGTATCCTGGAAGGATATTGATCTCATCCCGTCAGTAGAGGATGCCTGGATATTTTTTTTGAATGCCTTCCTAACCATCTTAAATAAACATGCCCCATTCAAGAAATTTAGAACCAGGAACAGATATAGCCCTTGGTTCTCCCCAGACCTGACTGCCCTGAACCAACACAAAAACATCCTATGGCGTTCTGCATTAGCATCGAACAGCCCCCGTGATATGCAGCTGTTCAGGGAAGCTAGAAACCATTATACACAGGCAGTTAGAAAAGCCAAGGCTAGCTTTTTCAAGCAGAAATTTGCTTCCTGCAACACTAACTCAAAAAAGTTCTGGGACACTGTAAAGTCCATGGAGAATAAGAACACCTCTTCCCAGCTGCCCACTGCACTGAAGATAGGAAACACTGTCACCAATGATAAATCCACCATAATTGAGAATTTCAATAAGCATTTTTCTACGGCTGGCCATGCTTTCCACCTGGCTACTCCTACCCCGGACAACAGCACTGCACCCCCAACAGCAACTCGCCCAAGCCTTCCCCATTTCTCCTTCTCCCAAATCCATTCAGCTGATGTTCTGAAAGAGCTGCAAAATCTGGACCCCTACAAATCAGCCGGGCTAGACAATCTGGACCCTTTCTTTCTAAAATTATCTGCCGAAATTGTTGCCACCCCTATTACTAGCCTGTTCAACCTCTCTTTCGTGTCGTCTGAGATTCCCAAAGATTGGAAAGCAGCTGCGGTCATCCCCTCTTCAAAGGGGGGACACTCTTGACCCAAACTGCTACAGACCTATATCTATCCTACCGTGCCTTTCTAAGGTCTTCGAAAGCCAAGTCAACAAACAGATTACCGACCATTTCGAATCTCACCATACCTTCTCTGCTATGCAATCTGGTTTCAGAGCTGGTCATGGGTGCACCTCAGCCACGCTCAAGGTCCTAAACGATATCTTAACCGCCATCGATAAGAAACATTACTGTGCAGCCGTATTCATTGATCTGGCCATTGATCTCTGTCAATCACCACATCCTCATCGGCAGACTCGACAGCCTTGGTTTCTCAAATAATTGCCTCGCCTGGTTCACCAACTACTTCTCTGATAGAGTTCAGTGTGTCAAATCGGAGGGTCTGCTGTCCGGACCTCTGGCAGTCTCTATGGGGGTGCCACAGGGTTCAATTCTTGGACCGACTCTCTTCTCTGTATACATCAATGAGGTCGCTCTTGCTGCTGGTGAGTCCCTGATCCACCTCTACGCAGACGACACCATTCTGTATACTTCCGGCCCTTCTTTGGACACTGTGTTAACAACCCTCCAGGCAAGCTTCAATGCCATACAACTCTCCTTCCGTGGCCTCCAATTGCTCTTAAATACAAGTAAAACTAAATGCATGCTCTTCAACCGATCGCTACCTGCACCTACCAGCCTGTCCAACATCACTACTCTGGACGGCTCTGACTTAGAATATGTGGACAACTACAAATACTTAGGTGTCTGGTTAGACTGTAAACTCTCCTTCCAGACCCATATCAAACATCTCCAATCCAAAGTTAAATCTAGAATTGGCTTCCTATTTCGCAACAAAGCATCCTTCACTCATGCTGCCAAACATACCCTTGTAAAACTGACCCTCCTACCAGTCCTCGACTTTGGCGATGTCATTTACAAAATAGCCTCCAATACCCTACTCAACAAATTGGATGCAGTCTATCACAGTGCAATCCGTTTTATCACCAAAGCCCCATATACTACCCACCATTGCGACCTGTACGCTCTCGTTGGCTGGCCCTCGCTTCATACTCGTCGCCAAACCCACTGGCTCCATGTCATCTACAAGACCCTGCTAGGTAAAGTCCCCCTTATCTCAGCTCGCTGGTCACCATAGCATCTCCCACCAGTAGCACACGCTCCAGCAGGTATATCTCTCTAGTCACCCCCAAAACCAATTCTTTCTTTGGCCGCCTCTCCTTCCAGTTCTCTGCTGCCAATGACTGGAACGAACTACAAAAATCTCTGAAACTGGAAACACTTATCTCCCTCACTAGCTTTAAGCACCAACTGTCAGAGCAGCTCACAGATTACTGCACCTGTACATAGCCCACCTATAATTTAGCCCAAACAACTACCTCTTTCCCAACTGTATTTAATTTTAATTAATTTATTTATTTTGCTCCTTTGCACCCCATTATTTTTATTTCTACTTTGCACATTCTTCCATTGCAAAACTACCATTCCAGTGTTTTACTTGCTATATTGTATTTACTTTGCCACCATGGCCTTTTTTGCCTTTACCTCCCTTCTCACCTCATTTGCTCACATTGTATATAGACTTGTTTATACTGTATTATTGACTGTATGTTTGTTTTACTCCATGTGTAACTCTGTGTCGTTGTATCTGTCGAACTGCTTTGCTTTATCTTGGCCAGGTCGCAATTGTAAATGAGAACTTGTTCTCAACTTGCCTACCTGTTTAAATAAAGGTAAAATAAATAAAATAAAATAAATTACGCTCCATTTACTATTATACTCAAAATACTATTACACTCCAATTACTATTACACTTCAATTACTATTACACTCCAATTACCATTACACTTCTATTACTAAAACACTCCAATTACTATTAGACTCCAATCACTATTACACTCCCATCACTATTACACTCCTGTTACTGTTACTATTACAATCCAATTACTACTACACTCCAATTAATATTACACTTCTATTACTATTACACTCCAATTACAATTACACTCCTACTACTCTTACACTCCAATTACTATTACACTCCTGTTACTGTTACTATTACAATCCAATTACTACTACACTCCAATTAATATTACACTCCAATCACTATTACACTCCCATCACTATTACACTCCTGTTACTGTTACTATTACAATCCAATTACTACTACACTCCAATTAATATTACACTCCAATTACTATTACACTTCTATTACTATTACACTTCTATTACTATTACACTCCAATTACAATTACACTCCTACTACTCTTACACTCCAATTACTATTACACTCCAATTGGTTAGCTGTTCAGGAGTCTTGTGGCTTGGGAGTAGAAGCTGTTAGGAAGTATTTTGGACCTAGACTTGGTGCTCTGGTACTGCTTGTAGTGCGGTAATAGTGCGAACAGTCTATGACTAGGGCACCTGGTGTAGAGCACCCGAATGGCAGGAAGCTTGTCCCCAGTGATGTATTGCACGCACTACACTCTGTAATGCCTTAATGCCTTAAGATTCGATATAGGCCGATAGTTTTTTATATATTCTGGGTCAAGGTTTGGATTTTTCAAGAGAGGGTTTATTACTGCCACTTTTGGTGAGTTTGGGGAATCCGGGGAATAGAGAGCCGCTTATTATATTCAACATAGGAGGGCCAAGCACAGGAAGCAGCCCTTTCAGTATTTTAGTTGGAATAGGGTCCCCATTTAGATGGAATAAGGTCCAGTATGCAGCTTGAAGGTTTAGAGGCCATGATTATTTTCATCATTATGTCAAGAGATATAGTACTAAAACACTTGAGTGTCTTGCTTGATCCTAGGTCCTGGCAGAGTTGTGCAGACTTAGGACAACTGAGCTTTGGAGGAATACGCAGATTTAAAAAGGAGTCCATCCTATTTTTCCAACTTAATTGAGGAAAATAAGAAAAATAAGAAATTTATTTTTGATACTGTCGCAAAGCTAACTAAAAAGCAGCATTTCCCAAGTGAGGACGGCTTTCACTTCAGCAGTGATACATTCATGAATTTCTTTGAGAAAAAGATCATGATCATTAGAAAGCAAATTACGGATGATCGAGCAGCAGTGAGGGCACTTCGATACTACGCGGTACTGTCTTTCCAAGCTCGTAGGAAGACTTCCAGGTTGGTGTGTTGCCATTTCCGTTCCAATTTTCTGGAAGCTTGCTTCAGAGCTCGGGTACTTTCTGTATACCAGGGAGCTAGTTTCTTATGACAAATGTTTGTAGTTTTTAGGGGTGCAACTGCATCTAGGGTATTGCACAAGGTTAAATTGAGTTCCTCATTTAGGGGGTTAACTGATTTTGTCCTCTGACATGCTTGGATAGGCAGAGGGAGTCTGGAAGGGCATCAAGGAATCTTTGTGTTGCCTGAGAATTTATAGCACGACTTTTGATGCTCCTTGGTTGGGGTCTGAGCAGATTATTTGTTGTGATTGCAAACGTAATAAAATGGTGGTCTGACAGTCCAGGATTATGAGGAGAAACCTTAAGATCCACAACATTTATTCCATGGGACAAAACTAGGTCCAGAGTATGACTGTGAGAGTGAGTAGGTCCAGAGACTTGTTGGACAAAACCCACTGAGTCGATGATGACTCCGAAAGCCTTTTGGAGTGGGTCTGTGGACTTTTGCTCTCTGTCACACCTCAGCTTTCTGACCTCGTCCTTCTGTCTGGATTGTGTCTACTCGCTTTCTGAGCTCCACCATGTCTCTCTCCAGCAGGGGGGCGGACAGTCTGCAGGACAGTTTGAAGAGGTGTGATCAGACTCGCTCAGGATGGGGTAGTCTTCACAGAGAGAGAGCTTTTCCTGCTGTGCTCTCACTTTATCCCGTACAAGTCCTGCTGGAACTGCTTGAGGATGCCTTGCACCGTTAATGTCCCAGACTTGTACACATTGACAGAGGTTGTTCCAATTTCCTCAATGTATAGTTTTCTGAGTTTCCACCCTTGTTCAATACCCTCTCTCGACATAGGGGTAATGTGCTCTAGTAGCACTGTGCCATGCCAGGGGATGGTCTGTGTGGAAAATTAAGTTGCTTACGTTGCCCTCTTTGTAGCAGTCAGCAAATATTGTTTCTTGATTGTCCTTGAGGAGCTTTTCCTTGCACCTATTCTTTGCAGCGTAATTATTAATATCCATGGAGTAATCCAAAGGCCTCTGCATTCTGATGGTGGGGGCTCAAGGGTTTTCACACATCTGACTTCACACTTGAGGGCTAATTGAAGGTTCTGCCAAGTCTGTTCTGTCCTAGCATCTTAGTAGCTTAGTATACTTATTTACTTAGTTTAAATAACAAAATTACTGTATTTTACTTTTTGGCTTCAGAAATAGCTTCAGAGTGAATATTACTCACTCAATATTACTCATACCATCACTGTTGGTGTAACGGCGTTCGTCTGTTGAAGGAGAGTCGGACCAAAATGCAGCGTGGTGGTTACTCATGTTCTTTAATGAAAAAAATAGCGATACATGAAATAACTAAATAAGTACAAAAAACAACAAACGAAACGTGAAAACCTAATTACAGCCTATCTGGTGAACACTACACAGAGACAGGAACAATCACCCACCATCACACAGTGAAACCCAGGCTACCTAAATATGGTTCCCAATCAGAGACAACGAGAATCACCTGACTCTGATTGAGAACCTCAGGCAGCCATAGACTATGCTAGACACCCCTACTCAGCCACAATCCCAATACCTACTAAAACCCCCAATACCACAACACAACACAAAATAACCCCATGTCACAAACTGGCCTGACCAAATATTATATAACTTTGTGCAGACTGACAGCTCTGGCTGCTCCATGCAAACTGGCAGCTCAGGCTGCTCCATGCAGACTGACAGCTCAGGCTGCTCCATGCAGACTGGCAGCTCTGGCTGCTCCATGCAGACTGGCAGCTCTGGCTGCTCCATGCAGACTGACAGCTCAGGCTGCTCCATGCAGGCTGACAGCTCTGGCTGCTCCATGTAGACTGGCAGCTCTGGCTGCTCCATGCAGACTGGCAGCTCGGCTGCTCCATGCAGACTGGCAGCTCTGGCTGCGTTGAACAGGCAGGAGGCTCCTGCAGCGCTGTAGAGGAGGAAGGCTCTGGAAGCGCTGAACAGGCGGGAGACTCCGACAGCGCTAGAGAGAAGGATGGCTCTGGGTGTGCTGAACAGGCGGGAGGCTCCGGCAGCGCTAGGGGGTTGAAGGCTCTGGCTGTGATGAACAGGCGAGGCGCACTGAAGGCCTGGTGCGTGGTGCTGGAACTGGTGGTACTGGATCGAGGACACGCACAGGAAGCCTGGTGCGGGGAGCTGCTACCGGAGGACTGGTGTGTGGAGGTGGCTCTGGATAGACCGGACCGTGCAGGCGCACTGGAGCTCTTGAGCACCGAGCCTGCCCAACCTTACTTGGCTCGATGCCCACTCTAGCCCGGCTAATACGAAGAGCTGGTATGTACCGTACCGGGCTATGCACCTGCACTGGAGACAACGTGCGCTCACTAGCATAACACGGTGCCTGCCCGGTCTCTCTAGCCCCCCGGTGAGCACAGGGAGTTTGCGCAGGTCTCCTACCTGGCATCGCCATACTTCCTGTGAGCCCCCCCCCAATACATTTTTGGGGGTGACTCTCAGGCTTCCATCCGCGTCGCCGTGCTGCCTCTTCATACCAGTGCCTCTCCGCTCTTGCCGCCTCCAGTTCTTCTTTGGGGCGTCGATATTCACCAGGCTGTGCCGAGGGTCCTTTTCCGTCCAATATCTCTTCCCAAGTCCAGAAGTCCTTTGATCGCTGCTCCTCACGATTAACAGGGAGAGTTGGCTCAGGTCTGACTCCTGACTCTGTCACTCTCTCCCTGAGCCCCCCCCAATACATTTTTGGGGCTGCTTTTCGGGCTTCCTTGCCAACCGTGTTCCCTCGTATCGTCGGCTCTTATCTCCGGCTGCCTCTGCTCTCCTAAATGCCTCCACCTGTTCCCATGGGAGGCGATCTCTTCCGGCCAGTATCTCCTCCCAAGTGTAACAACCTTTGCCATCCAACACGTCTTCCCATGTCCATTCCTCCTTTCGCTGCTCCTGCTGTCGCTGCCTGTTACCACGCCGCTCGGTCCGGGTGTGGTGGGTGATTCTGTAACGTACTTTTTGGCTTCAGAAATAGCTTCAGAGTGAATATTACTCACTCAATATTACTCATACCATCACTGTTGGTGTAACGGCGTTCGTCTGTTGAAGGAGAGTCGGACCAAAATGCAGCGTGGTGGTTACTCATGTTCTTTAATGAAAAAATAGCGATACATGAAATAACTAAATAAATACAAAAAACAACAAACGAAACGTGAAAACCTAATTACAGCCTATCTGGTGAACACTACACAGAGACAGGAACAATCACCCACCAACACACAGTGAAATCCAGGCTACCTAGATATGGTTCCCAATCAGAGACAACGAGAATCACCTGACTCTGATTGAGAACCTCAGGCAGCCATAGACTATGCTAGACACCCCTACTCAGCCACAATCCCAATACCTACTAAAACCCCCAATACCACAACACAACACAAAATGACCCCATGTCACACCCTGGCCTGACCAAATAATTATATAAACACAAAATACTAAGACCAGGGCGTGACAGTTGGATGGTATTTCCAGGTTCCGCTGTGTTTCTTCTGCAAGTCTTGGGACTCCAGAGTGGTGCAGCGGTCTAAGGCACTGCATCTCAGTGCTAGAGGTGTCACTACAGGCCCTGGTTTGATTCTAGGCTGTATCACAACTGGCCGTGATCGGGAGTTCCAAAGGGCGGCGCACAATTAGCCCAGAGTCGTCCGGGATAGGGTTTGGCTGGGGTAGGCTGTCATTGTAAATAAGAATTTGTTCTTAACTGAGTTGCCTAGTTAAATAAAATAAAAAATGGTTTTGTTAGAAGTTTTTTCTTGATAGCCCTTGGTAGTAATAGTCCATTCAGGTAATTTTGTCCATATCAAGGTTTTAGGTGAGGAATTTTGATTTGGATTGAAGGTTTTAATGTTGAGGTTAGTGTCCTGTTCGTTTATCCAACTCTAATTCTATCAGAAGAACTCAGGAGCCCATGAGCTCTCTCTAGCTCTCATGAGCTCTCTCTCACGAGCTCTCTCTCTCTAGCTCTCACGAGCTCTCTCTCACGAGCTCTCTCTCTCTAGCTCTCACGAGCTCGCTCTCACGAGCTCTGTCTCTCTAGCTCTCACGAGCTCGCTCTCACGAGCTCTCTCTCTCTAGCTCTCACGAGCTCTCTCTCTCTAGCTCTCACGAGCTCTCTCTCTCTAGCTCTCACGAGCTCTCTCTCTCTAGCTCTCACGAGCTCGCTCTCACGAGCTCTCTCTCTCTAGCTCTCACGAGCTCTCTCACGAGCTCTCTCTCTCTCTAGCTCTCACGAGCTCTCTCTCTCTCTAGCTCTCACAAGCTCTCTCTCTCTCTAGCTCTCACGAGCTCTCTCTCTCTCACAAGCGCGCTCTCTCTCTCTCTCTCTCTCTCTCACACACACACCAATGGGCACCACGCTCTCACTAGGTGTAACAACTCGTCTCTCTGCAGTGATTGCAGGCACAGTTGCAGGCTGTTCCTCCATTTAGCCTACACATGTTTTATTTGGTAATTACTCCTGAGTAATGGAGACTGCTGTGGCCCCACGCACAACATGAAACCACTTCAGAGAGAGAGAGAGAGAGAGAACTCTCCCCCGTGTTGTTAGCAGCACACCACATGATCAACATCATTACTTTTGTCGGATACTGAATAATTAATTGGTCTAATTCAATAATGAATTGGTAGTTGCTCGGGTCAATGTTGTTCTGGTCATTACACATTGTGTATTTTGATGGATCTCTTTTCCGAACCTTTTAGGAGAATTTGATATTTCTTCATTGTGATCTTTGGAATATAACGACATGCTGTCACATTGTTCTTATACCATATTAGTTATATGCAGAATGAACCCTGACTAAAATCATATTCAGAATTAACCCTGACTAAAATCATATGCAGAATGAACCCTGACTAAAATCATATGCAGAATGAACCCTGACTAAAATTCCAATTCCACCTATCACTCCCTTTTAGTTGGTGAAAACTCCAAAGACCTAAACGATAAACCCAAGTGTAAGACCAAACCCATAAAACGCTATATAATGTGTCTATTTAAAAGCCATTGATGAGTTGGCTATTGAACGGGTGCAGCAGGAAGTAATGAGGTTGTTATTATGCTTTATAGTGTGTGAAACACATGGTTGTGGATATTGACCTTTTCAAAATGGCCATGCCATTTTAGTGGGTGAAAGTTATTAGAGTCCTTAAAATACTTGTTAAATGCACTGCAATACTGATTAGAAAGTGGTGGATTGGAATTACAGTTTTCTCAATTGCTAAAACACCATTTCTGAAACCTTGCTCCATTTCCTGAAAACATTAAACACAAAACCTCATATTCAAGCACTATATACATAACCTCTGACTCCTCTTGCAAAATGAAACATTCGCCTCAAAACAGTTTTACCTGCGTTCAAAATCCAACACCGCTGTCAAATCATAAACAAAGTGATCAAAATGATATACACTCTCAAGCAGTCAGTAAACAATAGACAGAAAAATAGAAAACACATTGTTCAAAACATGCAATTATCAGGGAGAAGTACATTTTTAATTGATCAAAAAAATATTCACATTTTTCCCTCATTGTCCTTTGATGAACGAAAAAAACATGTTCTATTATATTAGCTCAAAATTGATCAGAAATTACTACTCTGCTTTGCTCTTTGCAATTTTGTTTTTTGTTCTTCCTCCTCCTTGTACCCCTATTTTTACAGTACTGTACCCTGCATCTCACAAACTTGTCCTTTGTCTCTGTGATACTGTAATTCTTGTTCTTAGTTGATATGAACCTGCAACCAGTCAAAATCTATTGAGCAGTCAGTACTGTTAATAAATGGAAAGCACAATGTTCAGGGCCATACAATTCATCCATTGTACAGTATACAGCCTACAATGCACTGTACTACAGTATCCATTCTCAGACTTTCTCCTTCCCACCTTCAACAACCTGTTTGCTCTCTGAACTGGCTTATATTGGTTGTGTCGCATCATTTGAAGCAGGTTAAATCAATTTTGAGTAGTTGTGTTCAATCATTGACATATGTTCTCTATTTGTATTTGATTGTTGCCACTTGTGTTTACCAGTATGGATGACATGTGCATTAGAGTGCAGAATGTGTTTTGAGAATGAGAATGTGTTTAGAGTTTTGCTGAAAAGAAATTGAGAAACCTGTCCAACCAAAAACATAGAGACCCAGAAAACCTGAGTCTACGCCTTCACTATGGCGAATCACTAAAACAATACAGAAATACACTACGGAAAAAGAAGGAACAGCACGTCAGAAATCAGCCCAATGTAATTCAAGAGTCCATAGACTAACCAGTTCTGGGAAAATTGGGAAACTCTAAACAAACAACAACATGAAGAATTATCTTCTCCAATCTGTTTGGCTCAGTAACAAAGAACAAACAGCAAAAACATATACATAATCAAATATAAATCTTAGAATCAACTATTGAAGACTACCAGAACACACTGGATTCTCCAATTACCTTGAATGAACTACAAGACAAAATATAAATACTCCAACCCAAAAAGGCCTGTGGTGTTGATGGTATCCTCAATTAAATGATAAAATATACAGACCACAAATTCCAATCGACTACACTAAAACTCTTTAACATCATCCTTAGCTCTTCACCAATATTTGGAACCAAGGACTGATCACCCCAATCCACAAAAGTTGAGACAAATATGACCCCAATAACTACTATGGGATATGCGTCAACAGCAACCTTTGGAAAATCCTCTGCATTATCATTAACAGCAGACTCATATATTTCCTTAGTGAAAACAATGTACAAAGCAAATGTCAAATTGGCTTTTTACCAAATTATCATATGACAGACCACGTATTCATCCTGCGCACCCTAATTGACAAGTAAACAAACCAAAACAACAGCAAAGTCTTCTCATGCTTTGTTGATTTCAAAAAAGCCTTTGACTCAATTTGGCTTGAGGGTTTGCTATACAAATTTATGGAAAGTGGTGTTGGGGGAAAAACATATGACATTATAAAATCCATGTACACAAACAACAAGAGGGAGGTTAAAATAGGCAAAAAAACAAATTTCTTCCCACAGGGCCGGGGGGTGAGACAAGGATGCAGCTTAAGCCCCACCCACTTCAACATATATATCAACGAATTGGCAAGGACACTGGAACCAAGGAGGGCCTACAGCAGCACCTAGATCTTCTTCACAGATTGTGCCAGACCTGGGCCCTGACAGTAAATCTCAGTAAGACTAAAATAATGGTGTTCCAAAAAAGGTCCAGTAAGACCACGAATACCAATTCCATCTAGACGCCGTCGCCCTAGAGCACCCAAAAATTATACATACCTTGGCCTAAACATCAGCGCCACAGGTAACTTCCACAAAGCTGTGAACGATCTGAGAGACAAGGCAAGAAGGAACAAGGAACATAAAATTTGACATACCAATTAGGATCTGGCTAAAAATACTTGAATCAGTTATAGAACCCATTGCCCTTTATGGTTGTGAGGTCTGGGGTCTGCTCACCAACCAAGAATTCACAAAATGGGACAAACACCAAATTGAGACTGCAAAAATATCCTCAGTGTACAATGTGAACCACCAAATAATGCATGCAGAGCAGAATTAGGTTGATACCCGCTAATTAGCAAAATCCAGAAAAGAGATGTTCAATTCTACAACCACCTAAAAGGAAGCAATTCCCAAACCTTCCACAACAAAGCCATCACCTGGAGAATAGTCTCGTAAGCAAGCTGGTCCTGGGGCTCTGTTCACAAACACAAAAAGCCCCCACACAGACCAGCAACACAATTAGACCCAACCAAATCATGAGAAAACAAAAAGATAATTACTTGACACATTGGTAAGAATGAACAAAAAAACAGAGCAAACTAGAATGCTAGTTGGCCCTAAACAGAGAGTACAATGTGGCAGCATTTCTGATGACTGTGACTGACCCAAACTTAAGGAAAGCTTTGACTATGTACAGACTCAGTGAGCATGGCCTTGCTTTGGAGAAAGGTCACCGTAGGCAGACCTGGCTCTCAAGAGAAGACAGGCTATGTGCACACTGCCCACAAAATTAGGTGGAATCTGAGCTGCACTTCCTAACCTCCTGCCAAAGGTATGACCATATTAGAGACATATTTCCCTCAGATTACACAGATCCGGAAGGTAGCCTAGTGGTTAGAGCGTTGTAACCGAAAGGTTGCAAGATCAAATCCCTGAGCTGACAAGGTATAAATCTGTCGTTCTGCCCCTGAACAAGGCAGTTAACCCACTGTTCCTAGGCTGTTATTGAAAATAATAATTTGTTGTTAACTGACTTGCCTAGTTAAATAAAGGTCAAATAAAAAAATAAAAGATCCACAAAGATTTGAAAATAAACCTGATTTTGATAAACTCCCATATCTACTGCGTGAAATACCACAGTGTGCCATCACAGCAGCAAGATTTGTGACCTGTTGCCGCAAGAAAATGGCAACCAGTGAAGAACAAACACCATTGTAAATACAACCCATATGTTTATTTTTTTCCCCTTTTGTACTTGAACCATTTGCACATCGTTTTGCACAACCATTTGCACAACCATTTGCACAACCATTTGCACAACCATTTGCACAACACAGTATACAGTTGAAGTCGGAAGTTTACATACACCTTAGCCAAATACATTTAAACTCAGTTTTTCACAATTCCTGACATTTAATCCTAGTTAACAAGAAATTTGTGAAGTGGTTGATAAACGAGTTTTAATAACTCCAACCTAAGTGTATGTAAACTTCTGACATCAACTGTACATAATGACATTTGCATTGTCTTTATTATTTTGGAAATTCTGTGAGTGTAATGTTAACAGTTCCTTTTTTTTGTTTATTTCACTTTTGTATATTATCTACTTCACTTGCTTTGGAAATGTTATTATATGTTTCCCATGCCAATAATGTCCCTTGAATTTAATTGACAGAGACAGAGAGCAGAGAGAGAACGAGAGAGAGAGGGGGGGCAGTCAGTATGTTGGCGTCTGTCAGAGATTGATGGCTGTCATGTGACAGGTCCATCGCTCCTTTTTAAGATGTGAGGAAAGATGGACTCCAGGTGGGGACACAGCTCATCAGAGAACACCTCATACAGCATATTGATGTACGGTCCCACTGGCTCTCTCTTTCACACTTTACACCGGCTTCACTCTCACCCTTCCTTCACTTCACACACACACACACACACACACACACACACACACACACACACACACACACACACACACACACACACACACACACACACACACACACACACACACACACACACACACACACACACACACACACACACACACACACACACACACACACACACACACTCTAAAACTTCATTGAATGAAACAAATAAACAAGTGAGAAAAAGAGGGAGGGATGAGACTGAGAGAAAGGAGGCGACACGCTTTCATATGAAATGCAATTAAAACACAGTGGACTCATTTCAGGGGAACCGTCTTCTCTTTCTCTCCCTCTCAGGTGCCCAAGTATTGAAAATAGGAGTGCCAATCATTTGGACACATATCTTTTGTAGATCATTTGTATTACTCGTTATCAATAGAAACGGCCAGACAGTCATTTTTACGACATATGGACTTGGTCTTTTACCAAATAGAGCTATCTTCTGTATACCACCCCTACCTCCTGTCTCAGCCTCCTGTATCTGTGCTGCAATAGTTTATGTGTCGAGGGGCTAGTCTGGTTTATCTGGTGTAATTCTCCTGTCTTATCCGGTGTCCTGTTTGAATTTAAGTATGCTCCATCTAATTCTCTCTCCCTCTCCCTCCCCTCCCGGAGGACCTGTGAGATTACTTGCTAGATATTACTGCACTGTCAGAACTACAAGCACAAGCATTTCACTGCACTCACATTACCATCTGCTAACCATGTGTATGTGACCAATAACATTTGATTTGATTTGATTTGACCTGAGCCCTGGGACCATACCTCAGGTCTACCTGGCCGATGACTCCTTGCTGTCCCCAGTCCACCTGATCTTGCTGCTGCTCCAGTTTCAACAGTTCTGTCTGTGGCTATGGAACCCTGACCTGTTCACCGGACGTGCTACCTGTCCCAGACCTGCTGTTTTCGACTCTCTCTGTACCGCAACTGCTGTCTCGAACTCTGAATGATCGGCTATGAAAAGCCAACTGACATTTACTCATGAGGTGCTGCCCTGTTGCACCCTCTACAACCACTGTGATTATTATTATTTGACCCTGCTTGTCATCTATGAATGTTTGAACATCTTGGCCATGTTCTGTTATAATCTCCGCCCAGCACAACCAGAAGAGGACTGGCCACCCCTCAGAGCCTGGTTCCTCTCTAGGTTTCTTCCTCAGTTCCTGCCTTTCTAGGGAGTGTTTATAGCACTTTGCTTAAAAAAGGCTTTATAAATACATTTGATTGATTGATTACCTTGTCACAACACAACTGTCTCAAATGCGTTAAGAAGGAAAGAAATTCCACAAATTGACATTTAACGAGGGACACGTGTTAACTGAAATGCATTCCAGGTGACTACCTCACAAAGCTGATTGAGAGAATGCCAAGACTGTGCAAAGCTGTGGGTTGTAGTGGTAGATGTAGTTGTGACAATGTCCCAATCCCCAGCAATAGTGTCATGAAATAGAGGTGAAGGAGTACATAGCCTACAGAGGCAAAGTGAAAGTAAATATACAAATTAGCGGATAAGTCCTACAATTGCAAATTCTGTGTCACTGACCTCTTCCTCAGTTCCTGAGGGTGAACAGTAGAACACCTGTGGAATATGTCGTTATCTCAGGAACTGAGGAAGAGGTCAGTGACACAGAATTTGCAATTGTAGGACTTATCCGCTAATTTGTATATTTACTTTACACATACCGAAACCCTGCTCAGGCTCAGATTTAGATGCTGCTTATCCTTCAAGTTAACAGGTTACAATTGATGTTGCATTACTGACATGAGTTATCTCTAGCAACAATTCTCACATTGACAACTGCTTATTGTAAAGAATGAGAAATGAACTGCATCTTGTCAAGAATGACAATAACTAACATTCTAAACTACTTCAACAGAATTGTGTGCATCACTTCTCTTTTTCCACATCTTCCACCAGTGTCAGCAAAATAACCTGCATTTTCCCAATTAATGATATACAGTCGCATGCAGATTATGAAACTAGGCTCCTATTGCATGTGCTACTTGTCAACTCTCCCCCAAAAGTTATTCCTGATAAGCATTGCTTTGGCATGTGTGAGTGTGGTTGTGGAGCAGGCACGTGTTGGAATTATAAAATACCAAGGGGAAGTGGGTGAGGCAGAACAGTATGTATCCTTTTCATTAGTGGGCTTTTTCGAAGGTCTCATATGCCCTTGTTTGAAACAAGTCCAGTCTTGCTGACTCTAAATAGCTGATGCATTATTCAACAATCCTCTGGTCTTCTAAATCAAAGAGTTCTCTAAAATATTACACTTTGAATATAGATTTACCTATCAAAACTTGGCCAAATCATGCAACCCATTTCTCAGGACAGACACTTGGTTATACAAACATATCAACAATACAGAGAGGGTATTTGACCATGTAGGACACAGACATTGAGGGCAAAGTAACCTTTTACTGCAGTGGGCTAAATCAGGGTGCTTCTTGGTAGTCTTAAAAATCAACTTTGAAACAAACATATACACCTCACACACATGGTCTTTATGGTTATGGTCTTAAAAAAAGAAGACGCCTGCACTATGTCTGATATAGAGTTTAAATGTATTCAATTTTAAGTTTGCATCTATATATTACACTTTATACGTATGCATCACAGAAGACTGAAATACAACAAAACTGATTAACATAGAAACACAGGATTTTAAGCTTTAGCTTTAGAAAAATAAGTTCATTCATTATATTCATTATGAAATTTAGGGACATTTTTATAACATTCCACCCATGAGGCCACTGAGGGTTCGATTTTGTCATTTATTGCAGAAAAGGACTACGAGTATGTCTCAGCCAAAGATAATTTAACAAACATCCCATCCCACTACATTAGGATTATATTCATTCTGGAACTTCAAACAAGCTAGCCTGTTAATAACATTGCGTGTAGGCAACACTCCACAGTGCTAACAGGTATTTGTGAATCAGACCTCAGGATAAGACCCAGATGTAGACAGTACAAAGTAACAAAAGTGTATTACAAAAACAGGGGTCAGGCAAACGACAGGTCAAGGGCAGGCAGAGGTCAGTAATCCGAAAGGTACAGAACGGCAGCCAGGCTCAGGGTCAGTGCAGAGGCAGAATGGTCAAAACCAGGAAAACTAGAAAACGAGGACTAGAGAGAAAAACAGGAATGCGGGAACAACGCTGATAGGCTTGACGAAACAAGACGAACTGGCAACAGACAAACAGAAAACACAGGTATAAATGGGGAAAATGGGTGACACCTGGAGGGGGATGAAGACAAGCACAAGACAAGTGAAACAGATTAGGGTGTGACAAATACATATAAATTTGTCTCTAAGAGGGTTTATTCAGATTTCTCTCAAAGCTAAACTTAATTTAAACTCAAAGTAATCCCTTTGATATGTGCTTTGGAATGAAACTGAGCAAAAACCGTGCTGTTATAAAGGTTTTCCTAAAATGGAGGTACAGCCTCCATTTTAGGACAGTCAAACATCCTTGGAAGTTGTGTCTCAGTCATAATATGGACACCGTACATACAATATCTCTTGACAAATAATTAAAACGGTGATTGGATGGACTTGAGGGAACACCTAGAAAGTGGACGATGTCACAAATCCTTCCTAAGAGTAAGAATAGGTTTTCCACCCACTAAAGAGAAAGATGTTTCCCCCAATATATCAGTCTTTTAGCATTATATGTGAAAATGTATCATATGTGAAAAACTAAGTAAAGACAATCATTTGTGAACATCCATGAAACGTGTTGTTAGTTCTTACACAGAGGTAACTGAACAGCCTGACCTCAAGGACTAGCAATCACTCATATTCATGACTAGCAATGTAAAAATTAAAGATCCAGAGTATATAGGTCTAAATCGTTCCAAAAACAGGTGGCTGATGTGAATGTTTTTCTCCTCCAATCTATCCCCTCCACTTTATTTTCCATTCGAAAGCATGAGTGTAATTACATCGGTAATATATGGCTTTGCGGTTGCCATGGTGGCATCACACTTTGCAGCTCTGAGAGTCATCAAGTGTCTATGAATTAACTGACCAAAGCTTGAAAATTAACTCCCCCCGTTTAAACAGGGCTAAGCCAGGCAAGTGAGAAAAGTTGACCCCCTAAATGTCTGTCAACCTGTGAACAACTTTGTGCTGTGGTAAATTAATGTAAGTGAATGTCTTACTTGGCTGTAGTCTGTAACAGGGACTCTATGGAATCTGTATAGATTATTTGTTCTGTATTTGTTCTTAACTGACTTGCCTAGTTAAATAAAAAATCAAGGTATAGATCGACACTCAAATAAATCATGCTGCATCACCAGTGGTGTTTCAACGTAGAGTAAACGCACCATTCAGCATTCCATCCTCAGCTAGAGTGTTCGAGGACGTTGACAGTTTGAAAACCTTATAGTTCACTTTCATCAGTAATGGCTTAATTCATTTGGTTACTGACAAACTTCATAAATGTCATTTTGAAGATACTGCCAAGGATATGGTGATTTCGTTATCTTGACTCCAAACCATTTGTCGTGTAACATATTAGATTCGACATGACTGAGCATGAAAATATGTTCCATTAACCACGTTCACTCTGGCATGTCCACATCCGTCTCTCTTTGTATGATTCTGTGTTATTCACACACATAATGATAGCTGGGTGCGAGTTGTTTTCATCAGTGACAGGGGCTGTAAGCAGCTATGTATTAAGTTGATTCAATAGTGATTCAATTTCTTTTGGCACTAAAATTACTCCATAAAGCTTGCTTTAGAATTTGGGGAAAACTGAAATTCGCACTTCCCGATTAAGAGTCTAAGCGGAGCTCATCTGTTTGTGACTAGAGGGAAGGTAAATAGCTCAGCTTCTCTCATGTAGCAGGCAATAATATCCTCCAGATATGTCTTTAATAGGTATCATCATTAAAACATTTGGCAGTTCGATCAATTAGGAAGACTTTGAGGCAGTTTCAGCGGAATGGACGTTAAGTTGGAGACTTCAAGTTTGGGGGTAGAGAAAGGAGTACACACTACACAGACTGTTGAAGTTGCCCTGTTTGTCACCTGAAGATAGAACATGTTCTGTCTGGTTATGTTGTGCAGAAGCACACACTAGCGCTACTTGAGCTCAGCTTCCTGAATCGGAAAAGGAGAAGGTCAAAGTAAAGTCGTTGAATCAGTCTTATGTCTCTGTCTCAACTGCAGCTGACTATCCCCACACTTATACTTATACATGAGAAGCCATAATAGTTTATTCACATTAATTATAGAAATGGTCTAGAAACAAAGTTGGAATAGCTCAAATTACTTTTTTCTTACTTGACCTATATCTTTCACTCAAACAAAACTCAAATTCCCCCCTCCTCGTCTGGGCTTCTACACCAGAAGAGAAACACACACGTGCACGAGCACAAACACACAACACACACACACACACACACACACACACACACACACACACACACACACACACACACACACACACACACACACACACACACACACACACACACACACACACACACACACACACACACACACACACACTTTCATTCTCCAAGCCATCTCCTCTTCACTGGAGTACCTGTGTGTGTTTTTGATAAAAACCTTTGTGATAAATAGTACAGTGTCTTCCCATCTCTTTGAGTGCCACTCAATCTGACAAAACATCAAGGGCCTCCGGTTCAAATCCTTTGATTAGTACACATAACTGGAAGCTCCTGTACAGGCTTTGTCTCTTTTTCATAAATTAGACATCTGAAAGTTGAGCTACGCCAACAACATGTCACCCAATAGTGATTCTACCTGAGTCTGGAGGGATAAGAGGTCTGTTAGAAATTCCATTGTTGTTTTTTTGCCACTGCAGAAAGTTGTTCTCCAAAACACTGCCATGGTGGATGGTACAAGGTTGGATTATCACATTATTGGCAAGCTTGTACAAAAGTAAGAGTAAGGATCACATATTGAAACAGCGGCAAAATGTGAGCAGAATATCTAGTTTGATAGATAATGCTGGCAGAGCTGCAACTAGCATTAAACGTTATGCTTGTCCTTGGAATAAGACATAGCCTAGTCTGCAGACACAATATTGGATTCATGTTGATAAACTGATGTAGCTTATACAGTATCTCAAAAGTGGCAGTTGTGGAATATGTTGGCTGTTGATTTACAATATGGGATTTAGGTGACACCAAATCAGGCAAGAGAACCTTGCTAGATTGGTTGGTGAAATTTAGGATTTATTTCTGTAATACCTCCGAGTGCTGTGGATGGTAATGTCATTTTCCCAATCCAATGTTCGGTAACCATCCTCTAAAACACATTTGTTTGCCTAAACTCAAACTCATTGATACTGATTAACACTTGAATGATGTACTGCATTTTGTTGTTGTTGTTGTACTGCATGTTGTTGTTGTACTGCATTTTGTTGTTGTTGTTGTACTGCATTTTGTTGTTGTTGTTGTTGTACTGTATTTTGTTGTTGTTGTACTGCATTTAGTTGTTGTTGTACTGCATTTAGTTGTTGTTGTTGCTGTACTGCATTTTGTTGTTGTTGTTGTTGCACTGCATTGTATTGTTGTTGTTGCTGTACTGCATTTTGTTGTTGTTGTTGTTTTGTTATGTTGTTCATTTTGTTATGCTTCTAAACCTGCATTGCTTGCTCATTGGGGTTTTAGGCTGGGTTTCTGTACAGCACTTTGAGATATCAGCTGATGTACGAAGGGCTATATAAATACATTTGATTTGATTTGATTTTTTGTACTGCATTTCATTGATGTTGATGTTGTTCTATAATGACCTGTCATTTGGTTAGCGAAATCACTCAAGTTTTGTTGTTTTTAGAGAGTAGTATGTGTGAAATGGCTAAAAGTGCTAACTGGCTAAGTGGGGCTGAGTTTGCTAAGAGAATTAACAATGGAGAAGTTAACTTCTCTAGGGTAGGGGGCAGCATTTGGAATTTTGGATGAAAAGCATGCCCAAATTAAAAGGCCTGCTACTCGGGTCCAGAAGATATTAAATGCATATAACTGGTAGATTTGGATAGAAAACACTCCAAAACTGTTAAAATAGTGTCTGTGAGTATGACAGAACTGATTGGCAGGTGAAAACCTGAGAGAAATTCATTCAGGAAGTATTTTTTCGTGGTTTTGTAGTTTTCTATTCAATGCCATTACAGTATCCATTGACCTAGGACTCAATTTGCAGTTCCTATGCCTTCCACTAGATGTCAACAGTCTTTATAAATTGTTTCAGGCTTGTATTCTTATAAATGAGGGAGTAAGACCAGTCTGAATGAGTGGACCCTGACGTGTCAGAGAGCTTTTTCATGCACAATCCCGAGAGAGTGCATTTCTTGTTTACCTTTTATATTGACAACGTTATTGTCCGGTTGAAATATTATAGATCATTTAGGTTAAAAACAACCTGAGGATTGAATATAAACATCCTTTGACATGTGTCTATGAACTTTACGGATACAATTTGGATTTTTTGTATGCCTGTTTTGACTGCGTTTGAGCCTGTGGATTACTGAAGAAAACGAGTGAACAAAACAGAGGTTTTTGGATATAAAGAGATTTTATCAAACAAAGGGAACATTTATTGAGTAAATGAATGTCTTCTGAGTGCAACCATATGAAGATCATCAAAGGTAAGGGATTAATTTTATCTCTATTTCTGAGTTTTGTAACGCTTCTACTTGGCTGGTTACTGTTTGTAATAATTTCTCAAATATTAAGGTATGCTTTCGCCGTAAAGCATTTTTGAAATCTGACACTGTGGTTGGATTCACAAGAAGTTCATCATGTAAAATATGTTTTGTTTTCTGAATTTTTATAATGAGTATGTCTGTATTTGAATTTGGCGCTCTGCAATCTCGCTGGATGTTGTTCAGATGGGACGCTAGCGTCCCACATACCCTAGAGAGGTTTTAAAGCTGTCTGAATCTTCATTCAGACCCTCTTAACTGAATTAAATTACTGTGACAATCAAAGACCATAACATTTTTTGATGGGTCCGAACTCAAAAAGATATTGCCTGAAGCTTACTTCATTTTTTGTGGAGATTTTTATATATATTTTTAATTCCATTAAATGCAGAATCCTGAAAAAGCCTTTGCAGTGGTATCCTTTTGAGGCATCAATAGTTCTCTCCATCAATACAAAGACCACACTGTCTGCTGAACCATGGGAACAGCTGGCATGCTTTACAGTCAACACAGAGACAACATTTAGATAAAAACATACATGAATTTTAATGTTGATCAATTATTATTATTAGCCCATTGTTGATAATGTCCCACTGGGAAGGTCCATTATATAACGTACCTTGCCTCATGAATTGCAAAAATCTCCCTCACTAACTTTAAGCATCAGCTGTCAGAGCAGCTGACCAATCATTGCACCTGTACACAGCCCATCTGTAAATAGCCCACCCAACTACCTCATCCCCATATTGCTATTTATTTAGTTTTGCTCCTTTTCACCCCAGTATCTCTACTTGCACATTCATCTTCAGCACATCTATCACTCCAGTGTTTAATTGCTAAATTGTAATTATTTCGCCACTATGGACAATTCTTTGCCTTACCTCCCTAATCTTACTACATTTGAACACACTGTAGATATGTTTTCTATTGTGTTATTGACTGTATGTTTGTTTATCCCATGTGTAACTCTATTGTTTGTGTCGCAATGCTTGCTTTATCTTGACCAGTTCGCAGTTGTAAATGAGAACATGTTTTCAGCTGGCCTATCTGGTTAAATAAAGGTGAAATAAATAAATAAAAATCTCCTCTTCTGATTTCTGCTCTCGTAAAAGCCTGGGTTTTCTGCACGTTAACACTAGAAGCTTATTACCTAAACTGGATCAATTGAAAGTGTGGGTTCACAGCTCCATTCCAGATGTGTTGGTCATTACTGAGATGTGGTTAAGGGAGAGAGTTTTGAATACTGATGTTAACCTTTCTGATTCTAACCTTTTTTGGCAAGACAGATCTTCCAAAGGTGGGGGAGTAGCAATCTTTACCAAGGTTCACCTTCAGTGCTCGTTAGTCTCCACCAAGGCTGTCCCAAGCAATTAGATTTTCTGGATTTAAGCATTACATTTTGAAATAGCTCTTTGTTGACTGTTGCTGGGTGCTATCGTCCTCCATCAACACCGGCCTGTACCCTAACTGCCCTAAGCTCTCTCCTGGCCCCTTACACGAACTCCAAACACCCAGAAAAGGCTACGCTCCTCAATGTTATCCTCACAAATTATCCTGATAGGTATCAGTCTGGTGTTTCCTGTAATGACCTTAGTGATCACTGTTTTACAGCCTGTGTTCGTAATGGCTGCTCAGTGAAACGACCTGTCCTGATTTGTCATAGACTCTTGCTAAAAAACTTGATGAGCAAGCCTTTCTTCATGAACTGGGCTCTGTAAAATGGTTTAGAATCAGCTTGATCCCTGTCGAAGATGCTTGGACCTTATTTTTATATATTTTCAGTGGTATTGTTAACAAACACACCCCCATAAAGAAAATGAGAATTATAAACAGGTTCAGCCCCTAGTTCGACAGTGATCTTGCAGAGTTACTCCATCTCGAGAATTGCATTTGGCGAAAGGCCCGGCACACGCGTACTCAGGCTGACTGGATATCGTTCAGGCAAATGAGAAATAAGTTCACTCAGGCTATCCGGAAAGCCAATGTTAGTTACTTTAAGGAGCAATTCTCTCTCTTTGGGTCTAACCCCAAGAAGTTCTGGAAAACGGTTAAAGACCTGGAGAATAAACCCTCCTCCTCACAGCTGCCCATGCCCCTGCATGTGTCTTATATCATTTCAAAGCTATTCTCGTTGTTAATCCCACCAAAGTGTCCGATTTCAAATTGGCTTTTCAGCGAAAGCACTACAAACGATTATGTTACGTCTCCACCAAACCACAATAAGCACAGCCATTTTCCAGCGAAATATAGCATTCACAAAAACCAGAAATAAAGATACAATTAATCACTAACCTTGAATTATCTTCATCAGATGACACTCATAAGACTTCATGTTACACAATACATGCATGTTTTGTTTGATAAAGTTTATATTTATATAAAAAACTCTGAGTTTACATTGGCTATTTAGATTCACTTGTTCCAAAAACATCAAGTGATTTTGCATAGCCACATCATTTCAACAGAAATACTCATCATAAATGTAGATGATAATAGAAGTTATACACATGGAATTATAGATATACCTCTCCTTAATGCAACCGCTGTGTCAGATTTCAAAAAAAGTTTACAGAAAAAGCAACACATGCAATAATCTGAGACGGCGCTCAGAACAGAAGCCAAATTAGCCGCCATGTTGGAGTCAACAGAAACCAGAAAATACATAATAAGTGTTTCCTTACCTTTGATGAACTTCATCAGAATGCAGTCCTAGGAATCCCAGGTCCACAATAAATGCTTGATTTGTTCAAAAATGTCCGTTATTTATGTCCAATTAGCTACTTTGGTTAGCGCGTTTGGTAAACAATTCCAAAGTCACAAAGCCCATCCACTATAACGTGACGAAATGTCCAAAAGTTCCGTAACAGTCAGTAGAAACATGTCAAACAATGTACTGAATCAATCTTTAGAATGTTGTTTACATATATCTTGAATAACGTTCCAACCGGAGAATTAGAATGACTTCAAATGAGTGGTGGAATGCAGGTCCTTCCCCTGTAAACGCGCATGGTCAACTCGTGGCAGTGGTGACTATTTCCTGTGTCATTCAACCCCCCTTCACATTAGAGTCATCAGACAAAGTTCTATTGACTGTTGACATATAGTGGAAGGCGTATGAAGTGAAAACTCATCCACATCTCGCTGTAATTTCAATGAGAGCTTGGTTGAAGATCTGCTAACCACAGAATTAAAAACAGGAAGTGGAATTTCTCAGGTTTTTGCCTGCTATATGAGTTCTGTTACACTCACAGACATAATTCAAACAGTTTTAGAAACTTCAGAGTGTGTCCTATCCAATACTACTAATAATATGCATATATTAGCAACTGAGAGTGAGGAGCTGGCCGTTTACAATGGGCACCTTTTCATCCAGGCTACTCAACACTGCCCCTGCAGCCATAAAAAGTTAATCACCACTTCATTAAGTCAGGATTCCTATTTGACTCATCCATAACTCCTTGCCCGTCCAACATTTCCTCATCTCCCACCACTTCTAATTCGACTATCCCCGATGCTTCTCCCTCTTTTTCCCCTGCCCCGCTACAAACTTTCTCCCTGCAGGCAGTCACTGAGTCTGAGGTGCTAAAGGAACTCCTTAAACTTGACCCCAAAAAAACATCTGGGTCAGATGGTTTAGACCCTTTCTTCTTTAAGGTTGCAGCCCCTATAATCGCCAAGCCCATCTCCAATCTTTTTAACCGGTCTCTCCTTTCTGGGAGGTTCCCATTGCTTGGAATGCAGCCACTGTTCATCCTTTATTTAAAGGGGGAGATCAAGCTGATCCTAACTGTTATAGGCCTATTTCTATTTTGCCCTGTTTATCAAAAGAGTTGAAAAAACTTGTCAATAATCAACTGACTGGCGTTCTTGATGTCTACAGTATTCTCTTGGGTATGCAATCTGGGTATGCAATTTCCATTCAGGTTATCGATGTGTCACTGCATCCTTAAAGGTCCTCAATGTCACCATTTCCCTTGATTCTAAGCAATATTGTGCTACTATTTTTATTGACTTGGCCAAAGCTTTTGATACGGTAGACCATTCCATTCATTTGGGCCGGCAAAGGAGTATTGGTGTCTCTGATGAGTCTTTGGGCTGGTTTGCTAACTACCTCTCTCAAAGAGCGCAGTGTATAAAGTCAGACAATCTACTGTCTCAGCCACTGCCTGTCACCAAGGGAGCACTCAAAGGCTCGATGCTAGACACCACGCTCTTCTCAATTTACATCAACAACATAGCTCAGGCAGTGGGAAGCTGTCTCATCCATTTATATGCAGATGATACAGTCTTATACTCAGCTGGCCCCTCCCCGGATTTTGTGTTAAATGCTCTGCAACAAAGCTTTCTTAGTGTCCAACAAGCTTTCTCTACTGTTAACTTAACCTTGTTCTGAACACCAAAACAAAGGTCATGTGGTTTGGTAAGAAGAATGCCCCTCCTCCTACAGGTGTTATTACTACCTCTGAGGGTTGAGAGATTGTGGTAGTCAACTCATACAAGTACTTGTGAGTATTGCTAAAAGGTGCACTGTCATTTTATCAGCTCATATCAAAGCTACAGGCTAAAGTTAAATCTAGACTTGGTTTCCTCTATCGTAATCGCTCCTCGTTTAACCCCAGCTGCCAAACTAACCCTGATTCAGATGACCATCCTACCCATGCTAGATTACGGAGACATAATTTATAGATCCGCAAGTAAGGGTGCTCTCGAGCAGCTAGATGTTCTTTAACATTCGTCCAATCAGATTTTCCACCAATCAAATCAAATTAATTTATATAGCCCTTCTTACACCAGCTGATATATCAAAGTGCTGTACAGAAACCCAGCCTAAAACCCCAAACAGCAAGCGATGCAGGTGTAGAAGCACGGTGGCTAGGAAAAACTCCCGAAAAAGGCCAGAACCTAGGAAGAAACCTAGAGAGCAACCAGGCTATGAGGGATAGCCAGTCCTCTTCTGGCTGTGCCAGGTGGAGATTATAACAGAACATGGCCAAGATGTTCAAATGTTCATAAATGACCAGCATGGTCAAACAATAATGATAACAGTAGTTGTTGAGGGTGCAACAAGTCAGCACCTCAGGAGTAAATGTCAGTTGGCTTGTCATATCCAATCATTGAGAGTATCTCTACTGCTCCTGCTGTGTCTAGAGAGTTGAAAACAGCAGGTCTGGGACAGTTAGCACGTCCGGTGAACAGGTCAGGGTTCCATAGCCGCAGGCAGAACAGTTGAAACTGGAGCAGCAGCATGGCCAGGTGGACTGGGGACAGCAAGGAGTCACCATGCTAGGTAGTCCTGAGGCATGGTCCTAGGGCTCAGGTCCTCCGAGAGAGAGAGAGAAAGAAAGAAAGAAAGAAAGAAAGAGAGAGAGAGAGAGAGAGAATTAGAGAGAGCATACTTAAATGCACACAGGACACAGGATAAGACAGGAGAAATACTCCAGATATAACAGACTGAACCTAGCCCCCAGACACATAAACTACTGCAGCATAAATATTGGAGGCTGATACAGGAGGGGTCAGGAGACACTGTGGTCCCATCCGATGATACCCCCGGACAGGGCCAAACAAGCAGGATATAACCCCACCCACTTTGCCAAAGCACAGCCCCCACACCACTCGAGGGATACCTTCAACCACCAACTTACCATCCTGAGACAAGGCCGAGTATAGCCCACAAAGATATCCGCCAAGGCACAACCCAATTGGGGGCACTAACCCAGTGCTCCTTATAGGACACATCACTGCACTCTATTCTCCTCTGTCAACTGGTCATCTCTGTATACCCGTCGCAAGACCCACTGGTTGATGCTTATTTTTCACTGATATTTAGTAAGCTTACATATCGGCCTCACGGCCTTCGTCAGAGCTTTTGTGAATTTTTTTAAATTAGCACCCTTATGTAGACCTAGCCCCACCCACATCCGTTCCACACATCGAAGGGGGTTGGAGGGGAAGGAAAAACAAATAAGTGCTACCAAATATATCAATATGCATTTCATAAATATTACAAAAGTGTATAAATAAGAAGTATTAAACACGTCTGTAAAACCACAATGAGGACATAGCAAGTTTTCATTAGTCATTGGGTACATCGTACAACACACACCAGAGTAATCTTAAATAGGCACATAATTCATGCTCAAATTCACAACATAATGTACATAGGCATTTCATCATTAAGTCCTTCAGGAAATAATGTCTGGAGGGTGAAAATCCCAAAACATTCTCTTTTACTCAGATTATTATTAATATCACCTCCCCTGTCTGATATATTAACTTTCTCTATGCCACAAAATCTAAAAGGTAGAAATGTCATGCTTTAAGTCATTAAAATATACTGCGACTGGATAATCCCTGTCGTTTCTCCTGATTTAACTTTTATGTTCACTAATTCTCTGTTTGAGAGATGGGGAGGTTTTACCGAAAATGCAGAGCACACATGGACATTTAATAATGTAAATAACATGGGTGGTAGAACACATAATAATGTCGTTTAAAAAAAAAAACATTTTCCTGTGGCAGATATATTCACACTTCATCATACTGTTGCACTGTGCGCATCCTCTGCATTTATAGCTACCATTTGGTAGAGGGCGTAAAAGAGCCTGGCTGATTTTCTTTTGTGGTTGGCAAAAGAAAATTCCTTCATCTTGTTCAACGGTTGCCATGCACCTGCAAATAAGATTGCTCATGTGCGAGTGCCTTCTGAATTTTGATGCTTATTTATAAAACACTCTTAGGTCTCACTCCCCCTATCTGAGATATATTCTGCAGCCTTCATCCTCCACATACAACACCCGTTCTGCCAGTCACATCATGTTAAAAACGTATTTGGGCTGGGGGCAGTATTGAGTAGCTTGGATGAATAAGGTGCCCAGAATAAACTGTCTGCTACTCAGGCCCAGTTGCTAATATATGCATATTATTAGTACACTCTTATTACACTCGGACATCTCTAAAACTGTTTGAATGATGTCTGTGAGTATAACAGAACTCATATGGCAGGCAAAAACCTGAGAAAACATCCAACCAGGAAGTGGGAAATCTGAGGTTTGTAGTTTTTCAACTCTTGGCCTATTGAATACACTGTGTCTTTGGGGTCAAATTGCACTTCCTAAGGCTTCCACTAGATGTCAACAGTCTTTAGAACCTAGTTTGATGCTTCTACTGTGAAGTGGGGGTGAATGAGAGGGGAATGAGTCAGAGGTCTGCCAGAGAGCCACGAGCTGGTGACGCACGTTCACGTGATAGTTAGCTATCGTTCCATTGCATTTCTGAAGACAAAGGAATTCTCCGGTTGGAACATTATTGAAGATTTATGTTAAAAACATCCTAAGGCTTGATTCTATACATCGTTTGACATGTTTCTACGGACTGTAACGGAACTTTTTGACTTTTCGTCTGCTCCTAGTGATCGCGCGTCATGAATTTGGTATCCTGGGCTAAATGCCCGAACAAAAAGGAGGTATTTGGACATAAATGATGGACATTATCGAACAAAACAAACATTTATTGTGAAACTGGGATTCCTGGGAGTGCATTCTGATGAAGATCATCAAAGGTAAGTGAATATTTATAATGCTATTTCTGACTTCTGTTGACTATACAACATGGCGGATATCTGTTTGGGTTGTTTTGGTCTCTGAGCGCCGTACTCAGATTATAGCATGGTGTGTTTTTTCCATAAAGTTTTTTTGAAATCTGACACAGCGGGTGCATCAAGGAGAAGTGTATCTATAATTCCGTGCATAATAGTTGTATCTTTTATCAATGTTTATTATGAGTATTTCTGTAAATTGATGTGGCTCTCTGCAAAATCACCGGATGTTTTGGAACTACTTATTATAACGCGCCAATGTAAACTGAGATTTTTTAACTCTTGTGACTCTCAAACCCGGGTCCGGGAGCGTAATCATAGCCTCAAACTAATTATCATAACGCAGCGGACATGAATCTTCCTAGAAAATCTTCCTATTCATGAAAATCACAAATTAAATATATTGAGACACAGCTTAGCCTTTTGTTAATCACACTGTCATCTCAGATTTTCAAAATATGCTTTACAGCCAACGCTAGACAAGCATTTGTGTAAGTTTATCATGGCATAATGCTATGCTAGGCTCTGCTAGCAGCAGGCAACATTTCACGAAAATAAGAAAAGCAATCAAATTAAATAATTTACCTTTGAAGAACTTCGGATGTTTTCACTCAGGAGACTCCCAGTTAGATAGCAAATGTTCCTTTTTTCCAAAAATATTATTTTTGTTGGCGAAATAGCTCCCGTTTGTTCTTCACGTTTGGCTGAGAAATCGACCGGAAAATGCGGTCACTACAACGCCAAACTTTTTTCCAAATTAGCTCCATAATATCGACAGAAACATGTCAAACGTTGTTTAGAATCAATCCTCAAGGTGTTTTTCACATATCTATTCGATAATATATCCGTCGGGACAATTGGTTTCTCATTAGAAGCGATTGGAATAATAGCTACCTCAGTACTTTACACAAGATTTTCTGCGGGAGCCATCATGTGACCACTTGCTCAATGTGGTCCCTTACGGCTATTCTTCAACATAAATGCGTAAAAAGACGTCACAATAATATAGACACCTTGGGGAATACGTAGAAAGCGTAAGCTCATTCGTAGCCCATTCACAGCCATTTAAGGAGTCATTGGCATGAAGCGCTTTCAAAAAATGCGGCACTTCCTGGTTGGATTTTTATCTGGGTTTCGCCTGTAACAACAGTTCTGTGGCACTCAGAGACAATATCTTTGCAGATTTGGAAACGTCAGAGTGTTTTCTATCCAAAGCTGTCAATTATATGCATAGTCGAGCATCTTCTCGTGACAAAATATACAGTTTAAAACGGGATCGTTTGTTATCCAAAAATGAAAATACTGCCCCTAGAGTCGCAACAGGTTAATATAAATATGAACTTTATCGAACAAAACATAAAATGTATTGTGTAACATGAAATTCTATGAGTGTCATCTGATGAAGATCATCAAAGGTTAGTGATGAATGTATCTCTATTTTTGTTACTCCTCTCTTTGGCTGGAAAAATGGCTGTGTTTTTCTGTGACTTGGCTCTGACCGAACATAATTGTTTGGTTTGCTTTCGCTGTAAAGCCTTTTTGGACAGTTTTATCTCAATCTCTTCATTCAAAGACTCAATCATGGACACTCTTACTGACAGTTGTGGCTGCTTTGTGTGATGTATTATTGTCTCTACCTTCTTGCCCTTTGTGCTGTTGTCTGTGCCCAATAATGTTTGTACCATGATTTATGCTGCTACCATGTTGTGTTGCTGCCATTCTGTGTTGTCATGTGTTGCTGCCTTGCAATGTTATTGTCTTAGGTCTCTCTATTTGTGATGTGTGTTTTTTCCTATATTTATATATTTAAAAAAATGTTTTTAATAACCAGGCCCCTGTCCCCGCAGGACGCCTTTTGCCTTTTGGTAGGCCGTCATTATAAATAAGAATTTGTTCTTAACTGACTTGCCTAGTTAAATAAAGGTTAATAAAAAATAAAAAAATTCAAACATGGGGCCCAGGTACAGTGGCCCTAAGGACAAAGTAGTCTAGGTTTGTGTACACCCACCATCACTACATTTTCAAATTATTTTGCCCCCACATATGGCCACCGTACACACAGGTTTGATCTTTGTATTCCTTGTTTCCCCTCTGAGATTAGCCTTTCAATTCCTCAGCCATGAGAATAGCTTTGTGGGGACAGCTTGCACATGGCATATACCTACATAATAATGGCACATGGCCATGCAGAAACGCATTGTGTTTTTCTCTTTTTGATTACGTAATGCCATCTTGCTGATGGCTGTATTAGGACTAGAGTCGCTTACTATGAATGCCAAAAATACTGAAATGAATTCACACAAATGACAGGATCAAGATATTCTCAAATTTATAAAATTACATAGCTAGTAACCTTAAGATATATGAATGCTTCTTTCAGTCTTACTTAGAAGTAATTAGTTCAAGGCACTTTTTGGAGGCCATATTGACAGACTAATAAGGCTGTTGCTGTCATGGAAACAGCTAGGTGAAATGGTGTTGTTTAAAGGAGAAAATATGGTGAGTGGGAAGAAGAAAGAAGAATATATATTGTTAGACTGAAATTCAAATATGTTGTTCTTCCCTATAATATTTAGAGAAAGTTGTGTCGGGAAGCACCAATGTCTGATTCTACACCACCTCATAACTCTTAAAGGGAGTTAAATTAGAAAGAAAGCAGATGTAAAACATTCAGCACTCTAGCATTCTTTTATGTTATCATTGTCATTGTTTTCAATGGATCTTACATCTCCTCTTTAGATGTTTCCGAAAGACCATGGGAGATGCAGTACGGGAGATGCTGTACGGGAGACGCAGTACACATGACATTTTTGATGTTCTTATGCATATTACGCACCTTCATTTTGGCAGCCTCTGAGTTGCAAGTTCTCTGTGTGTTCTGATTGGGCTGCAGCCCAGGTGTCTCCCAGGAACGTCGGATCACCTGGCAGACGTTGCCATTCCCGATCACAACGGGAACCAGGAAGGACACTGGGAATCTCATCTATCTGGTGGGCGCCAAGGCGCTTGAAGAAGACAGTGTCTGATGAATACCGGCTGGGCCTGGATCTGAAATGATCAGTCCCTGGTGTTTGCAGGTTTGTTCACCATGCCAAAACGATGCCAATCAATGGCCATCAGACAGAGAAATATCGGAGGTGCAACAGGTATCGAAGAGACAGGAGGGAAAGGGGGGTTTGTCAATACAGCCCAGTGGGAAAGGGGGGTTTGTCAAAAAAGCCCAGAGGGAAAGGGGGGTTTGTCAATACAGCCCAGAGGGAAAGGGGGTTTGTCGATACAGCCCAGAGGGAAAGGGGGATTAGTCGATACAGTCCAGAGGGAAAGGGGGTTTGTCGATACAGCCCAGAGGGAAAGGGGGTTTGTCGATACAGCCCAGAGGGAATGGGGGTTTGTCAATACAGCCCAGAGGGAAAGGGGGTTTGTCGATACAGCCCAGAGGGAAAGGGGGTTAGTCGATACAGTCCAGAGGGAAAGGGGGTTTGTCGATACAGCCCAGAGGGAAAGGGGGTTTGTCGATACAGCCCAGAGGGAAAGGGGGTTAGTCGATACAGTCCAGGAAAGGGGGTTTGTCGATACAGCCCAGAGGGAAAGGGGGTTTGTCGATACAGCCCAGAGGGAAAGGGGGTTTGTTGATACAGTCTAGAGGGAAAGGGGGGTTTGTTGATACAGTCTAGAGGGGAAGTCGTGTGGTGATTCGATTTTCAAGTCAAGAATCTTCTCATAGGTGGCTAGAATAGAACGAGTCTTATCCACAAAACGATTATTCAACCTTTTAAAATATTGCAAATACATCCACAAAGATTATTAACTTAACGATGCAACAACACATTCATATATTACGTGGCAACTTAATGACTAGCAACGTAGCTGCTGTTCAAAAGTGTCCCACATAAAAGTGGTGGTTTTGAACAAGCAGTATCTGGACTGAAACTATAATATTTATATTGACTGTGTCAAGCAAGCCTCCGTGATTAAATGGCAAGACAAGAGACAAGTATAAAAATTCTGAGAGAAGGATAGATAGATAAAGAGATGCTCTGCGTGAAACACAAACCCTTATCAAATGCCTGTTCATCAAAAACAAGGCTTTAATCAACCATATCACACGAAGGAGGAAATGAACTACGGTTATCTCTTCATTTGAGACAGGATATCAGATCATGTTGATAATCGTCTTTCCTGGACTTTGAATATGGTCTTAGTCATTTCAATTTATGTCCATTGCCAGACTTTGGAAGGTAAAGGACAACTAAATAATAAGCTTAGATTGATGAGAAGATGTTGGTTTGAGTGTGGTTTCTTCCTGTGGAAGCTGTTATCATGTTATTTTCGATGAGATCATGTCATTCAGGGGGGCTGGACTGTTGCTGGATGAGGTCATGTCAGTCTGGATGGCTGGACTGTTGCTGGAGGAGGTCATGTCAGTCTGGATGGCTGGCTGGACTGTTGCTGGATGAGGTCATGTCAGTCTGGATGGCTGGACTGTTGCTGGATGAGGTCATGTTAATGAGGATGGCTGGACTGTTGCTGGATGAGGTCATGTCAATCTGGAGGGCCGGACTGTTGCTGGTGTCCAGTTGGATCACAGAATCTCTCTCTATTTCTCACTCTCTTTACCTTTGTCTCTCTCTCTCTGTCTTTCTTTCTCTGTCTTTGTCTCTCTCTCTAATCCTTTCTTTCAACCTGTCTGTCTCTCCTACCGTCTCTCAGCATATCATAGCCTTCTACATGAATCCAATTATATGACAGGCGGTGGTTGGTGTGGTAACAGACAAGAACCATCTCATCCACCACTACCATGGAGATACATATAGAGACAAAGAGGGGGAGTGTGAGAGATCCAATGTACTGTAGCCATGCAATTATGTTACATCCTGTATGCTGGCATCATAGTTAGGGCCCCCTGCGGTGCAAGCGGCTCAGGGACAGCCTCTCGTTGTTTAATCCCTATCTTTAAATTGACAGACTGGTAGGAAAGTCTCCAAAACGACCCTATTGTCCTCCCACTTAGAAAAAGCAAATTGCAAAGCTTTATAGATCCGCTCTCCAGACAACACGTTACACCCAGAGAATGGAGAGAATGAAGAAGCACCGACACCGCAATGTAACATCTGGCTTTTCCAATTTTTTCTGACCGAGCCAATAAAAAAAGCTATGCATACCGAATTAAAATAATGTAAAAAAGGAGGAATATAAATGGGAAGCGGAATCGATCCAGTTGAAGCTCATGTAAATTAATTGGAGAGAGAAGGAAAGCTTTCTCCAGTCTAGTGCTCAACTGACACAGCTGGAGAAGGGCCTTTGGCTTGCCTTTATCCCAATTAGTTGAAGCTTAAGTGCAAAGCCTGTTGGGCAGGGCCGGCCCAAGTCTGGTTCAGTTTTGCTTGGTTCGTGTACTACTTTGTGTGTGTACGTGTCAGTGTCTGTGTTTATGCACTTGTTGTGGTGGGAGTATATGTGTGTGCTTCTGTGTGTGTGTGTGTGTGTGTGTGTGTGTGTGTGTGTGTGTGTGTGTGAGTATATACACGTGTGTGCGCCTCTGTGATGTGTGTGTGTGTCAGTAGACCACCTTAATTAGACTTGTGAATTACACAGACACACAGAAACACATACGAACACACACATACACACAGAGACACATACAGACACACACAAACACACGCAAACAGACACGCATACAGACACACACACACAGACACACACACACACACACAGGCACACACACACACACACACACACACACACACACACACACACACACACACACACACACACACACACACACACACACACACACACACACACACACACACACACACACACACACACACACACACACACACACACACACACACACACAGCCCAGGGCTTGGCTGAGCGCTCTGGCATATTTTCACAAAGAGAGGAAAACTCCCCTGAGGACCCGGGAACAATAGCATTTCATCCCTCTCTTTAATAACCCTAGCATCTCTCCGTCTTTCTCTCGTAATTTCTGCCCCCCCAACTCTAGCACTCTACCTCCCTTTCCATATTTATTCTCTAATCTCAGCTCCTTTGTTCTGTGCATTCATTAAACACTGCCCTACATATTGGTGCCAGGGATCAATGGTTGCCAACGGTAGCAGCTCCCAGTATGCATTGCCACGTGTGGCCGTTTTTTAATGAGTCCGTTTCTATCCTTCTATCTGTCATGCATGACCAATGAGCCTTCTCCGATTTCACAATCACAACAAGGATCAGAATGTGATGAAAAGGATAATCACAACAAGGATCAGAATGTGATGAAAAGGATAATCACCACCACTGACCATTATCAGCACCATCCACGCTATGATACATATTATTAGTTATGGTTTTCAAAAACACACAATTACAAGAGTGTAAGTTTGATTAGAATAAACAGCTTTAGGTGTTGACTATCACTTTCTAATTCAAATGAATAATTTTAGCATGTGGATTACACAGTTATTCTAATTTTCTACCAAAGGTTTGGTTTAAAACAAACCCCTTGGGGTGCTATTAGGTATTGATGCAGTAGAGGGAACCAGCAGGGTACGTAAGGCCTCAAAATGATTTTAATAATAAATCATTTGAATCGCAATGCACAACACATTAATGGCTACAGTTTTGGTGTTCTGGTTCTGATCATGAGGATTGGGCCATCAACACACACACACACACACACACACACACACACACACACACACACACACACACACACACACACACACACACACACACACACACACACACACACACACACACACACACACCACACACCACACACACCATGACCATGACCATGACCAAGACCATAACCAAAACAACGACCAAATAATTATTTGGGCAAAAAAACACGCAAGCAAACTACTGGTTGAAATTATGAAGCCGCCCATACACTTTTATATATACTGCCACCCAGACAATTGTGAAAAATGTGAGTTGGGGAAACAGAAACAATTCACCATGACAAATCGTCAGTGATTCTGCCAAGAAAACACAAATGTTTGCTGGGACAGCAACGTGCTGCATAATGAAAATAGATAACCGCTCCATGAGTGTAGTATAGGATTTCAGGGCATGCCATTGGTCTCCATTTAAAATCAATCACGTCAATGCGTCATATAAGTTATTTCGACAGGGACCAAGGAACAGTTCTGGAAACACTGCTTTAAGGAAGTCTTTAACCTGAATGTAATTGACCTCCAATTGAAAGGGAAAGAATTATTAAATGCCTGGAAAGTTAGTGCTCTGCTAGTTGTGACTTCCATACATAATTTCAGGTCAGCGTAATACTGAAGTTTTCTTCTTCTGTAAAAAGAGCTGTGTACAACAGGTCACTGCAGTTCTGGGGTGGATAGAGAATATTTGTAAGAATTTGTAAGAATATTTGTAAGATCAGATTTATTTACTGTGTACATACTGCTGCCTCGAGTTTTACTTAATATGTATATACTGCTGCCTCGTGTTTTATTTACTGTGTATATACTGCTGCCTCGTGTTTTATTTACTGTGTATATACTGCTGCTTCGTGTTTTATTTACTGTGTATATACTGCTGCCTCGTGTTTTATTTACTGTGTATATACTGCTGCCTCGTGTCTTACTTACTGTGTATATACTGCTGCCTCGTGTTTTATTTACTGTGTGTATTCTGCTGCCTCGTGTTTTATTTACTATGTATATACTGCTGCCTAGTGTGATATTTACTGTGTATATACTGCTGCCTTGTGTTTTATTTACTGTGTGTATTCTGCCCCCTCGTGTTTTATTTACTGTGTGTATTCTGCTGCCTCATGTTTTATTTACTGTGTATATACTGCTGCCTCGTGTTTTATTTACTGTGTATATACTGCTGCCTCGTGTTTTATTTACTGTGTATATTCTGCTGCTTCGTGTTTTATTTACTGTGTATATACTGCTGCCTTGTGTTTTATTTACTGTGTGTATTCTGCCCCCTCGTGTTTTATTTACTGTGTGTATTCTGCTGCCTCATGTTTTATTTACTGTGTATATACTGCTGCCTCGTGTTTTATTTACTGTGTATATACTGCTGCCTCGTGTTTTATTTACTGTGTATATACTGCTGCTTCGTGTTTTATTTACTGTGTATATACTGCTGCCTCGTGTGATATTTACTGTGTATATACTGCTGCCTCGTGTGCTATTTACTGTGTATATACTGCTGCCTCGTGTGATATTTACTGTGTATATACTGCTGCCTCGTGTGCTATTTACTGTGTATATACTGCTGCCTCGTGTGATATTTACTGTGTATATACTGCTGCCTCGTGTGATATTTACTGTGTATATACTGCTGCCTCGTGTTTTATTTACTGTGTATATACTGCTGCCTCGTGTTTTATTTACTGTGTATATTCTGCTGCCTCGTGTTTTATATACTGTGTATATTCTGCTGCCTCGTGTTTTATTTACTGAGTATATTCTGCTGCCTCGTGTTTTATTTTCTGTGTATATACTGCTGCCTCGTGTGATATTTACTGTGTATATACTGCTGCCTCGTGTTTTATTTACTGTGTATATACTGCTGCCTCGTGTTTTATTTACTGTGTATATTCTGCTGCCTCGTGTTTTATTTACTGTGTATATTCTGCTGCCTCGTGTTTTATTTACTGAGTATATTCTGCTGCCTCGTGTTTTATTTACTGAGTATATTCTGCTGCCTAGTGTTTTATTTACTGAGTACAGTTGTGTCAGATTACAGAAGTGTTTAACTTGATGAAATTCAGTAAGAGGTACAGTTGAAGTCAAAAGTTTACATACAAATAGGTTGGATTCATTAAAACTTGTTCTTCAATCACTCCACAAATTTCTTGTTAACAAACTATAGTTTTGGCTAGTTGGTTAGGACATCTACTTGTGCATGACACAAGTAATTTTTCCAACAATTGTTTACAGACAGATTATTTCAAGTATAATTCACTGTATCACAATTCCAGTTGGTCAGAAGTTTACATACACTAAATTGATTTTGCCATTAAACAGCTTGGAAAATTCCAGAAAATGATGTCATGGCTTTAGAAGCTTCTGATAGGCTAATTGAACTAATTGAGTCAATTGGAGTCAATTTAAGGTCAATTGGAGGTGTACCTGTGGATGTATTTCAAGGCCTACCTTCACACTCAGTGCCTCTTTGCTTGACATCATGGGAAAATCAAAAGAAATCAGCCAAGACCTCAGAAAAATAATTGTAGACATCCACAAGTCTGGTTCATCCTCGGGAGCAATTTATAAAAGTCTGAAGGTTCCACGTTCATCTGTACAAACAATAGTATGCAAGTATAGACACCATGGGACCACGCAGCCATCATATCGCTCAGGAAGGAGATGCGTTCTGTTTCCTAGAGATGAACGTACTTTGGTGCAAAAAGTGCAAATCAATCCCAGAACAACAGCAAAGGACCTTGTAAAGATGCTGGAGGAAACAGGTTCAAAAGTATCTATATCCAAAGTAAAACGAGTCCTATATCGACATAACCTGAAAGGCCGCTCAGCAAGGAAGAAGCCAAAGCCAGACTAAGGTTTGCCGCAGCACATGGGGACAAAGATCGTACTTTTTGGAGAAATGTCATCTGGTCTGATGAAACAAAAACAGAACAGTTTGGCCATCATGACCACCATTATGTTTGGAGGAAAAAGGGGGAGGCTTGCAATCCGAAGATCATCCCAACCGTGAAGCATGGGTTGGCAGCATCATGTTGTGGAGGTGCTTTGCTGCAGGAGGGACTGGTGCACTTCACAAAATAGATGGCATCATGAGGTAGGAAAATCATGTGGAGATATTGAAGCAACATCTCAAGACATCAGTTAAAGCTTGGTCGCAAATGGGTCTTCCAAATGGACAATGACCCCAAGCATACTTCCAAAGTTGTGGCAAAATGGCTTATGGACAACAAAGTCAAGGTATTGGAGAGGCCATCACAAAGCCCTGACCTCAATCCTATGGAATATTTGTGGGCAGACCTGAAAAAGTGTGTGCGAGCAAGGAGACCTACAAACTGACTCAGTTACACCAGCTCTGTCAGGGGCAATGGGCCAAAATTGAACCAACTTATTGTGGGAAGCTTGTGGAAAGCTACCCGAAACCCGATTTCTTTTAAACAATGCTACCAAATACTAATTGAGTGTATGTTAACTTCTGACCCACTGGGAATGTGATGAAAGAAATAAAAGCTGAAATAAATAATTCCCTCTGCTATTAATCTGACTTTTCACATTCTTAAAATAAAGTAGTGATTCTAACTGACCTAAGACAGGTAATCTTTTACAATGATTAAATATCAGGAAATTTGAAGAACTGAGTTAAAATGTATTTGCCTAATGTGTACATCCGACTTCAACTGTATATACTGCTGACTCATGTTTTTATGCTCTACGTGTCAATGGCGTGCGTACTGGGAGTGGAGTCAGGCGCAGGAGAGCAGAGAGTTGTGAACAGGCGCACACTTTATTTAGTCAAGAGAAACCAACAGACGGATGCCACTGCGTCGAAACCTCCAGCCAATGCAAAAGTGCAAACGCACAAACAGTCATAATAATATTGTATAAACACAATAACATACCTCATGAAAAAAAACACGGAATACACGCATAGTAAAGCCCGTCAACATAGACACGTAACACAAAAAACAATCTCACACAAAGACATGAGGGGGAACAGATGAATATATACATGTAGTGTGAATGGGGAATGAAAACCAGGTGTGCAGGGAACAAGACGAAACAAATGGATATATGAAAAATGGATCGGAGACGGCAAGAAAGCCGGTGACATCGACCGCTGAACTCCGCCCGAACAAGGAGAGGGGCCGACTTCGGCGGAATTCGTGACACTACGTAAAATAACAATCAGTATCAAATATATGCAAAAATAGAGAAAACTGGAAAATACTATTTCACGGCACTTTTAATAAGGGAGGTAAGGCAATAAATAGGCCATAGTGGCGAAATAATTACAATTTAGCAATTAAACACTGGAGTGATAGATGTGCAGCAGATGAATGTGCAAATAGAGATCCTGGGGGTGCAAAGGAGCAAAAAAATAAATAACAGTATGGGGATGAAGTAGTTGGATGGGCTAATTACAGATGGGCTATGTACAGGTGCAGTGATCTGTGAACTGCTCTGACAGCTGGTTCTTAAAGTTAGAGAGGGAGATATGAGTCTCCAGCTTCAGAGATTTTTGCAATTAGTTCCAGTCATTGGCAGCAGAGAACTGGAAGAAAAGGAAGCCAAAGGAAGAAAAGGTGGCCAAAGGAAGAATTGGCATTGGGGGTGACCAGTGAGATACACCTGTTGGAGAACGTGCCACGGGTGGGTGTTGCTATGGTGACCAGTGAGCTCAGATAAGGCAGAGCTTTACCTAGAAAAGACTTATAGATGACCTGGAACCGGTGGGTTTGGCGACGAATATGAAACAAGGACCAGCCAACGAGAGCGTACAGGTCGCAGTGGTGGGTAGTATATGGGGCATTGGTGACAAAACGGATGGCACTGTAATAGACCGCGTCCAATTTGCTGAGTAGAGTGTTGGAGGCTATTTTGTAAATTACATCGGATCGGTAGAATGGTCAGTTTTACGAGGGTATGTTTGGCAGCATGAGTGAAGAATGCTTTGTTGTGAAATAGGAAGCCAATCCTAAATTTAATTTTGAATTGGAGATGTTTGATGTGAGTCTGGAAGTAGAGTTTACAGTCCAACCAGACACCTAGATATTTGTAGTTGTCCACATATTCTAAGTCAGAACCTTCCAGAGTAGTGATGCTGGACGGTCGGGCAGGTGCGGGCAGCGATCGTTTGTAGAGCATGCATTTAGTTTTACTTGCATTTAAGAGCAGTTGGACGCCACGGAAGGAGAGTTGTATGGCATTGAAGCTCCTCTGGAGGTTAGTTAATTAACACAGTGTCCAAAGAAGGGCAAGAAGTATACAGAATGGTGTTGTCAACATAGAGGTGGATCAGAGAACCACCAGCAGCAAGAGCGACATCATTGATGTACACGGAGAAAAGAGTCGACCTCAGAATTGAACCCTGTGGCACCCCCATAGAGACTGCCACAGGTCCGGACAACAGGCCCTCCGATTTGACACACTGACCTCTATCTGAGAAGTAGTTGGTGAACCAGGCGAGGCATTCATTTGAGAAACCAATGCTGTTGAGTCTGCCGATAAGAATGTGGTGATTGACAGAGTCGAAAGCCTTGGCCAGGTCGATGAATACAGCTGTACAGTATTGTCTCTTATCGATTGCGGTTATGATATCGTTCAGGACCTTGAGCGTGGCTAAGGTGCACCCATAACGAGCTCGGAAACCAGATTGCATAGCAGAGACGTTACGGTGCGATTCAAAATGGTCGGTGATCTGTTTGTTAACTTGGCTTTCAAAGACCTTAGAAGGCAGGGTAGAATGGATATTGGTCCGTAGCAGTTTGGGTCTAGAGTGTCTCCCCCTTTGAATAGGAGGATGACCGCGGCAGATTTCCAATCTTTGGGGATCTCATACGATACGAAAGAGAGGTTGAACAGGCTAGTAATAGGGGTTGCAACAATTGCGGCGGATCATTTTAGAAAGAGAGGGTCCAGATTGTCTAGCCCGGCTGATTTACAGGGGTCCAGATTTTGCGGCTCTTTCAGAACATCGACTATTTGGATTTGGGTGAAGGAGAAATGGGGGAGGCTTGGGCGAGTTGCTGAGGGGGGTGCAGGGCTGTTGACCGGGGTTGGGGTAGACAGGTGGAAAGCATGGAATTATCGATGGTGACAGTGTTTTCTAGCCTCAGTGCAGAGGACAGCTGAGAGGAGGTGATCTTATTCTGCATGGACTTTACAGTGTCCCAGAACCTTTTGCAGTTTGTGCTACAGGATGCAAATTCCTGTTTGAAAAAGCTCGCCTTTGCTTTCCTAACTGCCTGTGTGTCACGCCTTGGTCTTAGTATTTTGTGTTTTCTTTAAATATTTGTTCAGGCCAGGGTGTGACATGGGTTTATTGTGTTGTCGTATTGGGGTTTTTGTAGGCATTGGGATTGTGGCTGATTAGGGGTGTGTCTAGCATAGGCTTGGCTGCCTGAGGCGGTTCTCAATCAGAGTCAGGTGATTCTTGTTGTCTCTGATTGGGAACCATATTTAGGTAGCCTGGGTTTCACTGTGTATTTTGTGGGTGATTGTTCCTGTCTTTGTGTTTGCACCAGATAGGGCTGTTTCGGTTTTCATTATTTCATTTCGTTAGTTTTGTAGTTTCTGTTTGTATAGGTTTTCCTCAATTAAAATATATCATGAATCATCATCACGCTGCATTTTGGTCCGATCCTTGTTCTACCTCTTCGTCAGAGGAGGAGATAGAAGAGAGCCGTTACACTGTGTATATTTGTTCCTAACTTCCCTGAAAAGTTGCATATCGAGGGGGCAATTCTATGCTAATGCAGTACTCCACAGGATGTTTTTGTGCTGGTCAAGGAAAGTCAGGTCTAGAGTGAACCAAGGGCTATATCTGTTACCTGGTTCTACATTTTTTTGAAAGGGGCATGGTTATTTAAGATGGTGAGGGAAGCACTTTTAAAGAATAACCAAGCATCCTCTACTGACGGAATGAGGTCAATATCTTTCCAGGATACTCGGGCCAGGTCGATTAGAAAGGCCTGCTTGCTGAAGTGTTTTAGGGAGCATTTGACAGTGATGAGGGGTGGTCTTTTGACCGCAGACCCATTACGGACGCAGGCATTGAGGCAACGATCGCTGAGATCCTGGTTGAAGACAGCAGAGGTGTATTTGGAGGGCAGGTTGGTTAGGATTATATCTATGAGGGTGCCCATTTTTACGGATTTGGGGTCGGTTCATTGCTAATTTGTGTGAGATTGAGGGCATCTAGCTTAAATTGTAGGACGTCCGGGGTGTTAAGCATGCCCCAGTTTAGGTCACCTAACAGTATGAGCTCTGACGATAGATGCGGGGCAATCAATTCACATATTGTGTCTAAGGCACAGCTGGGGGCAGAAGGTGGTCTATAGCAAGTGGCAACTTTGAGAGACTTGCTTCTGGTAAGGTGGATTTTTAAATGTAGAAGCTCAAATTGTTTGGGCACAGACCTGGATATCATGACAGAACTCTGCAGGCTATCTCTGCAGTAGATTGCAACTCCGCCCCCTTTGGCAGTTCTATCTTGTCGGAAAATGTTGTATTTAGGGATGGAAATTTCAGGGTTTTTGGTGGCCTTCCTAAGCCAGGATTCAGACACGGCTAGGACATCAGGGTTGGCAGAGTGTGCTAAAGCAGTGAATAAAAGCAACTTAGGGAGGAGGCTTCTAATGGGGGGGTGGAGTTCCCCTCTGGGAACTTTTACGGCTACAATGGTCAACAAATGAGAGCGCCTGGGGAATGGGAGTGGAGCTAGGTACTACAGGGCCTTGATTAACCTCTACATCACCAGAGGAACAGAGGAGGAGTAGGCTAAGGGTACGGCTAAAGGCTATAAGAACTGGTCGTCCAGTGCTTTTGGAGTAAAAGGAGCAAGATTCTGGGCACGGAAGAATAGATTCAAGGCATAATGTACTGACAAGGGTATGGTAGGATGTGAATACAGTGGAGGTAAACCTAGGCATTGAGTGACGATGAGAGAGGTATTGTCTCTAGAGACACCATTTCAACCATGTGAGGTCACTGCATGTGTGGAAGGTGGAACAAAAGGGTTAGCTAAGGCATGTTGAGCAGGGCTGGAGGCTCTTCAGTGAAATAAGACAATAATCACTAACCAAAATAGCAATGGTCTTAGATGGTCTTACCCAGTTCGACTTATAGTTAGTGCATTCATCTTAATATAGCTCAGTCATAGTAAGTACAGTACATTTGTACTCAATAAAGTTGCTATCAGCAAAGTCAGTGATAGTACATACCATACTCTTCCACCACAGCAGAGGTCATCTTCCCCCACAGCAGAGTTCATCTTCCACCACAGCAGAGCTCATCTTCCACCACAGCAGAGCTCATCTTCCCCCACAGCAGAGCTCATCTTCCCCCACAGCAGAGTTCATCTTCCACCACAGCAGAGCTCATCTTCCCCCACAGCAGAGTTCATCTTCCCCACAGCAGAGCTCATCTTCCACCACAGCAGAGTTCATCTTCCACCACAGCAGAGCTCATCTTTCACCACAGCAGAGCTCATCTTCCACCACAGCAGAGCTCATCTTCCCCCACAGCAGAGCTCATCTTCCCCCACAGCAGAGCTCATCTTCCCCCACAGCAGAGCTCATCTTCCACCACAGCAGAGCTCATCTTCCTCCACAGCAGAGCTCATCTTCACCCACAGCAGAGCTCATCTTCCACCACTGCAGAGTTCGTCTTCCACCACAGCAGAGCTCTAGTTTAAAACATGGTATGCCAACCACGCTCACAGTAAAGTAACATCAGCAAACAGACATTAATAAAACAGTGGGCAGTATACACACACCCTGATAGTAACATTCATTGGAAAATCATAAGTTGAACTGTGTTTGCATGAATAATAACCTTGCCTGACAACTCCTCAAGCTAATGCCTAGGCTTAAGTTCAGAGTGATAACTGTCTTGTGGCAAGCAGAACCCAAGTTCAAACCAAGTCCATCATACATCGCCAAGTCATTGCCAGCACCATAGTATCAGCCAGTAGCAGTGCATAGCAAGTACCATGTAAACATTTGCTGTCAGTATACCCACAGGCAGTACCAGCTAGCACACAGCTAACACCCAGCAATGCACATAACTGCTCTAGCATTAATTAATACTGCAATGATCCCACCAACCCCCTCCCTCCTATTACCCCAGATCCCACAATACAGGTACCCCTGGTCCACAAGATGAAAATGGTTCCTAATACGGATGCCATACCCATAATGCTGTATCTATATGAGTGTGTCATTGGTTTTTAATACAACACTGACAGTAGAGAGCTGAATAAAGATGTCCTGTTGTGGGCGGTGTGACGGGGTATAGGGCATATGTCTGACTCTAATTACAGCTGTGCATTGAGCACTCCTCAGGAATCAGAGGGGCGGAGGGTAGAGGACATGGGGAAGCAGGGAGGAGGAGTTTACTATGTGTCCATATGCTTCTGGGATGGGAAATTCTCTTCTTGGCAAAGTCTCTCGGTTGGGTGGAGTTTTGGGATGTCTGCCAAGGATGAGTGGTGTGTCTTAGAGACAGAGCAGAGAGAGAGAGAGAAAGGAGAGAGAGACAGAGAGATAGAAAGAGAGAGAGAGAGGATATATATATATATATATATATATAAAGAGAGAGAGAGAGAGAGAGAGAGACAGAGATAGAGGAGAGACAGAGAGAGAATAGACACAGAGATAGAGAGAGAGATACAGAGAGGGAGAGGAGAGAGAGACAGAGAGATAGAGAGAGAGGCAGAGAGGAGATAGATAGAGATAGAAAGAGAGAGGAGAGAGAGATAGAAAGAGAGAGAGACAGAGAGATAGAGAGAGAGACAGAGTGATAGAAAGAGAGAGACAGAGAAAGGAGAGAGAGACAGAGAGATAGAGAGAGACAGATTGGGCTGCACTTCCTAACCTCCTGCCAAATGTATATGACCATATTAGAGATACGTATTTCCCTCAGATTACACAGAGCCACAAAGAATTTGAAACAAATCCAATTTTGATCAACTCTTATATCTATTTGGTGAAATACCACAGTGTGCAATCACAGCAGCAAGATTTGTGACCTGTTGCCACATGAAAAGGGCAACCAGTGAAGAACAAACACCATTGCAAATTCAACCTATATTCATGTTTATTTATTTTCACTTGTGTACTTTAACTATTTGCACATCATTACAACACTGCATATAGACATAATATCACATTTGAAATGTCTTTATGTCTTTACTTTTGGAACCTTTGTTAGTGTAATATTTACTGTGAATCTTTTATTGATTATTTCACTTTTGTTTATTATCTATTTCACTTGCTTTGGCAATGTAAACATTTGTTTCCCATACCAATAAAGAACACAGAGAGAACAAGCTTTACATTAGGAGTTAGAACACAATTAGCTCAACAACAGTAAATATATACACTCTTGTGAGGCTTGATCCCACTCCATGTTTATATGATCATTATAGTGGCTCTGTGATTCAATGGCACCTCAGTTTAGTTTTGAGGGTGACTAAAAACCAAGCTAATATTACATTCAGATGTACATGAGTGAAGCAGTGGGCTCTTAAACCTGGTGACATTCACGGAGACACACTTGACATTTCCCCTTAACTACCCAGGTGACAAACCGCTTTTTGTTCAATTATGGTACACGAAATAGAGGCGCTCTAAAACAATCTAGATAAATGGGCTATTGCCCTACTGCATAACATGGTAGGGGTGGGAGTGGGATATCCTTTAAAAACAACATGGCCAGTCATAACAACACAGTTGGACAACACAACAATATGACAATGCACCTGTTACCAGCAGCATTCGTGCAGCGAACTAGGGGTAGCTGTCCCTCGCTGATATCAAACTTGCAACCTATGGCTCTCAAGACTAACACACTATGAAGTCCAACTGTCGTTTAAGGACGTTATAAAGCCATGAACAAATCAAAAGTGCACTGCGGTGTGACATAAGCCCCTACATAAGGCATCCAGAACGCATTATGAACAGATGTTTCACAAAAACGTTTGCGATTGAGTTGAAAAAATACAGTATAACAAAAACAAAACTGCAGCTACATGCCTCAAAAATATTTTTATTCAACCAACACCACGTTATTAATCTCAGATCTGCTTGGTTGGAATTGCTTTTGGCCTATACTGTAATACTGGTCCGTCTTCCCATTTTAATATAAACACAGTTGTCCTGTCCTTTCATTTCTGTTGATTCATTGTTCCTGTTAAAGAAAGCTCCTGTCCCTCTAGTTGTTAATCCTTTCTCTCCTCTTTCTCATCCTCCCTTCCCTCTCTCCCTCTTTCTCAATTTAGGTGTGAAGAATAATTAGCTGATGCTGAGGACCAGTGGTCTGGACTGTACACTCATGGGGATGCGGATAGTCACTTGTCTCTGCACCAAATGTCCCTGGCTAGGTGGCTGCCCGCCTGCCACACATCCGCAAGTAGGCCACGCTACATTAATGAGAGTGGCGTGTTCATCTGGCCGCAAGAGGAAACAGGTTTCTGTCCTCCACTTCAAAACATTGTTCTCAACAAACCACAGTTGGAAAACAAGACACATTTGGAAAGCGTCAGCCGTGTGTTCAACACACATTCAAAGAAAAAGTAGCTCTTGCTAAATATCACTTGTGCCCTCCAGGGTAAGGTGTTAGATGAGAAGAACACATTTTTCACTACTAGGGGAGAAAGAGACTTCATGATACTGCCAATCTGAGGTGTAAAAATTACCCAATTGTCATACTTCAGTAAAAGTAAGGGATACCTTAATAGAAAATGACTCTAGTAATAGTGAAAGTCACCCAGTAAAATAGCACTTGAGTAAAAGTCTAAAAGTATTTGGTTTTAAATATACTTAGGTAGCTAAAGTAAATGTAATTGCTAAAATATACTTACAGTAAGTATCAAAAGTAAAATTTAGATCATTTCTAATTCCTTATATTAAGCAAACCAGATGACACCATTTAAAAAAACAATGTTTTTATGGATAGCATAATTTACAAACGAAGTGTGTGTGTTTAGTGAGTTGGGCAGAACAGAGGCAGTAAGGATGACCAGGGATGTTCTCTGATAAGTGCGTGAATTTGACCATTTTCCTGTCTTCCTAAGCATTCAAAATGTAACGAGTACTTTTGGGTGTCAGGGAAAATGTATGGAGTAAAAAGTATAATATTTTATTTAGGAATGTAGTGAATTAAAAGTAGTCAAAAATATAAATAGTAAAATAAAGTACAGATACCCCTAAAAACGACTTAAGTAGCACTTTAAAGTATTTTTACTTAAGTACTTTACACCACTGCCCAAATACCTTCACACCTGTACATTAGCATACTTTATATACTGCTACACACACACTTATCACATAGTATTCCATACATAAGTTAAGGCCATGCAACCTGAGTTGAAACCTGAGTGAGGTACACATGTACAGTACATAAACAGATGCCTGCGCCATATATTTATGTGGTGGAAACCTGATACGGTCACATGATATTGTTGTGGTATATTACAAAATCATGTTACGACCACACATATCAATATTAATTTTATATATAAATATTTTGCTAAGTCTTGCTAAGTGGATGGGTCTCTACAGAAGGTGTAAAAAGGTACAGCCAAATGGTTATGTGCATAGTATCAGAAATAGATAGTGTCAATATAAATAAAATATAATAAACAGCACGTACAATAACGAGAGTGATAGACAAGCAGGTGTAAAGTGGCAGAGCAGCAGGATAAAACAAAAAGAGTAGCAGCAACGTATGGCGTGTGTGTGTTAGGAGAGAGTCATTTGAATAGTGGCACTACAGATAGTGCTGATGACTGGTCCGCCCAAACAAACCATGAACAAGGGAATCTATATTCGGAGAGCCTGTTTCTGTCCTGCCCTTGACTTTGATGCAGGGCATGTGATGTCCATAGCCTCTTTGTTGCAAAACTCCCTGATCTTCTCAAACGTTTGTCTACAGTAGCTGTGTCCAGGTGGTGATTATACAGGTAGACCATCTATGGGAGGAAGGATGTCAGCGTTGCGCAGCAGCTGAAACCTGGTCCCGACTGAGTCCGAACGCTCCTTGGCAACAACAAAACCAGGTTCCAGAGCATCAAAGTTTAGATAAGAATAATAACCTCATACATTGCAATGGAAAGCATATTCACCTGAAGTGCTGCTATTGCTTGATCTGTGGCAGCGGCCTGAAGTACGAAGTCAGGTGTTGTTGCCAGCCATAGGTTTTCACAACACCAGCAATCTCAGACAAAGTGTTCACTCTGGTCTTTCTGAAGCCCTGATTGATGAGGCATGTGAGATCAATAAAAGTAGTGCCAATCATGTCATAGATTCCTTGTAGAGATGCCACACTGGTGCTTTTGACACATGGGATGGCAGCAGCTTTGTGTCCTGGATGGCACCCTGGTAATACTATTGCATTATCCTCTGCTGCAAGTTCTCATGCTTCAGGTGTAACCTGTGGCTGCTTGGGCCAGCTCTCTATTTGATGGGAGGCATAAGAGCATTTTCATTGTATGACTGGTGGAGGAGAGTCAGGCGTGTTCTACTGATGCTGAAAGACAAATTCCAGATACAAATATTTAAGCATTATACAATAGATGCGAATTGGTATTCTGAGATATCGCTACCCACAGTTCATACACGTAATGTTAGCTAGCCAGCCATCTAACGTCAGCTGGCTAGCTAACAACAAGCTTTAACCAGTAACCAGAGCAGGGCCTGTAGTCCAAAGGGGGCCCCATTCAGACTTGAGATACAGTAAGTCGACTTATCATGAACTTAAGTCAAATCAAATCAAATCAAATCTTATTTGTCACATACACATGGTTAGCAGATGTTAATGCGAGTGTAGCGAAATGCTTGTGCTTCTAGTTCCGACAATGCAGTAATAACCAACAAGTAATCTAACTAACAATTCCAAAACTACTGTCTTATACACAGTGTAAGGGGATAAAGAATATGTACATAATGATATATGAATGAGTGATGGTACAGAGCAGCATAGGCAAGATACAGAAGATGGTATCGAGTACAGTATATACATATGAGATGAGTATGTAAACAAAGTGGCATAGTTAAAGTGGCTAGTGATACATGTATTACATAAGGATGCAGTCGATGATATAGAGTACAGTATATACGTATGCATATGAGATGAATAATGTAGGGTAAGTAACATTATATAAGGTAGCATTATTTAAAGTGGCTAGTGATATATTTACATCATTTCCCATCAATTCCCATTATTAAAGTGGCTGGAGTTGAGTCAGTGTCAGTGTCAGTGTGTTGGCAGCAGCCACTCAATGTTAGTGTTGGCTGTTTAACAGTCTGATGGCCTTGGGATAGAAGCTGTTTTTCAGTCTCTCGGTCCCAGCTTTGATGCACCTGTACTGACCTCGCTTTCTGGATGATAGCGGGGTGAACAGGCAGTGGCTCGGGTGGTTGATGTCCTTGATGATCTTTATGGCCTTCCTGTAACATCGGGTGGTGTAGGTGTCCTGGAGGGCAGGTAGTTTGCCCCCGGTGATGCGTTGTGCAGACCTCACTACCCTCTGGAGAGCCTTACGGTTGAGGGCGGAGCAGTTGCCGTACCAGGCGGTGATACAGCCCGCCAGGATGCTCTCGATTGTGCATCTGTAGAAGTTTGTGAGTGCTTTTGGTGACAAGCCGAATTTCTTCAGCCTCCTGAGGTTGAAGAGGCGCTGCTGCGCCTTCTTCATGATGCTGTCTGTGTGAGTGGACCAATTCAGTTTGTCTGTGATGTGTATGCCGAGGAACTTAAAACTTGCTACCCTCTCCACTACTGTTCCATCGATGTGGATAGGGGGGTGTTCCCTCCGCTGTTTCCTGAAGTCCACAATCATCTCCTTAGTTTTGTTGACGTTGAGTGTGAGGTTATTTTCCTGACACCACACTCCGAGGGCCCTCACCTCCTCCCTGTAGGCCGTCTCGTCGTTGTTGGTAATCAAGCCTACCACTGTTGTGTCGTCCGCAAACTTGATGATTGAGTTGGAGGCGTGCGTGGCCACGCAGTCGTGGGAGAACAGGGAGTACAGGAGAGGGCTCAGAACGCACCCTTGTGGGGCCCCAGTGTTGAGGATCAGCGGGGAGGAGATGTTGTTGCCTACCCTCACCACCTGGGGGCGGCCCGTCAGGAAGTCCAGTACCCAGTTGCACAGGGCGGGGTCGAGACCCAGGGTCTCGAGCTTGATGACGAGCTTGGAGGGTACTATGGTGTTGAATGCCGAGCTGTAGTCGATGAACAGCATTCTCACATAGGTATTCCTCTTGTCCAGATGGGTTAGGGCAGTGTGCAGTGAGGTTGAGATTGCATCGTCTGTGGACCTATTTGGGCGGTAAGCAAATTGGAGTGGGTCTAGGGTGTCAGGTAGGGTGGAGGTGATATGGTCCTTGACTAGTCTCTCAAAGCACTTCATGATGATGGAAGTGAGTGCTACGGGGCGGTAGTCATTTAGCTCAGTTACCTTAGCTTTCTTGGGAACAGGAACAATGGTGGCCCTCTTGAAGCATGTGGGAACAGCAGACTGGTATAGGGATTGATTGAATATGTCCGTAAACACACCGGCCAGCTGGTCTGCGCATGCTCTGAGGGCGCGGCTGGGGATGCCGTCTGGGCCTGCAGCCTTGCGAGGGTTAACACGTTTAAATGTCTTACTCACCTCGGCTGCAGTGAAGGAGAGACCGCATGTTTTCGTTGCAGGCCGTGAGTCAATAAAACATGGACTGTTTGAAGTCAACTGAACTCAAGTCTGAATAGGGCCCAATGTGTATATTAACAAGAGTGTGCTTGGTATTACAAAAAATAATGGTTTGCAAAAAGTTACAGTTTGTTCATCCTGTTTGTTCATCTGAATGATCTCACTGCTCCATTTGACCTGGATTGTGTTTGTCCAACATGCAGCCAGAGGAGACAGGCAGACGCTCTTTCTGTAGTGGAAGAGAAAAGTTGAGTTCTGCAGTGCCCTTCCCCTTCATGCTGCTCTCTTCAATAGGCTTCCTGCATGGCTCCTGGTTCCTAGCATGCTCCTCTCACGACAGCCAAAGGTATGAATGACAGTCCCCATTGTCAGTTGGAAGAGTGTGTGGAGAACTCAGTGAGATGTCTGTGAGTAAATCTCAGTGTGATGCCTGTGAGTAAAACACAGTGTGATGCCTGTGAGTAAACCTCATTGTGATGCCTGTAAGTAAAACCTCTCTGTGAGGCTCGGATTTGGAGAGTATGAATGAATCCTCCAGTGCTGTTGTTTGTTTGTGTGCGTGCGGTGTTCTTCATGTGTGTAGGTGTGTGTGAGTTTGGAGACTGCTCTCCACTGGGCTCCATGTAGACATGAATGAACAAGGATTATGGTACACGAGGGGAACAGGAACACCCCCTGCTATGACTACTAACATTACATGTACTTTTTAAGCTTTTATCTATCTAAGTACAGTACCCACATTCTGTTTACATTGACATTTTAGTGATTTAGCAGACACTTTTAATCAGAGCAATGTATAGGAGTAATTAATTGCCTTGCTCACTGACAGATTTTTCAAATCAGCAACCTTTCGGTTAGTGGCCCAACGCTCTTAACTGGTAGGCTATACCTGCCTCCCTGTTAAGATAACTAACCGTGGAGAACTGTTGGAACTACTATGCAGGTTTGTAGGGGGTTTATATTGTATATGTCTCAATATATGATACATATTGTATACAGTATGTACTGTATCAGTATTCCAAATTCGCAATTCCTTTGTATGTGGGGACTCATGTCAAGTTGGAGGTCACCAGTATGTTATATCTCAATTATCTTAAATTAAACCCACTTCTAATTAAAACATGGTGTCAGAATTAGGATCCGAACTCACGCTTCCATTCGGAGACCAGAACATAATGGTGTTGTCTCCTTTATTCACCAGTGTGCTATGCTTCAATTTAATTAATTAAACTTGAATTAAACTGGTTGCTTATTGCATATGACACAATATTCACAACTCATTGAAGCTCACTCTAATAACAGGGGAATCACGACAGTCCTATGACATCTTTTTCCAACAGAGTGTGCAGCTGAACACTGTATGCTGGCAACACTCGGTTTGCTATTTTAACTGAAACATTGTGAATTTTGTTGACAATTTCGATACACATTTTAGAAGGAGGATGGGATCCATCCAAATCATTTGGGTTCCTGGATCCTTTCACAGCATTATAAGGCTGCATTGAGACAATGACTTACCAATGACCCAAGCCCAGCTCAGGTAATTCCTACCATTGTGTCGCTGATTCATCACAATGCTTTAGCAAATGTACGTTATACCAGGGGCATTGGAAGACACAATGTACACTACCGTAAAAAAACACATAGAAATGTCCTTGTTTTTGAAAGTAATTAAAAGTCCATTAAAATAACATCAAATTGATCAGAAATACAGTGTAGACATTGTTAATGTTGTAAATGACTACTGTCCTTTAGACTAGTTGAGTATCTGCAGCATCAGCATTTGTGGGTTCGATTACAGGCTCAAAATGGCCAGAAACAAATACCTTTTTTCTGAAACTCGTCAGTCTATTCTTGTTCTGAGAAATGTAGGCTATTCCATGTGATAAATTGCCAAGAAACTGAAGATAATGTACCACGCTGTGTACTATTCCCTTCACAGAACAGCGCAAACTGGCTCAAACCAGAATAGAAAGAGGAGTGGGAGGCCCCGGTGCAGAACTGAGTAGAGGACAAGTACATTAGAGTGTCTAGTTTGGGCCACAGACGCCTCACAAGTCCTCAACTGGCAATTTCATGAAATAGTACCTGCAAAACACCAGTCTCAATGTCAAAATGAAGAGGCGAATCCAGGATGCTGGCCTTCTAGGCAGAGTTCCTCTGGTGACAGAAATGTAGCGAGGGCGGTATAAGGGGCTTTGGTGACAAAACGGATGGCACTGTGATAGACTGCATCCAGTTTGCTGAATAGAGTATTGGAAGCTATTTTGTAAATGACATCGCCGAAGTTGAGGATCGGTAAGATAGTCAGTTTTACGACGGTATGTTTGGCGGCGTTAGTGAAGGAGGCTTTGTTTCAAAATAGGAAGCCGATTCTAGATTTAATTTTGGATTGGAGATGTTTAATATGAGTCTGGAAGGAGAGTTTACAGTCTAACCAGACACCTATGTATTTGTAGTTGTCCACATATTCTAAGTCAGAACCGTCCAGAGTAGTGATGCTAGTAGTGCGGGCTGGTGCAGGCAGCGAACAGTTGTAAAGCATGCATTTGGTTTTACTAGCGTAAGAAAACAGCCTCGGCTGGATAAAACGGCATCAGCTGGATAAAAAAACCTCGGCTGGATAAAAAAACCTCGGCTGGATAAAACGGCTGGATAAAACAACATCGGTTGGATCTGTTTCAGTTTATTAGTCAACCTACCAGGTTCGTTACAAACAGCATAGGAATGAAATCAACAACATGTATTGATCACATTTTTACTAATGCTGCAGAAATCTGCTTGAAAGAAGTATCCAGATCCATCGGATGTAGTGATCTCAATATGGTAGCCATATCTAGGAAAACCACATTTCCGAAGGCTGAGCCTAATATGTGACCCGTTTCAGGAAACTAGGCATATGTCCCAAGTCACAACGTTTTTTTGAAAGATATAACTTTTGCCATGGAGAACTGGAACATATGTTGCTACTGATCTCAATAACATTGCTGCCCTCAATTTATCAGGCGCTATCGACAAAGGTCAGTGGGAAAACATTGTGATGCACTACTTTCTGGAGGACGATCGTGCCATGCTGACCCTCTCGGACTCTGAAAATGAATCAGACGATGAGGAAATCCCTGATTTAGGTAAAAACATATTTGGTTAACTTTAGCTAGCTATGACAATCGGTTTGTATTGCTATTAACGTTACTCTATGGATTGGGATTATATTTCATTTTCTAGCTAGCTAGCTAACGTTACATGTCTAAACAAAAGACCCCAAGTTAAAGCATGCTGCTAGCTAGCCAGCTGAAGTTCGATGGCTGGCTTGCTAGATAACATTGAACCTATTTGGTTATCTTTAGATAGCTATGATAATCGGTTTGTATTGCTAGTAACATTTTCAAAGCTTGCTGTTAGCTAGCTAATTTTAGCTGAGGTTAGATGGCTGGCTTGCTCGATCATCAAAGGTAAACGGTTAATTTGATTGCTTTTCTGATTTTCATGACCAAGCTTCCTGATGCTAAGTGTACATAACGCTATGCTAGGCTATCGATAAACTTACACAAACGCTTTGATTGCTTTCGCTGTAAAGCATAATTTCAAAATCTGAGACGACAGGGTGATTAACAAAAGGCTAAGCTGTATTTCAAAATATTGCACTTGTAATTTCATGAATATGAATATTTTCTAGTAATATTTTTTGACTGTTGCGCCATGCTATTCAGCGGTTGCAGACGAAAATTATCCCACTACAGGGATTGGTAGCGTCAAGAAGTTAGGGTAGGCAAGTTGAGAACAAGTTCTCATTTACAATTGCGACCTGGCCAAGATAAAGCAAAGCAGTTCAAAACATACAACAACACAGAGTTACACATGGAGTAAAACAAACATACAGTCAATAATACAGTAGAAAAATAAGTCTATATACAGGTAAAGGTAAAGGCAAAAAAAAGGCCGTGGTGGCAAAGTAAATACAATATAGCAAGTAAAACACTGGAATGGTTGATTTGCAGTGGAAAAATGTGCAAAGTAGAGATAGAAATAATGGGGTGCAAATGAGCAAATAAATAAATAAATAAATACAGTAGGGAAAGAGATAGTTGTTTGGGCTAAATTATAGATGGGCTATGTAGAGGTGCAGTAATCTGTGAGCTGCTCTGACAGCTGGTGCCTAAAGCTAGTGAGGGAGATAAGTGTTACCAGTTTCAGAGATTTTTATAGTTAGTTCCAGTCATTGGCAGCAGAGAATTGAAAGGAGAGGCGGCCAAAGGAAGAATTGGTTTTGGGGGTGACTAGAGAGATATACCTGCTGGAGCGTGTGCTATGGGTGGGTGCTGCTATGGTGACCAGCGAGCTGAGATAAGGGGGGACTTTACCTTGCAGATGCTAGGTGAATATGCTGAATAGGTTCATTTATAACCAATACAATCAAATCTGATGTATTCAATTCACTTTATTATATGATATGTGATAGTAGCAATATTATACCACTGAACCCTGATAATGTTGAACACTGATAATATTGAAAATAAAACAATTTGCCAAAAGGAGAGTTTTGAATGTAGAACCCACAAACAAAAATAGTTGACAGATTGTTAAAAAAAATATATGTCCTAATTCAAATAAATGTATGCACTCATTCATTTAAATGTAAGATAATATACAATGAAGACCAATACATTTTTTGACAGATAAATTCTAGATATTGCCGTTGGCAGAACAGAGTCACATTAATAGAAATTCCATGCAGCCTTGTTTAGTTTGAACACTGGAATTTGAGATATAATCTACACCTCGATTAGGCTGTTAGAAATCCTCATTATTTAAGTTAATGACTTTTCAACTTGAGTGTAATTATGTCTTTATAGTCTACATTTTGGGTGCGACTTCGTGACAATGACTACGCGAGGTTAGGCAGCAATGGTAGTGGTAACAAACAATGACGGTCAAAATTGTTTGTTTCATAAAATGTTATATTTAGTACGGTTCCATTTCCTAATAAACAACTCTGGACAGGTACATCTGCTTTGTCTCACATACCCCTATGTATACACAAGACAATCACACTATAATACACAATAGGCACCAAAAAGCAGACCATATGCTATGCTGGGCATTTTCTTCTTACCCACCTACTGTGGTGTTACGACTCTCTTTTGAGACATTTAGCATTTCAGTGAGAACTTGAAACTGCCTATGGAGGTTCTAAATTTCAAACTATGTTGAAGACTATTCCAAAGAATGGCAGTTGAGTAAAAAAAAATATTTTCCCCCATACCACTATTAAATTTCTAAGATGGCGTAGCAGTGAAGAATTGTTTGTTCGTCCTCTCGTGTACTTTTGTTTTTTTTCGTGTTTTTTGTATATATATTTCAATTTTATTTTCAATCTCTTTTCGATTTTTAATTCGATTATACCTTCTGGTAACCTGCCTCACCCAATGTGATACGGAATCGCTATTATTTTTAATTTTAGGACACATTTAAGAACCTCCAGAAGCTAACCAGCTAATTAGCTACAAGCTGTTTAGTTATTGTTAGCCACTGCTAGCGGCTTTTACCTTTTGCACAGATACCAACCCTGTTTTTAGCCTGGATAATACTCGCCAGTCTACCAGTATCGGACTGTCTCTCCACAACAACGGCGGATTCCTGCCGTAATCCCTGGACCACTACTTCTGATCTCCACAGCTAGTTTGCAGCTAGCTAGCTCACAGCTTGCACTCACCGTGTTACCCAGTACCGAAGCTATCCCTGAGGCCCACCTCCCGGCCTACTCAGCTGTTCACCCGAACCCCACTCATACACGGCTAGAGCCCACTGCCACGAAGCTAGCACCAGTTAGCCGTGAGCCTGGTGCATCTCCCGGCTAGCAAACTAAATTCTACAATACCTCTTTCGCCATCTGGCTTGGATTCTCTGTTGACACGGCGCCCCGCCGCACCACCACGACTGGTCTGCCGACAAATATTCCATCCGCTGTGCCTTCAACCAGCCTCCGTCGGAGCAGACGCTCCTACTAGCCCCGGGTTACTAACTTTAAACGGCGCGTGCTAGCGTAGTGGCGGCTTCCCTGTTCCATCCACTGCTGCCCCCTGGACACTATGACCACTTGGCTACATAGCTGATGCCTGCTGGACCGGCCATTAATCACGAAACTCCATTCTGTTTATTTACTTTTTATCTGTCGGCCCTAGCCGCGACCTCAAGCTCTGTGTGTAGTTAATCCGACCCTCTCTGCCTAGTCATCACCATTTTACCTGCAGTTGTTGTGTTAGCTGATTAGCTGTTGTTGTCTCACCTGTTGTTTTAGCTAGCTCTCCCAATCAACACCTGCAATTACTTTATGCCTCGCTGTATGTCTCTCTCAAATGTCAATATGCCTTGTACACTGTTGTTCAGGTTAGTTAGCATTGTTTTAGTTTACAATGGAGCCCCTGGTTCCACTCTTCATACCTCTGATACCTCCTTTGTCCCACCTCCCACACATGCGGTGACCTCACCCATTACAACCAACATGTACAGAGATACAACCTCTCTTATCATCACCCAGTGCCTGGGCTTACCTCCGCTGTACCCGCACCCCACCATACCCCTGTCTGCACATTATGCCCTGAATATATTCTACCATGCCCAGAAATCTACTCCTTTTATTCTTTGTCCCCAACGATCTAGGCGACCAGTTTTGATAGCCTTTAGCCGCAGCCTCATCCTACTCCTCCTCTATTCCGCGGGTGATGTGGCGGTAAACCCAGTCCCTGCATGTCCCCAGGCACCCTCATTTGTTGCCTTCTGTGATCAAAAAAGCCTTGGTTTCATGCATGCCAACATCAGAAGCCTCCTCCCTTAGTTTGTTTTACTCACTGCTTTAGCACACTCTGCCAACCCTGATGTCCTTGCCGGGGCTTAGGAAGGCCACCAAAAATTCTGAGATTTCCATACCCAACTATAACAATTTCCGTTAAGATAGAACTTCCAAAGGGGGAGGAGTTGCAGTCTACTGCAGAGATAGCCTGCAAAGCAATGTCATACTTTCCAGGTCCATACCCAAACAGTTCGAACTACTATTTTTAAAAATGACTCTCTCCAGAAATAAATCTCTCACAGATGCCACCTACTACCGACCCCCCTCAGCTCCCAGCTGTGCCCTGGACACCATTTGTGAATTGATCGCCCCCCATCTAGCTTCAGAGTTTGTTCTGTTAGGTGACCTAAACTGGGATATGCTTAACATCCCGGCAGTCCTACAATCTAAGCTAGATGCCCTCAATCTCACACAAATCATCAAGGAACCCACCAGGTACAACCCTAAATCTGTAAACATGGGCACCCTCATAGACATTATCCTAACCAACTGGCCCTCCAAATACACCTCCGCTGTCTTCAATCAGGATCTCAGCGATCACTGCGTCATTGCCTGTATCTGCTACGGGTCCGCAGTCAAACGACCACCCCTCATCACTGTCAAACGCTCCCTAAAACACTTCTGCGAGCAGGCCTCTCTAATCGACCTGGCCCGGGTATCCTGGAAGGATATTGACCTCACCCCGTCAGTTGAGGATGCCCGGTCATTTAAAAGTAACTTCCTCACCATCTTAGATAAGCATGCTCCGTTCAAAAAAATGCAGAACTGAGAAAAGATATGGCCCTTGGTTCACTCCAGAACTGACTGCCCTCGACCAGCACAAAAACATCCTGTGGCGGACTGCAATAGCATTGAATAGTCCCCAGCGATATGCAACTGTTCAGGGAAGTCAGGAACCAATACACGTAGTCAGTCAGGAAAGCAAAGGCCAGCTATTTCAAGCAGAAATTTGCATCCTGTAGCTCTAACTCCAAAAAGTTCTGGGACACTGTAAAGTCAATGGAGAACAAGAGCACCTCCTCCCAGCTGCCCACTGCACTGAGGCTAGGTAACACGGTCACCACCCATAAATCCATGATAATCGAAAACTTCAACAAGCATTTCTCAATGGCTGGCCATGCCTTCCTCCTGGCTACTCCAACCTCGACCAACAGCTCCGCCACGCCTGCAGCTACTCGCCCAAGCCTCCCCAGCTTCTCCTTTACCCAAATCCAGATAGCAGATGTTCTGAAAGAGCTGCAAAACCTGGACCCATACAAATCAGCTGGGCTTGACAATCTGGACCCTCTATTTCTGAAACTATCCGCCGCCATTGTCGCAACCCCGATTACCTGCCTGTTCAACCTCTCTTTCGTATCGTCTGAGATCCCCAAGGATTGGAAAGCTGCTGCGGTCATCCCCCTCTTCAAAGGGGGAGACACCCTGGACCCAAACTGTTACAGACCTATATCCATCCTGCCCTGCCTATCTAAGGTCTTCGAAAGCCAACTCAACAAACAGATCACTGACCATCTCGAATCCCACCATACCTTCTCCGCTGTGTAATCTGGTTTCCGAGCCGGTCACGGGTGCAACTCAGCCACGCTCAAGGTACTAAACGATATCATAACCGCCATAAATAAAAGACAGTACTGTGCAGCCGTCTTCATCGACCTGGCCAAAGCTTTCGACTCTGTCAATCATCATATTCTTATTGGCAGACTCAGTAGCCTCAGTTTTCCTAATGACTGCCTTGCCTGGTTCACCAACTACTTTACAGACAGAGTTCAGTGTGTCAAATCGGAGGGCATGTTGTCCGGTTCTCTGGCAGTCTCTATGGGGGTACCACAGGGTTCAATTCTCTGTATATATCAATGATGTTGCTCTTGCTGCGGGCGATTCCCTGATCCACCTTTACGCAGACGACACCATTCTGTATACCTCTGGCCCTTCCTTGGACACTGTGCTATCTAACATCCAAACGAGCTTCAATGCCATACAACACTCCTTCTGTGGCCTCCAACTGCTCTTAAACACTAGTAAAACCAAATGCATGCTTTTCAACCGATCGCTGCCTGCACCCGCATGCCCGACTTGCATCACCACCCTGGATGGTTCCGACCTTGAATATGTGGACATCTATAAGTACCTAGGTGTCTGGCTAGACTGCAAACTCTCCTTCCAGACTCATATCAAACATCTCCAATCGAAAATCAAATCAAGAGTCGGCTTTCTATTCCGCAACAAAGCCTCCTTCACTCACGCCGCCAAGCTTACCCTAGTAAAACTGACTATCCTACCGATCCTCGACTTCGGCGATGTCATCTACAAAATGGCTTCCAACACTCTACTCAGCAAACTGGATGCAGTCTATCACAGTGCCATCCGTTTTGTCACTAAAGCACCTTATACCACCCACCACTGCGACTTGTATGCTCTAGTCGGCTGGCCCTCGTTACATATTCGTCGCCAGACCCACTGGCTCCAGGTCATCTACAAGTCCATGCTAGGTAAAGCTCCGCCTTATCTCAGTTCACTGGTCACGATGGCAACACCCATCCGTAGCACGCGCTCCAGCAGGTGTATCTCACTGATCATCCCTAAAGCCAACACCTCATTTGGCCGCCTTTCATTCCAGTACTCTGCTGCCTGTGACTGGAACGAATTGCAAAAATCGCTGAAGTTGGAGACTTTTATCTCCCTCACCAACTTCAAACATCAGCTATCTGAGCAGCTAACCGATTGCTGCAGCTGTACATAGTCTATTGGTAAATAGCCCACCCATTTTCACCTACCTCATCCCCATACTGTTTTTATTTATTTACTTTTCTGCTCTTTTGCACACCAATATCTCTACCTGTACATGACCATCTGATCATTTATCACTCCAGTGTTAATCTGCAAAATTGTAATTATTCGCCTACCTCCTCATGCCTTTTGCACACATTGTATATAGACTCCCCCCTTTGTTTTCTACTGTGTTATTGACTTGTTAATTGTTTATTCCATGTGTAACTCTGTGTTGTCTGCTCACACTGCTATGCTTTATCTTGGCCAGGTCGCAGTTGCAAATGAGAACTTGTTCTCAACTAGCCTACCTGGTTAAATAAAGGTAAAATAAAAAATGTAAAAAAGCCAACACCTCATTTGGTCGAGTTTCCTTCCAGTTCTCTGCTGCCTGTGACTGGAACGAATTGCAAAAATCGCTGAAGTTGGAGACTTCTATCTCCTTCACCAACTTTAAACATCTGCTATCTGAGCAGCTAACCGATCGCTGCAGCTGTACATAGTCCATCGGTAAATAGCCCACCCAATTTACCTACCTCATCTCCATACTGTTTTTATTTACTTACTTTTCTGCTCTTTTGCACACCAGTATCTCTACCTGCACATGACCATCTGATCGTTTATCACTCCAGTGTTAATCTGCTAAATTTTAATTATTCGCCTACCTCCTCATGCCTTTTGCACACAATGTATATAGACTCTTTCTTTTTTTTCTACTGTGTTATTGACTTGTTTATTGTTTACTCCATGTGTAACTCTGTGTTGTTGTCTGTTCACACTGCTTTGTTTTATCTTGGCCAGGTTGCAGTTGTAAATGAGAACTTGTTCTCAACTAGCCTACCTAGTCAATCATCCTGTTAGCCTCATTTCTTAATTTCTTATAGTCTATAAAAACATAATCTGCCCTGGTTTTCCTGATCTCCAGAAAGCATTCATTTCATAGCTTAATTGCCTTTAAAAAGTTATTGTTTATCCATGGTTCTGTTCTTTGCTTAATTCAAAAAAATTATCTAGAGCCAGCTTGCCAACAGCATCTAAAAACAATTATTTAAAATTGCCCCAGGCATTTTCCACCTCATTACATTTCAATACAGTAGATCAGTCCAATTTGCTCAAACAATTAACAAAACATCTGTACTATAGTTCCTTATAGACCTGATTTTTTGTTATGAAAAATTACAATGGTTTTCTGAACCTTCCTACTACAGAAAATGATGGAATGATCACTGAGGCCATAGTTTACAAACAGCACTGTTTGATATCCTTGATCTATCGGACACCAACACAAGGTCAATGATGGTTTGGCCAGAAGGACAGACTCTGGTTCGTTCATTAATCAGCTGTTGTAAGGCTAACGGATTACAACAATTCTTAAGAGCTGTAAAAGTAGCATTGTCCTTTTTCTGTATTAAAATGTACCACTAACAATAACCTTGGATTTACCAAAATCCGTAGAGTTGGCGCAAGTCTCCTCCAACAATGAATAAAACTTGTACTGGCCTGGTGGTCTGCAACAGGTTCCGACCATAATGGGTTTGCATTTTGGTAATAGAATGTCTAACCACACAGCTTCAATCTTGTCATGGATTAAATCTGATCTGCAGTTGAACCCAATATCTGAATTTACATATGTACAAATTCCCCCGCCTTTGCGATTGCTGTCTATTTTCAACTTCAATCACAGCGTTTTTATTGAAACATAAAGCAAAGCACTTCCACCTTACAGTTACTGGAGAGTATGCACATTTTATTGATCTTGATCTGATTGAATCAAGGCATGATACGTTACCCCTACATCCGTTCTGGGTTGCACTCATTAATATATCTTTATGTACATATTCTTTATCCCTTTACACTTGTGTGTATAAGGTAGTAGTTGTGGAATTATTAGGTTAGATTACTCGTTGGTTATTACTGCATTGTCGGAACTAGAAGTACAAGCATTTCGCTACACTCACATTAACATCTGCTAACCATGTGTATGTGACAAATACAATTTGATTTGATTTGATATACACACACACACAATGGTCATGGCCAGCATAGTAGCACAAGAGTCCCTCAAGCCTCATGGTGATCAATCTGAAAGGGGAGGTGGTAAACACAATTCTCTCTGTCCTTTCAAGGAGCTGATCTGCCCTTGTAAGTAACAGAGGTAATTTAAAGTGACATTAAGCAGTTAAAACAATAAATGTAAGGACCAATGCTGGAGTAGAGAAGCAGGTACGGAGAGTTGAACATTTAATGACACAGACAAGGAACAAGACAGGAACAGCGTCACCACACAGGTAACCAAACGACATACGAACGTTAATGTGGAAGCGGGGAACAGAGCTGGGGGACAGACACATATAGGGAAGGAAATAACACAGGTGATTGAGTCCAGGTGAGTCCAAATGATTGCTGATGCGTGTGACGTTTGAAGCAGGTGTGCGTAATGTTGGGAAGCCTGGCGCCCTCGAGCGCCAGGGGAAGGAGAGCGGGAGCAGGTGTGACAATAACAAAGCGTCCTCCCCACCCCTGTTTCTGTAAAAAGGTGGATATTTGGAGTTCTGACAGGGTATGACAGTTGAACTAAGCTCATGAGGCATTTATTTCTAAGTTATATTCTTCAAGAATCAAATGGGTACATTTAATTTATTCAGAAGTCCAAAAATGGATGAGACAACTGCAGCTGAGAAAAAAATGGGAATTAGCTGTTATTGATCAGAGAGAGAGGCCATTTTCCTCCTTGGTTTGCTATAGCATGGACACAGACAGCTAACCGATGAGTCATACAACAAGCGTATCATTATCCGACTCTACTGATTGCCTATTACAGATATGATGAAGAGCTGGTGTATAGAGATTAATTAGGCCATCATCACGGAAAATGCTGAGGAGAGAATTGGTTATGAATGTGTATGTGTGTATGTGTGTGAGTGTGGGTAATTGAATGTGTGCCAGTATGTGTGGGTATGTGCGTGTGTGTGGTCCACCGTGTGTGTTCCAGTGTGTGTTCCGGTGTGTGTGTGTGTGTGTGTGTGTGCTTTCAATGATAAGTGTGTGTGTAATTGCGAATACGTTCCAATGTGTGTGTATGCTCAAGCTCATGAGCGTATGTGTGGAGCGTGACATAGCGCTGTGACTTTGGTAACAGTAAACACACAACTGAGAGCTCATTAGTGACTCCTCTTTCCCTCACCACCCTGGACTAATGACGGGCTTCTCATTAATGGCTCCTCTCCCCATCACTACCCTGGTCTAGTGACGGGCTTCTCATTAGTGGCTCCTCTCCTCTAACCCTCAACACCCAGGTCTAGTGACAGGCTTCTCATTAGTGGTTCCTCTCCTCTCCCCCTCACTATCTTGGTCTAGTGACGGGCTTCTCATTAGTGGCTCCTCTCCTCTTCCCCTCAAGATCCTGGTCTAGTGATGGGACTTTAGCAGACACATACACTACATGAACAAAAGTATGTGAGCACCTGCTCGTCAAATATCTTATTCCAAAATCATGGGCCTTAATATGGAGTTGGTTCACACTATGTTTCTACAACATCCTCCACTCTTCTGGGAAGGCTTTCCACTAGATGTTGGAACACTTTTTCTGGGACTTGCTTCCATTTAGCCACAAGAGCATTAGTGAGGTCAGGCACTGATGTTGGGTAATTAGGCCTGGCTTGCAGTCGGTGTTCCAATTCATCCTAAAGGTGTTCGGTGGGATTGCGGTCAGGGCTCTGTACAGGCTAGTCATGTTCTTCCACACTGTTCTCGACAAACCATTTCTGTATGGACCTTGCTTTGTGCATGGGGTATTGTCGTGCTGAAACAGGAAAGGGCCTTCCCCAAACTGTTGCCACAAATTTGGAAGCACAGAATCGTTTGCTGTAGCGTTAAGATTTCCTATCACTGGAACAGAGGGGCCTAGCCCAAACCATGAAAAACAGCTCCAGACTATTATTCCTCCTCCACAAACTTTACAGTTGGCAATATGCATTGGGGCAGGTAGAGTTCTCCTGGCATCCGCCAAACCCAGATTTGTCGGCCAAACTGCCAGATGAAGCGTGATTCATCACTTCACCGAACGTGTTTCCACTGCTCCAGAGTCCAATGGCAGCGAGCTTTACATCACTCAAGCCGACGCTTGGCATTGCGCATCGTAATCTTAGGCTTGTGTGCAGCTGCTCGGCCATGGAAACCCATTAGATAAAGCTCCCGACTAACAGTTATTGTGCTGACATTGCTTCCAGAGGCAGTTTGGAACTCGGTTGTAAGTGTTACAACTGAGGACAGATGATTTTTACACGCTACACTCTTCAGTACTTGGCTGTCCCATTCCGTGAGCTTTTGTGGCCTACCACCTCACGGCTGAGCCGTTGTTGCTCCTAGACATTTCCACTTCACAATAACAGCACTTACAGTTGACCGGGGCAGGTCTTGCAGGGGAGAAATTTGATGAACTGACCTGTTGGAAAGGTGGCATCCCTATGAAGGTGCCACGTTGAAAGCCACTGAGATCTCCAAAGGGGGGGTCCAGGGCCTTCTCCAAAAGAGCCTAGCACATTATCTGTGGGCCTGCCAGAATGGCAGCGTGTGTGATACAGTAAGAGCAGTCATCACTGACTCTATGTCCAAGATAGAGGTTAAGAGGTCGGCATACAGGGCAAAATTATCTCCAGTTACATTGGAAATGGGAGAGAGGTTTGTACAGTCGTGGTATAAAAGTTTTGATAATGACACAAATATAAATTTTCACCAAGTCTGCTGCCTCAGTTTGTATGATGACAATTTGCATATATTCCATAATGTTATGAAGACTGATCAGATGAATTGCAATTAATTGCAAAGTCACTCTTTGCCATGCAAATGAACTGAATCCCAAAAACACATTTCCACTGCATTTCAGCCCTGCCATAAAAGTTACCAGCTAACACCATGTCAGTGATTCACTCGTTAACACAGGTGTGAGTGTTGACGAGGACAAGGCTGGAGATCACTCTGTCATGCTGATTGAGTTTGAATAACATACTGGAAGCTTCAAAAGGAGGGTGGTGCTAGGAATCATTGTTCTTCCTCTGTCAACCATGGTTACCTGCAAGGAAACACGTGCTGTCATCATTGCTTGGCACAAAAAGGTTTTCATTGGCAAGGATATTGCTGCCAGTAAGATTGCACCTAAATCAACCATTTATCAGATCATCAAGAACTTCAAGGAGAGCAGTTCAATTGTTGTGAAGAAGGCTTCAGGGCACCCAAGAAAGTCCAGCAAGCGCCAGGACTGTCTCCTAAAGTTTATTAAACTGTGGGATCGGGGCACCAGCAGTACAGAGCTTGCTCAGGAATGGCAGCAGGCAGGTGTGAGTGCATCTGCACGGACAGTGAGGCGAAGACTTTTGGAGGATGGCCTGGTGTCATGAAGGGCAGCAAAGAAGCCACTTCTCTCCAGGAAAAACATCAGGGACAGACTGATATTCTGCCAAAGGTACAGGGATTGGACTGCTGAGGACTGGGGTAAAGTCATCTTCTCTGATGAATCCCCTTTCTGATTGTTTGGGGCATCCGGAAAAAAGTTTGTCCAGAGAAGACAAGGTGAGTGTTACCATCAGTCCTGTGTCATGCCAACAGTAAAGCATCCTTAAACCATTCATGTGTGGGTTTGCTTCTCAGCCAAGGGAGTGGGCTCACTCACAATTTTGCCTAAGAACACACCCATGAATAAAGAATGGTACCAACACATCCTCCGAGAGCAACTTCTCCCAACCATCCAGGAATAGTTTGGTGATGAACAATGCCTTTTCCAGCATGATGGAGCACCTTGCCATAAGTCAAAAGTGATAACTAAGTGGCTCGGGGAACAAAACATCAATATTTTGGGTCCATGGCCAGGAAACTCCCCAGACCTTAATCCCATTGAGAACTTGTGGTCAATCCTCAAAAGGCGGGTGGACAAACAAAACCCCACAAATTCTGACAAATTCCAAGCATTGATTATGCAAGAATGGGCTGCCATCAGTCAGAATGTGGCCCAGAAGTTAATTGACAGCATGCCAGGGTGGAATGTAGAGGTCTTGAAAACGGATCAACACTGCAAATATTGACTCTTTGCATCAACTTCATGTAATTGTCAATAAAAACCTTTGACACTCATGAAATTCTTGTAATTATACTTCAGTATTCCATAGTAACATCTGACAAAAATATCTAAAGACATTGAAGCAGCAAACTTTGTGGAAATTAATATTTGTGTCTCATTCTCAAAACTTTTGGCCACGACTGTATACATATTTATACAGATGGATGTTGAAAACAGACAAAGATTGCTCCTATCCACAGAAATATAAATAATGGAGCAATATTCCAAGGAGGACCATCCATCTCTTTCTCAGTGTAGGGTGACGTTGCCCCTAGACGTTGATCTGGGGTTAGTTTTGCATTTCCCCCACTATTGTCTAAGGTTAAGATTGGGGGAGAGGAAGCTGATCCTAGATCTGTAGCTAGAGAAAACAACACCCTGGAGCCTCTTTCTCTATAGAGGGGCCTCCTGTGTCACATGAGAGACTTTATTCTGAGGTGTGAGATCACAAAGTGAAGGAAGACTTATTTATTTTGATGTTTCTCTTTCAAAGAAAGATATAGAGCATGTCAAACCTTGAGTTAAAATGATCAAACCGATGTATACACATTATGGTCCTGTATTTTATATATATCAAGTCATTATACTGTATGTTTTTTAAAATAATTATTTATCCATTATTTTACCAGGTAAGTTGACTGAGAACACGTTCTCAATTACAGCAACGACCTGGGGAATAGTTCCAGGGGAGAGGAGGGAGATGAAAGAGCCAATTGTAAACTGGAGATTATTAGGTGACTGTGCTGGTTTGAGGGTCAGATTGGGAATTTAGCCAGGACACCGGGGTTAACACCCCTACTCTTACTATAAGTGCCATGGGATCTTTAATGACCTCAGAGAGTCAGGGAATCTGTTAATAGTCCCATCCAAAAGACAGCACCCTGCACAGGGCAATCGGGATATTTTTTTTAGACTAGAGGAAAGCGTGCCTCCTGCTGGACTTCCAACACCACTTCCAGCAGCATCTGGTCTCCCATCTGGTCTCCCAAATTAAATGAAAAATGTAGAAACTAAGTCTTCATAGTTTAAAAGACAAAGAAAACTAAGACAGTGTCTTGCAGTGATATGCAGTTGGAAAATGATTTGTTCTTTTTCAATGAATCTTTTAAGTGAGTCATGATTCATTTATTGCGTTTAAAACATAATCCAAAAGGGCATTTCATCCAAACATTAACACTGTTGTGTATTTAAAAATAACTAACTTTTACATACATATATTTTCTTTTTGGGAGGGTACACTACACACATTAGTGTTAATCGTCCTATGGTTAATTTACCTCAAATAGCCTGCTCAAAGTTCCCACAACCGTTGTAGGTTGCAGGGGAACAAACAGTTGCAGGGGAACAAACAGTTGCAGGGGAACAAACAGTTGACTGCGCGCCACTAGTGGAAGTGGCAGAAGGCAGATGCAGGAGCAGGATAACTATAGTATGTGACACCCTGTTAGCCATGTTAGTTATTGTAGCTCTTCCATTTAAAGCTGGTATAAACAGTACACAGATTCACTCTTCCTGCAAGAACAATGAAAAATATATATTAATGGGTGGCAGGCTCAGCAAGGGAGACCACAAGCCCTTACCTGAGGATGTTTTTTTTTTTCATATAAAAAAAAAAATCTGTTAATTTCCATAAAAGGAAAATTAACAAAGATTGTTGAAAGATCCTTACACAAGTATTTAATTAGTGTCATCAAATAATCATAAAATGTCCAGATATTAAAATAGATTTAAAAAAAATTAATATAAAAACATCAAATACAATGTGTTTTTTAATTGACGAAATAGATAATAACAGAAAAAAAAGAATAGAAAAGAAGTCCCCTCCTGACATATTATAGCAAACCCAGTCTCTACTCAGATGGCATGGATAGATAGACGGTGGAGGTGGTTGGGGATCTTCAGTTACATAAAAATGTCATTTCCTCCCAAATAAATTAGGTGAGATGTCAAATAAACCCTCCTCTATGGTAGTGATAGGGTAACGCCCTGCAAGTTGCGCTCTTGGTAGGTTGAAGTTCAACTGGTGCTTGGTTCTGGGGGTTGTTCTGGTTGTTATTGGAAATCCTACTGGTGCAGATGAACGTAGGCTTTATTCTCGAACAAGGGTTGGTTCAAGGTCGTGAACGGAGTATCAAGTGATAAGCATAGGAGTTACTCTAGGTCAATGGACCAAGTTTGTGAATGGTGTATCGTGTATTAGGTGGTTAGTCTAGCTGTCGATCACCTCATTCAGCTCCAACAGGAGGTTGTTAAATCCCTTGCCGGGGTCCAGCCCACAGTTGAACTCATGATAGTAGCCTAAGAACTTGTTCGTTAGCTCGTCAAATTCATCCATGGCGGAGGAGGAGCTGGCGGAAGGGGCTTCCATTGTAGAATGAGACATCACCACAGGGCTAGAGAGAGGACTCCTGGGAACCACCAAGGCTCATCTGGGCCCTGACCCTGGAGGAGGGAGAGGACACCTAGAGAGAAAACAATGTTATCAACAAGAGTTATAATAACAGTGGTTTTACCATAGAGATCCTATACAAATTACAAATGGTATAATTACATGGGTATTACTAAAGCATCTCCATAATATCACAAATCCCTTCACAAATCCCTTTGGAATCCCTACGCTGAGAGAGCGAGCAAGCATTGAGACGTACCTCTTTCTGCTTGCAGGGCGGCACCTGCAGTAGTTCCTCCTGTACTGCAGAGGCGATGTTGAGGGGTGTGCTGTTGACTGCTGTGACCGCAAAAGTGTCTGCTGCTTGCCTCGTCCTCTTCTGGCTCTTCTGGATGGGCTTTATCTGGGCAGCCTGCTTCATCACAGAAGTCCTCATGTTCAGCTTGGGCCTTACTGAAACACAACAGCACACATGAGGTCAGACTTTTTTTTTGTACACAATGCATATAGACTCCCCTTTATTTTCTACTGTGTTATTGACTTGTTAATTGTTTACTCCATGTGTAACTCTGTGTTGTCTGTTCACACTGCTATGCTTTATCTTGGCCAGGTCGCAGTTGCAAATGAGAACTTGTTCTCAACTAGCCTACCTGGTTAAATAAAGGTGAAATAAAAAATATAAAAAATAATAATAATTTGGAGATCTTCAATGACATGCTTACTTGCAAGCTCTCCTCAACAGTGCAGTACAAATATCAATATCAAGTCATCAAAAGTCAGATTGATTTTTTTATATTAACTTCCCTGCATATATCCTGGGTGCCAGCCTGTTTCTGCTCTGTCAGGTAAAACAGTCTGGGCTTTCGTTAACATAACATTGAGCCATAACCATGACAACATGCGGAACCTCAATTTAGAATTAGCTTTTTAAAAACAAACATGTTGATGTTTGCTAGGCAATCAATAGTATTTTGATGTTAAAAATCAAAGCTAACAAGTTGTGGTTGAAACTCCAGTTTGCATTTAGTTGGAGAAATTTGACTTTGTGGCTTCATCAGTTCAAACACAAAATGGTTGCTTAGCAACCAGACAATTATGTAATATTTCCTTTCTTTGTATTTAACAAGGTTAGTCTCGTTAATAAAAATATATGTTTTTATTTTTTACAACCCTGGACCAAGACAGAAGCATCAACACATACAGTACCAGTCAAAAGTTTGGACACACCTACACATTCAAATCAAACTTTATTTGTCACATGTGTAGACCTTACAAGTGTAGACCTTACCTTGAAATGATTTCTTAAAAAAGCTTACTTACATTAAAGGCTTTTGCTTTATTTTTTACTATTTTCTACATTGTAGAATAATAGTGAAGAAATCAGAACTATGAAATAACACATGGAATAATGTAGTAACCCCAAAAAGTGTTAAACATATCAAAATAGATTTTAGATTCTTCAAAGTAGCCACCCTTTGCCTTGATGACAGCTTTGCACACTCTTGGCATTCTCTCAACCAGCTTCACCTGGAATGCTTTTCCAACAGTCTTGAAGGAGTTCCCACATATGCTGAGCATTTTTGGGCTGCTTTTCCTTCACTCTGCCGTGCAACTCATCCCAAACCATCTCAATTGGGTTGAGGTCAGGTGATTGTGGAGACCAGGTCATCGGATGCAGCACTCCAACACTCTCCTTCTTGGTCAATTCAAATAGCACTTACACAGCTGGGAGGTGTGTTAGGTCATTGTCCTGTTGAAAACAAATTGATAGTCATACTAAGCACAAACCAGATGGGATGGCGTATCGCTACAGAATGCTGTGGTAGACATGCTGGTTAAGTGCGCCTTGAATTCTAAATAAATCACTGACAGTGTCACCAGCAAAGCACCCCCACATCATCACACCTCCTCCTCCATGCTTCACGCTGGGGACCAAACATACGGAGATCATCTGTTCACCACACAAAGACACGGCGGTTGGAACCAAAAATCTCAAATTAGCACTCATCAGCCAAAGAACAGATTTCCCCCGGTCTAATGTCCATTGCTCATGTTTCTTGGCCGGAGCAAGTCTCTATGTCACAACTTCCGCCGAAGTCGCCTCCTCTCCTTGTTAGGGCAGCGTTCGGCGGTCGACGTCACCGGTCGTCTAGCCATCGCCACTCCATTTTTCATTGTTCCATTTGTTTTGTCTTGTTCCCCGCACACCTGGTTTACATTCCTTAATCACACTGCATATATGTATACATACTCCTCTGTTCCCCCATGTCTTTCTGTGGAAAGGTTTTATTTTGTGTTTATTGTATCACGCCAGTCTGTTTTTTTCACCCTGGGCATTGCCTGTACATTATTGGGGAAATTGTGGTGAAACTTATGGTTGTATTCTTGACTGTATTTTGTGCTTGTCACTCTTGCTGGTTGGCTTGAGTTGTAGCTGTTTGCGCCTGTCTGTTATTGCTCTTGGCAAATAAAGTCGCCTGATCACCTATCTCTGCACTCCTGCACTTGACTCAAATGACCAGCAGCGAAAACCCTGACACTCTTTTTATTATTGGTGTCCTTTAGTAGTGGTTTTATTGCAGCAATTCGACCATGAAGGCCTAATTCACACAGTCTGCTCTGAACAGTTGATGTTGAGATGTGTCTGTTACTTGAACTCTGTGTAGTATTTATTTGGGCTGCAATCTGAGGTGCAGTTATCCCTACTGAACTTATCCTCTGCAGCAGAAGTAACTCTGGGTCTTCCTTTCCTGTGGCGGTCCTCATGAGAGCCAGTTTCATCATTGCGCATTTTGTATTTTGCGACTGCACTTTATTAAGTAACTTTCAAAGTTCTTGAAATTTTTCGCATTGACTGACATTCATGTCTTCAAGTAATGACGGACTGTCGTTTCTCTTTGCTTATTTGAGATGTTCTTGCCATAATATGGACTTGGTCTTTTACCAAATAGGGCTATCTTCTGTATACCACCCCTACCTTGTCACAACACAACGGATTGGCTCAAATGCATTAAGAAGGAAAGAAATTCCACAAATTAATGTTTAACAAGGCACACCTGTTATTTGAAATGCATTCCAGGTGACTACCTCAAGAAGCTGGTTGAGGGAATGCCAAGTGTGTGCAAAGCTGTCATCAAGGGAAAGGGTGGCTACTTTGAAGAATCTCAAATATTCCATATGTGTTATTTCATAGTTTTGATTTCTTCACTATTATTCTACAATGTAGAAAATAGTACAAATAAAGAAAATCCCTTGAATGAGTAGGTGTCCAAACTTTTCACTTGCACTGTATGTATTCCAAGTCATGTGATATTGACTAATTTCCTTATATAAACTAACTCACAAACATCTTAGAAATTGTTGCACGTTGCTTTTATATTTTTTGTTCAGTGTAATAACATAATAATAAAATGTGTGTGAAAGTATGAATTGATGTAAAAAAGAAACAAATCACAGCCAACCACCATTCATTTACTTATTTTCAGCTTCTTGTTCTCTGATTAATTTGGATCATCTTCGTCATCACCTTAACTTTTAACTTCTTGAAAATGTATAGTGCAAATTGCATCATGTCTGAAGTTAGTATGACAAATTGAGCTGTATCAACGCATGGTATTCCAATCTAATTTATAATGGAAAAGATCCTAGCATCATCAATGGGAAATTAGCGATGTTATAATGAGGGTGGGAGGGACAACATTGTTAAGCAGTGGGGGGAGCGATTGCGATGGTGGTCTTTCTCTCTCTTGTCCCTAGCAGTTTGCCCAACATCTGCACGTCTGATATGAGGTGGATGATGGATTATAGTCACTGCACAGGTAACCATCCACAACTAATGTGTATATAAGCTAATGTGTTAACAGCTGCAGCGGGACTGTTTGTGTGTGTGTGTGTGTGTGTGTGTGGACTGTTTGTGTGTGTGTGTGTGTGTGTGTGTGTGTGTGTGTGTGTGTGTGTGTGTGCGTGCGTGAGTGTGCGTGCGTGCGTGCGTGCGTGCGTGCGTGCGTGCGTGAGTGAGCTCAATCGTGTGGGAATTGTCACACATTTCAGTCTTGAGCACATGGCAGATTCTGACTGAAATTCCTCTGTGTTAAACTACTACTCTACTGCTGTTTTAGTTTTTTAAACATGTTTTTAAACATGTCATCAAGGCAAAGGGTGGCTACTTTGAAGAATCTCAAATGTAAAATACATTTAGATTTGTTTAACACTTATTTGCTTACTACATGATTCCACATGTGTTATTTCATAGTTTTGATGTCTTCACTGTTATTCTACAATGTAGAAAATAGTAAAAATAAGGAAATGTACAATTTTCTACATGAAAATAAATAAGTACAGATACCCCAAAAAATTACTTAAGTAATACTTCCAAAAATGTATTACCTAAAGGGATACTTTGGCTGATCTCATGGATGAACTTGTGGATACCATTTTTATGTCTCTGTGTCTAGTATGAATAAAGTTAGAGGTAGTTTTGCTAGCCAATGCTAACAAGCATTAGAGCAATGACTGGGCACTAATGCTAGTTAAAAATTGCACTAGTTAGCAACTTTTTCAAACAGCATGCAGAGACATAAAACTGGTATCCACAAGTTCATCTGACTTTGGGGAAGTAGATAAACGGCCTCATTGCCAAAATCCCAAAGTATCCCTTTAACACACCTATATTTCACTATAGGCTAATTAAATGAACTTTTTCACCCTAAGTAATATTTCTGTATTCTATGTTTTGTGCTAACATTGTAAAAAAAAAGGCCAGCACTCGATGTAGATTTGCAATAGAAGCGTTTTTGTAAATCATTATCAAATGGCCCTTTTTTAATTTATGTGATCTATATATTAAGCTCCATCAACCTTTTTACTTCTTCAGGCTAGACAAAAGGACTTAGAGTTGAGCACAACTCCGTTACATGAACTGTAGCCTACCGTATGTAGGCCTATATTCTTTTCATGTTTAGTTGTAATCCCAGAGGTGCAAAAAACGATGTGGAACAAAGTAAAAACAAATAACAACATCATTCAAAGTAGCCAAAGCTACAAGTATAATTTAAGTCATTAATATGAAAATGAGCTTGTTGAAAACAAAGGTGATAATGTTCAATGAACAAAGCAAACATAAAAAGAGTAGAGGCAGAAGACCGGCGGGGGGTCCACTGGACTTCACCCCTGCGTAGGAGCTCACTCTCAAGCAGTACCGGGATCGGCCAATAATGGAGGGCATCGCATAATTTCATGCTGTCCCCTGTGCCCAGCAGAGCTCCTTTGTAAAAGGTTGGTTAAATTTATGCCTATTTTAAATTGATTTGCACTTGTTAACTAGGTTATCATTAGGCAGGACTACAATTTCCCCCCTGGACCCTCCCAGGCCCGAACACAGTTCGGAGGTCATTGTTGATATAGGTTACTATAATGCAAAATAGCCTGCTTTATCTTCATTACTCTCATTTTAATAAAAGCCTTCCTTCTTCTCTCTAAGTATTCACTGATCTGACAATGATGAATTGGTGAAACAAAAGGGTGGATTCCTTGTCTGCACATATCCAAACGTATATAAATACATTTTTCTTACTGGGGAAAGGAGGTACTGATATTCTAAGGGCGTCTGTTTTATATTGATACTTAAGTTCTGCTGATACGAATCAGGTGGGTCCTTCACTCTCCGAATTTCCCTTGAAGAAACTCCCTCTGAAATGCATCTCTCTGGGGCACCGAATCAGGTGGGTCCTTCACTCTCCGAATTTCCCTTGAAGAAACTCCCTCTGAAATGCATCTCTCTGGGGCACCAACACCAAAGTTATGACTCAGAGGTGGAATAAGAGTGTGTGTGTGTGTGTGTGTGTGTGCGTGCGTGCGCACGTGTGGTGTGTGCGTGCGTGCCGCATTAATGCATATGGTAGGTACTTGTAAGTGAGGGATTGAATGTCTCCATGAGTGAATGTGAATTTGGCATAATATGGGATAGTCTGTATCATAACTAGCTGTTCAGAATTTACTGTTATGTTAATTATTAATTAAACTGGGATTTCTTTTCCACACCCGGAGCATCACCTGTCATCATATGTTAGACATTAGACTTTAGACTTTGACCAGACATTATTGTATCACAACCCACTGTTATGACCCACTGTTAAGGGAATTTTTATCAACAATGACTAAATATGTATACATTTCAATCAGGACTGACTAATCAGAATACTATTATGTTACTGTATATGTACTAATCAGAATACTATTATGTTACTGTATATGTACTAATCAGAATACTATTATGTTACTGTATATGTATGAATTTTCTTTTTAATCCTAGTACTGAATATAATGTGTGTAAATATAATCAAGAATTAGAACAATGACTGTCTGTTCCTTGGTAGAATTAAATGAACTATATCACCAGTCTGGCTAGAAGGCTTATCTACACAAGCTGTCTTAAGCTCAGACATATATCATCTTAATAGGGGGAGACGATGTGAGAACCATACAGCCTTTGTACTAGAGCGGAGATGACACGGGCTGGGACTGAAACTAATGAGTCATTTTAAGTTTATAACCTGTGGTAAAGTGTGTAAGGAGCAGTACTCTCATGAATAAAGGCTGCTGTTTGACTTTAAGACTGGGCTCTGTCCATTTTTATACTAGTAAGGGTCATACATATCCTTATGAATTGACAGTGTTTGATTTTAATTGGGTATTAAAACAGAGGAATTTAATTCCTGTAACACCCACCTAGAAGGCAAAAGAGCAACTTGTCATCGAGAATGTGCACGAACAACACATTTTCTAAGGATCTCTCCCGGAACAGAAATGTAGATATTTCAGAGATTTGTTGTTGTGATATTCTGGTTGTGATTTCAAACCACAAGGTAAGGACCCAAATAATAGTCAAATGTTTGATGTTGTGATTCAAGTGGCAATCACCTTACCACTTTTTATTTGTTAAGCAGAGAGGATGGGGCTGGAGAAATTCATAGACAGATCTTTGGATGCAAGGAGTGTCCATCCATGAGAAAATATATATAGTTTTAACTATGGCCGGGATTCAATTCATAGTTGAATAGGTGATAGGAGATGGTTCACGGTAAACGTTGCACGTAAGCTCAATTGTGAACAAGTTAAGCAAAGGCTAAATAGATGAAAATAAATACAAATACACATAGCACATGCTTGGGTACCAACTTGACATCGCTGAGCTCCTTGCCTCAATGATAGAACATTGGTCGCCAGGATAGGCTGTTTATATCTAGCCTCTTAATAATTGCATAATGGTGCAAGTCAACACATTCCATTCATATAGTCATACATTAGTTCATTATAGTCATGATTATAATGACAATGATTCGCTATCTATCGCACAGGGCCTATTGCATTTATTCACATACTATTGAAGTCAGATTGATGAATGTATTTTATTATTATTCAACATATCTTCTACACAACTATGCCATTATATTTCTCTTACTATCTGGTTTATTATTTATAAACAATGCTATTATAAATAAAGACGGTATACTGTAGCTTAGGCCAGGATTCAATCGAAATCTGCGCTATAGCATAGCATGTTAAACTTGACTTTAAATTAATAAATCTTGTTAGGGCTAGGGTCCTTTAATCTCAATTTCCGCCTGACTGACGTGTCCAAAGTAAACTGCCTATAGCTCAGGCCCTGAAACCAGGATATGCATGTAATTGGTACCATTGGAAAGTAAACACTTTGAAGAAATTGTAGAAATGTTAAAATAATGTAGGAGACTATAACACAATAGATATGGTAGGAGACAATCCAAAGAAAAACCAAACTGATTTCTTTTTATTTTTTAGAGCACATGCTCTTACAATGAAAAGTAGAGGGAAATAATTAAATCTAGCTCACAGGATGCAATTCCAATGGACTCCCCAGGGTATCATCAGTCTATGTTCAAGGTTTCAGGCTTGTAACTTCCAAAACGGGTAAGAAATATGAGTTCTGGGCCTCCCGGGTGGCGCAGTGGTCTAAAGCACTGCATCGCAGTGCTAGCTGTGTCAACAGAGACTTTGTAATCGAGCCCAGGCTCTGCTGCAGCTGGCCGCGCCTGGGAGGTGCATGGGGCGACGCACAATTGGCCTAGTGTTGTCTGGGTTAGGGAGGGTTTGGCCGGCAGGGATATCCTTGTCTCATCGTGCACTAGCGACTCCTGTGGCGGGCCGGGCGCAGTGCACGCTGACCAGGTTGCTAGTTTACAGTGTGTCCTTCGACATATTGGTGCGGCTGGCTTCCGGGTTGGATGCGCGCTGTGTTAAGGGAGTTGTAGCGATGAGACAGAACAGTAACTACTAACAATTGGATACCACGAAATTGGGGAGAAAAAGGGGGTAAAAATACTTTTAAAAAAAAGAAATAAGAGTTCTAGTACATGGACACACTCTTGGAAACTCGTGTTTGGGCGCGCCATGAAGATAAGATGCACCTGATAAAATTGGTTTCCTATTGAACATACTTCTCTCAGTTTGATTACATTTTAGGGTGTCTGAGGAGTCAATAGAAATGTATTTTGACTTGTTTTAACAAAGTTTAGCAGTAGATTTTCGGATTCTTTCTCTGAAGTTGAATGAGTGGATTACTCAAATCGATGGTGCCAACTAAACAGACATTTTGGGATATAAAGAAGGATTTTATCTAACAAAACGACACTACATGTTATAGCTGGGACCCTTTGGATGACAAATCAGAGGAGGAATTTCAAAAAGTAAGTGAATATTTAATCACTATTTGTGAATTTATGAAACCTGTGCCAGTGAAAAAATATTTTGATGTCGGCCGCTGTCCTCAAACAATCGCATGGCATGCTTTCACTGTAATGGCTACTGTAAATCGAACAGTGCAGTTAGATTAACAAGAATGTAAGCTTTCAACTGATATAAGACACTTGTATGTACCTACATGTTTAATATCCATAATATTTATGATTATTTACATCAATTGCACGCCCTCCAGTTTCACCTGGAAGTTGTCCCGCTAGCCTAGCCCTAAGAAGTTTTTTAACTAGGCAAGTCAGTTAAGAACAAATTCTTATTTACAATGACGGCCTACCCCGGCCAAACCCTCCCCTAACCTGGACGACAATGGGCCAATTGTGCGCTGCCCTATGGGACTTCCGATCATGACCGGTTGTGATACAGCCCGGGATCTAACCAGGGTCTGTAGTGACACATCTAGCACTACGATGCAGAGCCTTAGACCGCTGCGCCACTCGGGAGTGTACTGTAATTAACAACTATCAATAGACCTACTAAATTATAGGCATATATATAGTCAATCAATTAATTACTCTGTAAAACGAGGAATGAGTTTACTCAATTCAACTAATAGAATTTATCAGTCACGAAAGAATTGACACTCAAAGAATTACAGTGTGCATGAAATACCTGCTTCATTACAGAATAACACAGAGTAAATACACTAAGATTTAAAGTGGTTACATGTGTCTTCAGTTCAAAATCATTTCCAAGAGAAAAAACATGTGTGTCTAATACACACAGGATCTTGGTAGTTCTCAAAGTGCGAGTGATTTCACTTCCATTTTAACCAAATTCAAGTGGGACAGCACCCCCAACCTGAATTAACATATCTTATCACTTTGCTAGTAAAAACAAAAGACAGGAACAACCGACGCAGATTTGAACCTAATCATCTCAATTGTAAGGTTATGACCAGACAACATGAATATGCCTGATAACCCAACATAGACCTTCAATCCAGTAAAAAAAGATACATCAACCAGAAAACATACAATGCAATAAGTTTTGTGAAAATGTGAAGCTCTTTATAAGCTATTGAAACAAACCAAACAGGACAATTTAATTCACACAGTAACATTAATTTTGTAATTTCAAGTTTTCATCAGTCATCACACCTCTCCTGGCATCAGTGCCCCAGGACTCCTGTGGGAACATCTTTCTAAAAATTCACACAGATAAGGTATGTTTGATCCTTGTGATAGCGCATAAATGCAGCCATTCAAACAATGTCATAAATCGTGAACGTGTCATCATGCTGTGCTCTAAAGCTGGGCCAACTGCTAGTTGCGAGTATTACATTCTCTCATTCTTTCACTACAATGGTGGATCTAGTGGTGACCGTTTCTTAAAAGTATTGTTTTGGTAGTTGAAGAACTATGTTGAACAGGGATCATGAACTAGATTCAGCCACGGGCCAATTCTTTCTTGAGCGGAGGGTCCGGGGGCCAGAACATAATAAAATACATTTAGACTGCAAGAAGCGGTCAATAATATTTCAAACCTTGATTACATTTGGGTACATTGTCCTGCGTAGGGTGCCATCTTTCGGATGGGATGTTAAAATAGGTGTCCTGACTCTCGGTGGTCATTCAAAAATTCCATGCAGCTTATTGTAAGAGGAGGGGTGTTCACCCCTAGTGTCATGGTTAAATTCCCAACCTGGCCAAATTCCATCATGGCCACCTAATGATCCCCCTTATTCCTAATATGACTCCTCACCTCTCCACCTGATGGCTGATGTGTGGTGAGAGTTCTGGCACAAAAAAAGTTTGCCGTGCATCACTGAGATGGGTGCAGCTCATTGATGGTGGATGAGGTAAGTTTCCCTCTACTATGTAAAGCGCTTTGAGTACCTCAGTTGGTAGAATAGTGCTATATAAATCCATTCATTCATTATTAATTATTTGTATAAGATCACGTCTCTCTATTATGCGTGGGAATACTTGGGAACAGATTTCCAAAATGTAAATCATTTGTATCTGATTTCCTGGTGTTTTTAGTCTTTTATACCCAACAATAAAAATTCAAAGATATTTTGCTCAGAAAACATGGAGGGCCAAATAAAACCACAATCACACTGCACACTGCCCTATCCCATCTGGACAAGAGGATTACCTAAGTAAGAATGTTGTTAATCGACTACAGCTCAGCATTTAACACAATAGTACCCACCAAACTCGTCATTAAGCTTGAGACCCTGGGTCTAGACCCCACCCTGTGCAACTGGGTCCTGGACTTCTTTACGGGCCGCCCCCAGGTGGTGAGGGTAGGTAACAACATCTCCACCCCGCTGATCCTCAACACTGGGGCCCGACAAGGGTGCATTCTCAGCCCTCTCCTGTACTCCCCCTTCACCCATGACTGCATGGCCATGCACGCCTCCAACTCAATCAACAGGTTTGCAGACGACACTACAGTGGTAGGCTTGATTACCAACAACGACGAGACGGCCTACAGGGGGGAGGTGAGGGCCCTCGGAGTGTGGTGTCAGGAAAATAACCTCACTGTCAACAAAACAAAGGAGATGATTGTGGACTTCAGGAACCAGCAGAGGGAGCAGCCCCCTATCCACATCGACGGGACAGTAGTGGAGAAGGTGTGAAGATTTAAGTTCCTCGGCGTACACATCACGGACACATCACGGACAAACTGAAATGGTTCACCCACACAGACAGCATGGTGAAGAAGGCTCAGCAGTACCTCTTCAACCCCAGGAGGCTGAAGAAATGTGTCTTGTCACCACAAACACTTACAATCTTCTACAGATGCACAATCGAGAGCATCCTGTCAGGCTGTATCACAGCTTGGTACGGCAACTGCTCCGCCCACAACCGCAAGGCTCTCCAGAGGGTAGTGAGGTCTGCACAACGCATCACCGGGGGCAAACTACCTGCCCTCCAGGACACCTACACCACCCGATGTCACAGGAAGGCCATAAAGATCATCAAGGACAACAACCACCCGAGCCACTGCCTGTTCAACCCGCTATCATCCAGAAGGCGAGGTCAGTACAGGTCCATCAAAGCGGGGACTGAGAGACTGAAAAAAAGCTTCTATCTCAAGGCCATCAGACTGTTAAACAGCCACCACTAACATTGAGTGGCTGCTGCCAACATACTGACTCAACTCCAGTCACTTTAATAATGGAAATTGATGTCAAAAATGTATCACTAGCTACTTTAAACAATGCCACTTAATATAATGTTTACATACCCTACATTACTCATCTCATATGTATATGTATATACTGTACTCTATATCATCAACTGCATCTTGCCATCTTTATGTAATACATGTATCACTAGCCACTTTAAACTATGCCACTTTATGTTTACATACCCTACATTACTCATCTCATATGTATATACTGCACTCGATACCATCTACTGCATCTTGCCTATGCCGTTCTGTACCATCACTCATTCATATATCTTTATGTAAATATTCTTTATCCCTTTAAACTTGTGTGTATAAGGTAGTAGTTGTGGAATTGTTAGGTTAGATTACTCGTTGGTTATTACTGCACTGTCGGAACTAGAAGCACAAGCTTTCGCTACACTCGCATTAACATCTGCTAACCATGTGTATGTGACAAATCAAATTGATTTGATTTAAATAAGAAAATTACGCTTTGGTAGTGTCCTCATATTTCTCCATAAAGTAGGATTTCCTTCCAGGGTACATCTGCTGAGCTAGAGTGTTTATTTGTTGTTTGTCTCTAGGGTTTTTGAACAAAACCATGTTATTGGCGTTCAAACTAATGGTACGGCTATTTTTACCTTGGTTAAACACATTTTGTACCAAGTAAAGCACGGACAGGTTTCGATGATGACTATACTGTGTAAAAGCTCGGGCAATTTCAGGATGTTCGCTACCGGCAAATAGCATATAGTCCAAAACCAGCAGATTGTTTTTATGAGGAGGTAAAAGTTAATCATCAGACAGGGATGTGGGTATTCCTTCAACAAACTTGATTTTATTTTCTTCATCAGCTCATCATACAAAGGTTGTTAACATGAATAACACCAAACAATATTGTCAGGTTTCTGAGATAATACATGTTCAGAATTCTCGAAAATACATTTTATAAAACAAGTTTTACCGCTATTGGATGGGCCTGCGATTAAGGCTAAAAATGGTAGTTGCAACCTGGGATCAAAACCTTCTACAGCAGCCATTATATCTTAAGGTTTATTAAGACACACGGGGCCTTGTAAAATAAGTCAGTAACCAAAGGGCAAGGTGGTCTATGACAAGAGATTGCTTTTAGTGAGTGGAGCATTCCTTAGATGGAAACCCTTTGTATCCCTAACAATCTTTTTGTAGGAAATTCAAAATTTCCAATTCACTATTCCGGTCGTTTATGAACCCCTCAAGAGTGTGATTGATTCCAAGTTTACACGCGGGGCATTTTCATAGTTTTGAGTCAAGCTTTTGGTACAGTTGTGTATTCTATCACCCGCCCTGCTGATCGGGCTCTATCTGAACTACATTATGCTTTCATTATTTTGTAGAAAACCTTTATTGAACTTAAATTATTATTGAATACTTGTAAAACTAAGTATATGTTGTTTTCTAGAGTGTACAAAAAATTATTCTAATGATTGAAGTTGTATCAGCATAGACGTTAAACTGACTTTTAAAAAACATATGACTTAGTTAATTAAGATGCCGAATATAAAAAGGGGCTTCTTCTATAGAGATAGGTCAGGCCTCTTGCTTAAGCCGATGTATAACACTTGTATTTTTATGAATGTTTATTATGATTATTTCTGTATTTTGAATTTGGTGCTCTGCAATTTCACCGGATGTTGTCGAGGTGGGTCGCTAGCGGAATGCCTGCGCCAGAAAGGTTCAAGTGAATCGAAGTTGGAAGTGATGTTGTCCCAAATGGGAGCTTAAGAATGGCGAGGAAATGCAATGAAAGTGGATGTCTGAAAGTCGATGTCTGTAATGTAGGGCCCAAAGAACCTTCAACCCAACTACACAACTACTGACCACTGTATATAGAGGACAATTTTTTTTTAACTTAAAAGTAATAAAAGTTGTATGCAATCACAGTGGTTCTAGAACGGCATTTCTAGCTTGTAGACTTTTCATGTTCAAAACTGTGCTCTCTCCTCAAACAATATCATGGTATTCTTTCACTGTAATAGCTACTGTAAATTGGACAGTGCAGTTAGATTAACAAGAATTGAAGCTTTCTGCCAATATCAGATATGTCTTTGTCCTGGGAAATATTCTTGTTACTTACAACCTCATGATAATAACATTAGCCTACGTTAGCTCAATGTCCCGCAGGGGACCCACCAATCCTGAAGAAGTTTTAATCAGCTCAGGAGTCTCCTCGACAGTGAGATTCCTCCACCATCCTGGAATGTTTACTACAGTGGTCTGCCATCCTGCTACTTCGCCCTGTCTCTTCACACACAGCTGTTTCAGTCAGGTCAAACTCCTCTCTGCCCAGGATGGTGTTTCCTACTGAACTCTTCCCAGATTCTCTGCACCCCAGCAGCACAATCCTCATCTCGGAGAGTTGGAGGAAGTCCTCTGAGACAGGGAGAGAGATGCTTTATCCACTTCTAATTGTTCCATTTTGATTACAGATTTAACGCTGCCTTTACGACTTTCAGTTACTCAAAGTCAGAGTAATGCCCCATGCACCTGAGACGACTCACCTGACCTTCCCTGGCTAAATATAAATAAACAGAGCCTCTTTGCAGTTCTTCATGTTACAGTAGGAAACACATGACAAAGTGTTGCTTTAAAGAGAGCCTTTAAAATTGAATGCAATACTATGTTGGTGTTTCTCTGAACACGGTCAACAGTATGCACAAACTTTGACAGCACCAAAGTGCTTACCAGAAAAGTGATTACCATAATCTGAGGTTACATTCCTGTTGGCCATTTCTGTGTCTGCATCAGTCTCTCCTCTCTTCGGTCTGTAAAACATTAGATTGAGCTTTTTTTAGAGTAGAGACCTCGTCAGATTTGATCCCTGTTGGTCACACACCATGTGTCATTACAAATGGAAGTTAAGTGTAATATTCCTTTTTATTATGAACAAAACAGGTTTTAGAACAAGGACTTTAATTTATTACTTTAAAACTTAAATTAATAACCTGGGTGTTTATTTGGTTAAATCACTGAACACAACGGGCACGTATTAGATGTCTCTTTCCTTAATGCACACAGCTTTCGCTCATGTGCATAGTTATTGTTTAATTCCAGCAATCACTTCCAGCATTTTAATCAATTTCTTAATTTCCTTTAAAAATGTGTTATCATTTACACACTTTTTCCTATTTCTTTTGTCTTAGTATGCCTTTATATATTAAAAAAATAAAAGATTCCTTGACATAAAGTTATTCTCCTCTTTGACTATGCATTTTCAACAGTTTTTACTTTTGCCACCAGTGGGTGATTTCTAGGGGTCAAACGTTAAACCTTGAAAACAATTCTTGGTAATTCATGGTAACCTCATAAACGATAAATTCAGACCAAAAGTTTATTTGAAACAGGCGCTTATTTGCTGAAATGTGTGCCGTAGCACTGCTATTAAAAAGGGATAGGCAGTTCTTTGAGACTGCTTTTAATTGAAGTTTTACAGCAGCTCAGTTAGTGTGAGAAAGAAATCAAAGAATTATAAAAAGCAAAAGTTTACGATACCAACTCTTCACAAGGCTGCTGGTGTGGTCTTCATTAATTTATAGGGATTGTCAAAAATAGTCAGATGAGTTCTAATGTGAACACATAGGGGAGAGTGGGTAAGTTGAGCCATGGGGTATGTTGAGCAACACATGTTACTAGGTTACTAGGAAACCATACACAAAATGTTTAATTTTACACATTTTTATATTTAGGAAGAGGTCATAATTTCATGCAGTCTGTGGGAAGAAACCACATGGAAGAAATGGTAAGAAAACAAATTTATTGTGTTAGAGGTTCCACAATGCTTGCACAGATGAAGTCGGAAGTTTACATACACCTTAGCCAAGTATATTTAAACTCAGTTAAGCACAATTCCTGACATTTAATCCTGGTAAAAATTTCCTGCCTGACTTAGGTCAGTTAAGGTCACCATTTTATTTTAAGAATGTGAAATATCAGAATAACAGTAGAGAGAACAATTTATTTCAGCTTTTATTACTTTCATCACATTCCCAGTGGGTCAGAAGTGTACATACACTCAATTAGTATTTGGTAGCATTGCCTTTACATTGTTTAACTTAGGTCAAATGTTTTGGGTAGCCTTCCACAAGCTTCCCACAATAAGTTGGGTGAATTGTGACCCGTTCCTAATGACAGAGTTCATGTAACTGAGTCAGGTTTGTAGGCCTCCTTGCTCGCACGCTTTGTCAGTTCTGCCCAAAACCGTTCTATGGGATTGAGTTCAGGGCTTTGTGATTGCCACTCCAATACCTTGACTTTGTTGTCCTCAAGCCATTTTTCCACAACTTTGGAAGTATGCTTTGGGTCATTGTTAATTTGGAAGACCCATTTGAGACCAAGCTTTAACTTCCTCACTGATGTCTTGAGATGTTGCTTCAATATATCCACATCATTTTCCTCCAGCATGATGCCATCTATTTTTTGAACTGCATTATGGTCAAACAGTTCTATTTATTTCAGACCAGAGGACATTTCTCCAAAAAGTACGATCTTTGTCCACATGTGCAGGTGCAAATCATTGTCTGTCTTTTTTTATGGCGGTTTTGGAGCAGTGGCTTCTTCCTTGCTGAGCTGCCTTTCAGGTTATGTCGATATAGGACTCATTTTACTGTGGATATAGATACTTTTTTACCTGTTTCCCCCAGCATCTTCACAAGGTCCTTTCCTGTTGTTCTGGGATTGATTTGCAATTTTCGCACCAAAGTACGTTCATCTCTAGGAGACAGAATGCATCTCCATCTTGAGCGGTATGACCGCTGCGTGGTCCCATGGTGTTATTACTTGCGTACTACTGTTTTTACAGATGAACGTGGTACCTTCAGGCATTTGGAAATTGCTACTAAGGATAAACCAGAGTTGTGGAGGTCTACAATGTTGGCTGATTTCTGTTGATTTTCCCATGATGTCAAGCAAAGAGTCACAGAGTTTGAAGTTAGGCCTTGTAATACATCCACGGGTACACCTCCAATAGGCTAACTGACATCATTTGAATCAATCAGAAGCTTGTAAAGCCATATCATAATTTTCTGGAATTTTCCAAGCTGTTTAAAGGCACAGTCAACTTAGTGTATGTACACTTCTGATCCACTGGAATTGTGATACAGTGAATTATAAGTGAAATAATTTGTCTGTAAACAATTGTTGGAAAAATTACTAGTGTCTTGCACAATGTAGATGGCCTAACCGACTTGCCAAAATGAAAGTTTGTTAACAAGAAATTTGTGGAGTGTTTGAAAACTAGTTTTAATGACTCCAGCCTAGGTGTATGTAGTTCTGACTTCAACTGTAGCCCTTGGATCACACCAGATTGTCTGCACATGACCAGCACAAAAACATTTGGTTGGTTACTGCATTAGCATCAAATAGCCCCCGCGATATGCAACTTACGACTCTGTCAATCACCTCATTCCTATCAGCAGACTCAAGAGCCTTGGTTTCTCAAATGACTGCCTCGCCTGGTTCACCAACTACTTCTCAGATAGAGTTCAGTATGTCAAATCAGAGGGCCTGTTACCCGGACCTCTGGCAGTCTCTATGGGGGTGCCACAGGGTTAAATTCTTAGGCCGACTCTTTTCTCTGTATACATCAATTTTCGCTCTTGCTGCTGGTGATTCTCTGCTCCACCTCTTTGCAGGCGACACCATCCTGTATACTTCTGGACATTCTTTGGATACTGTGTTAACAATCCTCCAGATGAGCTTCAATGCCATACAACACTCCTTCCGTGGCCTCCAACTGCTCTTAAATGCAAGTAAAACTAAATGCATGCTCTTCAACCGATCGCTGCCCACACCCACCCGCCTGACTAGCATCACTACTCTGGGCAGTTCTGATTTAGAATATGTGGACAACTACAAATACCTAGGTGTCTGGCTAGACTGTATACTCTCCTTCCAGACTCACATTAAGCATCTCCAAAATGAATTCTAGAATCAGCTTCCTTTTATGCAACAAAGCATCCTACACTCATGCTGCCAAAAATACCCTCGTAAATCTGACTATCCTACCGATCCTTGATTTCGGCGATGTCATTTACAAAATAGTCATTTACAAAATAGCCCCCAACACTCTATTCAGCGAATTGGATGTAGTTTATCACAGTGCCATCCATTTTGTCACCAAAGCCCCACATACTACCCACCACTGTGATCTGTATGCTCTCGTTGGCTGGTACTCGCTTCATATTCATCGCCAAACCGACTGGCTCCATGTCATCTATAAGTCTTTGCTAGGTAAAGCCCCCACCTTAGCCCCTGCCTTATCTCAGCTCACTGGTCACCATAGCAGCAGCCACAAATATACCATGCTCCAGCAGGTATATTTCACTGGTCATCCCCGAAGCCAACTCCTCCTTTGGCCGCCTTTCCTTCCAGTTCTATAATGCCAATGACTGGAACGAATTGCAAAAATTACTGAAGCTGGAGTCTTATATCTCCCTCACTAACTTTAAGCATCAGCTGTCAGAGCAGCTTACCGATCATTGCACCTCTACACAGCCCATCTGTAAATAGCCCACCCAACTAACTCATCCCCATATTGTTATTTATTGTTTTGCTCTCTTCTTGCACATTCATCTTCTGCACATCTAACACTCCAGTGTTTAATTGCTAAATTGTAATTATTTTGCCACTATGGCCAATATATTGCCTTACATCCCTAATCTTACTACATTTGCACACACTGTATATAGAGTTTTCTATTGTGCTATTGACTGTACATTTGTTTATGCCATGTGTAACTTTGTATTGTTTGTGTCGCACTGCTTTGCTTTATCTTGGCCAGGTAGCAGTTGTAAATGAGAACTTGTTCTCAACTGGCCTACCTGGTTAAATAAAGGTGAAATAAAAAAATAAACACACACACGATAACATAAGCACTATACATACACATGGATTTAGTACTGTAGATGTGGTAGTGGTAGTGGTTTAGTAGGGGCCTGAGGGCACACAGTGTGTTGTGAAATCTGTGAATGTATTGTAATGTTTTTAAAATTGTATAAACTGCCTTAATTTTGCTGGACCTCGGGAAGTGTAGCTGCTGCTTTGGCAGTAATGGGGATCCATAATACATACAAATACAAATAATGAACTAAGCTATTTGCTAGCTATGTATGGCACCATGTTTGTTGACATTAAACAATGCATTTCTGATTGGGAATCATACTTAGGTAGCCTTTTTCCCTTTGTTATTTGTGGGGAGTTAACTTTGTTAGTGGCATTATAGCCCTGTGAGCTTCACGGTTGTTATTTTGTTTCTTGTTTTGTTGGCGTCATTCCAGAATAAAAGGAAAATGTACACTCACCACACTGCACTTTGGTCCACTTCTTTCGATGGCCGTGACATGAAGGACTGGTTCACTCATCTTCCTGTTAAACTTCTGGTAGTGAATGAAGGGAAGTGGATGATTGTAGACAACACACCTCCTTCAACATGTATAATATAAATGGACCCAAACTCTTCTCGTCTCCAATTATTATCTTTGGTTGATGCGGAAACAAAACAAGAATGGCAGTGCAAACTACCCATCCTCGGATTACTTTCGATTTCTAGAAAGTGTTTAAATCAAGTATTTAGACCAATGGTGAGCTCACCTGTGACGTGATTAATTACAAATAGTAATTGCTATTAACTAATTCATATTGTAGTTTCTGTCAGCCTAGAGTTATAAAAACATGACCGCTTGTGTTATGTCAATCTTTCCTTAGTTAGCTATAGGACAAATGTAGCCTACATTTTTCCGGTTTGGATAATTATGTTATGCTGTAGCTACTTCTGTGAACATTTGAAAATTGCATACAAAAATAAATTGCTCACATCCAGGACATAACTTTACAAGGACTGTGTTTGTGCAAAAAGTGTAGCCAGCTAAAATGCTGATTGTTGCGTCATTTGGAATTCTACAGTGTGACCACTGTAGAATGATCACACCCATGTGTGAAAAGGTTAAACAGTCCTCACTAGCCGGCCTCCAGCCTGTACCATACCCTCAAGCTTAGACACTCGCTAACCAGCTACCACCAGGTACTCTATCCTGCACCTTAGAGGCTGCTGCCTTATATAAATAGACATGGAACACCGGTCGCTTTTATAATGGAACACCATTCACTTTAATTTTGTGTACATACTGTTTTACCCACTTTATATGTACATATATTGTAGTCATGGCTCAATCTATATAACTACTGCTGTACACACCTTTTCTATTCATATAGGGTCTGATCCCGACTTAGGAATTGATGCCTTTCCTACACACACATTTCCTACACACTTCTCAGTATTTGGTATTCAGACTTATCTTATTTAGTCATGTAACACGCTACGCAGGCATAGCTACGTTGTGTGCGCTGACAAGTAGTTATTGCTCCTCGGCCTTAAGTCCGAGAATAAAACTAAAATGATCTGCTTGAAAGTAATTGCCTAATTTATAAGTAAACATTTTTGTTGGTAAAAGACATGAACTTCACATTGCTAGCTGGCTTCTGACTTATTCATCATACTTTACTAGCAACTGGCAAGCTGTATCAGGCAGCTTTAGATGCGAGTGGAAAACAATTAAAGTTCATAAAAAGTCCATTAGCTAGCTAGCTATATTGAAACTTCTTGGTGAAAGTTATCTAACTCCCACCATCAGTCTGAGTTCACCACCTTAGCTAGCTAAGTGGACTGTAGCTAGGTTTCTAGAAAATAACAATGTGACGACCCTCCCACTCTGTCTGCCGTATTCTCTCTTTGTTCTTGTTTCCTTATTAGGATGCCGGTGGGCGGAGTTGGGAGGGTCGTCAGTTACATGGGAAACACCTGGGCCCGGTGTCTCCCAGGATAAATACACCACTTCCCATTCATGGAGGAGACTCTCTCCATGCAGACACCTTTACAGATTGTGTTGTGTAGCTTTGTGGCCTTTTGGTTCTTTGCTTTGGCACCTTTCAACACCCTGAATTACCACATTCATGCATGCAAAACACTCACTTACACTACTGATTACACACACCATTGTATATTGCACTTAGTTTACTTTATTTAATAAATATATATTTTGTTACGCCTTATCTTGACATTTTCTCCCTTTTGTTACGGGCTTTGAGCCGGTCCGTGACAAATGCTATATTTTCTAGCTATAATACTGACCATCGTGAACCCTTTTTGTCAAATTTCTTGATGCACTGGTGACAAAATATGTGGCAAAAAACAGGTCCCTCTTGATATCACTGGAAATAGGCTGTTTTGTGTGTATTGGGTAGTTGTTGTGGAATTGTTAGATTACATGTTAGATATCGCTGTACTGTCGGAACTAGAAGCACAAACATTTCGCTACACTCACAATAACATCTGCTAACCATGTGTGTGACCAATAACATTTGATTTGTTTTGGTATCATTTGCCAAATGATGGTCTTAGTTTTGATGACGAGGCTGCCACTGACACAGCCACCTCTAACACGGCCACCGCTGGGAAAACAGGGGAAATTGAAGTACTAACATTAACTTCTTCGATATAGGGGGCGCTCTTTTAATTTTTGGATAAAAAAACGTTCCCGTTTTAAACAAGATATTTTGTCACGAAAAGATGCTCGACTATGCATGTAATTGACAGCTTTGGAAAGAAAACACTCTGACGTTTCCAAAACTGCAAAGATATTATCTGTGAGTGCCACAGAACTGATGCTACAGGCGAAACCAAGATCAAATTTCAAACAGGAAATGTCCCAGATTTTGAAGGCGCTGTGTTCCAATGTCTCCTTATATGGCTGTGAATGCGCCAGGAATGAGCCTACACTTTCTGTTGTTTCCACAAGGTGTCTGCAGCATTGTGACGTATTTGTAGGCATATCATTGGAAGATTGACCATAAGAGACTACATTTACCAGGTGCCCGCTTGGTGTCCTCCGTCGAAATTATTGCGTCTCGACCACTACCGGTGGAGTCTCCAGGAGGATGTCCGCAGGGAGCTAGCGTGTCGGGACACCACTCTTTCCTTGGATGAGTTGATTGACATGTCCATCCGACTGGACAATCTGCTGGCTGCCCGTGGGCGTTCGGAGAGGGTCCTGTGCATTCCACCACCCAGCACCTCCGCTCCCGTTCCGATGTAGTTGGTAGGAGCCGTGCCGAGGGGTACCGGAGGAGGAGGCTCCCCCTGCACCAGCTGTGGTCGGAGAGGACACACGGACGATCGGTGCTGGGGGGGTCCGTCTTGGAGTCGAGATGTCAGGCGGAACACTTCTTGATCACCCCAGGTGAGTCAGCACCAAACTCACCCAGAACCCCCTGTTGGTCACATGTTTGTCTTGATTTTTAAAATATTTTTTTTCTTTTTTCCCTCTTCCCAGCATAGGGCGCTAGTCGATTCAGGCGCAGCTGGGAACTTTATGGATCGCGGACTCGCCCTTAAGTTAGGTGTTCTGCTTGTGCCAATAGATTCTCCCTTTCCCGTGCACTCCCTAGATAGCCGGCCAATAGGGTCAGGGGTGGTCAGGGAGACCACGGTTCCACTGGACATGGTAATGCAGGGGAATCATAGGGAGCATATCAGTCTCTGTATTATTGATTTGCCTGTGTTTCCAGCGGTGCTAGGGATTCCCTGGCTGGCCCGGCACAATCCTAAAATTTTGTGGAGACAGGGGGTTCTCCAGGGGTGGTCAGAGGAGTGTTCTGGAAGGTGTCTGGGAGTTTCCATCGGTGCCACGTCGGTGGAGAGTCCAGACCAGGGTCCCACGGTGTGCATTCCCCCCGAGTATGTGACTAAATTACCACCTCATCCTCCGGGAAAGGATTGTGCGATAGATCTCCAGGTAAACGCTGCGCTTCCCAAGAGTCACATGTACCCATTGTCCCAAAGAGGAGATGTTGGCTATGGAGACATATGTCACGGAGTCTCTGGGACAGGGGTACATTCGGTCCTCCATCTCACTCGTCTCCTCGAGTTTCTTTTTTGTGAAGAAAAAAGAGGGAGGTTTGCGTCCGTGTATTGATTATAGAGGTTTAAATGCCATCACAGTGGGGTTTAGTTACCCACTACCTCTCATTGCTACGGCGGTGGAATCATTTCACGGAGCGCAGTTCTTCACAAAACTGGATCTCAGGAGCGCGTATAGTCTGGTGCGTATTCGGAAGGGAGACGAGTGGAAAACCGCATTTAGTACTACATCGGGCCACTACTCACTACATGAGTACGGCCTCATGCTGTATGGGTTAAAGAATGCTCCAGCTGTTTTTCAATCCTTTGTAGACGAGATTCTCAGGGACCTGCACGGGCAGGGAGTGGTTATTTATATCGATGCCATTCTGATCTACTCAGCCACTCACGCCGCGCATGTGACTCTGGTATGCAAGGTGCTTCGTAGACTGCTGGAGCATGACCTATACGTCAAGGCTGAGAAGTGTGTGTTCTCCAAACAAGCCGTCTCCTTTCTGGCTTATCGCATTTCCACCTCGGGGGTGGTGATGGAGGGTGACCGCATTAAGGCTGTGCGTAATTGGCCGACTCCGACCACGGTAAAAGAGGTGCAGCGGTTTTTGGGTTTTGTCAACTACTACCGGAGGTTTATCTGGGGTTTTGGCCAGATAGCGGCTCCCATTACCTCAATGCTGAAGGGGGGCCCGGTGCGGTTGCGGTTGGCCCGGTGCGGTTGCGGTTGTCAGCAGAGGCGGACGGAGCTTTCAACAGGTTGAAGGCGCTGTTCACGGATGCACCCGTGTTGGCGCATCCGGACCCCTCTCTAGCATTCATAGTGGAGGTGGACACGTCCGAGGCTGTGGTGGGTGCCGTGCTATCACAGCGCTCGGGTACGCCACCAAAACTCTGCACCTGCGCTTTCTTCTCGAGGAAGCTCAGCCCAGCGGAGCATAACTATGATGTGGGGGACTGGGAGTTGTTTGTGGTGGTCAGGGATCTGAATGTGTGGAGACACTGGCTTGAGGGGGCTAAGCACCCCTTTCTCATCTGGACCGACCACCAGAATCTGGAGTATATTCGGGCAGCTAGGAGACTGAACCCACGTCAGGCAAGGTGGGCCATGTTTTTCACCCGATTCCGGTTCATGGAGGAGAGGTGCTGGGTACCGGTGGGGGGACATTTTGGATCCGTCAATGTTGAGGGATTTCCATCGCCTCCATCCGGATCGCCCTGCGCCTCATCCTCCGGGTCGACCTCGAGGCCGGTGTCAGGGAGGGGTACTGTCATGACTCCAACCAAAGGTGGCTCCCCTTCCCGTTCGTGTGGCGCTCGGCAGTCGTCGTAGCCGGCCTACTAGCTGCCACTGATTATTTTCTGCCCCTCCTTATGTGTTTATTGATTGCATCTGTTTTGAGTTGGTTTTATTAGTTGGGCTTTATTAGTCAGCCGGCCCGCCCGTTTCTTTGTGCGGGATTGATCATTGTAACCCTGGTGTTTGCTACAGACGAACGTGTTCGTGTATTTTAGTGCTGGACTGTTTTCGTTCCCTGTGTCTGGGATATTTTGTTTGAGCACCCAAAAGTGGGGTGGCCATGGTTCAGCGTGTGTGCATTAAAAGAGCACTATGTTGAACTCTCTGCTTTCCTGCGCCTGACTTCACCCTCACGACACCCAGTACCTTACAAGTATGGTACACCACTGGCCAATTTCCGTATTGAGCATGTCACTCGTACTTCCTGTTTGAGTGTGCTTGTAAGCAGGAATCAGCAGGAAATAGTTATTGTCAGATATGCCAAAGGGATGGCGAGGGAGAGCCTTGTATGCGTTTCTGTATGTGGAGTAAAGGTGATTGCCGCTTTCATATTTATTTTCATTGCATTGATTCAGTCAGAGAAGTCCTGTCACTCAATGGCCAATATGGGTATATCAATGGGTATATCAAAATAAAAATCTATCCATTCAGTTACAGCACACTGACACAAGGAATGAGAATACATTGACAAAGGTCAAAACAGGGTCAACTTTATACTGGAACTTGCTCATTCGTAAACACACAAATCCATCATTCAGTTACAGCACACTCTCACATAAGGAATGAAAATCAACTTTATACTAGAACTTGCAAGCAGGGTATCTTGAAGTTGGAAAAAGTACAGTAAAAACAGTGCAAAGTATAGCCTTCACGGCACTTTCCTTTTTGAGCTCTACTTTAAGGCTTTCAACTTGTTTTAGCTCCCTTCTCTTTGCTCCCCCACCTCGCTTCTCTCTTCACAGTTGATATCTCAGCACTCTGGAGAACCAGCAGTTCTCATTATCGACAGGGTAGAGGTGCGTGCGTGCGTAGCAGGGGCAGAAATGGACAGAGGCTCAGGCCATTGCAATTTGCAGGGCCAAAGATTTCACCACAGCTTGGGCCGATGAAATAGCTTCATAATTTTTTTTTTCATGGTTTGCCGATTTAGGTATATGGAGGGTTGTGCAATGGCTAACTTAAAGCTTGCCGAATGTATGGTACTCAAACCTCCCCTTCAATATGCATCTTTATTTGCAAGTAGGCACCTCCAGCAGTGACCTCATAAACCTATTCTTCGGTGGTTAAGCTGAGAACTCATTCTATGACCTGTTTAGCAATTTCACACATGACCTTTTGGAACAGGAAAGAGCTAGCTCCCAAGGCACTGAGGAGTCAGCATGCTGTTACAGATGCCTTTCGACTTCTTATTCAACTTCTAATCACAAGACAGAATGAGGGATTCAGTTCAGTCTTTAAGCAGGTTACTGCTTCCCGGGTGTCTGATTATAAATACATAGTAATTCTGTGTTAATACATAGTATTGTGCAAATCACATTTGTTGCCTCAGTGCACTTAGCCAAGGCATGTGATATCAGGTCTCCTTCCAGTCTTTACAATATAAGAACATATAGTTCTATTCTATCCGTACGGTTGTTGAGAAAAGTTTTCCAGTCTAAGCTAGTACACTTGATTTATGTGCACTTCAATAATAATTTCAATTGTGTACCTTTTTCCAAAGTTGAGATCTTTCATTTTCAACTACAGTTATGGTTTTGAAGCGCTGGAAGACATGCTGATGATGATTGTCTACAGAAAAGAAAAGGCCATTTGAGTGTCACGATCTTGGAAATTAGCAGAACAAGGAGTATAGTTCCACATATTTATTTAAGTGAAACTAACAAAATAAAATAACTTACAAATGACGATTACAACGATTACCAGCTGCCTCTAATTGGAAACCACACAAACCACCAACCTAGAAATCTATAAACCAGATAACACCCCCAGTCATGCTCTGACCTAAACACCATAGAGAACCGAGGGCTCTCTATGGTCAGGGTGTGACATTGAGAGTATTTTAAGAGAGATTGATATGAAGGTGAAGTTGCCCATGGACTGATTTAAGGTCAATTCTATGTCTCTGATGTTTACTGAAAACATAAATTAAGTTGCACAAGGGGCACTTGTCTCTCAAATACTTTGTTAGAGTTGTTGGTTAGCTAGCTAGCTAGCAATTTTTTTGCCATATTAGCATACATGAGGCATCAGTTAAAACACCTCAAAATGAGACATGGTATCAAGAACAAGAACAAAAACGAGCTGAAACTAACCACTTATGATTTTCCACATGGCAGTTTCTTGTCATTGCTGCTAGCTATCTGGCCATCCAGATCCATAACAACACATGGCCTTACGCCCCTTTGAAGCGTGCGCATTCTTTTTGTGACGTTGTCAGCTAACCCATCTACAGGTGAATTCTCCCTGCCTGACAGTCTCCCTCTAGCCGCCAAGTGGCTAACACCAGGGCTAAAACAACATGGTAATCAGATCTGGTTATCACCCCTGCTCTTTCACGCCATCTTTCTCTTACCCTCACCCTGTCTTCTTCTACATCTTGATCTATCCCCCTCTATTTTTCACCATTCCTTAAACCCCAATTATTCTCTCTCTTTCCCCATATCTCTCTTCCCTCTCTCTCTCTGTCTTGCATCTGATTACAGTATTCCCAGGGGCTCCAGGGGGCCAGAAGGTTCCATGAATTAATCATGAACATGGGCCCCCCAGACTCTGTGATCATCACCAACCTGTTCAAAAACATGTTGCCAAGCCACCTCTCCCTCCCTCACATCTTTCCGCATCTATAAGCATTGAAAATATAAGTAAATAAATCATTAGGAGTTCCGACAAGGGAACACACACACACACACAATACATGAGACTGAGATTTATCTTACCTTATAGACAGGAGTATGACTTCTTATGTATGTTGTATTATATATTGATATTGTATGTTTTATTATATTTTCTATGTTTTGAAATTATAATGACAGAGCAATTTTATTTTACAGTTGCAGGATATCTCTTCAATGAGGAAAAGGGAACTGAGTTCTTCTTCTTTGCTACCATCTGCCTCAACAATCAACAAAATAATGATTACACTGGGAAACAGAAGGAACACTAACATCCTTTCCCACAAAAGTAATGCAGTTAGCAGTTTTGATTGAATAGGGATCAGAGTCAGTCCCACACACTTGGGGGAGACTGATCCAGAATCCATCCTCCTCAGACCTCACATAATCCTAACTCAGAATCTATTTTAGGTTGTAGCCATAGTAGCTTTTTTTGTTAGAGTTGGTCTATGTCCTTCATCTTCCTTTCTCTTTCTGTCTTTCTCACTCTCTTTCCTACTTGTATATATTCTCCTGCCACATTTTCTCTATTTCAATCCCCCCTCCCCTTCTCTCTCCATGCCCTTTTCCAGGAAAGATTCCTGGCATATGTCATGTGCCTGGATAGTATCAAGTGCTCCAATACCAGGAGAGGGTAAAAACACAGACATTGGCACGGCATGACAAGCACTGAGGGTGGCACTGTGGCATACCCAATAACGACAGAGAAACACAAACATATGTCCACTTCAATTTCAGCCCCCAGCCAGTTCCTGGTCTAGCCTTTATCCCGTTGGCATCCACAGATCTGAAAGGATGGGATAGATGTGAGCTATATAGTGATTGACTCCAACCTGCCCTCCAGTAGGTCAAATGGTGCTTCTACACTTTTGACTAGACTAGACCTATCAAATCCCTTCTAGATCTGTGAAAACTGAAAAAACACATAGATGTATAAATTCTGCAGGAGATGAACACTAAGTGAAAGGTGACAACTAAAGGGAGAGTGTTTTCCTGCAGATGTACTTTGGCAATGTAAGATAATGTTGAGGCTATCATGTCACACCCTGATCTGTTTCACCTGTCCTTGTGATTGTCTCCACCCCCCTCGAGGATTCACTCACCTTCCCCATGATCCCCTGGGTACTTATACCTGTGTTCTCTGTTTGTCTGTTGCCAGTTCATCTTGTTTGTCAAGTCAACCAGCGTTTTTGTTCTCAGCTCCTGCTTTTTCCAGTCTCTTTTTCTCGCCCTCCTAGTTTTGACCCTTGCCTGTCCTGACTCTGAGCCCGCCTGTCTGACCACTCTGCCTGCTCCTGACCCTGAGCCTGCCTGCCAACCGGTACCTTTGCCCCGCCTCTGGATTGTTGACCTCTGCCTACCCTGACCCTGAGCCTGCCTGCAGTCTGGTACCGTTGCCCCACCTCTGGTTTACTGACCCCTGTCTGCCTTGACCTGTCTATTGCCTGCCCCTGATGGAATATTAAACCATTGTCAATTCGATGTGTCGGCATCTGTGTCTTACCTTGATTCCTAATAGTACGAACTGGCCATGACTGACCCAGCAGATCCAGGCCAACTGCAAAACACTATCTCAACCCAGGGAGCCACCATCGGTAGGCACAAGGAATTGCTTCGTGGCCTTGGGGAGAGTGTCCAAACAATGGCTAAATTCCATGACCGGGCGTTTGGGAGGCCACCTACCATGGTGGTAACCCCACAGCTCCTCATCAACTCAGCTGCGAGCAGCACCGTCTCATTGGTCACTCCACCTTCTCGGGAGCCACGATTACCTCCTCCGGAATGCTTCAATGGAGAGCTGAGCACCTGTCGGGCGTTCCTAGCTCAGTGTGCCCTCGTCTTTGAACCCAGAAGCTAATCCAGCTTCGGCATGACTCCCGCAGTGTAGCTGTTTATGCAGTGGGTTTCTGCTTTTTGGCAGCGGAAAATGCTTGGAATCAAGAGGCACTGTTTGATTTGTTCCTGTACGGCATCTCGGAGGAAGTCAAGGATGAGCTTGCAGCCCGGGAAGTTACCTACGGAGCTCAATTCCCTCATCGATTTGAACATCCGTATTGATGGGCAATTACGGGAACAATGGAGGGAGAGGAAATTGGATTTCGCTCACACGCCAAGGGATCCCACCTTGCCTCCGAGTCATCCCAGAAGCTCCCAACGGTCTCATTGCCGAGAGAATCCGAGGCTTCCTGACCTGCCCCGAGGACTGCCTTGAGACGGCCGAGTCACCACTTCCTGAGCCACTAGAAACAGCTGGGCTGTCGCCAGCGTAATGGCAATACAGGATCGACACAAACAGTTTTCTGTATTGCGGGATTCTTGGTCATTTCGTCTCCTCTTGTCCTTTAAAAAAAACAGGCTCACCGGTAGGAGTGAGTACTCTGGTGGGCCATATAGAGAACGTTCCTGCTTCCCCTGCCTGCACCCCTTTTCATGCCATTCTGCTTCAGGAGACCAGTCAAAATCTCTCCGGGTTCTCATTGACCGACGAGTGCTTTTTGGACGCTACCCTGGCGTCCGAGCTGAACATCCCCACTCAGCCCCTCTCCATTCCCATGGACGTTAGAGCACTGGACGGGCGCTCTATCGGCCGATTTACCCACAACACCACTCCCATCAACCTACATGTGTCAGGGAACCACAGCGAGGATTTCCAGTTCCTGCCCATCAAGTCCTCTCAGATTCCTGTGGTATTGGGATTCTCCTGGCTCCAGAGACACAATCCCCTCATTAACTGTTCTACTGGTGCCATCATGGGCTGGAGCCCATTCTACCACACCCATTGCCTGAAGTCAGCACAACCTGCCCCAGGACGTCTTTCCGGGGGCTCGGAAGGTGCCCCGGACCTCTCCACCATTCCCACAGAGTACGGGAGGTATTTAGCAAGGCCTGGGCTACTTCATTCCCTCTGCACCGACCTTATGACTGTGGGATTGATCTTCTCCCTAGCACGACTCTGCCCCGTGGACGACTGTGCTCTCTGACAGGACCAGAGGCGATGGTGACCAATAATCTGGGACTCCCCTGCTGCAGGATTCATCTGTCCTTCTTCTTCTCCCGCCCGTGCATCGACTACCGTGGTCTCAAAAATCTCCTCAGCCTTCGAGCCACTCCAGGGGGCCACCGTGTTTTCCAAGGTGGATCTCCGGAACGCCTACCACCTGGTGAGAATATGGAAAGGGGACGAGTGGAAGACCGCTTTCAACACGGCCAGCAGTCACTACAAGTATCTGGTCATGCCATTTGGCCTTCAAAATGCCCACCCTGTGATCCAGGCTCTGGTCAATGATGTCAATGATGTTTGACATATTGAACCGGTTCGTCTTTGTCTACCTAGATGACATCCTCATCTTCTCCCGTTCCACCCAAGAAAATGTGCTCCACGTCCAACAGGTTCTCCAATGCCTCCTGGAGAACCAGCTGTTTGTAAAAGCAGAGAAGTGCGAGTTCTATCGTTCCACCATCCATTTTCTGGGTTTCATCATCGCCACAGGGAGTGTGCAAATGGATCCCGGGAAGGTGAGAGCGGTTATGGATTGGTCCCAGTTTACTTCCAAGGTACAGCTGCAATGCTTCCTGGGGTTCGCCAACTTCTATTGCCGCTGTATCAGGGGTTACAGCACCCTGACTTCCTCCCTGTCTCCCTGTCTTTTTCCCTTCGTCCCTGTCTCACCTCGTCCCAGGTTCCATTCACATGGGCTCCAGCTGCTGACCGGGCATGGATTTTGTCATGGGTCTCCCCCTTCTGAGGGCAACACTGCCATCCTGACTGAGGGCAACACTGCCATGCTCAACCGGTTTTCCAAGGCCGCTCACTTCATTCCTCTCCCCAAACTACCCTCGGCCAAGGAGACAGTCCAGCTCATGGTGCAGCACATCTTCCGGATCCATGGACTGACCGTGGACATGGTCTCCGACCGGGGACCTCATTTCTCGTCTCGGTTTTGTAAGGACGATCTGCACCCTCATTGGGTCGTCTGCCAGCCTTTCCCCTGGGTTCCACCCCAAGTCCAATGGCCAGTCGGAGCGAGCCAACTAGGATCTTGAGACTACTCTACGCTGCCTGGAGCCCGGTCGGCCATCCTCAAGACCACCTCCAGGTATCGATGACAGGTAGATCGCCATCGGACCCCGGCTTCCCGGTATCGTCTCGGGCAGCAGGTATGGCTATCTACCCGGGATCTGCCCCTCCAGGTGGAATACCGCAAACTCTCCCCCCGGTTTATCGGCCCATTTCTCATCTCAATTATTAGCCCATCTGCTGTTCGTCTTCTGCTGCCCTGTACCCTTCATATACATCCCACCTTTCATGTGTCCAGAGTCAAACCTATGTCTCACAGCCCTTTGTCTCCTGTTTGCTGCCTGCCTGCTGATCTGTACCTTTGCCCCACCTCTGGATTGTTGACCTCTGCCCACCCTGACCCTGCCTGCCGTCCGGTATCGTTGCTCCACCTCTGGTTTACTGACCCCTGCCTGCCTTGACCTGTCTATTTGCACACTACGATGCTTTACTTGCTGAGCATGTAGAACTTTCAACTTTCTGGGATGTCGAAATCAATTCAGAAGGGTTTGATACCTTCCACAGGATCACTCATTAAAAATTAGTTTAAAAGAGAGATTGATGCAGCACCTTTTTTCGCATGGAAAATGGATGAAACCACAGACATCAGCTGTCACTAGCAGTTGTCAGTTATCGTCAGGTATGTGGATGATCAGGGCTTTATTCAGGAATGTTTATTGGATGGATCAACTTTAAAACCTCTTAGGGATAGTGAGACGCTAGCGTCTCAAGTGGCCAATAGCCTCGGGAAATGCATAGCGCCAAATTCAAATAAAATGTGATAAAACTCAAACTTTCATTAAATCACACATGCAGGGTACTCAATTAAAGCTACACTCGTGGTGAATCCAGCCAGCATGTCAGATTTTAAAAATGCTTTTCGGCGAAAGCATGAGAATCTATTATCCGATAGCATGCACCCCCCCTGAACCACCTGAACGAGTTGTAAACAAAAGAATTAGCGTAGCCGGCGCTACACAAAACGCTGAAATAAAACATAAAACATGCATTACCTTTGACAAGCTTCTTTGTTGGCACTCCAATATCCTCAGGTTTGATCCGGAAAAAAACAGCTTTCCAAAACACAACGTCACTACAAAACATTTCAAAAGTTGCCTATAAACTTTGCCAAAATATTTCAAACTACTTTTGTAATACAACTTTCAGTATTTTTAAACGTTGATAATCGATCAAATTGTAGACGGGGCAAACTGTATTCGATAGAGAAAGTAAACAAAACATGCTCCTTTTTCCCTCTTGCGTAACTATCAACAGTGTAACGTTGTTCCAGGAAGTGCCTCTTCTTCGTTTCTCCAATGATTAACTTCAACCTAATTCCAAAGACTGGTGACATCCTGTGGAAGTCGTAGGAACTGTAAAATGGGCGCTATCTAATTTCCCTTGGCAAAGACACCTGAACTGTCAGAGGAAAAAAATACATATTCTGAACAGTTTTTCCTTGGGGTTTTGCATGCTACATAAATTCTGTTATAGTCACAGACATGATTGAACAGTTTTAGAAACTTCAGAGTGTTTTCTATCCTACTAATCATATGCATATAATATATTCCTGGCATGAGTAGCAGGAAGTTGAAATTGTACACGCTATTTATCAAAAAGTGGAAATGCTGCCCCCTATCTCTAAGAAGTTAATATTGCAGATAGATTGTTGCTTCCATCAATGTAATTGTCTGCATAATTTCCAATCCCCCATATATTTTGGGGGTAAATACGTACATAGATACATAGATAGATAATGATGATGATGATGATGATGATACCTACCTACCTACCTACATACCTACCTACCCACCCACCCAAAGATCATACTTTTTGGAGAAATGTCCTCTGGTCTGATGAAACAAAAATAGAACTGTTTGGACATAATGACCATTGTTATGTTTGGAGGAAAAAGGGGGAGATTTGCAAGCCGAAGAACACCATCCCAACCGTGAAGCATAGTGGTGGCAGCATCATGTTGTGGGGGTGCTTTGCTGCAGAAGGGACTGGTGCACTTCACAAAATAGATGCATCACGAGGAAGGAAAATTATGTGGATATATTGAAGCAACATCTGAAGACATCAGTCAGGAAGTTACAGCTTGGTCACAAATGGGTCTTCCAAACTGACAATGACCCCAAGCATACATCCAAAGATGTAGCAAAATGGCTTATGGACAACAAAGTCAAGGTATTGGAGTGGCCATCACAAAGCCCTGACCTCAATCCTATAGACAATTTGTGGACTGAAAAAGCGTGTGCGAGCAAGGAGGCCTACAAACCTGACTCCGTTACACCAGCTCTGTCAGGAGGAATAGGCCAAAATTCACCCAGCTTATTGTGGGAAGCTTGTGGAAGACTACCAGAAACAGTTGACCCAAGTTAAACAATTTAAAGGCAATGCCACCAAATACAATTTGAGTGTATGTACATTTCTGACCCACTGGGAATGTGATGAAAGAAATAAAAGCTGAAATAAATCACTCTCCACTATTATTCTGACATTTCACATTCTTAAAATAAAGTGGTGATCCTAACTGACCGTAGACAGGGAATTTTTACAAGGATTAAATGTCAGTAATTGCTAAAAACTGAGTTTAAATGTAGTTGGCTAAGGTGTATGTAAACTTCCGACTTCAACTGTAAACACGAAGTAAAAGGTGTTGTCGCGTCTACTTCCGCTCCCACACTCGACGTCGCCAGTTTACTATCCACCGGTCCTGGTAACCCATCATTATGCAGCCCTGCGCCCCATCAAATAATATTTTATTTGTGGCATGCGGTGAATACAACCTTACAGTGAAATGCTTACTTACAAGCCCTTAACCAACAATGCAGTTTAAGAAATAGAGTTAATAAAATATTACAAAATAAACTAAAGCAACATTTTTTGAATCAATCAGAAAGTAAAACAAGAAATATGCATAACACTAACGAGGCTATATACAGAGGTTACCGTTACCGAGTCAATGTGTGGGGTACAGGTTAGTTGAGGAAATTTGTGAAGTGCCTATGCATAGATAATAAACAGCAAGTAGCAATAGTGTAAAAACAAAGGGTGGGGGGGGTCAATGTAAATAGTCCGGGTGGCCCTTTCATTAGTTGTTCAGCATCTTTATGGCTTGGGGGTAGAAGCTGTAAAGGAGCCTTTTGGTCTTAGACTTGGTGCTCCTCTACAGCTTGCCCTGCGGTAGCAAAGAGAACAGTCTAAGACTTGGGTGACTGGAGTCTTTGACCATTTTTTGGGCCTTCCTCTGACACCGCCTAGTGTATATATAGCTGAAATGATGCAGTGGGCCTGGAGCTAGCCTTGAGCTAGGCCCATCTCCTGGCTAGCCGAAGAGATCCATCATCCAATTCCTGGGCTACAATACCTCTTTTGTCAATTGGGCATGGACACTTTACTGCCGACACGGAGTCCCACCGATCAATCACGACTGGTCTGCCGACATAACCATCCGAGGGGGTTTCAACAGGCTCTTCCATTGCGATGACCACCGAAGGCCGATCTGCAAGCCTGATAGCCCAGGCCTGCTAGCTGTCTGAATCGCTGTCTCCAGCTTGCCTAGCTACTGACTGGACCTTATGATCACTCGGCTACATATGCCTCTCCCTAATGTCAATATGCCTTGTCTATTACTGTTTTGGTTAGTGAATATTCTCTTATTTCACTGTAGAGCCTCCAGCGCTGCTCAATATGCCTTAGCTAGCCCTTTTGTTCCACCCCCCACAGGTGACCTCACCTGGCTTAAATGGTGCCTCTAGAGACAAAACCTCTCTCCTCGTCACTCAATGCCTAGGTTTACCTCCACTGTACTCACATCCTACCATACCCTTGTCTGTACATTATGCCTTGAATCTGGTCTTCCGCGCCCAGAAATCTGCTCCTTTTACTCTCTGTTCCGAACGCACTAGACGACCAGTACTTATAGTCTTTAGTCGTACCCTTATCCTACTCCTCCTCTGTTCCTCTGGTGATGTAGAGGTTAACCCAGGCCCTGCAGCCCCCAGCATCACCCCCATTCCCCAGGCGCTCTCATTTGTTGACTTCTGTAACCGTAAAAGCCTTGGTTTCATGCATGTTAACATTAGAAGCCTCCTCCCTAAGTTTGTTTAATTCACTGCTTTAGCACACGCCGCCAACCCGGATGTCTTAGCCATGTCTGAATCCTGGATTAGGAAGGCCTAAAAATGTCCATCCCTAACTATAACATTTTCCGACAAGATAGAACTGCCAAAGGGGGCGGAGTTGCAATCTACTGCAGAGATGGCCTGCATAGTTCCGTCATGCGATCCAGGTCTGTGCCCAAACAATTTGAGCATATAATTTTAAAAATCCACCTTTCCAGAAACAAGTCTCTCACCGTTGCCGCTTGTTATATATAGAACCCCTCTGCCCCCAGCTGTGCCCTGGACACCATATGTGAATTGATCACCCCCATCTATCTTCAGAGTTCGTACTGTTAGGTGACCTAAACGGGGACATGCTTAACACCCCGGCCATCCTACATTCTAAGCTAGATGCCCTCAATCTCACACAAATGATCAAGGAACCTACTAGGTACAACCCTAAATCCGTAACCATGGGCACCTTCTTAGATATAATCCTGACAAACTTGCCCTCTAAATACACCTCTGCTGTCTTCAACCAGGATCTCAGCGATCACTGCCTCGTTGCCTGCGTGAGTAATGGGTCTGCGATCAAACAACCACCCCTCATCACTGTCAAATGCTGCCTAAAACACTTCAGGGAGCAGACCATTCTAATCAACCTGGCCTGGGTATCCTGGGAGGATATTGACCTCATCTCATCAGTAGAGGATGCCTGGTTGCTCTTCAGAAGTGCTTTCCTCACCATCTTAAATAAGCATGCAATATGCAACTTTTCAGGCAAGTCAGGAACCAATATACTCAGTCAGTTAGGAAAGCTAAGGCTAGCTTTTTGAATTCCAAAAAGTTTTGGGACACTGTAAAATCCATGGAGAATAAAAGCACCTCCTCCCAGCTGCCCACTGCACTGAGGATAGGAAACATTGTCACCACCGATAAATCTACTATAATCGATAGTTTCAATAAGCATTTTTCAACAGCTGGCCATGCTTTCCACCTGGCTACCCTACTCCGGCAAACATCTCAGCACCCCCTGCAGCAACTTTCCCAAGCCCCCCCCCCCCAAGACCCACAAATCCATTGTGCCCTGACTTTCTAAAATCTTCGAAAGTCAAGTTAAGAAACAGCTTATTGAACAATTTGAATCCCACCCTACCTTCTCCACTATACAATCTGGTTTCCGAGCTGGTCATGGGTGAACCTCAGCCATGCTCAAGGTCTTAAACGATATCAGAACCGCCATCGATAAAAGACAGTACTGTGCAGCCATCTTCATCGACCTGGCCAAGGCTTTCGACTCTATAAATCTCCACATTCTTATTGGCAGACTCAATGGCCTTGGCTTCTCAAATGACTGCCTTGCCTGGTTCAACAACTACTTCCCAGATAGAGTTCAGTGTCAAATCGGAGGGTCTGTTGTCCAGACCTCTGGCAGTCTCTATGAGGTGCCACAGGGTTAAATTCTCAGGCCGACTATTTTCTCTGTATATATCAATGATGTTGCTCTTGCTGAGGGTGATTTTCTGATCCACCTCTACGCAGACGACACCATTCTGTATACATCGGGCCCTTCTTTGGACACTGTGTTAACTTCTTGGTATTTTCACGTCCAGATGAAATGCATGCCCAAATTCAACTGCCTGCTACTCATCCCCAGAAGGTAAGATATGCATATTATTAGTAGGTTTGGATAGAAAATACTCTGACGTTTCTAAAACTGTTTGAATCATGTCTGTGATTATAACAGCAATAATTTAGCATGCGAAACCATGGGGACAAACCATTCATATTTATTTTTTAGGTTACTCTCTTTTCAATGGATTTTCAATGGGAATACAGATTTCTAAGGGACCTTCTTGCAGTTCCTATCGCTTCCACTGGAAGTCAACAGTTTTTAGAAATTGGTTGAGGTTATTCATTTGTGTAATGAACAAGTACTGTTAAAGTAAACAAGTACTGTACTGTTAAATAGAGGCGCGTGACCAGAAAGCATGCTTCAGTTTGTTTTCTTCCTGTATTGAACACAGATACTCCCGTCTTCAATTTTATCGATTATTTAAGTTAAAAAATACCTAAAGTTGTATTACAAAAGTAGTTTGAAGTGTTTTGGCAAAGTTTACAGGTAACTTTTGAGATATTTTGTAGTCACGTTGAGCAAGTTGGAACCAGTGTTTTTCTGGATCCAATGAGCCAAATTAATGGATATTTTGGATATGTATCGACGGAATTAATCGAACAAAAGGACAATTTCTGATGTTTATGGGACATATTGGAGTGCCAACAAAAGAAGCTTGTGAAAGGTGAGGCATGAATTATATTTTTATTTCTGTGTTTTGTGTCGCGCCTGCAGGGTTGAAATGTGGTTTCTCTCTTTGTTTACGGAGGTGCTATCCTCAGATAATAGCATTGTTTGCTTTCGCCGAAAAGCCTTTTTGAAATCTGACATTTTGGCTGGATTCACAACAAGTGTAGCTTTAATTTGCTATCTTGCATGTGTGATTTAATGAAAGTTAGATTTTTATAGTAATTTATTTGAATTTGGCACTCTGCATTTTCCCTGGCTTTGGCCAGGTGCCACACATCCCAGAGAGGTTTTAACAAACCTCCAAACATGCTTCAATGCCATACAACTCTCCTTCCATGGCCCCCAACTGATTTTTAATGCAAGTTAAACTAAATGCATGCTCTTCAACCGATTGCTGCCCGCACCCTCCCGCCCGACGAGCATCACTACTCTGGACGGTTCTGACTTATGTGGACAACTACAAATACCTAGGTGTCTGGTTGGACTGTAAACTCTCCTTCCAGACTCAATTTAAACATCTCCAATCCAAAATTAAATCTAGAGTCGGCTTCCTATTTCTCAACAAAGCCTCCTTCACTCATGCTGCCAAACATACCCTCGTAAAACTGACTATCCTACCGATCCTCGACTTCGGCTATGTCATTTACAAAATAGCATCCAAAACTCTACTCAGCAAACTGGATGCAGTCTATCACAGTGCCATCCGTTTTGTCACCAAAGCCGCATATACTACCCACCACTGCGACCTGTATGCTCTCGTTGGGTGGCCCTCACTACATACTCATCGCCGAACCCACTGGCTCCAGGTCATCTATAAGTCTTTGCTAGGTAAAGCCTCGCCTCATCTCAGCTCACTGGTCACCATTGCTACACCCACCTGTAGCACACTCTCCAACAGGTATATTTCACTGGTCATCCCCAATTCCAACACTTCCTTTGGCCACCTTTCCTTCCAGTTCTCTGCTGCCAATGACTGGAACAAATTGCAAAAATCACTGAAGTTGGAGACGTATATCTCCCTCACGAACTTGAAGCATCAGCTGTCAGAGCAACTTACCGATCACAGCCCATCTGTAAATAGCCCATCCAACCAACTACCTACCTCATCCACATAATTATTTTTATTTTTCTACTCCACCAACACCACGATCAGCCTAGCGCAACTGGGTGCGACTACGGATGAGGTCCTCCACCACTTCGACACCACCCACAATAATTAACTTTCAAATAGCAGAGGGCCTTCTATCATGAGTTGTCCCAGTGAACCAGTCCCCCGACCTACCCAGCAGTCCACCTTGGTCAGCATTGCCCAACTGTCCTTCCCGAACAAATACAGTATGATGGGACTTCATCCAAATGCCGTGGCTTTCTACTCCAGTGCTCACTCTATTTCTCTCATCAGACAGGAGCCCCCACCACCGACAGGACTAAGGATGCCACGGTCATCTCCCTGCTGACTGGATGGGTCTTGGAGTGGGCTACAGCCATCTGAGAGAGAGGAGAGGAGCTGGGTTCCTACCAGAGGTTCATGGCTTTGTTCAGGGCGGTCTTCGACCATCCGCTGGATGGCAGAAAGGGAGGTGAGCAACTACTCCAACTCCGGCAGGGTGCCCAGACCTCTGTGGAGTACACCCTCACCCTCTGGACCGAGGCTGCCTCCAGCGGATAGAAGGAGCTGGCGCTCTGCATCCTATACCGATCAGGACTGCGCGAGGAAGTCCAGACGGGGTTGGCATGCCTGGACTCATCGTGATGGCCATCTGTCTGGACAACCTTCTTCAGGAGCATTCGTGCTCACATTGTGCTCCTCGCCCTCCTCTTTTGGCCATCCAGAACCCATGGATATAGGGGTCACATACCTCTCCGTGGCTGAGTGACAGTGGTGGAGACAGTTGTGGGTGCGTCCCGACCCGAAGTCCACTAGGGCAGAGGGACAGCCCCGTGATCATCTGTCTCCCAGGGTAGGCGTGAGTATACCTTCATTATCCTTTTCAAACAAACCTTTCCTGGTTACTATTTCACTGGCTGTCTGTCCATCAGATGTTGTCTCCACAGCTCTAGTGGACTCCGGTGCCACTGGGAATTTTATCAACCAGTCCCTCGTCTCCTCCCTGAATATCACCACGTACCCTCTCTCCTCTCCTTTTACAGTCCAAGTCCTCGATAAACAACCACTGGGATCTGGCACCATCACGCACATCACAGAACCACTCACCCTCACCGTGGGACCCAATCACCAAGAAAGCCTTCCCTTCATCATCATCACTGCCCCTTACACAAAGTCATCATCGGCCTCCCGTGGCTCCAACGTCATGACCCCACGATCTCCTGGTTGAGGATGGAAATCACCACGTGGGCACCCGGATGTCGGGAGACCTGCTTTCCCTTAACTTGTGGTTTCATGGCGGTTGAGAGTCCTATGAGTGCCCTCCAACCCATCAGTCCATCCTCACATATTGTCGGCCCGTGTTTTGGGACATAGATGTTGACATCCTCCAGGCTCTGGAGAGAGAACCCTTGCCTGCTACCTTCCCTCCTGAATGCATCTACGTCCCCACGGAGGTGAGGGATTGGCTGTTGACATGGGCGCACACATCCCTCGCCGCTGGACCCCCAGGTATCACCCGCACTATTCAATCCATCTCCGCTAAGTACTGGTGTCCAAACAAAATCTCCCCTGCACGCTCCAGTAGGGAAACTCTACCCCCTTCCCATGATCCAGTGGCCTTGGTCCCATCTGTCCATAGATTTCATTACGGATATCCCTCCGTCTGTTGGTTTCACCACTATTATGGTTGTTGTAGACAGATTTTCTAAATCCTGCCATTTTTCTCCCTCAATCTGGCCACCCTACCACCTTCCAGGTTGCTGAGGCACTGTTCCAGCAGGTCATCTGACACTATGACCTTCCGGGAGACATCGTCTCCAACCGTGGCCCCCAATTCACGTCACAGGTGTGGAGAGCCTTCATAGATAAGCTGGGGGTCAAGGTCAGCTTCACTTTTGTCTACCGCCCTCAGTCTAATGGGTAAGTGGAGAGTATTAACCAGGATCTGGGGAGGTTCCTGATGAGTCACTGCAGGACCAGCAGTGAGCCCGATTCCTTCCCTGGGCGGTGCATGCTCAGAATTCATTACGTCACTCCTCCACCGGGCTGACTCCCTTCCAGTGTGTTTTGGGTTATCAGCCAGCCCCGGCTCCATGGATCCTGAGCCAGACTGAAGCTCCTGCGGTGGACGAGTGGTTGAGGTGTGCAGAAGAGGTCTAGAACAATGCAGTAAGGCTGATGTGTTCCATCCTGGTGATCACATCTGGCTCTCAACCCAGGAACCTCCCACTCTACCTGCCCTGTAAGAAGCGAAGTCCCCAGTTTGTGGGGGTGTTCAAGGTTCTCCGGAGTGTCAATGAGCTGACACATAGTTTACAGCTCCCCACCAATTACCAAATCTCACCCTCATTTCATGTTTCCCTCCTCAGGTCAGTAGTTTCTGATCCCCTGGCTGAGGCCGTCCCACATGACACCCCTCCACCTCCCCTGGACATCGAGGGAAGCCCTGACTATGCCATCAGATGCCTCCTGGACTCCCAACGTTGTGGGGGTCAGCTCCAGTATCTGGTGGACTGGGAGTGGTACGGTCCAGAGAAGCAGTGTTGGGTTCCGGTGTAGGACATTATAGATCCCAACATCATTCGAGATTTTCACTTTCGCTGCCCGGACCGGCCCGCTCCTCACCCTCGGGGCCATCCCCCTGGCCAGCGTCCAACCTGTAGCTGGAGATGCGCATTGTTGGGGGGGTCCTGTCACGTCTACTCCCGCTCCGGCGCTCGACATAGGTGGTTTACTAACCACCGGTTCTGGCAACCCATCATTACGGATACCTGGCAACCATCATTACGCACACCTGTGCCCCATCATCAGTCACACCTGGACTTCATTACTATCTTGATTACTTCCCGTTTATCTAGCACTCTGTTCTGTCAGTCATCAGGTAGCATTGTTTATGTTTCCAATGTTAGACGCTTCTCTTGTTTTGTAATCTTTCCATGTTTATTATCATTAAATTCACACTGCACTTGTTTCCTGACTCCCTGCATCTGCGTTACAGGTGCTTATTAAAGGGAGAGAGTGTTCCTGCATAATGTGCTTTGGTTTTGTTAGATAATTCTTAGGCTACCATGCTAATAAGGCACATTTGATTGCACTCTGTATTTAGTACTTGAATCACATGCATGCCAACAATGCTTCTGTACATTCAATTCCAGACCGACATGCTGTTCTATTCATAAGACACAGAAATTGTCCATCAACACCGGTATAGATATTACGCACCACCAAGAATAGCAGAATCAAATAGATCATAATTGACACTGATGCACATAGGCTTAGAAACCACCTTGTAAATGAAGGATATTATCCTGTTGCTTTGAAGGTACATTTCAATGTCTTATTAAATTTAGTAACACTCAAAAGCTTGGGATTTTTAAACATGATATTCTGAAAGAAATGTGCCTGTAGAAAACCCTTTGCTTTATGACTGCAAAAGAGATGCCCTAAACGCCAGACAGAGAAAATGAAGGGAAAGGGAGAACTGAAAATAGATAGAGTGTACAAGAGGTAGGAAAAGATAAGGTTGGGAAAAAACAGGGAGAACAGATGATTGAGAAAATGTGAGAATACAGTGATGTGCAAAGAAAAAAAAAGAAAAAATGTGAAAATGAGTAAACAAGAGATAGAGAAAGCGAGAGACAAAAAGCATGCGTGCGAGAGAGAGATGTAAATAAAATTGAGATGGACAGGCAGAATGAGGATGAGGTAGATATCCAAAGGGATGGAGATGTAGAGAGAATCATGACGCACAGAGAACCACCTGCCCAGCTTCATTCTGACACGCAGGCTTATAGTGTCAGCCTTGCCTCTGGCGGCTGTGTTACAAAGGTTCTTCCTGTATAGGTACAAGCAATTACAGTGGCCTACAGCGCAAAAGCACACCCTTTAGTACACCATTTATTGGAGGTAAAGCCCTACACACTCACAGTCTGAGAGCCTAGAAATGAGGGTCAAATGCATGCACTTATTCAAGGAAAATGACTTGCTGTTTTTTGGGGCATCTGACAATTATACATATTTTCAGCGAGTGTGAGAGGATATTGACCACCATGTAGAGGTGGATATAAAGAACCATATAGAGCACCATGTAGAGGATATAGAGCACCATATAGAGCACCATGTAAAGGATATAGAGCACCATGTAGAGCACAATGTAGAGGATGTAGAGCACCATATAGAACACCATGTAGAGGACATAGAGCACCATGTAGTGGATTTAGAGCACCATGTAGAGGATTTAGAGCACCATGTAGAGGATATAGAACACAATGTAGAGGGTATAGGGCACCATGTAGATGATATAGAGCACCATGAGAGGATAAAGAGCACCACGTAGAACATTATGTAGAGGATATAGAGCTCCATGTAGAGGATATAGAGCACTATGTAGAGGATATAGAACACCATGCAGAGGATGTAGAGCACCATGTAGAGGATATGGAACATAATGTAGAGGATATGGGACACCATGTAGAGGATATGGGACACCATGTAGAGGACCATGTAGAGGATATAGAACATCATGTAGAGGATATAGAACACCATGTAGAGGATATAGAGCATCATGTAGAGAATATAGAACACCATACAGATGTAATAGAGTACCATATAGAGGTAATTGAGCACCATGTAGAAGATATAGAATACCATATATAACACCATGTAGAAGATATAGAGCACCATGTAGAGGATATAGAACACCACCGCCATTGTTGCAACCCCTAATACCAGTCTGTTCAACCTCTCTTTCGTATCGTCCGAGATCCCTAAAGATTGGAAAGCTGCCACGGTTATCCCCCTCTTCAAAGGGGGTAACACTCTAGACCCAAACTGTTGTAGACCTATTTCCGTCCTGCCCTGACTTTCTAAAGTCTTCGAAAGCCAAGTTAAAAAACTTCTTACGGCTGAAATCCCGCTAACGGGATCGATATGACAACAGCCAGTGAAAGTGCAGGGAACCAAATTCAAACAACAGAAATCTCATAATTAAAATTCCTCAAACATACAAGTATTTTACACCATTTTAAAGATACACTTCTTGTTAATCCCACCACAGTGTCTGATTTCCAAAAAGCTTTACGACGAAAGCACACTAAATGATTATGTTAGGTCAGCACCTAGTCACAGAAAAACACAGCTGTTTTTCCAGCCAAAGAGACGATCGATGGCTAAGTTGTAATTACTTCGCTACTATGGCCTATTTATTGTCTTACCTCCTCACGCCATTTGCACACACTGTATTATGAGAGTCCAAATGGAGAGAGGGGAGCGGGCCAGGTAGAGACAGCAAGGGCGGTTCTTCACTCCAGTTCCTTGCCATTCACCTTCGCACCCCTGGACTACACTCAATCATAGGATCCACTGAAGAGATGAGTCTTCAATAAAGACTTAAAGGTCAAGACCAAGTCTGCTTCTCTCACATTGATAGGCAGACCATTCCATAAATTGCAGCTCTATAGAAGAAATCCCTGCCTCCAGCTGTTTTCTTAGAAATGATCTCGACAGTCTTGTGACTGTAGCGTATGTGCAGATATGTACAGCAGGACCAAATCGGAAAGATAGGTTCTGTAGTAAAAAGTCTATGTAATGCTTCGTAGGTTGGCAGTAAAACCTTGAAATCAGCCCTAGCCTTAACAGGAAGCCCGTGTAGAGAGGCTAGCACTGGAGTAATATAATCACATTTCTCGCTTCTTGTCAAGATTCTTGCAGACGTATTTAGGACTAACTTATAATTTTGTGCTTTATCCAGGTAGCCGTAGAGTAGTGCGTTGCAGTAGTCTAATCTAGAAGTGACAAAAGCATGAATTAGTTTTTGGACAAAATGCTTCAGATTTTGCAATGTTACGAAGATGGAAGCTGCCCTTGAAATATTCCTAATATGTTCAGCAATATCGGGTCCAGTGTAACGCAGAGGTCCTTCACAGTTCTTTTTGAGACAACTGTACAACCATCAAGATCAATTGTCCGATTAAACAGATCTATTTTTTTCTTGGGACACTCGAACTAGCATCTCTCTTTCATCCTAGTTTTAAAAATTGCTGCATACCACTTCCTTATGTCTGAAACTTCCAGGGTAGGCAATTTTGGGGCTTCACCATGTTTCATTGAAATGTACAGCTGTGTGTCATCAGCATAACAGTGAAAGTTCACATTGTGCTTCCGAATGACATCCCCAAGAGGTAGAATACAGTGGGGCAAAAAAAGTATTTAGTCAGCCACCAATTGTGAAAGTTCTCCAACTTAAAAAGATGAGAGAGGCCTGTAATTTTCATCATAGGTACACTTCAACTATGACAGACAAAATGAGAGAAAAAAAATCCAGAAATTCACATTGTAGGATTTTAAGTATTTGGTCAATAACAAAAGTTTATCACAATACTTTGTTATATACACTTTGCTGTAAATGACAGAGGTCAAATGTTTTCACACACTGTTGTTGGTATTTTGGCCCATTCCTCCATGCAGATCTCCTCTAAAGCAGTGATGTTTTGGGGCTGTTGCTGGGCAACACGGACTTTCAACTCCCTTCAAAGATTTTCTATGGGGTTGAGATCTGGAGACTGGCTAGGCCACTCCAGGACCTTGAAATGCTTCTTACGAAGCCACTCCTTCGTTGCCCGGGCGGTGTGTTTGGGATCATTGTCATGCTGAAAGACCCAGCCACGTTTCATCTTCAATGCCCTTGCTGATGGAAGGAGGTTTTCACTCAAAATCTCACAATACATGGCCCCATTCATTCTTTCCTTTACACGGATCAGTCGTCCTGGTCCCTTTGCAGAAAAACAGCCCCAAAGCATGATGTTTCCACCCCCATGCTTCACAGTAGGTATGGTGTTCTTTGGATGCAACTCAGCATTCTTTGTCCTCCAAACACGACGAGTTGAGTTTTTACCAAAAAGTTATATTTTGGTTTCATCTGACCATATGACATTCTCCTAATCTTCTTCTGGATCATCCAAATGCTCTCTAGCAAACTTCAGATGGGCCTGGACATGTACTGGCTTAACCTCTAGCGTCGAGCAATCCCGTATCCGGGAGCGTAATTATGGCCTCAAGCTCATTACCATAACGCAACGTTAACTATTCATGAAAATCGCAAATGAAATGAAAGAAATATATTCACTCACAAGCTTAGCCTTTTGTTAACAACACTGTCATCTCAGATTTTCAAAATATGTTTCAATGAGGAGACTCTCAGTTAGATAGCAAATGTTCATTTTTTCCAAAAAATATTTTTTCGTTTGGCTAAGAAAAAAATCTGAAAATGCAGTCTCTACAACGCCAAACTTTTTACCAAATTAACTCCATAATATCGACAGAAACATGGCAAACGTTGTTTAGAATCAATCCTCAAGGTGGTTTTCACATATCTATTCGATGATAAATCATTCGTGGCAGCTGTGTTTCTCCTCGAAACAAACGAAAAATACACGCAGCTGGAGATTACGCAATAATTGCAACGGAAGACACCAAGCGGCCACCTGGTAGATGTAGTCTCTTAAGGTCAATCTTCCAATGATTTGCCTACAAATGCGTCACAATGCTGTCGACACCTTGAGGAAATGACAGAAAGTCTAAGCTCATTCGTGACCCATACACAGCCATATAAGGAGACATTGGAACACAGCACATTCAAAATCTGGGGCACTTCCTGTATGAAATTTCATCTTGGTTTCGCCTGTAGCATTAGTTCTGTGACACTCACAGACAATATCTTTGCAGTTTTGGAAACGTCAGAGTGTTTTCTTTCCAAAGCTGTCAATTATATGCATAGTCGAGCATCTTTTCGTGACAAAATATCTTGTTTAAAACGGGAACGTTTTTTTATCCATGAATTAAAAGAGCGCCCCCTATATCCAAGAAGTTAAGCAGGGGGACACGTCTGGCAATGCAGGATTTGAGTCCCTGGCGGCGTAGTGTGTTTCTGATGGTAGGCTTTGGTCCCAGCTCTTACTTTGGTCCCAGCTCTCTGCAGGTCATTCACTAGGTCCCCCCGTGTGGTTCTGGGATTTTCGCTCACCGTTCTTGTGATCATTTTGACCCCACGGGGTGAGATCTTGCGTGGAGCCCCAGATCGAGGGAGATTATCAGTGGTCTTGTATGTCTTCCATTTCCTAATAATTGCTCCCACAGTTGATTTCTTCAAACCAAGCTGCTTACCTATTGCAGATTCAGTCTTCCCAGCCTGGTGCAGGTCTACAATTTTGTTTCTGGTGTCCTTTGATAGCTCTTTGGTCTTGGCCATAGTGGAGTTTGGAGTGTGACTGTTTGAGGTTGTGGACAGGTGTCTTTGTATGCTGATAACAAGTTCAAACAGGTGCCATTAATACAGGTAACGAGTGGAGGACAGAGGAGCCTTGTCACGTTCTGACCTTTATTTCTGTTGTTTTGTCATTATTTAGTATGGTCAGGGTGTGAGTTGGGGTGGGCAGTCTATGTTTGTCTTTCTATGATTTTGGGATTTCTATGTTTCGGCCTAGTATGGTTCTCAATCAGAGGCAGGTGTCATTAGTTGTCTCTGATTGAGAATCGTACTTAGGTAGCCTGGGTTTTACTGTTGGTGGGTGATTGTCTATGTTAGTTGCTTGTGTCAGCACAGTTCTCATTATAGCTTCACGGTCGTTATTCATTTAGTGTTTTGTATAGTCTGTATTCAGTGTTTTCTTTAATAAAAAAATCATCATGAACACATACCACGCTGCATTTTGGTCCGCTTCATACGACGATCGTAACAGCTCTCCCATTACCTCACTGATCTCCCTGGCTCTCCCATTACCACACTGATCTCCCTGGCTCTCCCATTACCTCACATTTCCTGACCCAATATTCCATTCGCTCTTCCCAGGGGGAATTCAATTTCTATGCCTATTACATGACCTCTCTAACACACAGATATGCACACACACACAGATGCATGCACACACCCACCCCCTCCACACACGCACACACACACACACACTCTGGACCCCACATTCCCAGTGGAAGCCCCTTGCTCAGCCCAGTGGCTTAAGGGAGGCGGGCAGCATTGTGGCGTAGGTTTGGTTGCTGTGACAACCTATTTCTGACAGACTGTCAATACTAAGCAATTTACAAGCACATGAAAAATCGACCCCAGGTAAAAGGCAATTTCTCTGCTCCGTTGGCTCGGCAGGGGGAAATCGCCTCCAAAGAGGAGGAAGATGACAAAGAAGAAGAAGAGGTGGAAGAAGAACAGGTGGAGAAGGGGATCAATGGGTTAGTTGCTGTGATTATAGGCTAGAAGGAAAGCGAGAGATGGGGGTGGGTGAGGTGAAATTCCCCTTCCAAGGGAATTGACATTAGGCAGGAAAAAGTGATGGGTGGCACAGACAAAGCCTGCTTTGTGAAAATTATAATGATGATGACGATCATGATGATGGCGATGAGGTACTTGGTGATGGGGGAGAAAGGAGGATCAAGGGGAAAAGACAGAGATATAGAGAAAAAGAAGTAGAGACAGACTAGAGGAACAGTAAATAGAAAGAGAGATGGGATGTTGATTGACGGATCTGGTCTGGTGTTCCATCCCCGTCTCTGGGCACTGATGTGGTGTTCCATCCCCGTCACTGGGCAGTGGTGTGGTGTTCCATCCCCGTCACTGGGCAGTGGTGTGGTGTTCCATCCCCGTCTCTGGGCAGTGGTCTGGTTCCATGTTCCATCCCCGTCTCTGGGCAGTGGTGTGGTGTTCCATCCCCGTCTCTGGGCAGTGGTCTGGTGTTCCATCCCCATCTCTGGGCAGTGGTGTGGTGTTCCATCCCCGTCACTGGGCAGTGGTCTGGTGTTCCATCCCTGTCTCTGGGCAGTGGTGTGTTCCATCCCCGTCACTGGGCAGTGGTCTGGTGTTCTATCCCTGTCTCTGGGCAGTGGTCTGGTGTTCTATCCCTGTCTCTGGGCAGTGATCTGGTGCTCCATCCCGTCTGTGGGCAGTGGTGTGGTGTTCCATTCCTGTCTCTGGGCAGTGGTCTGGTGTTCCATCCCCGTCTCTGGGCAGTGGTCTGGTGTTCCATCCCCATCTCTGGGCAGTGGTGTGGTGTGGATAGTGGTGTGGATAGTAGTGTGGATAATGTTGTGGATAGTGGTATGGATAATGGCGTGGATAATGGTATGGACACAGGTCACAGGTGAGGATGGAGATATGGATCTCCATCCTCTGTTCTCTCTTCCAGACCACAACATTCATCACCACTTCCGCTTTATTTCTCTCTCTATCTTTCGGTCTCTCGCTCTTTCTTCACCGCTATCTCTCTACTTCTATCTCGATCTCTCCATCGAAGAAACTAAGGGTCACACCCTCACCTAACTAACAGACAAGAAAACACACCGAGACACACAAGGTGAAAGTGAAAGTTATTGATATAGACATAGGAGAGTTTTATCAAGTTTTGTCCAACTGAGAACTGAAAAGCAGAGTTTTATCAAGGTCCATTGTCCCTTGACAATTCACACAAAGTATGCACTGCTGTAGGATTTAATGGAAGTTGGATGATTTTGACATTCTGTTCTGTTCTTTTTTTTATGCATGAAACTGCATAATTCCCATAGTTCTAACTTATATATGAAGAAATATTGTCTAATCCTGAGTGCCACATGAAGTGAAGAGTACATTGGAAGAGGTGAAAGGTCTTTGAAGATATGTTTTACCCATATTCGTATTCATTTGGCACAAAACGTAAGAAAGGGGACAGAAACAGGATGGGACTACCTGAACTTGCCCAATAAGAAACATTTTCCGGAGAATAATATTTGAAACGTTTTGCTGCAGTGTTCCCTAATTAATATTACCATGTTTCCTCACCTCTTTCCCTTCCTGTTTTGCTCCTCTCCTCCTATTCAAGGACACTTTTCCCTCTCTCCTGGTTGATGATTGTCTATTCACTCTTTTCCAACAGGGTTCTATAGGAGTTGTTTGTGATGAATATATTATGTGGCGCATTTAGGATGCACAATGTAGGTCAGAGCCAAAAGAGTTTGTGTATGTGTGTGTTTGTGTGAGTGCATGCGTGGGTGCAAAAGAGAGAGAGCAAGACGAGGCAATAGAATTAACAATACATGCAAGTCCCTTTTGAGGTACAATCAAATGGAATATGTAAATGCTCCCTAGAATAATTTGTCATTACAAAAGCTTTTGTTCAATGTTTTAACTACATACAGTATGAATATTGAACAATATATTCCAAGCTGACAATGAGTACATTTATATGCACACAATATTACAATTATTGTGAATAGTCAGATTAATATAATAGTTTGATTAAAATGTTAACATGCCTTGCAAGAAGAACGATTTCCCCAATAATGCTGTTTGCATGGACACATCTATAATCAGGCTACCTGATGGGACTTTGATAAATTGGCAACAATCACCAATCCAAATATATGTTCTACCACAGCAACAATGTTATTTTTGGGAAGTCTATTTGATTCTGAATTCGGACATACAAAGTTTATATGTGAAAATGATTTCTAAGATGCCTACTTTCAGTTTTTGTGAACTCACTTCACTCGCAAAAGAGGGAGGCTTGTGCTGCTGGTGCTAGCACATCCACAGATCAAATACACCACTGGAACTCCAAAGAGGGAGGCTTGTGCTGCTGGTGCTAGCACGTCCACAGATCAAATACACCACTGGAACTCCAAAGAGGGAGGCTTGTGCTGCTGGTGCTAGCACGTCCACAGATCAAATACACCACTGGAACTCCAAAGAGGGAGGCTTGTGCTGCTGGTGCTAGCACGTCCACAGATCAAATACACCACTGGAACTCCAAAGAGGGAGGCTTGTGCTGCTGGTGCTAGCACGTCCACAGATCAAATACACCACTGGAACTCCAAAGAGGGAGGCTTGTGCTGCTGGTGCTAGCACGTCCACAGATCAAATACACCACTGGAACTCCAAAGAGGGAGGCTTGTGCTGCTGGTGCTAGCACATCCACAGATCAAATACACCACTGGAACTCCAAAGAGGGAGGCTTGTGCTGCTGGTGCTAGCATGTCCACAGATCAAATACACCACTGGAACTCCAAAGAGGGAGGCTTGTGCTGCTGGTGCTAGCACGTCCACAGATCAAATACACCACTGGAACTCCAAAGAGGGAGGCTTGTGCTGCTGGTGCTAGCACGTCCACAGATCAAATACACCACTGGAACTCCAAAGAGGGAGGCTTGTGCTGCTGGTGCTAGCACGTCCACAGATCAAATACACCACTGGAACTCCAAAGAGGGAGGCTTGTGCTGCTGGTGCTAGCACGTCCACAGATCAAATACACCACTGGAACTCCAACTTTACATGAAAACCAGGTGTTTTCATCGTCTTATACTTACTTCGATGACCTTACGCCAATTAAGATAAGCAGAGTAAGATGTTTACATCACTAATGCCGTACTCTGCCTACTGCCACAATCAGTTTAATATTGAGTTATTAGTGTGCATGTACAGTAAACATGCTCAATGTGTCCATCCAGGTCGCTCAACATTCACTGCACAATTAGACCTCTGTCCAGGTAAGCAGGATATCAGGAGATGACGTCAAAACCGAATGCTAGGGGCAACGGTGAGCGCTATTGCAGACAGATTGTGGGTTCTATCAATGTAATTGTTTGCATACTTTCCAATCCCCCATATTTATTTTTCTTATGTTTTAATATATTTTCCTTTATTATTTTCCCCTAACCTCACCTCTGCTCCCCGAATTGCAGTAACTAGAGGACAACAATACTTCTACTTCTACTTCCAGCTTATACATACGATATGCATTTTATGGACATGGTACACGGACACAGTACATTTTACATTAGCTATCTCTGTCTATCTGCTGTCTATCTTAACTGTTAGTTCCTCTATTTCCTTTGTTAATATGAACTATTTTGGCCAAAATTGTTTTTGTTTGAAAGATGAGTATTGAATTGCATGGCCTCTAAAGGCACATTTAAAAGTGCCCCATACATTAAGGAAATCTGCTGAGCCCATGTTATGTACACTGCTCAAGAAAATAAAGGGAACACTAAAATAACACATCCTAGATCTGAATTAATGAAATATTCTTATTAAAACCTTTTTTCTTTACATAGTTGAATATGCTGACAACAAAATCACACAAAACTTATCAATGGAAATCAAATTTATCAACCCAATCCAACTTTGATGTAATGTCCTTAAAACAAGTCAAAATGAGGCTCAGTAGTGTGTGTGGCCTCCACGTGCCTGTATGACCTCCCTACAATGCCTGGGCATGCTCCTGATGAGGTGGCGGATGGTCTCCTGAGGGATCTCCTCCCAGACCTGGACTAAAGCATCCGCCAACTCCTGGACAGTCTGTGGTGCAACGTGGCGTTGGTGGATGGAGTGAGACATGATGTCCCAGATGTGCTCAATTGGATTCAGGTCTGGGGAATGCGCAGGCCAGTCCATAGCATCAATGCCTTCCTCTTGCAGGAACTGCTGACACACTCCAGCCACATGAGGTCTAGCATTGTCTTGCATTAGGAGGAACCCAGGGCCAACCACACCAGCATATGGTCTCACAAGGGGTCTGAGGATCTCATCTCGGTACCCAATGGTAGTCAGGCTACCTCTGGCGAGCACATGGAGGGCTGTGTGGCCCCCCAAAGAAATGCCACCCCACACCATGACTGACCCACCGCCAAACAGGTCATGCTGGAGGATGTTGCAGGCAGCAGAACGTTCTCCACGGCGTCTCCAGACTCTGTCATGTCTGTCACATGTGCTCAGTGTGAACCTGCATGTGGGTTGTAGACTCCGTCTCATGCTACCACTAGAGTGAAAGCACCGCCAGCATTCAAAAGTGACCAAAACATCAGCCAGGAAGCATAGGAACTGAGAAGTGGTCTGTGGTCACCACCTGCAGAACCACTCCTTTATTGGGGGTGTCTTGCTAATTGCCTATAATTTCCACCTGTTGTCTATTCCATTTGCACAACAGCATGTGAAATTTATTGTCAAACAGTGTTGCTTCCTAATTGGACAGTTTGATTTCACAGAAGTGTGATTGACTTGGAGTTACATTGTGTTGTTTAAGTGTTCCCTTTTTTTGAGCAAAGTATGTAGGTAAAAGTCAGTTATAAATTCTGTTTATCATATATGCATACTCACTTTAACTATACATTCACGTACATACTACCTCAATTAGCCCAACCAACCAGTGCCCCCGCACATTGGCTAACCAGGCTATCTGCATTGTGTCCCGCCACCCACCACCCGCCAACCCCTTTTTTACTCTACTGCTACTCTCTGTTCATCATATATGCATAGTCACTTTAACCATATCTATCAATCAGCCCAACTTACCAGTGCCTGTATGTAGCTTCGCTACTGTTATTGCCTCGCTAAGGTATAAAGCCTCGCTAATGTTATTATTCACTGTCTTTTTATTGTTGTTTTTATTTCTTTACTTACCTTTGTAAGTAAATACCTTTTTTTTGTTAATTGCACTGTTGGATAGAGCCTGTTGGATAGAGCCTGTAAGTAAGTAAGCATTTCACAGGTATCACCTGTTGTTTTCATCACACATGACAAATAAACTTTGATTTGATTTGATTTAGTTCCAATATATCCATAATATTTGGGAATTCCTTAAGTGCATGAGGGTGATAGTCTGTAGTGTGATTTAATTTATGGTCCATAGAGGTATTTAAAACAGTATTGTAATCACCCACCATAATAACTGAGTCATGTTAACTCAGCAAAAAAAAAAAACGTCCCTATTCAGGACCCTGTCTTTCAAAGATAATTAAATAAAAATGCAAATAACTTCACAGATTTTCATTGTAAAGGGTTTAAACACTGTTTCCGATGCTTGTTCAATTAACCATAAACAATTAATGAACATGCACCTGTGAAACGGTCGTTAAGACACTAACAGCTTACAGATGGTAGGCAATTAAGGTCACAGTTATGAAAACTTAGGACACTAAAGAGGCCTTTCTACTGAATCTGAAAAACACCAAAAGAATGATGCCCAAGGTCCCTGCTCATTTGCGTGAACGTGCCTTAGGCAAGTTGCAAGGAGGCATGAGGACTGCAGATGTGGCCAGGGCAATAAATTGCTATGTCCATACTGTGAGACGCCTAAGACAGCGCTACAGGGAGACAGGATGGACAGCTGATCTTCTTCGCAGTGGCATTCCACGTGTAACAACACCTGCACAAGATCGGTACATCCGAACATCACACCTGCGGGAGAGGTACAGGATGGCAACAACAACTGCCCGAGTTACACCAGGAATGCACAATCCCTCCATCAGTGCTCAGAATGTCTACAATATCAATCAAATCAATCAAATTCATTTATAAAGCCCTTCTTAAATCAGCTGATGTCACAAAGTGCTGTTCAGAAACCCAGCCTAAAACCCCAAACAGCAAGCAATGCAGGTGTAGAAGCACGGTGGCGAGGAAAAACTCCCTAGGAAGAAACCTAGAGAGGAACCAGGCTCTGAGGGGTGGCCAGTCCTCTTCTGGCTGTGCCGGGTGGAGATTATAAAATAGCATGGCCAATATGTTCAAATGTTCACAGATGACCAGCAGGGTCAAATAATAATAATCACAGTGGTTGTCGAGGGTGCAACAGGTCAGCACCTCAGGAGTAAATGTCAGTTGGATTTTCATAGCTGATCATTTAGAGTATCTCTACTGCTCCTGCTGTCTCAAGAGAGTTGAATACAGCAGGTCTGGGACGGGTAGCACGTCCGGTGAACAGATCAGGGTTACATAGCCGCAGGCAGAACAGTTGAAACTGGAGCAGCAGTACGGCCAGGTGGACTAAGGATAGCAGCAAGGAGTCATCAGGCCAGGTAATCCTGAGGCATGGTCCTTGGGCCCCAGGTCCTCAGAGAGTGAGAGAGAGAAAGAAAGAGAGAAGGAGAGAAAAAGAGATTTAAAAAAAGAGATAGAATGGGAGAGAGCATACTTAAATTTGCACAGGACACCAGATAAGACAGGAGAAAAACTCCAGATATAACAGACTGAACCTAGCCCCCAGACACATAAACTACTGCAGCATAAATACTAGAGGCTGAGACAGGAGGGGTCGGGAGACACTGTAGCCCCATCCAATGAAACCCCCGGACAGGGACAAACAGGCAGGATATAACCCCACACCACTAGAGGGATATCTTACACCACCAACTTACCATCCTGAGACAAGGTCGAGTATAGTCCATGTAGATTTTCCGCCACGGCACAACCCAAGGGGGCCGCCAACCCAGACAGGAAGATCACGTCAGTGACTCAACCCACTCAAGTGACGCACCCCTCCTAGGGACGGCATGGAAGAGCACCAGTAAGCCAGTGACTCAGCCCCTGTAATAGGGTTAGAGGCAGAGAATCCTAGTGGAGAGGGGACCGGCCAGGCAGAGACAGCAAGGGCGGTTCGTTGCTCCATTGCTTTTCCGTTCACCTTCATACTCCTGGGTCAGACTACACTCAATCATAGGACCAACTGAAGAGATGAGTCTTCAAAAAAGACAAAGGTTGAGACCGAGTCTGTGTATCTCACATGGATAGGCAGACCATAAAAATGGAGCTCTATAGGAGGAAGCCCTGCCTCCAGCTGCTTGCTTAGAAATTCTAGGGACAATAAGGAGGCCTGTGTCTTGTGACCGTAGCATACATGTAGGTATGTACAGCAGGACCAAATCAGTAGATAGGTAGGAGCAAGCCCACGGAATGCTTTGTAGATTAGCAGTAAATCCTTGAAATCAGCCCTTGCCTTAACAGGAAGCCAGTGTAGAGAGGCTAGCACTGGAGTAATATGATTTTTTTTAAATGGTTTTAGTCGAGATTCTAGCTGCCGTGTTCAGAACTAACTGAAGTTTATTTAGTGCCTTATCCGGGTAGCCGGAAAGTAGAGCATTGCAGTAATCTAACCTAGAAGTGACAAAAGTATGCAATAATTTTTCTGCATCATTTTTGGACAGAAAGTGTCTGATTTTTGCAATGTTACGAAGATGGAAAAAAGCTGTCCTTGAAACAGTCTTGATATGTTCGTCAAAAGAGATATCAGGGTCCAGAGTAACGCCGAGGTCCTTCACAGTTTTATTTGAGACGACTGTACAACCATCAAGATTAATTGTCAGATTCAGAAGAATATCTCTTTGTTTCTTGGGACCTAGAACAAGCATCTCTGTTTGGTCCGAGTTTAAAAGTAGTACATTTGCTGAAACACAGGCTTCTACAGGCTTTTTCTAAAATGTTTGAGAGGAATGGGAGATTCGATATAGGCCAATAGTTTTTAAAATATTTTCTGGGTCAAGGTTTGGCTTTTTCAAGAGAGGCTTTAGTACTGCCACTTTTAGTGAGTTTGGTACACATCCGGTGGAAAGAGAGCCGTTTCTCGTGTCCAACATAGGAGGGCCAAGCACAGGAAGCAGCTCTTTCAGTATTTAAGTTGGAATAGGGTCCAGTATGCAGCTTTAACTTCTTGATACAATCCACCCCGCATGCGCGAGCGTAATTATAGCCTCAAACTAATTAGCATAACGCAGCGGCCATAAATATCCCTAGAAAATGTTCCTATTCATGAAAATCACAAATGAAATGCATTGAGACACAGCTTAGCCTTTTGTTAATCACACTGTCATCTCAGATTTTCAAAATATGCTTTACAGCCAACGCTAGACAAGCATTTGTGTAAGTTTATTATGGCATAACGCTGTGCTAGGCTCTGCTACCAGCAGGCAACATTTTCACGAAAAATAAGAAAAGCAATCAAATTAAATCATTTACCTTTGAAGAACTTCTGATGTTTTCACTCAGGAGACTCCCAGTTAGATAGCAAATGTTCCTTTTTTCCAAAAAGATTCTTTTTGTAGGCGAAATAGCTCCGTTTGTTCTTCACGTTTGGCTGAGAAATCGACCGGAAAATGCAGTCACTACAACGCCAAACTTTTTTCCAAATTAGCTCCATAATATCGACAAAAACATAGCAAACGTTGTTTAGAATCAATCCAAGATGTTTTTCACATATCTATTCGATAAAATATCCACCGGGACAATTGGTTTCTCATAACAAGCGATTGGAAAAATGGCTACTTGTGTACTTTACGCAAGATTTTCTGCGGGAGCCATCATGTGACCACATGCTCAATGTGGCCCCTTACGGCTATTCTTCAACATAAATTCGTAAAAAGACGTCACAATGCTGTAGACACATTGGGGAATACGTAGAAAGCGTAAGCTCATTTGTAGCGCATTCACAGCCATATAAGGAGTCATTGGCATGCAGGGCTTTCAAAATATGGGGCACTTCCTGGTTGGATGTTTATCTGGGTTTCGCCTGTAATATCAGTTCTGTTGCACTCAGAGACAATATCTTTGCAGTTTTGGAAACGTCAGAGTGTTTTCTATTCAAAGCTGTCAATTATATGCATTGTTGAGCATCTTGTTGTGGCAAAATATCCCGTTTAAAACGGGAATGTTTTTTTTTTATCCAAAAATGAAAATACTACCCCTAGTTACAAAAGGTTAACTCCCAAACCTGCATGCGGGAGCGTAATCATCACCTGAAACTAAATTGGCATAACGCAACAGACATAAATATCCCTAGAAAATATTCCTATTCATGAAAATCACAAATGAAATATATTGAGACAAAGCTTAGCCTTTTGTTAATCACCCTGTCATCTCAGATTTTCAAAATATGCTTTACAGCCAACGCTAGACAAGCATTTGTGTAAGTTTATCGATAGCCTAGCATAGCATTATGCCTTGCTAGCAGCAGGCAACCTTGTCACAGAAATCAGAAAAGCAATCAAATTAAATTGTTTACCTTTGATGAACTTAGGATGTTTTCACTCACGAGACTCCCAGGTAGATAGCCAAAGTTCATTTTTTCCAAAAATATTATTTTTGTAGGCGAAACAGCTCCGTTTGTTCTTCACGTTTGGCTGAGAAATCACCCGGAAATATCGGTCACCACAACTCCGAAAAATATTCCAAAATAGCTCCATAATATCGACAGAAACATGGCAAACGTCGTTTAGAATCCATCCTCAAGGTGTTTTTCTAATATCTATTCGATAATATATCCGTCGGGACAATTCGTTTTTCTCTAGGACCGATTGGAGTAATGGCTACCTCTGTATTTTACGCAAGAATCTCTCTCGGAGCCACCATGTGACCACTTACGCAATGTGGCCGCCTACGGCTATTCTTCAACAGAAATGTGTAAAACTATGTCACAATGCTGTAGACACCTTGGGGAATACGTAGAAAGCGTAAGCTCGTTGATGGTAAATTCACAGCCAAATAGGGTGTCATTGGTACGCAGAACTTTCAAAACCTGGGGCACTTCCGGATTGGATTTTTCTCAGGCTTTCGCCTGCAACATCAGTTCTGTTACACTCACAGACAATATCTTTACAGTTTTGGAAACTTTAGAGAGTTTTCTATCTAAAGCTGTCAATTATATGTATATTCTGGCATCTTTTCCTGACAAAATATCCTGTTTAAAACGGGAACGTTTTTTTTCTCCCAAAAATGAAAATACTGCCCCCTAGCACCAAGAGGTTGGTTTAGAGGCCATGATTATTTTCATCATTGTGTCAAGACATATAGTATTAAAAAACTTGAGTGTCTCCCTTGATCCTAGGTCCTGGCAGAGGTGTGCAGATTCAGGACAAAAGAGAAGTCCGTAATTTGCTTTCTAATGATCATGATCTTTTCCTCAAAGACGTTCTTGAATTTATCACTGCTGAAGTGAAAGCCATCCTCTCTTGGGGAATGCTGCTTTTTAGTTAGCTTATAGCGACAGTATCAAAAATACATTTTGGATTGTTCTTATTTTCCTCAAATAAGTTGGGAAAATAGGATGATCGAGCAGCAGTGAGGGCTCTTCGATATTGCACGTTACTGTCTTTCCAAGCTAGTCGCAAGACTTTCAGTTTGGTTTAGCGTCATTTACGTTCCAATTTTCTGGAAGCTTGCTTCAGAGCTCGGGTATTTTCTGTAGGCTGAGAGAGGCTGGACTGAGGGCTTGTAGGCCTGTTGTAAGGCAAGGCCTCACCAGACATCACCGGCAACAACGTCGCCTATGGGCACAAACCCACCGTCGCAGGACCAGACAGGACTGGCAAAAAGTTATCTTCACTGACGAGTTGCGGTTTTGTCTCACCAGGGGTGAGATTCACGTTTATCGTCGAAGGAATGAGCATTACACAGAGGCCTGTACTCTGGAGCGGGATCGATTTGGAGGTGTCATGGTCTGGAGCGGTGTGTCACAGCATCATCGGACTGAGCTTTTTGTCATTGCAGGCGATCTCAACGCTGAGCGTTACAGGGAAGACATCCTCCTCCCTCATGTGGTTCCCTTCCTGCAGGCTCATCCTGACATGACCCTCCAGTATGACAATGCCACCAGCAATACTGCTCATTCTGTGAGTGATTTCTTGATGGGAATGTCATTGTTCTGCCATGGCCAGCGAAGAGCCCGGATCTCAATCCCATTGAGCAAGTCTGGGACCTGTTGGATCGGAGGGCGAGGGGCTAGGGCCAGAACTGGCAAATCTGGTGCAGTCCATGAGGAGGAGATGCACTGCAGTACTTAATGCACTGGTGAGGCCACAGTATCTGGTGGCCTCACCAGATACTGACTGTTACTTTTGATTTTGACCTCCCCCCCTTTGTTCAGGGACACATTATTACATTTTTGTTAGTCACATGGAACGTCTGTGGAACTTATTCAGTTTATGGCTCAGTTGTTGAATCTTGTTATGTTCATTCAAATATTTACACATTGTTTGCTGAAAATTAACGCAGTTGACAGTGAGAGGACGTTTATTTTTTTGATGAGTTTATTGTATCTACACTTTTTCAAAGTGTGGATCACCATTATTTGGACCATTTAGATTAAAGAACCAAATCTGTTTATGGTCCAAAAGCATATTTAAAAGGATCCACCTCCCTTGCGGATCTGTTTGAACAGTTTGCATATTTGGATCGAAATGTTTTTTTATTTTTTTTATTGAACCTTTATTTAAATAGGCAAGTCAGTTGAGAACAAATTCTTACAATGACGCCTACACCGGCCAAACCTGGACGACGCTGGGCCAATTTTGCTCCGCCCTATGGGACTCCCAATCACAGCCGGATGTGATACAGCCTGGATTGTTAATTAATATCATCACCCCTTGATCTAAAGGTGTAGAATGACTTTCCTGTAAACATTAGATATTATATTCATTCTCTTTTAGCCAAGTAAAGACGGATCATCTTTTCTTATTATCTGCTAAGCCATTGCAATTATTATTGCTCCATTTCTTGTCCCTCTCCTCCCTTTCTCTCTTGCATCCATTATTACACCCATTCCCGTTCTCCTCCCTGTTTGCTCTCTCCCTCACTCCCCCTCTTGCTCCCCTCTCTTCATCTCATCTCTTCTTTCATTCTCTTTCTCTTCTCCCTGATTACATACCTATTCGCTCCTCTCTCTGACATTCCCCTCTTCCTATCCTCTCCCTCTCCTCTCCAATCCCCCTTCTCTCTATCTCACTCCTTCTCCCTCTTCTCTAGTACTGCAGAACACAAGCACACACACACACATACGCATGCACTTGGGTGCAGACGCACACACACAGACACACTCTAGTATTGCAGTGAAGTTAACCGGTGTGAGAACTGTAGCATTTTCTTCCTCTCCTTGCCTATTCATTACAGAGAGAGTGAGTGACCTTGATGCGTCTCCTTGCATTACAGCCCATCCCCTCTTTAGCACTGGAACACCTAGCAAAATAAACTGCACGTCTGGCAAGCCTGGCATTTCCCTTCAACAGAGATTCAAGTGTGTGAGTGTGTCTTACAGTACATCAGAGCAATAATGTGTTTGTGTCTCAGTGTGTGTGTGTGTGTTTGGTTTTACTATCGTTGTGGGGAACAGAAGTCCTCCCAATGATAATTAAGCAAGGAACATATGGACAAGTGATAACATTTTGCCGATCACCACAAGGAAAAAGTCTGTTTTCGGCTTAGGAGTTAGGGTTAGGTTAAGGATTAGGGTTATGTTTAGGGAAAATAGGTTAGTAATGTGTGTGTTGTGTGTGTGTTGGGGGGTCGTGAGTGAGTATGTGTGTGTTGTGTGTTTGTGGGGTGGTTGTGAGTGAGTATGTGTGTGTTGTGTGTGTGTGTGGGGGTCGTGAGTGAGTATGTGTGTGTTGTGTGTGGGGGTCGTGAGTGAGTATGTGTGTGTTGTGTGTGTGGGGGGTCGTGAGTGAGTATGTGTGTTGTGTGTGTGGGGGTCGTGAGTGAGTATGTGTGTGTTGTGTGTGTGGGGGGTCGTGAGTGAGTATGTGTGTTGTGTGTGTGGGGGGTCGTGAGGTATGTGTGTGTTGTGTGTGGGGGGTCGTGAGTGAGTATGTGTGTTGTGTGTGTGGGGGGTCGTGAGGTATGTGTGTGTTGTGTGTGGGGTCGTGAGTGAGTATGTGTGTGTTGTGTGTGTGGGGGGTCGTGAGTGAGTATGTGTGTGTTGTGTGTGTGGGCGGGTCGTGAGTGAGTATGTGTGTGTGTGTGTGTGTGTGGGGGGTCATGAGTGAGTATGTGTGTGTTGTGTGTGTGTGTGGGTGTCATGAGTGACTATGTGTGTGTTGTGTGGGGGGTCGTGAGTATGTGTGTGTTGTGTGTGGGGGGTCGTGAGTGAGTATGTGTGTGTTGTGTGTGTGGGGGGTTGTGAGTGAGTATGTGTGTTGTGTGTGTGGGGGGTCGTGAGGGAGTATGTGTGTGTTGTGTGTGGGGGTCGTGAGTGAGTATGTGTGTGTTGTGTGTGTGGGGGGTCGTGGGTATGTGTGTGTTGTGTGTGTGGGGGGTCGTGAGTGAGTATGTGTGTGTTGTGTGTGTGGGGGGGTCGTGAGTGAGTATGCGTGTGTTGTGTGTGCCCATTATATATATGTGTGTGAGTGAGTATGTGTGTGTGTGGGGGGGGGTCGTGAGTGAGTATGTGTGTGCCCATTATATATATATATATGTATATATATATATGTTCCATCTGTGTACTTGGCTGTGTTTTTGAATCCATGGTAGGAGAGATACTTCCCCTCCCTCTCATTGGCAGAGAGAAAGCATTGAGATTATCTCGTGGTGCCAGTGTGTGTGTGATATCTGCTGTGTGTGTGATATCTACAGTGTGTGAGGTGTCTGCTGTGTTGTGAATAGGGCTGTGCCTCACCGACCATCTTGGAGTGTTTTTTTCTTCCTTTCTTTCCTGTCTTCTTTCCAGCCTTTCATCCCATCCTACTCATCCACTGTAAACAGACAAGCTAAACTTTTTTTCAAAATGTCATGACAAGTGTACTTTGCCGACTCAATGAAAAGCATGAAAAACTTTCTAGTGAAAGATGTGTGGGGAAGGGGGGGGGGCATCTTACCTGACAAGAAGAGGTGGATACCAACGTTAGTCACTGATGATTTAGATTCACATGCCACCAAAATACTGACATTTCACCCAGGGAAATGATTATTCTTGTCAAAATAAGGAACTAGGGTTTCCTTCCCCCATGGAAGCAGTGGTAACAAAAACAACCTGTCTACCACTTTCCACTCTCAAATATATTCCACCTTAATTTGGAATCGTCAGCCCCAGTGAGATGCAGCTGTGCTAACTTTCCAGCAAATTATCTTGCGCTAGCCGTCTAATTGCCTTGGTGTGGTGTCGCTGTCTGAATACTAAACAGAAGTAAAGAAAGCAAAAGGAGGTGTAAATGAGTGCAGGGGAGCTTATTGCCCACCTTTTAAATGCGATCATTATCCGTTTGTACACAAAATGCTTGTACACAGTCACTGGGTACATTTGAACCAGAGGCATAGCTGTAGAGGGCCCTGCATGTTGGCACCTAACATCCCATAACAATATAATTGTAATTTGTATTCTAACTACCATGTTATTAAATGGTAACTTCTGGTGGCAAATTGGTGGCCATTTTAAAATGCTTGCTGAACTTCTAAAAATGTTTAAAATGCTGTATTGCTAACTGTATTTCTAACAGCCATTTGTCTTGCTGTCACGCCCTGGCCATAGAGAGGCTTTTATTCTCTATTTTGTTTAGGCCAGGGGGTGACTAGGGTGGGCATTCTATTCATTTTCTATGTTTTGGATTTCTGAGTTGTTTGGTCGGGTATGGTTCTCAATCAGAGGCAGCTGTCTATCATTGTCTCTGATTGAGAACCATACTTAGGTAGCCTTTTCCCACCTGTGTGGTGTGGGTAGTTGCTTTCTGTTTTTGTGTCTGCACCAGACAGAACTGTTTCGGTTGTTCTCTTTGCTTTGCATTTTAGTGTTCAGTTTCAAATAAATAATATGAACACGTACAACGCTGCACCTTGATCCTCACCTTCTTCTACCAATGGCCGTTACACTTGCATTCATTTGGTGTATCGACTACAAACGTTGTTTAAACCCTATACAGAGGCAGTTGTTTTTTGTTTTTTAACTAGGCAACTAAATTCTTATTTACAATGACGGCCTACCCTGGCCAAACCCAGACGATGATGGGCCAATTGTGCACCGCCGTATGGGACTCCCAATCACGGCCGGATGTGATACAGCTTAGATTCGAACCAGGGACTGTAGTGACACCTCTTGCACTGAGATACAGGCCGCTGCGCCACTAGGGAGCCTGTTACAGTATTTACATGTAGATAGCATTGATAAATCGGGGGTTAGTGAGCGCTACTGCAGTGCAACACCTCACACCATAGGGCCAAAATGGCAGCCTGCCTGTCCCTTTGTATGCCCCTATGTAATGGAACTGACTGTCACAGACCCAGGGCCAGTTTTTACCTGTAATCATGATAAATGACCTCTCCACTGAGTATACTCAGAGGCACAAATCCCCTTCCAGCTTTGCACCAGAATGTCTCTTTTAGTCAGGAGGCCACATTTTCCCCATCACACTAAGGTTGTAATCAGAGTATGAGACAAGGACTATCAAGGTTTGGATAGAGTTTAGCCTGTATGATGTATGGCCCTCATCAGTGATACTTAGATTGCGGAGCCCCCCCTAGTCTCCACAACATTGGCTATATCTGTAGGCTTTACGACTTTCTGAACACAACATGATGACCAACCAGCCAACCATCCACCAGTCAGTCCCCTCCTGTCCATCCCACCTTTCAATGACATATGTCACCAAAAGTGACACACTACATGTACATAATTTCAACGTGGAAATGTGGGTAATATTTTTGGTTGAGATGTTGATCAATGAGATTTCAACCTTTATTCACTCACTCAAAAAGACAGTCTGAAGTTCGTTGAATTTTCAATGTGTTATCACTTTGCTTTCAACCATCTAAAAGCACAACCAAATTCCATTGGAAAAACGATGTCTGATTTTTGGTTTAGTTGTCATCTAAATGTGTTATTACTATGCTTTCAAATCATTTAAAAGCAAAACAAGGTTCAAATGGGAATGCAATGTCAGATATTTTGTATTTATACAACAACTTAATGTGTTATCGCTGTGCTTCGTCTAATAGCAGAACCAAATCACCTGGATTGCTGTTGAGATTACATTAAAACTACATGGTGCAAGTGATCAATGCTGTTAGAGATTCTGAGCAGATTATTATAGCAATTGTGAAGATCTCCACAGAGCTGCAGCCTTTGCATGTCATCTTTAATTAACACTCATGCCTTCTATGACTACATAAGAACACATGTATAGTTACAGTAGACTGACCACAAAATTTGGCCATGGATGTGTTACTCATTTTACGGTTGAATGTTACATTACTTTGTAAGGTAGCCTTAACTTTAGGCTATTTACTGTAAAAAAAATATTATTTAATAGTGTTTGGTTGGTAACCCAACCAAATATCTACATTTAAAGGATATTTAATGCTTGGATAGTTTTATCTGAGCCACTGGCTTAATCCTATTCTTTAACTTTTAATTTTGCTTTAGTTGGAGACGTGAGTCCAACATACTTTTTGTTTTTTACTTGAATTTTCAATTTGATATTCAATTGTCAAAACATTCCAGTTTGGCAGTATGACAGATTTGTTGTGTATGTTGGATTCACATCTCCATTTCAACCAATAATCAATGTTAAAGAATAGGACTAAATCAAATCAAACTTAATTTAAAGTGAATTTAAAGTTAGGTTCTTTTTAGTCATATTCCTTAACTTAGATTTTTGGTTGAGATGGAGATGTGAATCCAACATATTAATGATTAACTTGAGTATTACATTTGAAATCAACCAACGCCTGAAACCCCTGGCCTATATCACAGGTGTCAAACTCATTCCACGGAGGGCTGAGATTTCACTCCTCCCTTGTACTTGGTTGATGAATTAAGGTCACTAATTAGTAAGAAAGTCCCCTTACCTGGTTGTCTAGGGCTTAATTGAAAGGAACAACAAAAAACCTTCAAATACTAGGCCCTACTTGGAATGAGCTTGACACCCCTGGCAATATGTATTGTCTATTTTTTTATGAAACCTGGGTTGAATTGAAACAATAGCTGTTTATGACTGCGAATACTTCATTGGCCTAAATAGTTATGGTATATGACTTATAAAGCATGGTTTCATTTCATTTGCTCTGTTAAACCTACCCGTAGGAATGACTTCGATAGCAACAGTGGATCTATTTAGTCAATAATCATTCCCGTAAGAGCACATTGGTAGTAGTCAGTGACAAATAGCTAAGAAGGACTTGGTTAAAACCCTGGACGGGAGAACAAATTAATAGCTGTAGATAGATCAACTCTCCAGTAGGAGGTGCTGCCCAGACGATTGTTTATTTTTATTTTTGTAGTCGAAAAACGTTTAAGATCTGACGTAGTAACTGTTTTCATGGCTAATTCCAATAGTTTACATGTTACCACTAACACTCTAAATGGGTGTTCCCTAAAGTCTACTGATTGCAATGATACACAGTGCATTTGGAAAGTATTCAGACCGCTTGACTTTTCCACATTTTGTTACGTTGCAGCCTCATTCTAAAATGGATTAAATAGTTTTTTCCCCCAACATCAATCTTCACATAAAACCTTATAATAACAAAGCAAAAACAGGCTTGTTGAAATTTTGCAAATATAAAAAAAACGGAAATATCACATTTACATAAATATTCAGACCCTTTACTCAGTACTTTGTTGAAGCAGCTTTGGCAGCGATTACAGACTAGTCTTCTTGGGTATGATGCTACAAGCTTGGTACATCTGTATTTGAGGAGTTTCTCCCATTCTTCTCTGCAGATCCTCTCAAGCTCTGTCAGGTTGGATGGAGAGCATTGCTGCACAGCTATTTTCAGGTCTCTCCATAGATGTTTGATCGGGTTCAAGTCCGGGCTCTGACTGGGCCACTAAAGGACATTCAGAGACTTGTCCCGAAACCACTCCTGCGTAGTCTTGGCGGTGTGCTTAGGGTCATTGACCTGCTGGAAGGTGAACCTTCACCCCAGTCTGAGGTCCTGAGAGCTCTGGAGCAGGTTATCATCAAGGATCTCTCTGTACTTTACTCCGTTCATCTTTCCCTCAACCCTGACCAGTCTCCCAGTCCCTGGCACTGAAAACCATCCCCACAGCATGATGCTGCCACCCCCATACTTCACCGTAGGGATGAAATTGGCCGGGTAATGAGCGGAGACTGGTGTTTTCCAGGTGTGACGCTTGTCATTCACACCAATCTCGGTTTCATCAGACTAGAGAATCCCAGCTGGCTCTCACGTGCTTTTTACTGAGGAGTGGCTTCCGTCTGGCAACCCTACCATAAAGACCTGATCGGTGAAGTGCTGCAGAGATGGAACTATGGAGCTCTGCCAGAGTGACCATCGGGTTCTAGGTCACCTCCCTGACTAAAGCCCTTCTCCTCTGATGGCTCAGTTTGGCCAGGCGGCCAGCTAGGAAGAGTCTTGGAGTTGGTCTCCCCCTCCTTCTCCATGGCCGACATGAGTTAGACATTTAAACGTGTTAACCCTCAAAAGCCTGCTGGCCCAGACCGCATCCCTAGCCGCGTCCTCAGAGCATGCGCAGACCAGCAGGCTGGCGTGTTTACTGACATATTCAATCGCACCCTATCCCAGTCTGCTGTCCACACATGCTTCAAGATGGCCACCATTGTTCCTATACCCAAGAAGGCAAAGGTAACTAAACTAAATGACTACCACCCCTTAGCACTCACTTCTGTCATCATGAAGTGTTTTGAGAGACAAGTCAAAGATCATATCACCTCCACCTTAACTGCCACCCTAGACCAACTTCAGTTTGCATATCGCAACAGGTCCACAGACCGTGCAATCGCCATCACACTGCCCTAACCCATCTAGACAAGAGGAATACCTATGTAAGAATGCTGTTCATTAACTACAGCTCAGCATTCAACACCATAGTACCCTACAAGCTTATCATTAAGTTGGAGGGCCTGGGTCTCAACTCTGCCCTGTGCAATTGGGTCCGGGACTTTCTAACGGGCCGCACCCAGGTGGTGAAGGTAGGTAACAACATCTCCCCGTCACTGATCCTCAACATTGGGGCCCCACAAGGGTGCATGCTCAACCCCCTCCTGTACTCCCTGTTCACCCACGACTGCGTGGCCATGCACGCCTCCAACTCAATCATCAAGTTTGCAGACGACACAACAGTAGTGGGCTTGATTACCAACAACGACGAGACAGCCTACAGGGAGGAGGTGAGGGCACTCGGAGTGTGGTGTCAGGAAAACAATCTCTCACTCAACGTCAACAAAACAAAGGATTTGTTCAACCCACTACCATCCAGAAGGTGAGGTCAGTACAGGTGCATCAAAGCTGGGACTGTGAGACTGAAACAGCTTCTATCTCAAGGCCATCAGACTGCTAAACTAACTCACTAACTCATAGAGGCTTCTGCCTACATAGAGACTCAAATCACTGGCCACTTTAATAAATGGATCACTATTCACTTTAAAACAATACCACTCTAATAATGTTAACATAACTAACATCAGTAATCTCATATGTATATAGTGTACCTTATACCATCTATTGCACCTTGCCTATACCGCTCGGTCATTGCTCATCCACATATTTATATGTACATATTCTTATTCCATCCCTTTAGATTTGTGTGTATTAGGCAGTTGTTGGGGAATTGTTAGATTACTCGTTAGATATTACTGCACTGTCGGGAACTCGAAGCACAACATCTGCTAACCATGTGTACATGACCAATAACTTGATTTGATTCGATTTTTTGTTTCCATACTTCTTCCATTTAAGAGTGATGGAGGCCACTGTGTTCTTGGGGACCATCAATACTACAGAAATGTTTTGGTACCCTTGCCCAGATCCGTGCCTCCGCACAATCCTGTCTCAGAGCTCTACGGTCAATTTCTTTGACCTCATGGCTGGGGTTTTTCTCCGACATGCACTGTCAACTGTGGGACCTTATATAGACAGGTGTGCCTTTCTAAATCATGTCCAATCAATTGAATTTACCACAGGTGAACTCCAATCAAGTTGTAGAAACATCTCAAGGATGGTCAACGGAAACAGGATGCATCTGCTCTCAATTTCGAGTCCCATAGCAAAGGGTCTGAATACTTATGTAAATAAGGTTTTTCTGTTTTTGTTTTTTATAAATTTGCATACATTTATACAAACCTGTTTTTACTTTGTCATTATGGGGTATTGTGTATAGATTGATGAGGATTTGATTTGATCAATTTTAGAATAAGGCTGTAACGTAACAAAATGTGCAAAAAGTCAAGGGGTCTGAATAGTTTCTGAATTCAATGAATAATATGATATTCAGTATTGGGTCAATTTCAAGAAATGTGACAGTAAACCTGTCCTGAAGACTTCAAATCGCATAGGAATGCATCATGTTCAGCAGAGAGAAGGAGTACGAAACCCATTTGAACTAAATGCCTTTGTGAAGAGACCAGTCAACCTTCATAAAAAAGCAATTAAAAGTCTAAATAAAGATGTCTGGATTTAGTGGCATTGCAGATTTAACGTATTATACTATAGTATGTGTGTCAGGGTGCTAGGGTCTGTCTGTTATATCTGGAGTATTGCTCCTGTCTTATCCGGTGTCCTATGTGAATTTAAGTATATTCTCTCTCTCTCTCATGACCTGAGCCCTAGGACCATGCCTCAGGACTACCTGACCTGATGACTCCTTGCTGTCCCCAGTCCACCTGGCAGTGCTGCTGCTCCAGTTTCAACTGTTCTGCCTGAGGCTATGGAACCCTGACCTGTTCACCGGACGTGCTACCTGTCCCAGGCCTGCTGTTTTCAACTCTAGCAGGAGCGGTAGAGATACTCTTAATGATCGGCTTTGAAAAGCCAACTGACATTTACTCCTTAGGTGCTGACTTGCTGCACCCTCGACAACTATTATTATTATTTGACCATAATGGTCATTTATGAACATTTGAACATCTTGGCAATGTTCTGTTATAATCTCCACCCAGCACAGCCAGAAGAGGACTAGCCACCCATCATAGCCTGGTTCCTCTCTAGGTTTCTTCCTAGGTTCTGGCTGTTCTAGGGAGTTTTTCCTGAGTCACCGTGCTTCTACGCCTGCATTGCTTACTGTTGGGGTTTTAGGCTGGGTTTCTGATTTGATATGCGTACTCTAAAGGACCAGTTTTCTAAAATGGCTGCCAACCAGGTACCCTCAAATTACCATTTTGTCATTTTCAATTGACTGTAAATTAATACGTGGTAAATTAGGCCTAATGATGGATTTACATTTGCAAGGGAGTGTGGTTAATGCAATCAAATGGATCATGTGTGTAATTTATGTTGTCATTGACACCATGAACAAAGAAATCCCAAAATGCTGTCCGAATCATTGATCTTTGTTGATATTTTGATCCCTTGATTCAACGGTTCACATTTAGCACACTCCTAATGATCTCAAAATATTGTGTGATATCTTTGGATTGGAATAATATATAACATGTCCCAAAACAGTGCTTGCATGTTAAGTAATGGTAGACTAATTATCATATCCCATTCAAAAAGGTAGAGTTCGTTTGGAATGGCTTCATGAACATTGTTCCATTTTCAACATTCTAAGTACATTTCTTGAAAATCACAATGTTGAATATCATATATCATTGAGATTGATCAGTAGACTTTAGGTAACAGCCATATGACAGTTTTAAGTGTTTAACCTTTCTAGGGCAGGCGTTCGGCTGGCGGAACCCTTTGACAACATTCCGCTGAAAAGGCAGCGAAATTCAAAAATATTTTTTAGAAATATGTAACTTTCACAAATTAAAACTTATTTTTGCTGCAGGGGCAGTATTGAGTAGCTTGGATGAAAAGTGCCCAGAATAAACGGCCTGCTCCTCAGTCTGTTGCTAATATATGCATATTATTAGTAGTATTGAATAGAAAACACTCTGAAGTTTCTAAAACAGTTTGAATGATGTCTTTGAGTAAAACAGAACTCATATGGCAGGCAAAAACCTGAGAAGAAATCCAAACAGGAAGTGAGAAATCTGAGGTTGGTCGATTTTCAAACCCAGGCACTATTGAATTCACATTGGGATATGGATGAAGTTGCACATCCTAGTGCTTCCACTAGATGTCAATCGTCTTTAGAAACTCGAATGAGGCTTCTACTGTGTTGTGGGGCTGAATAAGAGTTGAATGAGTCAGATTACTGGCAGAGAGCCATTTCCTGGTCACGCGCATTCCACATGATATTGACTTGCGTTCCATTGCTTCTCTAGACAGAAAGGAATTCTCCAGTTGGAACTTTATTGAAGATTTATGATAACACTAATGATTGATTCTATACTTAGTTTGAAATGTTTATTCGACCTGTAATAACTTTTTGAAGTTTTTGTCCGACGTTCGGCTGGACCTGCATGAGCGTTTGGATATGTGTACCTAACGGGCTAACAAAAGTAGCTACTTGGACATAAATAATGGACATTATCGAACATATCAAGCATTTATTGTGGAACTAGGATTCCTCGGAGTGCCTTCTGATGAAGATCATCAAAGGTAAGGGAATATTTTTTATGTGATTTCTGGTTTCTGATGACTCCAACATGGTGGAAAATTGTATTTATTTTCTGAGCGCGTCTCCGATTATTGCATGGTTTGCTTTTTCAGTAAAGTTTTATTTAAATCTGACACAGCGGTTGCATTAAGGAGAGGTATACCTATAACTCCAAGTGTATAACTTGTATAATCGTCTACATTTATGATGAGTATTTCTGTTGAATCTATGTGACTATGCAAAATCACTGGATGTTTTTGGAACTTGTGAACGTAACGCGACAATGTAAACTCAGATTTTTTTATATAAATATTAACTTTATCAAACAAAACATACATGTATTGTGTAACATGAAGTCCTATGAGTGTCATTTGATGAAGATCATCAAAGGTTAGTGATTCATTTTATCTCTATTTGTTATTTTTGTGATATAGCTGTGTTTTTCTGTGGCTTGGTGGTGACCTAACATAACCGTTTCTGGTACTTCCGCTGTAAAGCCTATTTGAAATTGGAAACTGTGGTTATATTAAGAACAGGATTACCTTTAAAACGGTATAAGATACATGTATGTTTGAGGAATATTAATTATGAGATTTCTGTTGTTTTGAATTTGACGCCCTGCACTTTCACTGGCTGTTGTCATATCATCCCGTTAACGGGATTGCAGCCCTAAGAAGTTTAAACAAGTCCAATACAGCAAATGAAAGATAAACTTCTTGTTAATCTACCCATCGTGTCCGATTTCAAAAATGCTTTACAGTGAAAGCACAACATATGATTATGTTAGGTCAGAGCCATGTCAAAAAAACACAGCCATTTTTCCAGCCAAAGATAGGAGTCACAAAAGCACAAATTGAGAGAAAATGAATCACTAACCTTTGATTATCTTCATCAGATGACACTGATGGCACATCATGTTACACAATACATGTATGTTTTGTTCGATAATGTGCATATTTATATCCAAAAATCTCAGTTTACATTGGCGTGTTACGTGCAGTAATGTTTTGATTCCAAAACATCCGGTGATTTTGCAGAACTACTCATAATAAACATTGATAAAAGATACAACTGTTATTCACAGAATTAAAGATAGACCTCTCCTTAATGCAACTGCTGTGTCAGATTTTTAAATTACGGAAAAAGCATAATCTGAGAACGGCGCTCAGAACCCAATCTAGACAGTGAAATATCCGCCATTTTGGAGTCAACAGAAGTTAGAAATAACACCATAAATATTCAGCTACATTTGATGATCTTCATCAGAAGGCACTCGCAGGAATCCCAGTTCGACAATAAATGACTGATTTGTTCCATAAAGTCCATCATTTATGTCCAAATAGCCACTTGTTGTTAGCGTGTTCAGCCAAGTAATCCATCTTCATGAGGCGCAGGCACTTCTTCCAGACAAAAAGTCGAAAAGTTCCATTACAGTCCTTTAGAAACATGTCAAACGATGTATGGAATCAATCTTTAGGATGTTTTTAACATAAAACATCAATAACGTTCCAACCGGAGAATTCCCATGTCTGAAGAAAAGCACTGGAACGAGAGGTAACTCTGTCGGGAGTGCGCGTCATGAGCCTGAAACAATCTGCCAGACCCCTGACTCAGGTCTCATGAGCCCCTCCTTTATAGTAGAATCCTCATTCAAGTTTCTAAAGACGGTTGACATCTAGTGGAAGCCATAGGAAGTGCAACCTTATCCATATCCCACTGTGTATTCGGTAGGCCAAGCTTTGAAAAACTACAAACCTCAGATGTCCCACTTCCTGGCTGGATATTTCTCAGGTTTTCACCTGTCTGTTATACTCACAGACATCATTCAAACAGTTTTAGAAACTTCAGAGTGTTTTCTATCCAATACTACTAATAATATGCATATATTAGCATCTGGGACAGATTAGGAGGCAGTTCACTCTGGGCACGCTATTCATCCAAAAGGGAAAATGCTGCCCCCTATCCCAAAATAGTTTTAACTGTACAATACTGAATATAAGGCTAAAATATATTCAGGAATATTCAAGAGGGGAGATTTTTTGGCACATTTTCAACACATTTCTGCATAGACTACATTTTAAACAAGACATATAACTGGACTGTCACCTTTTATTGTGTTCTCCAGACCCCCTCCTTTGTGTGCCTATTATTTCGCATTTCGCTTCACTCGCAATAACATCTGCTAACAATGTGTATGTCACCAAGAACATTTTTTTTTATATGGCCATGTGACTCCTATCCAACATGGCCCAATGGAGTTGGTTAGTGGCAATTTTGCAAATGGCGGCCAAGAGGGGAATATAAAAAATCTAATCAAATCAAATTGTATTTGTCACATACATATGGTTAGCAGATGTTAATGTGAGTGTAGTGAAATGCTTGTGCTTCTAGTTCCGATAATGCAGTAATAACCAACGAGTAATCTAACCTAACAATTTCACAACAACTACCTCATACACACAAGTGTAAAGGGATGAAGAATATGTACATAAAGATATATGAATGAGTGATGGTACAGAACGGCATAGGCAAGATTCAGTAGATGGTATCGAGTACAGTATTTACATATGTGATGAGTAATGTAGGGTATGTAAACATTATATTAAGTGGCATTGTTTAAAGTGGCTAGTGATACATTTCTTACATCCATTTTTCCATTATTAAAGTGCCTGGAGTTGAGCCAGTATGTTTGCAGCAGCCACTCAATGTTAGTGGTGGCTGTTTTTAACAGTCTGATGGCCTTGAGATAGAAGCTGTTTTTTAGCTCTGCGATGGCACTTTGGTTACAAACAATTCTTAGGAGTTGGCGGTGTGTGAAATGTGGTGCCTTTATCACGAAGTCCATACTTTTCCTCAAATGTTAGGCTTAGCCACTGGACTACTTCAAGGTTTGTCTATGTTGAAAACTGGTTACAATTATGACAATCCTGTAGATTCCACACCACAATACAATGACAAATTACGTTGAAACAATGTTGATTCAACCAGTTTGTGCCCAGTGGGATGTTACTAACGTGTCACCTCAGAACTACAATGGTTATATTTCACTATTTTGACGTACACTAATGTGACTCCTAATTTTTTCCAACCTTTGTCTGCATATTGAGATGTACGCCGGGACCAATGGGAAAACTGGGCTATCATATAAGACCAGATCAGACAACAACTCACAATTTGGGTGGACTGTCACATCTTTGTTTTATTATTGATCTGTCTGGACATATATGAACGTCCTATTTAATGTCAGACGTCAAAGATTCAGCCCCAAAGGTTGAAATATTGATGAAAAGTTTTCAAAGATTTTTTTTGAGTTTGTGCTCTTCTCTCAGTTTGACATTAGCTGGGGGCTGGTGTGATTTGGCAAACATGAGCTGTTTCACTTATTTAAATGGACGAAGACCAGAAAGTTCTCCCTACGGAGGAGAGAGCTTAGTTCACAGAGATGCATGGAGCGAGAGCTGCCAATGGAGAGAGAGCGAGAGAGCAATGGAGAGAGCGAGGGAAGAAGAGGGAAAGAGGGAGGGAGGGAAGAAGAGGGAAGAGGAAGAGAGGGAGGGAAGGAAAGGGGGAAAGGAGAGACAGGGAGAGAGACTCAAAGGGAGCAATTTAAAAGCTCTGAAATATATGATATTTGCACTTCAGATATATTATTAACAGTTAATTTGACAGTGACTAAATAAAACTTCCATCTGAGAGTTTTCAATGTGCAAAACTGATTAAATGCTGTCAGTTGCCTCAGTGTGCAATGTGTGTGTGTCTGTACGTGTGAGTGAGCGAGAGAGACAGAGAGAGAGGGGGGGAGAGAGAGAGAGTGAGTGACTGTCAAGATTCTCACCATTTATTTCTAGCCCCAGAGGGAGTTTTGCATTCTGCTTCAACACACAAAAAGAGAAAACTGAAGCATTTGCAAGTCAATTAAGAGGATTGATACACTACACGTCAACAGAAGGGACCTGCTGCTCTTCTTGTGTATATACAGTATATTAAAGCAAAACTAGAGGGCAATGTACATAAACCATAAGATAAGTCCAACAACACGAACAGAAGAGGTGGATGTCTTTTATTGTCTATTTTCCAGTAAAGTATGTTGAGATGCTAAATAAGTCAGCTTAGGTGATGTAGAATAACAACGGTTAAACTTCACTATTTTGACATATTCTAAAACAGACCATGTTGATTTAAATGTACTTTAATTAAAGTTGGATTTGATGAGTAGTGCTTGTGTAGATGACGACAATGGTTAATGACTAGGCTGGTTATAGACGAGGCTGGTTTATATTAATTTATTTTTATTTTACCTTTTTTTAACTAGGCAAGTCTCATATACCATATACTCATATACTAAGCCAATATACTTTTTAAATTTTATTACATTTATTTAACTAGCCAAGTCAGTTAAGAAAAACTTCTTATTTTCAATGACGGCCTAGGAACAGTGGGTTAACTGCCTGTTCAGGGGCAGAACGACAGATTTGTACCTTGTCAGCTCGGGGATTTGAATTTGCAACCTTCCGGTTACTAGTCCAACACTATAACCACTAGGCTACCCTGCAGTGTACCGTGTGACATGTCTTCCGCCCTCTCTACACACATTGACACACGGTCAAGCCCAGTGACCTGGACACAGAGGTGGTCTAAGGCCAGGGAAATGGACCGCAACTGAACTGCAGTAAACCCAGAAATGTGGCAGTCAGTGCACTCTTTGATCAGGGCAGAGCACTGGGGAACTCTTCCACACTAGGGTGCAAATCCTTCACTACACTTCATAGTAAGCATCATGCAGCCTCTGTCATGCACAGCAAGAGGCAACTGGTACAACTGGTTACACCTTCAAACAGCCAATATAATTGGGAGTGTTTCATTATGTTTTTAACAGTGTAGCGTATTGACAGATGTTGAACCAAAAATGGTTGCATGTCAAGCAATCACGCCTTGAATGGTTAACACCAAAAGTTAAACATTTTGTCTTGCAACATCTTAGACAAAATTACAACGGAATAATAACACAGACAGAAAGAGAGAAAATAAATATACAATGAAAGTAGTATCCTTTGACTTCTGGTTTGATTACTACAGCCAGTCTTACTGTTGGCTCCTGTCATTGCTATTGAGTCATCTCTCTGGCTCTGATAAGAGTTAAGATGGACATGGAGATGGATACATAGAAAGGAAGGGAGGGAGAGATGGATGGAGGGAAGGAAGGATGAAGGGTTGGGTTGGGTGGGCCACTAAATAATTTTCTCTTGGTCTCTGCCACCGCCCTCCCTTTCCCTCCATCCATCCTTCTCTCTGGCTGGTGGAGCGACAGAGACATAAACCTGCCTGTTCTCCACCTGGTCATTATCTGCTCCTCCCCTTTTCTGTCCTCCCTTCCTCCGTGTCGCATTAAGTTCCATGTACTCACCAGACCATGTCTAATGGATGTCTGTAGAATATGACTGAAGTGTGTGTGTGTGTGTGTCTCTGTGTGTGTGTGTGTGTGTGTGTGTGTGTGTGTGTGTGTGTGTGCGTGTGTGTGTCGAGGGGGGGTGGGGAGTGGCAAGGATAGATACAGTGGGGAGAACAAGTATTTAATACATTGCCGATTTTGCAGGTTTTCCTACTTACAAAGCATGTAGAGATCTGTAATTGTTATCATAGGTACACTTCAACTGTGAGAGATGGAATCTACAACAAAAATCCAGAAAATCATATTGTATGATTTTTAAGTAATTCATTTGCATTTCATTGCATGACATAAGTATTTGATACTTCAGAAAAGCAGAACTTAATATTTGGTACAGAAAACTTTGTTTGCAATTACAGAGATCATACGTCTCAGCCTCCAGTATTTATGCTGCAGTAGTTAATGTGTCGGGGGGCTAGGGTCAGTTTGTTATATCTGGAGTACCTCTCCTGTCCTATTCGGTGTCCTGTGTGAATCTAAGTGTGCGTTCTCTAATTCTCTCTTTCTCTCTCTCTCTCTCGGAGGACCTGAGCCCTAGGACCATGCCCCAGGACTACCTGACATGATTACTCCTTGCTGTCCCCAGTCCACCTGGCTGTGCTGCTGCTCCAGTTTCAACTGTTCTGCCTTATTATTATTCGACCATGCTGGTCATTTATGAACATTTGAACATCTTGGCCATGTTCTGTTATAATCTCCATCCGGCACAGCCAGAAGAGGACTGGCCACCCCACATATGCTCTCTCTAATTCTCTCTTTCTTTCTCTCTCTCTGAGGACCTGAGCCCTAGGACCATGCCCCAGGACTACCTGACATGATGACTCCTTGCTGTCCCCAGTCCACCTGACCGTGCTGCTGCTCCAGTTTCAACTGTTCTGCCTTATTATTATACGACCATGCTGGTCATTTATGAACATTTGAATATCTTGGCCATGTTCTGTTATAATCGCCACCCGGCACAGCCAGAAGAGGACTGGCCACCCCACATAGCCTGGTTCCTCTCTAGGTTTCTTCCTAGGTTTTGGCCTTTCTAGGGAGTTTTTCCTAGCCACCGTGCTTCTACACCTGCATTGCTTGCTGTTTGGAGTTTTAGGCTGGGTTTCTGTACAGCACTTTGAGATATCAGCTGATGTACGAAGGGCTATATAAATAAATTTGATTTGATTTGATACGTTTCCTGTAGTTCTTGACCAGGTTTGCACACAATGCAGCAGGGATTTTGGCCCACTCCTCCATACAGATCTTCTCCAGATCCTTCAAGATTCGGGGCTGTCGCTGGGCAATACGGACTTTCAGAACCCTCCAAAGATTTTCTATTGGGTTCAGGTCTGGAGACTGGCTAGGCCACTCCAGGACCTTGAGATGCTTCTTACGGAGCCACTCCTTAGTTGCCCTGGCTGTGTGTTTCGTGTAGTTGTCATGCTGGAAGACCCAGCCACGACCCATCTTCAATGCTCTTACTGAGGGAAGGAGGTTGTTGGTCAAGATCTCACGATACATGGCCCCATCCATCCTCCCCTCAATACGGTGCAGTCGTCCTGTCCCCTTTGCAGAAAAGCATCCCCAAAGAATGATGTTTCCACCTCCATGCTTCACAGTTGGGATGGTGTTCTTGGGGTTGTACTCATCCTTCTTCTTCCTCCGAACACGGCGAGTGGAATTTAGACCAAAAAGCTCTATTTTTGTCTCATCAGACCACATGACCTTCTCCCATTCCTCCTCTGGATCATCCATATGGTCATTGGCAAACTTCAGACGGGCCTGGTCATGCGCTGGCTTAAGCAGGGGAACCTTGCGTGAGCTGCAGGATTTTAATCCATGACGGCGTAATGTGTTACTAATGGTTTTCTTTGAGTCTGTGGTCCCAGCTCTCTTCAGGTCATTGACCAGGTCCTGCCGTGTAGTTCTGGGCTGATCCCTCACCTTCCTCATGATCATTAATGCCCCACGAGGTGAGATCTTGCATGGAGCCCCAGACCGAGGGTGATTGACCGTCATCTTTAACTTCTTCCATTTTCTAATAATTGCGCCAACAGTTGTTGCCTTCTCACCAAGTTGCTTGCCTATTGTCCTGTAGCCCATCCCAGCCTTGTGCAGGTCTACAATTTTATCCCTGATGTCCTTACACAGCTGACTGGTCTTGGCCGTTGTGGAGAGGTTGGAGTCTGTTTGATTGAATGTGTGGACAGGTGTCTTTTATACAGGTAACGACTTCAAACAGGGGCAGTTAATACAGGTAATGAGTGGAGAACAGGAGGGCTTCTTAAAGAAAAACTAACAGGTCTGTGAGAGACAGAATTCTTACTGGTTGGTAGGTGATCAAATACTTATGTCATGCAATAAAAGTGCTAATTAATTACTTAAAAATCATACAATGTGATTTTCTGGATTTTTGTTTTAGATTCCGTCTCTCACAGTTTAAGTGTTCCTATGCTTTGTAGGAAAACCTGCAAAATCGGCAGTGTATTAAATACTTGTTCTCCCCACTATATATACATATATATATATACATATACAGTGAGGCAAAAAAGTATTTAGTCAGCCACCAATTGTGCAAGTTCTCCCTCTTAAAAAGATGAGAGAGGTCTGTAATATTCATCATAGGAACACTTCAACTATGACATACAAAATGAGAAAAAAAAATCCAGAAAATCACATTGTAGGATTTTTTATGAATTTATTTGCAAATTATGGTGGAAAAAAAGTATTTGGTCACCTACAAACAAGCAAGATTTCTGGCTCTCACAGACCTGTAACTTCTTCTTTAAGAGGCTTGTCAGGGATTTCCTCCTCTTCTTCCGAAGAGGAGAGGCGAAAAGGATCAGAGGACCAATATGCGGCGTGGTAAGTGTCCATGGTTCTTTTAATACGTAAATGTACACATGAACACTACAAAACAATAAACATGGAAAACCTAAACAGTCCTATCTGGTGCAAAGACAGAGAGGGGAACAATCACCCACAAACACACAGTGACACCCAGGCTACCTAAGTATGATTCTCAATCAGAGACAACTAATGACACCTGCCTCTGATTGAGAACCATACCAGGCCGAAACATAGAAATACCCAAATCATAGAAAAACAAACATAGACTGCCCACCCAACTCACGCCCTGACCATACTAAATAATGACAAAACAAAGGTCAGAACGTGACAAGGCTCCTCTGTCCTCCACTCGTTACCTGTATTAATGGCACCTGTTTGAACTTGTTATCAGTATAAAAGACACCTGTCCACAACCTCAAACAGTCACACTCCAAACTCCACTATGGCCAAGACCAACGAGCTGTCAAAGGACACCAGAAACAAAATTGTAGACCTGCACCAGGCTGGGAAGACTGAATCTGCAATAGGTAAGCAGCTTGGTTTGAAGAAATCAACTGTGGGAGCAATTATTAGGAAATGGAAGACATACAAGACCACTAATAATCTCCCTCGATCTGGGGCTCCACGCAAGATCTCACCCCGTGGGGTCAAAATGATCACAAGAACGTTGAGCAAAAATCCCAGAACCACACGGGGGACCTAGTGAATGACCTGCAGAGAGCTGGGACCAAAGTAACAAAGCCTACCATCAGTAACACACTACGCCGCCAGGGACTCAAACCCTGCAGTGCCAGACGTGTCCCCCTGCTTAAGCCAGTACATGTCCAGGCCCGTCTGAAGTTTGCTAGAGAGCATTTGGATGATCCAGAAGAAGATTGGGAGAATGTCATATGGTCAGATGAAACCAAAATATAACTTTTTGGTAAAAACTCAACTCGTCGTGTTTGGAGGACAAAGAATGCTGAGTTGCATCCAAAGAACACCATACCTACTGTGAAGCATGGGGGTGGAAACATCATGCTTTGGGGCTGTTTTTCTGCAAAGGGACCAGGACAACTGATCCGTTTTCTATAAGTCTTCACAAGGTTTTCACACACTGTTGCTGGTATTTTGGCCCATTCCTCCATGCAGATCTCCTCTCGAGCAGTGATGTTTTGGGGCTGTTGCTGGGCAACACGGACTTTCAACTTCCTCCAAAGATTTTCTATGGGGTTGAGATCTGGAGACTGGCTAGGCCACTCCAGGACCTTGAAATGCTTCTTACGAAGCCACTCCTTCGTTGCCCAGGCAGTGTGTTTGGGATCATTGTCATGCTGAAAGACCCAGCCACGTTTCATCTTCAATGCCCTTGCTGATGGAAGGAGGTTTTCACTCAAAATCTCACGATACATGGCCCCATTCATTCTTTCCTTTACACTCTTTCTTTCCTTTTCCTTTAAAGGAAAGAATGAATGGGGCCATGTATCATGAGATTTTGAGTGAAAACCTCCTTCCATCAGCAAGGGCATTGAAGTGTACCTATGGTGAAAATTACAGGCCTCTCTCATCTTTTTAAGTGGGAGAACTTGCACAATTGGTGGCTGACTAAATACTTTTATATATACATATATATATATATATATATATATATATATATATATACACGTGTATATATATATATATATATATATATATATATATATACACACGTGTATATATATATATGTATATATATATATATATGTATATATATATATATATATATATATATATATATATACACACGTGTATATATATATATATATAGAAATATATAATAAATATATATACATATATACTATACATGTCAACAAAGCCACTACACAATACAAAACCTAACAATACATTAATAGCACAATAACGATGACAAACGGTGCCCACAAACTGTTAGGGCCTACGTAAACCTGTCCCAACAGCAATCCAAACACCTTACAATTGCTACACCTGGCTATAAGCAGAGCCTTGTCTGGCAGCAAAACAGTTCATTCAGCCTAATTTACTGCCTTTTGAAAAAACATAGCTGATATGGCTGACTTGCTTAAACAAATGACAATTGAGATGTGCAAACTATGGCACAAGGGAACGACGAGCAGATAAGAGGCAATCCATATATTCAATTAAGACATTAATGAGCGAGCTAGGACTGACGTTGTCAATATAACTATTTTTGGTCAGTTCTTTTGAAATATACAGCTACAGAATTCAGAACATTTGCCCTTCTTACAGTATTCTCCCTCTACACCAAGTCAGAATCGTAGGATAAATAACACTTATGAAAACACTTATAATATTCGATGATTACATTTCTCTAAAACAGGCTGTAGGCCACATATGCACATGCACCACCAATTCAGAACAGTAGGGGCGAAAGAGGGGTAAAGTGTGAGGCACATGGGCTACTAACAGCTTACTACACAACATACACTTAGTATTAGTCTCTTAGCTACTGTATACATATCTCCCTCGCATTTATGCAGCAGCATACAATACATTTTTGGACTCACCTTGTTGTGCTGAGCTCACTTCCTTCCAAACCACTCATTGTTGAATTTGCGATTTCCAACTTGTTGTGTATGGTTTATGTCCAATGGCCGATGAGTACAGATACTTTTAATCTATCATTTCTTTTCATTATTTATTTTCATACGACAAGAATTGAAAAGGATCTGCCAGTACATTGTCGGCTTGAGTCACGATGATGACTGCTAGCTAAGATTTTGAAAGCTACTGTACATACAATGTGATTTGACATCAATTTATCTGACCTTAAGCCTTCTTGGATGGACACTTCTAATGTATCTCTATGTCAGAATTTTTGAGGTCTCCCTTTAGACTTCGCAGTGACATAGTTTCCCCATGAGTGACAGAACACTGAGCCAATCACGGGTATACTTGACATCGGCAAATACTGGGGAGTTTTTTTAGGATGTTGTTAAGCACAGTAAAAATCCTAGAGGAAAACCTGCTTCGGTCTGCTTTACACCAGAGACTGGGAGAGGAATTCAACTTTCAGCAGGGCGATAACCTACACCAAAGCCAAATCTACACTGTGTTTGCTTACCAAAAAGACAGTGAATGTTCCTCAGTGGCCAAGTTACAATTTTGACTTAAATCTGCTTGAAAATCTATGGCAAGACTTGAAAATTACTGTGTAGTCATGATCTCCAACATCTTGACAGAGCTTGAAGAATTAATGGTATAATAGGCAAATATTACACAATCCAAGTGTGCAAAGAGTAGAGAAGACTGAGAGCAGTAATCAATGCCAAAGGTGTTTCTAACTCAGGGAGCTGAATCCTTAAGCAACAATTATATTTTAGTTGTTACATTTTTATAAATTAAAGAAATATATAAACAGTACCAGTCAAAAGTTTGGACACACCTACTCATTCTAGAGTTGTTCTTTATTTGTTCTATTTTCTACCATGTAGAATAGACATCAAAACTATAAAATAACACATACGGAATCATGTAGTGCCCAAAAAAGTGTTAAACAAATTCAAATATATTTAATACTTTATATTCTTCAAAGTAGCCACCCTTTGCACACTCTTGGCATTCTCTCCTCCATCTTCACCTGGATTGCTTTTCCAACAATCTTGGAAGAGTACCCAAATATGCTGAGCACTTGTAGGCTGCTTTTCATTCACTCTGCCGTCCAACTCATTCCAAACCATCTCAATTGGGTTGAGGTCGGAGGTTTGTGGAGGCCAGGTCATCTGATGCATCACTTCATTGCTCTCCGTCTTGGTCAAATAGCCCTTACACAGCCTGGAGGTGTGTTGGGCCATTGTCCTGTTGAAAAACAAATAGTATCCTCACTAAGTGCAAACCAGATGGGATTGCATATCGCTGCAGAATGCTGTGGTAGCCATGCTGGTTAATTAAGTGTGCCTTGAATTCTAAATAAATCAAAGACAGTGTAACCAACAATGAACCATCACTCCTCCTCCTCCATGCTTCACGGTGGGAACCGCACATGCGGAGATAATCCATTCACCTACTCTGCGTCTCACAAAGACACGGTGGTTAGAACCAGAAATCTCAAATTTGGACTTATCAGACTAAAGGACAGATTTCCACCGGTCTAATGTACATTGCTCGTGTTTCTTGGCCCAAGCAAGTCTCTTCTTATGATTGGTGTCCTTTAGTAGTGGTTTCTTTGCAGCAATTCAATCATGAAGGCCTGATTCACGCAGTTTCCTCTGAACACTTGATGTTGAGATGTGTCTCTTACTTGAACTCTGTGAAACATTTATTTGGTCTGCAGTGTCTGAGGCTGGTAAATCTAATGAACGTATCCTCTGCAGCTGAGGTAACTCTGGATCTTCCTTTCCTGTGGTGGTCCTCATGAGAGCCAGTTTCATCAGAATGCTTGATGGATGGTTTTTGTGACTGTACTTAAAGAAACTTTCAAAGTTCTTGATATTTTCAGCATTGACTGACCTTCATGTCTTAAAGTAATGATGGACTGTCATTTCTCTTTGCTTATTTGAGCTGTTCTTTCCATAATATGGACTTAGTCTCTACCAAATAGGGCTATCTTCTGTATACCACCCCTACCATGTCACAACACAACTGATTGGCTCAAATGCATTAAGGAAAGAAATTCCACCAATTAACTTTTAAAAAGGCACACCTGTTAATTGAAATGCATTCAACCTCAGTAAGCTGGTTGAGAGAATGCAAAGAGTGTGCAAAGCTGTCATCAAGGCAAAGGGTGGCTACTTTGAAGAATCTCAAATATAAAATATATTTAAATTTGTTAAACACTTTTTTTGGTTACTACATGATTCCATATGTGTTATTTCATAGTTTTGATGACTTCACTATTATTATACAATGTAGAAAATAGTAAAAATAAAGAAAAACCCTTGAATGAGTAGGTGTGTCCAAACTTTTGACAGGTACTATATATATATATATATATATATATATCTTCCACTTTGACAGAGTATTTTGTGTAGATTGTTGACAAAAAACAACAATTAAATATATTTTAATCCTTCCTTCTATAACACAATAAAATGTAAAGGGTCTGAATACTAAAACAAAGTCTCACTTTGCTTGTCGTCTATCATTAATATGGTATAGCCTACAGATTAACTATACATCTGACTGGTCTTAGCCTACCAAACGTCAATGAATCAGCTTGGTAATACAATTAACACATTCTCTTTCATAAAGGGGCAGAGGCAATCTTATCTCTTTGTCACAAAACAGCATTAAAGGGGGACTGTTAAGTGGGGTAGGAGGGGGGGGGGCTGAACTGAACATCATCTCCTGGTATTTGATTCTCAATCCATAACCCCATCTCCCTACAATATATTTAATTGGACTAACTAAATGCCAGTGTGTCAGTTCCACTGCCAAGCAATGTCTGTGGCTTATCTCCTTTGCCCAACAATGCACTTGATGACATGCCGCCATGTGTGAAACGCACCCAAAAAGTGTGTATCATTTATGAGTGCTGCTTGTTACAACAACACAGTGACATGAAAGTGACAGTGGCTTGGGAAGGGTGACGGTGGGGGTTAGAGAGGGCGTCAAGTCTGAGGCTGAACTGTGGAACATGTTTGAACTGTGAATTGTTCTGTTGATCAGACATGAACAGGCTAAAAGACAAGTGAACTGAAGGGAATTAAGACAGAAAGAGTGGGGCTTATGGATCGTCTTTGAAGGATTTAGGAGTCCGCTGCTAGTGCTTGATAAGAACTTGGGGTCCATCCGTCCTCTGATACGGTTTGAATTATACATCAACATATTTCTGAAGTGTAAAAAAAAAGATATATACTGTATATTACCCATTTTAAACAACGTGTTATGGTTTCTTTGTTGCTCACCCATAAAGCGAGAGTCACAATAGACTGACTATTTTTCACTGGATATGCCTTTCAAATGAATTCCAGTGAAAAACCAAGACACATTTAAGAAAATGGGAAAAAGCAAGTGGCACATTTCCAACATCAAAGACAGCTGCATTGTGTCTGTGACGGCATACATCTCTAGCAATCAGCGACAATCCTAGACCATTCAGTACGATGCAGAACAGTCATCAGAAGTGAGCCATGATTAAATGGAACAGCAATGTCAGGGCCTTTATGTGCATGACCCTGCTGCCATCAAAAACACACAGACAGGCACAGAACCGCTCAGACACGCACACACAGGCATTCACACACACGCATCCCCCCTACCCTCCACCCCCTTTCACCTTATCTTTCCATCCATGAGTGAAGGTGTGAGGACCGACCCCTCTCATTCTGCGGGGGGCTGACCTCATCACGGGGAAGGGAGACAGCTGTAAATCCTGACCACCCCTATGGACCGCTGGTCTCCAAAGGGGGTGGGGAGGATAGGGTCAGGTAGGTGGAGGAAGAGGACGGGAGGCTACAAAGGGCTCAAGGAGAATTAAGGGGTCAAAGTCAGGTCAAAGTCTTCACTGTACATCTCAATCGGTGCTTTCAGAGTTTGTCTGGGAAAAAAATAAAACAATTGTTGAATAGTGGAAGAATAGCAGATGATCCAAGCTCAATCAATGGCTTATAAAGACTTTTATTTCTGATTGCCCAAACCAACCACAGGTCGATACTGTAGCAGAACGAGAAGAGACCATTCATCAGTTTGATGGAAAATCACAAAACAACTCAAGCTTTGTTTTTCATTCGTTTCCACACACTCACTGTGGGAAATTAATTAACAATGTTTACATCTAGTTATTGTTGTTTAATTATGGGACTCTATTCAATCTGGATCGCTTAAGGTCATTTACTATGAGTCGCCATAATATGCAACATTTACCATGAATGCAGTCTCCACGACCACGGGAACATTGCCTTTAACTTCCAGTCACGCTATAAGGCTGAACTTCCGCTATATGGATTGAATATAGCCCTACATTTATTGTTAAGTTCCTCATGTATAATCTTACTCTGTCGTTTTGAATGTTTACTCCATCCAACAATTACACTTTTGCTTCCAAGTCCATATTATTCCAACATTAAAGTTGGTTCATTTAAACAACATGAGACTGTGTTAAAGCCTAGGCGTTAGCTTGGGGAGCTAACAAGTCATCAAATCTCAGGCAAGTTTATTGTGGTTCACCAAGCAACCTCTGTTACACAGGCCTACAGAAAACAATGTATTTATCAGGTTTATGGTACTTCAGCTGGCCATTTTGGCTGCAGATAGTGACTACTCTAAGGAGAGAAGAGATTTGTGTGTAGGAGGAATGAAGGTTGGCACTATCTGTAGTATCCCTACCACACACACAACCTATTCAGTTGGCCTATGAGTTAAGAATAACACTCACAGTAATCCGGCTTGTAGCATCCCACCGACCGGTCATGCCTGCCACCTCGAACACAGAACACCTGAACCGTGCAACGTCATTTAAGAGCCCCAGATTCCACCGCCACCGAGGGTTTTTTCGTTCCTCCCCACCTATGACGGATATACCAAAAGAGTCCTCAGTGAAAGATAGAATTCCAAATCCATTTTGTTCATTGGTGCTGCTCTCTAATTGTAACTAAGCGAGATTAGAGAAAAAAAAAGAAAAAATAGCTCATGTCTTCACTAGCAACAGCATTTTATATGTAAAGACACACACATCATCACATACTAACACACACACACACAGAAGAATTCATCATAATGTTAGTGTGGAGAGAGATAATTTGTCTCTGACAGGATCATTACTAGATTCAGTGCTCCCACGACCATTACACAATTTCAGCTTTCCTCCTCAGAAAGAATTTTAATTGAATTAATCCGGCTGGTTACACATGGTGCAAACGATAACATTTTCTGTCTATCTGGGTTCATTGAATCCTTATGCTGGATGAGGAAGAAGTGCTGACGTTAAGCTGGAGCAACAAAAAATGTATGTATATGTAAGAAAAGCTTTAGCTTTTTCAAAGATGCCCCATATATACCTTGCGGTATGAAAATGTATAATATAGGGCCTATATTGCAAATCCAGGCCAGCTGGCGCATACACAAATGCACACTCGCTCACACTGGCTTATGCACACACGCTCACACTGGCTCCTGCACACTCGCTCACGTACACTTGTTCACGCACACAGGCACTCTAATCACAAATTTGTGTGATTTAATTATTATTTATTTATTGATAAGATATACATTAAAATAAGCCATTATTAATAACATACCTCAGAGGCAGAGATGAAGCCCATCTCTACAGCCACCTCCAACACCCCCGGAATGGTATGAAGGTAAAATAGAGACATAAGTGTACAAGCATGTAATGTATGATTTGCACATGTATACTATGAGTTGCACCGGTATAATCCGTTTTGTAGCTGCACAAAATATTTGTAAACACGTAACTTCTTTTGAGAATAAATGCAACAGCACTCGCAATAAGTAACTTGATATGCAAATAAATTCAATAAGATTTGCAGGCATGCAACTCAATTTGAGAATTAATGCAACTCCTTAAAAAAAACTTGCGAATCATGAATCTTCTGTGACTTAAATCTACATTTGCTCGAATCTGGGTGCTCTGAGTGTTTTCACTAATTTAGCGACTAACCCAAGGTTGTGTAGTTTCACAGGGTTCCGGTCTGGGAAGCACACTTTACACTGTGCTTAATATGGATCAAATTTGTTAAAATTACAAAATGATATTCACAGAATTTGAAAGCTACAACAAGTCGTTGCTGAGAAAGATGAAGGGAATAATTAAAACCAGTGTTTCCATGTAGCATAACCGCTACAAAGCTGATGCCAGCTAGCTAGCCTCTTTTCTATTGCAATTAAATGGCAGGTTAGCTTGCTAGCTATAATTAGAGCTTTCTGTTGTGTAATAGCAAAAGGTCTATATATGTACTTGTCATTTGGTTGAGACTAACATTTGTCTAAAATTAGCTAGTTTGCTAACAACATTTTGAGGAGAACAAGCTAGCTCCCGTAGAATCAAGACAAGAGGGGATGGGGAAAAATATTAGATGTGCAGATCCTTCATCTGGCTGAAGCAGAGCCCAGACGAGAGCTAACTGCTACAGAGATAAAAAGGTAAGATCTCTCAGATTCTATCTTGATGAGCTAGCTAGATGTCAATGTTGAATCAATGCAATGATATTCATTTTATTGGCTTGCTATATGCGCTGCTTTTCCTGAAAATCTCTGTCTGACATGGCTAGCTAGTTGTTGTTGTTCTAGTGTCTGTTAAATATTACAGCAACAACATCATGATCATGTAGTCATGCATCTGTAGACCAGCGAGAAGAAAACCCTATCAGATTGACATTTTCAGGAAAAGCATGGATAGAGCTAGCTGTTATCTGTAGTAACATTATTATTTGAAACCAGCACATGCACATCATCTGTATCTGTGTTACATTCCATATTATTATAGCGTTTACCTGGATTCACCTGGTCAGTTTATGTCATGGAAAAGCAGGTGTTCTTAATGTTGTGTATACTCAGTGTATATTTGTACTGTATCTGTCACAAGTTGTACAAATCATCAACATGAAGAACACTGAATTCTGTTGAATTGTCAAGTGGACTGAATTCCAATTCAAATAATGTTGTGCCTCTCTTTCAGATCTGCTAAGCACACATCTGCCTCTGCTAGCCACACAACAACTACCTCAGAGTGGTCAGGTAAGCTCCTTCCTGCCTGGCCCTGTCCAGGGGTGACATTGGACAGGGCCACAGTGTCTCAGTCCCCAGTATTTATTCTGCAAGAGTTTATGTGCCGGGGGGCTAGGGTTAACTTGTCTTATCTGTACTCCTATTCACAAAGCTTCTTAAAGTAGGAGTGCCGATCTAGGATCAGTTTTTACTTTTAGATCATAATGAATTAAATTATATTGACTGGGGGACCTGACTCTAGATCAGCACTCCCACTCTTGTGGCACATTTCCAAATAGGATTTACATCCGTGTTTTACCCAAAAGGCTCAGACTTTTCTGTTTCCATCTACGTCGGCCAGCAACTGTGTCCCACTGAGCCAAGGCTCTGGCGGACCTGCCAAAGGCAGGCCACTGGTACTTTTCAGCTGTCTATTACATAACAATGGCTAACTGTACACTAACACGTTCTCACAAAGCAACTGTTTAAATTATGCAGAGGTTATTGATTCTGCACTCCACAAGTCCTCACTATCAGCCCCAGCTATAGAAACACAATTCCCTAGCATAACATAAAGAGTGAATATACTGTCCACTAGTGTAACACTGGTGTTGCAATCGAAAAGCAGCATTGGATGCTTCGTGAATTTGTGCCCTGGTGTAATGTGTGATCTTAGGCATGCTCCCACTAACCTCCCATCTTTCTCTCGGTCTCTGTCTCTCCTGTCGTGACGTTGTCTTGATTAATGTGACGACTGCTGCTCGTTAAATGATTAATGGTTGATAATTAAATTAAATAATTGCCTGATTAAATTAATCAGGCAATTATTAACTCATTAACCTGGGGCACCATGGAAAGTTTTAGCTTTATTGAGTTATTATTTCCCAAATTAACTTAAAGAATATCAGAATATCGATTTTACCACAGTAGCTAATTAATCCATTTCCTCTACAGTCGCATAATCCGGGAACCTGCACAAACCCGAGTCTCACCAAATAAATCCGTACCACACCAATTGAGTTGATTATTTATTTGCTAACAAGCTAAAATTATAATATAAGATACACATACACAAATACACAGTCTAGGCTATTGGTTAGAACTTAGTTCGATAAAACAGGTCCCTAGCTGGCCAACACAGTATGACACGTGTTACCAAAGATGAGGATTTCAAAAGAGAGGATTTCAAAAAAGAGAGTAAGAGAGAGAGAGAGAGTGAGTGCACAAGAGAAAAACACACTTGGGTGCATTTGTCAGCTATGCTTATTTTAACCCTAACCTTGCCCCGAACTGCCGCTCTTATGGGTCAGAATATAATGATGTAATTATGTGTTTAAGGTCTCTGACGGGTTATCTCTGCGTGGACAGGATTCTGACTTCTCTGATGACGGTCTTTCTTCGTTTACCGGGTGTAACTCTCTGTTTCTCCTCACAATGTCAGTGTCCTTTCTATTAGTGGTCTGTTTCCTCGCCCTTGTTCTGAAAAGGTGTTTTCGGAGGGGGGCTAATCAGCCGTGTGGATGGTTTCAGCGTGGGAAGGAAAACAGTGTAGACACACGAGTCCTTGGTGAGCGGTGACAGGGTGGTCCTGCTTGAACTCACCCCCTTTAGATACAGCTACTAGTCCGTAGCATAGGTTGTTACAAGGTTCCTTTGTCTTCTTCAACCTCGTGGTCCGTTCTGGGTTTGCTGACCACTCAGACCTTGGCTGCAGCTCAGGGTCACTTAGTCTAATATGTTCATTCTTAACTCACATGTTTTATACCCTCGGGTCAGAAATGGGCATTTCTGCCTTTAGGGCAATTCTTAGGCAAGGTCTGGATTTTACTCAGATCCAGTTTAGACTAACTTCACAAAAACATTCTCCTTGATCTGGACCCTTTCCACACAACGTACAATATGCAAACATCAGGTAAATATTAGGAAAACTCTTAGAGTTAAAATGTTTTGTTATAATGTCTTCCTTTAACTTTTAATAACATAACCAAAACAACAATAATTTTCATATTCCATCTATTGTCATTACCACCATTGTGGCTAACGAAACCTATTGTCCCAAAGTCCATTTATTACATGTTAATGTTCTGAGGCCAGTTCTCCATAGTGAGAGGACAAAGGAATTTTGTCTGCTGCCTTAAGATTTACAATGGGCGTGAGGTGTCATAAAACTCGCCCATCTCCATACCTCTCAATCGCTTCCCCTCTGGTGGGTGTGAGCGATCTCTCTGTAGGATTGTGGTCCACGGTAACCTGACCCAAGCAGGCCAGTCATGGCACTCCCCTCGTGGAGGACCTGAGTCCCTGGTTGTGCTTTTGTTCCGACTGCAGCTGTGGACCCCTGGACTGATTTCACCAGGCGTTCTACCTTGTCCCAGACACCTGCTTATCAACTTTAGCCAGGTACTCACTGTGTTTCTGCCTCTGCATTGCTTCCTCTTTGGGGTTTTGGCTCAATGTCTGGAAAGCACTTTGTGACTGTTGATTCGGGCTGTCCTGATTAACGTGAGACAAATTATGCATTTGTGAGTGTTGTGTTGGGGTTGTATATCCTTTTTGCAAATGTGAACATTTAGCTGATCTGGAGTGAACTACATTTTAATTAAAATGATTTACTAGGACGACTAACATCCATCATTATCCATGACTACCATCGACATGCAATCCACCACCACTTTTCTAATCACCACTCCTCAATCTATTGTGAACGGAACAAAATCGTTCTCTATGTAACATTCATTAATATCCCCTTTTGTCAATAACAGCTTCTACACTTCACAGCAACATTCTTGACTGAAAAATCTTTAAACATGTCTATAGACTTTATGGAGGTTATGTGGGTGTTATGTGGGTGTTATGTGGGTGTTATGTGGGAGTTATGTGGGTGTTATGTGGGAGTTATGTGGGTGTTATGTGGGAGTTATGTGGGTGTTATGTGGGTGTTATGTGGGTGTTATGTGGGAGTTATGTGGGTGTTATGTGGGAGTTATGTGGGTGTTATGTGGGTGTTATGTGGGTGTTATGTGGGAGTTATGTGGGTGTTATGTGGGAGTTATGTGGGTGTTATGTGGGTGTTATGTGGGTGTTATGTGGGAGTTATGTGGGTGTTATGTGGGAGTTATGTGGGTGTTATGTGGGTGTTATGTGGGAGTTATGTGGGTGTTATGTGGGTGTTATGTGGGTGTTATGTGGGAGTTATGTGGGAGTTATGTGGGTGTTATGTGGGTGTTATGTGGGTGTTATGTGGGAGTTATGTGGGTGTTATGTGGGAGTTATGTGGGTGTTATGTGGGAGTTATGTGGGTGTTATGTGGGAGTTATGTGGGTGTTATGTGGGTGTTATGTGGGTGTTATGTGGGAGTTATGTGGGTGTTATGTGGGAGTTATGTGGGTGTTATGTGGGAGTTATGTGGGTGTTATGTGGGAGTTATGTGGGAGTTATGTGGGAGTTATGTGGGAGTTATGTGGGTGTTATGTGGGAGTTATGTGGGTGTTATGTGGGAGTTATGTGGGTGTTATGTGGGAGTTATGTGGGAGTTATGTGGGTGTTATGTGGGAGTTATGTGGGTGTTATGTGGGAGTTATGTGGGTGTTATGTGGGTGTTATGTGGGAGTTATGTGGGTGTTATGTGGGAGTTATGTGGGTGTTATGTGGGAGTTATGTGGGTGTTATGTGGGTGTTATGTGGGAGTTATGTGGGTGTTATGTGGGAGTTATGTGGGAGTTATGTGGGAGTTATGTGGGTGTTATGTGGGTGTTATGTGGGAGTTATGTGGGTGTTATGTGGGTGTTATGTGGGAGTTATGTGGGTGTTATGTGGGAGTTATGTGGGTGTTATGTGGGTGTTATGTGGGAGTTATGTGGGTGTTATGTGGGTGTTATGTGGGAGTTATGTGGGTGTTATGTGGGAGTTATGTGGGTGTTATGTGGGAGTTATGTGGGAGTTATGTGGGAGTTATGTGGGAGTTATGTGGGTGTTATGTGGGAGTTATGTGGGTGTTATGTGGGAGTTATGTGGGAGTTATGTGGGTGTTATGTGGGAGTTATGTGGGTGTTATGTGGGAGTTATGTGGGAGTTATGTGGGTGTTATGTGGGAGTTATGTGGGAGTTATGTGGGTGTTATGTGGGAGTTATGTGGGTGTTATGTGGGTGTTATGTGGGAGTTATGTGGGTGTTATGTGGGAGTTATGTGGGTGTTATGTGGGAGTTATGTGGGTGTTATGTGGGAGTTATGTGGGAGTTATGTGGGAGTTATGTGGGTGTTATGTGGGTGTTATGTGGGAGTTATGTGGGTGTTATGTGGGAGTTATGTGGGTGTTATGTGGGAGTTATGTGGGTGTTATGTGGGAGTTATGTGGGTGTTATGTGGGAGTTCTGTGGGTGTTGCGGAAGAGGGTGTTGTTCAGAATATGTTGACAAGACTCTCTTAATGATATGTGGAATGAGCACCACAGATGAAGGAGGGGGCGGAAACAGACACATTCACCAAGTAATCCAATGTTTGCTTCATGAACAATTGTTGCATCTTCAAAAACATATATTTTTTAATTCTGTTAGTTTTTTATGATGTGAGGAATTTAGCAGGTCTACAGTATGTATTGTTTAAATTTTTTCATTATATTTATACCACCGTTCAAAAGTTTGGGGTCACTTAGAAATGTCCTTGTTTTTAACCTCTCTGGGATATGTGGGACGGTAGTGTCCCACCTCGCCAACAGCCAGTGAAAGTGCAGGGCGCCAAATTCAAAACAACAAAAATCTCATAATTAAAATTCCTCAAGCACCTCAATTTACAGAAATACTCATCATAAATGTTGATGAAAATACAAGTGTTATACATGCAATTAGAGATACACCTCTCCTTAATGCAACCGCTGTGTCAGATTTCAACAAAAACTTTACGGAAAAAGCAAACCATGCAATAATCTGAGTACAGCGTTCAGACAACAAAGCAGCCAAAAAGATATCTGCCATATTGTGTAGTCAACATTAGTCAGAAATAGCAATATAAATATTCACTTACCTTTGATGATCTTCATCAGAATGCACTCACAGGAATCCCAGTTTCACAATAAATGTTTGATTTGTTCGATAAAGTTCATCATTTATGTCCAGATAGCTTCTTTTGTCAGGGCGTTTGGTAAACAAAAGTTTGAAAAGTTCCGTTACAGCACATAGAAACTTGTCAAACTAAGTATAGAATCAATATTTAGGATGTTTTTATCATAAATCTTCAATAATGTTCCAACTGGAGAATTCCTATATCTGTAGAAAAGCAATGGAACGAGAGCTAACTCTCTCGTGACCACGCGATACAAGCCTGTGGCACTCTGCCAGACACCTGGCTCATTCCCCTCTCATTCGGCCCCACTTCACAGTAGAAGCCTCAAACAAAGTTCTAAAGACTGTTGACATCTAGTGGAAGCCTTAGGAAGTGGAACATAGCCCCTATTGTAGATACAGTGGGATACTGGTTGAGTTTTTAAAAAACTCCAAGCCTCAGATTTCCCACTTCCTGGTTGGATTTTTCTTAGGTTTTCACCTGCCATATGAGTTCTGTTATACGCACAGACATCATTCAAACAGTTTTAGAAACTTCCGAGTGTTTTCTATCCAATACTACTAATAATATGCATATATTAGCATCTGGGACAGAGTAGCAGGCAGTTTACTCTGGGCACCTAATTCATCCAAGCTACTCAATATTGGCCCCCTGTCACCAAGACGTTTAAAGGAAAATCACATTTTTTGTCCATTAAAATAACATCAAATTGATCAGAAATACAGTGTAGACATTTTTAATGTTGATAAATGTCTATTGTAACTGGAAATGACAGATTTGTTATGGAATATTGTGGAACTGGGATTCCTGGGAGTGCATTCTGATGAAGATCATCAAAGGTAATGGAATAATAGGTGTACAGAGGCCCATTATCAGAAACCATCACTCCTGTGTTCTGATGGCACACTGTGTTAGCTAATCCAAGTTTATCATTTTAAAAGGCTAATTAATCATTAGAAAACCCTTTTACAATTATGTTAGCTCAGCTGAAAACTGTTGTACTGGTTAAAGAGGCAAAAGACATGGCCTTCTTTAGACTAGTTGAGTATCTGGAGCATCAGCATTTGTGGGTTCGATTACAGGCTCAAGATGGCCAGAAACAAAGACATTTATTTTGAAACTTGTCAGTCTATTCTTGTTCAGAGAAATGAAGATCTTGTACAACACTGTGTACTACTCCCTTCACAGAACAGCGCAAACTGGCTCTAACAAGAATATAAATAGAAGTGAGTGGCGATGGTGCACATCTGAGCAAGAGGACAAGTACATTAGAGTGTCTAGTTTGCTAAATAGATGCCTTACAAGTCCTCAACTGGCAGTTTCATTAAATAGTACCCACAAAACACCAGTCTCAACGTCAACAGTGAAGAGGCGACTCCGGGATGCTGGCCTTCTTGTCAGAGTTGCAATGACAAAGCCATATCTCAGACTGGCCAATAAAAAGAAAAGATTTATACGGGCAAAAGAACACAGACACTGGACAGAGGAACTCTGCCTAGAAGGCCAGCATCCCGGAGTTGCCTCTTCACTGTTGATGCTGAGACTGGTGTTTTGCAGGTTCTATTTAATGAATCTGCCAGCTATTGTGTGTAGACCAGTGACACAAAATCTCAATTTCATCCATTGTAAGATGTTACAGGCTGTAACAACAAAATGTGTGAAAAGTCAAAGGGTGTGAATACTTTCTGAAAGCACAGTAATATAGTGGAACTAACTGTTTTATATACATACATAAATATGTATAGAAACAGTGCCTTCGGAAAGTATTCAGACCCCTTGACTTTTTCCACATTGTTTTTACGTTACTACCTTATTCAAAATATTTATGATTTTTTTTTCTCCCCTCAATCTATGCACATTACCCCGTTACCCCGTAATGACAAAGCAAAAACTGTTTTTAGAGATGTTTGCAATGTAAATTACAAAAAAGTAATATCACATTTCCATAAGTATTCAGACCCTTTACACAGTGTTTAAGCACCTTTGGCAGCGATTACAGCCTCAATTCTTCTTGGGATTGACACAACAAGCTTCACCGTAGGGATGGTGCCAGGTTTCCTCCACTTGGCATTCAGGCCAAAATAGTTCAATCTTGGTTTTAACAGACCAGAGAATCTTGTTTCTCATGGGGGGAGAGTCCTTTAGGTGCCTTTTGGCAAACTCCAAGCGGGCTGTCATATGTCTTTTACTGAGGAGTGGCTTCTGTCTGGTCACTCTACCATAAAGACCTGATTAGTGGAGTGCTGCAAAGATGGTTGTCCTTCTGGAAGGTTCTACCATCTCCACAGAGGACCTCTGGAGCACTGACATAGTGACCATCGGGTTCTTGGTCACATTCCTGACCAAGGCCTTTCTCTCCCGATTGCTCAGTTTGGCCAGGCGGCCAGCTCTAGGAAGAGTCTTGGTGTTTCCAAACTTCTTACATTTAAGAACGATGGAGGCCACTATGTTCTTGGCGACCTTCAATGCTGCAGACATTTTTGGGTATCCTTCCCCAGATCTCTGCCTTGACACAATCCTGTCTCGATTCTCTACGGACAATTCCTTCAACATCATGGCCTGATTTATACTCTGACATGCACTGTCAACTGTGGGACCATATGTAGACAGGTGTGTGCCTTTCCAAATCATATGCAATCAGTTGAATTTACCACAGGTGGACTCCAATCAAGTTGTAGAATCATCTCAAGGTTGATCAATGTATACAGGATGCATCTAAGCTCAATTTCGAGTATCATAGCAAAGGGTCTGAATTCTGATGTAAATAATGTATCTCTGTTTTTTTAAATTAGCAAAAAATTATAATGCCTGTTTTCACTTTGTCTTTATGGGGCATTGATGAGAAAAAAAATGAAATCCATTTTAGAATAAGGCTGTAACATAACAAAATGTGGAAAAAGTCAAGGGGTCTGAATACTTTCCAAATGCACTGTATGTTCATTTTATGGAAAGAACAGCTAAAATAAGCAAAGAGAAATGACAGTCCATCTTTACTTTAAGACATTAAGGTCAGTCAATGCGTAACATTTCAAGAACTTTGAAAGTTTCATCAATTGCGGTCGCAAAAACATTACGCGCTGTTGAAACTGGCTCTCATGAGGACTGCCGCAGGAAAGGAAGACAGATTTACCTCTGATGCAGAGGATAAGTTCATTCTGCATCTCAGATTTCAGCCCAAATAAATGCTTCAGAGGTTTTAACCAAAGTAAACTGCCTGTTACTCAGGCCCAAAAAGCCAGGGTACGCATATAATTGGTAGCATTGGATAGAAAACACTGAAGTTTCTAGAAATGTAAAATAATGTCTGTGACTATAACACAATTGATATGGCAGGTGAAATTCCAATGAAAAAACAACAGAATTATTATTTTTTTGAGCTCCCAGGCTCTTATAATGGAAAGCTATAGGTTCTATGTAATTCCAGCTTCCAGATTGCAATTCCTATGGCTTCCACTAGATGTCAACAGTCTTTGTTCATTGTTTCAGGCTTGTTTCTTCAAAAACGAGCAAGAATTTTGAGTTTTTGTAAAAAGACTCTCGGTTCAAAATCAGTCTGTTGGCGCGCGGTGAAATGGACTCGCGCTGACTAATATTACTTTTCTATTGAACATACTTCTTTCCTTATGAAATATTATAGTTTCTTTACATTTTAGGATACCGGAGGATTAAACAGAAATGTAGTTTGACTTGTTTGAACAAAGTTTAGCGGTAGCTTTTCAGACTCCTTTGTCTGTATGTTGAACAAGTGGATTACTGAAATCGATGGCGCCAACTAAACTGACTTTTTGTGATATAAAGAAGGATTTTATTTTTTTTATCTAACAAAACGACCATTCATGTGGTAGCTGGTATGCTTTCGCTATAAAGCCTATTGTAAATTGGACAACGCAGTTAGATTAACAAGACTATAAGCTTTTAAATGATATAAGATACTTGTATGTTCATGAATGTTTAATATTACGATTATTTATTTGAATTACGCGCCCCCCAATTTGACCGGATGTTGTCGACACCAATCCCTGAGAAGTTGTAACGGACACATCTCAACATAAACTGTTCAGAGGAGACTGCATGAATCAGGCCTTCATGGTCGAATTGCTGCAAAGAAACCACTACCAAAGGACACAAATAAAAAGAAGAGACTTGCTTGGGCCAAGAAACACGAGCAAAGGACATTAGACCGGTGGAAATCTGTCCTTTGGGCTGTGTCTTTGTGAACGGATGATCTCCGTATGTGTGGTTCCCACCGGAGGAAGAGGTGTGATGGTGTGTGGGGGTGCTTTGCTTGTTAAACTGTCAGTGATTTATTTAGAATTCAAGGTACACTTAACCAGCATGGCTACCACAGCATTCTGTAGCGATACACCATCCTATCTGGTTTGCGTTTTCAACAGGACAATGACCCAAAACACACCTCCAGGCTGTGTAAGGGTTATTTGACCAAGAAGGAGAGTGAAGGTGCTGCATCAGAGGACCTGGCCTCCACAATCAATCGACCTCAACCCAAATGAGGTTTGTGATGAGTTGGACTGTAGAGTGAAGGAAAAGCAGCCAACAAGTGCTCAGAATATGTGGGAAGTCCTTCTAGACTGTTATATATAGATCTGTACTTTGAAGTATATATATATATACTTCAAAGTATATACTTTATATATATACTTCTTCAAAGTACAGATTTAAGGGCATTGAAGTGGTAAACATAATGGCATAAAAAGTCAAAAAGCCTTAGAAGAGAAAATACATTTACGATGGTTATCTCTGTATTAGTATTACCCTCATCAGCCCTTTAAAACACCTAGGTAGAGCAGAGAGGTTTTAGAGCATGTGGCTTTGCAAAACACAGGTGTTTCATCTCCACACTGGGTTGATTTTAACAGTGTGACACCACACAGGTGTCGTGTCTTTGGCATCATTAAAAGTAAAGACTTATTTTATCAAATCAATTCTCTATAATTATTATTACGTGATTAACTAGGAAGTTGGGGCACCAAGGACAATCTTCAGATTACAAAGTTATAATTTTCCTAATATAACTCTTCAGATATTTTAATATCTGATCAATTAGTCTTCTTATTAATGATTTATTATTTACCTCACGTCAGTCTCCTTCCAAACGTTGTAATTTGTTGGTTATCTGCACGAACCCAGCCTGTACTATAAATCATCCATACACCACTTGGTTTAATCATTTATTTACTAACTAACTAAATAATCACAGAAATGCATCAACAAACATACAGTAGACAGGGAAGATTCCCTAGTGGGCTAAGCCGATATGATGACTTGGTGGACAAAGGGGAGTGGGTGTGGACTGAGCAAGACCGGGAAAGACAAAAGGGATCACTACTCACACAGTTGATAATTATATTAATTGAAATGCTATTCCTTTGCACATGAACGCTCACTCATTCGGGAATAATTGCAATCAATATATATTTACACCCAGGTGTCGTCGTGATCTCTATTGGCATCGTCAGTCCGTCTGTTGGAGAGTCAGTCCATCCGAGTCTCTCACTCTCTTTGTTTCTTCGTGGTTAGAATGGATACTTCAGAGTACCATTCAGAAATGCTCTCATAGAATAGATGTTTCAGTAGTTAGTATTTGCAATCCCAGGTTTACATCATTTCTAGCTGCAGACTAGTAATTAGCATCTAAGATTTGCTCTTATTCTGTAGGGATCAATAGTCGACAGAGTTTAACTATTTCCAGCCGTGTAGCCAATGCTCCAAGTGGTGTAGTAAGGAATTCAATAACAATTCGCAATTACAGCTCACACTGTGGGATTGCTTAGTCTTGGTACTCAAACCTGTGCCACCTCATTTTACACTGAGGTATACTTGGTCTGAAGATGATTTCCTTAGGAGGGTTATTTGTAACAGTAGAAAAGGCGGTTCTATGATGCCTGATCATGTCTGTGCTCACGGGGGCGGGGAAATGACTTAGTTAAACTTTAAAGGGAATACAATCATCTCACATTAAAGGTTTAACATCATATTAGATCATTTCACAAATAGTTTTATCTTTAATCATTCATTTTATATAATAATTAGATGCAAACCTCATCATTGAGAAATGTACACATTCATAGATATATTTATGTGTGTTTCCTGTCCTCTCTGAGGTCACCAAATGAAACACACTCATCATACCTGTCCACGGACCATTCCCACCTCCTCACAAGTGGACATTCTGTTTCAAATTCCCATTTTGGGGATTTAGGAGTTCGCCATATGAAATCCTTTGTTCTCTGTGTCTCTCTTTCTGCATGGCCAGGGGGAGAGAATCTCCCGCCAGGAATTTACGACCTGAGATAACAGAACCTGGGTGTAGGAGAGAGTGGGAAGCAATGATCTATACCCAGAAAGGGCCACGTCATGACACAGGCCTCATGCCACTCAGGTAAATTAATAAAAACACCAAACTAATTTCAGAGCACACGGGGCAACAGCACTTCAGGAGCACACAGACACAAACAATATTCCTGGTACCAATATATTTTCCACTGGCTTGGCTCACTATTTCAGCACCACCAATTTCCATTCATTAAATTCCTATTGAGAGGGCTGGCTGGAAACAGCCGATGAATTTGCCAAAGTCTGCTAAAAGCACCAGCACTGTGTTTGTGAAACTCAGGAGATATTTGTTTGAGTTCCTCTGTAAAAACCTGTTACAGAGTCTAGCCTTGTGTAGTGTCACACTGTTGTTGACTCCCTTGGGAAGAGGAATAATATACTTTATGCTTAGTCTAATACAGTGACAACTAAAAGATACAAAAACTAAACTTGATGTTGCTGTCCATGGTTACTGATTTCTGTGTGTGTGTTCTATGTGTGTGTGTGCTGTGTGTGTGTGTGTGTGTGTGTGTGTGTGTGTGTGTGTGTGTGTGTCTGTGTAAATATAACAAACATTTTGACTCACCCTACTTGTAGAGAAACGCCAATTCCATCCTCCTCTTTCATGTTGGCTAAACGGTCTATGACTGTCATACAGTACACACTTTTAGTTTTTGATGTATTAGGCCTAGCTTCCTGACATGGGCAACGATACGCCAGGCCAGCTAGTAAACATTAGCTACATGTTGAACTTCCGTCCTTTCCACAATGTATGAATTTATGATTGGATCAGAATTGCTGTTATAATCATTGGCCGGTACGGGGAATTAAATAAAACCACATGTCCAAATCCCTATCTCCATCCATGGTTAATTAAGGAAAGGGAAAAGTTTAGCTAGCTAGCCACCGGAGGACACCAACACAGCGTAATGCAACAACAAGATTTTTTGTGTCAATAATGACGTTTGGCTTGTGAAGTGATTGGTCTGAAGCCAAATCCAAACTGGCTTCCCTTGACACTTTTTTTGTTGATACGCCAAGACCATTCACAGCTAAGCTCACTCAGTTAAGCTCAACGCTAATTGGCTATTATTTTATAAAATATATTATCAAGGGAGGCCAAATGCTTGCTGGCTTCCCTTGCATTCAAAGCTACAGGCGGCAACAATATCATACTCTTTCTGACCAGCCAGCATCAGCATCTACACATACTGAGACAGAGGGGCGCTATTTAGTTCGCTCAGATGCTTTCTTCCGTTAAGATACTGTAAATTCAGAGAAATGGTGGTCGGCCCACGTAGATGGAAACAGAAAAACCTGAGCCTTTTGGGTAAAACACTGAGGTAAATCCTGTATGGAAATGCGCCACAAGAGTAGGAGTGCTGATCTAAGGTCAGATCCCACCATATACAGGTACCACAATGTAATTAGATTAACGATGATCTAAAAGTACAAACTGATCCTAGATCAGCACACCTACTCAAAGTCAATTTGTGAATATGGGTCCAAGCTGATCCTGGCACATAAGCTATTGTAGAATAATTACTGGGGACATAGACAGGGGGATTGGGAGACACTGTGGCCCTGTTCAATGTCACCCCAAGACAGAGCCAGGCAGGCAGGAGCTTACCCAACCAATCTGAGGCAGTGGTTGTGTGGCTAGCAGAGGCAGACGTGTGCTTAGCAGCGTTAAGAAGCAGTGCGGCTTGGTTGGGTTGTGTTTCGGAGGACGCATGGCTTTCGACCTTCGCCTCTCCCGAGCCCGTTCGGGAGTTGTAGCAATGAGACAAGATAGTAATTACTAACAATTGGATAGCACGAAATTGGGGAGAAAAGGGGGTGAAATTAAAAATAAATTAAAAATAAATTGGTCTAGCAACATTACATGTCATTTGGTTGAGACATTAGTTTTGAAAAAATGTTTTCCCCGTTTCCTCAAATATACATAGAGCAAACAAATACTTTTTAAACTAATGTTAGTCTCAACCAAATGACATGTACGTTGCTAGACCTATTGCACAACACAGGAACCACTAGATACAGGCTAGCCAAAAGGCTCTAATGCTAGCTAGCTAACCAGCCATGTAATTTCAATACAAAATCATCAGCTTTGTAGTGATTATGCTATGTACAAACACATGTTTTAAATATTGCCTTTCATCTTTTTCACCAACGCCTTGCTGTAGCGTTAAAATTCTGTGAATATAATTTAGCTAGTAATTGTAACTAATTTGATCCATATTTAGCACAGTGCAAAGCGTGCTTCCTAGACTGGAACCCTGAAAGCAGGTCGGAAGAAAAAACCCGGCCCACCAGAGCTGTCCTGTTTTTCTCTGCTGCTTGCTTGCAGAGCAGGTCATACAAACCCATATTTATTTAGCACAACTACAAAACCTTTGGCAGAGGTTAGTCGCTAAGTTAGTGACAAAACTCAAAGCGTGCAGATTAGACATGGACAAATCTAGTTTTGAATCACAGATTAAGATTCACCAGTCGCAAGTTTAGTAAAGGAGTTGCATTAATTCTCAAATTGAGTTGCATACCTTCAAATCTTATTGAATTTATTCACATATCAACATACATGTTTGTAAGTGTTGATGCATTTATACTCCAAACATATTTTGTGCAACTACAAAAATGATTATACAGGTGCAACTCATTTTTTACATGTGATAATCATACATTACATGCTTGTACACTTGTCTGTATTTTACCTTCATAGAATGGCCTCCAGTTTCTCAGTCCCCTCATCAGTAAAGAGTCACTGCTTGTCAGAGCCATGTTGCATCTTCTGTGGAGGCTCCACAACCTCCTCCGCAGCAGTGTCCTCAAAGTCACACCAGGCCTTTGTCTTCTGTGTCACTGGATGTATGCCAGTCTCTCTTTCCATGTCACCCACAATGATGTATATAAACCCTGGAATGCTGATGCTATGTATTGGCCAATGAGAGGCTTTGAAGCCTCTGGTCATATTTGTGCTCCAGAGAAGAAGCAGTCCTCCATAGGAATGAATGGAATTCTACAGTATTTTATTTCAATTCAATGTTTCAAGGACAAAATTATATGTATTTACGTATTTTTTGTTGTAGTGGGGACAGTAACATTAGAACTTTCCAAAAATTATAGTTCAAGGAAACGTTTATATATTTTTCATTTTTTTATTTGTATGTTTATCTCATATAATATAATTGAAAAGTATGCATTAAGGCAGGGGTGGGCGACTCCAGTTCTTGGGGGCCTGATTGGTGTCACACCTTTTCTCCAGCCAACACATCTCACTCCAGTAATCAACAAATTATTGGAGTGAAATGCAATCACTTTAAATCAGCCATGTTTGCTAGGGATGGGGAAAAAGCGTGACACCGCTCCAGCCCCCGAGGACTGGAGCTGCCCATCCCTGCATTAAGTTGTCTGGAAAATAATGAACATGGCAAAAACAAATGTTGACATGAATGCATTTCTATAGCTAACAAAATATTTTTTACAATGGAAGGGGAGTGCTGAGATGACGGCGCGGTCGCTTCAAAACAGCTCCCCCTGTCAGTCATCATGTGTTTATATAAATCATTGATCAGGCCTCAACTCCCTTTACGAGCAGGCTAGATGTTGCCACATTTCCTGCTCGTCAGGACAGAGCTGGCAGTACTCATAGAAGCACCAGAAATTACTGTATGATGGACATGTATGTGTACCAGAAGTCCTGATACTGTTCCATGGACAACACTTGGAGACTGGGGGTCTCTTTACTGCATGCACTGGAGCAGAATAGTGCAAGGGAAAGGTAAGCAGAGGGGTACTTACTGAGCTGGTGAAGTCAGGCTGAGGTGCACACCAGTCGATCTCCCCTGCAGCAGAGACATCAGGAACTGGACTCGGTGGGGGAGCTGGGGCTAGGAGTGAGTGAAGGACTGTAGGGCTGAGACCACCTCCTTAACATCTTAAGTCAACAGGTGGGTTAACCTTTCGGGAACCCCTCGACAACATTCTGCTGAAAAGGCAGCGCGCGAAAGTTAGACATAGTTTCAGGATTTTATTTTGAAAAAATGAGCGAGAAAGATCACATCGCGTCATTGTATGGCTGGGTGCCAGCAGCGTTTTGTATGCGCAACAGCTTGGAGCAGCCATTTTCTCTCTCTCTCCTATTGAAGAAGCTACATAGCTTGGTCACACATTAACAAGTCCAATATAGCAAATGAAAGATAAACATCTTGTTAATCTACCCATCGTGTCTGATTTCAAAAATGCTTTACAGCTAAAGCACAACATATGATTATGTTAGACCACCGCCAAGTCGAAAAAACACAGCCATTTTTCAGCCAAAGATAGGAGTCACAAAAAGCAGAAATATAGATAAAATTCATCACTAACCTTTGATGATCTTCATCAGATGACACTCATAGAACATCATCTTACACATTACATGTATGTTTTGTTCGATAATGTGCATATTTATATCCCAAAATCGCAGTTTACATTGGCGCATGCAGTAATGTATTGATTCCAAAACATCCAGTGATTTTGCAGAAATACTCATAATAAGCATTGATAAAAGATACTAGTGTTATTCACAGAAATAAAGATAGACTTCTCCTTAATGGAACCGCTGTGTCAGATTTTTAAAAAACTTTACGGAAAAAGCGGAATCTGAGAACGGCGCTCAGAGCCCAAAACCCCATAAATATTCACTTACCTTTGATGATCTTCATAAGATGGCACTCCCAGGCATCCTAGTTCGACAATAAATGACTGATTTGTTCCATAAAGTACATAATTTATGTCCAAATAGCCACTTGTTGTTAGCGTGTTCAGCCCAGTAATCCATCTTCATGAGGCGCAGGCACTTCATCCAGACAAAAACTCAAAAAGTTCCGTTACAGTCCTTTAGAAACATGTCAAACGATGTATGGAATCTTCCAACCGGAGAATTCCTTTGTCTTCAGAAAAAGCACTGGAACGCGAGGTAACTCTGTCGGGAGCGCGTCATGAGACCAAGGCTCTCTGCCAGACCACTGACTCAAAGAGGTCTCATGAGCCCCTCCTTTATAGTAGAATCCTCATTCAAGTTTCAAAAGACGGTTCACATCTAGTGGAAGCCGTAGGAAGTGCAACCTCATCCATATCTCAATGTGTATTCGGTAGACCAAGCTTTGAAAAACTACAAACCTCAGATGTCCCACTTCCTGGTTGGATTTTTCTAAGGTTTTCGCCTGTCATATGAGTTCTGTTATACTCACAGACATCATTCAAACAGTTTTAGAAACTTCACAATGTTTTCTATCCAATACGAATAATATGCATATATTAGCATCTGGGAAAGAGTAGGAGGCAGTTCACTCTGGGCACGCATTTCATCCAAAAGTGAAAATGCTGCCCCCTATCCTAAAAAGGTTAATCATCCAGATGGAAATTACATTGTCATCATCCACCTCCTCCTCTGTCCAGCTCCAAGGATGGCCTACAAGGAAGATTCTAAATTCGGCACATTGTAGAAAAAAGTATAATCTTAGACAGCAGAGAAAAGTCTCATGTCTAGTCTTGGGGTAGTTGCCACCAAAACAACAACATTATCACCTACCAACCACCAATCATTCTCTATTCTAACATTTTTAATTTAGCTTCATTTTGATTGTGATATCAGTACATTTCAATGTACTAGTTTATTTATTTATTTAGATTTACTATGGCAGTGGAATAGAATGGGTTCTCATCACTGGTAGTAATCCACAGAATTAGGAATTAGAATAGTAATTTAACAGGATCTAACAGAGGCACATTTGAATTTGACTTGAACATCCAGAATAATAATAACTATTTGGTGGGTACTTATATTTGTCCTATTTCACACATGTACAAGTGGGTGTTATATACATGTGTGAATTGGAATGTAGTTTTTTTGCATATCCCAATGCTCCCTCCCTGCCATTATCAATGGCGACCCCGGAGCAATTAGGGTTAAGTGCAAACAGTAATATAGAGCAATTCATCAAATGTTAAACTGTCCCACCAATATGGGATTCTGTAATTCTATGGATGGCAACCTGTTGATATACTATTCCAGTAGAGTTATGAGAAATTATAGACCATACCAGTCAGTATAACAGTATTCTATTTTTAACTTCTTGACGCACCCATCCCGTTAGCGGGATCCTTTTCGTCAACCACCACTGAATCGCAGAGCGCCAAAGTCAAATTAAATCACAAAAAATATTTAATTTTCATGAAATCACAAAAGTCAGACAACCAATAAATTAAATCGCTTACCTTTGATGATCTTCAGATGTTTGCTCTCACGAGACTCCCAGTTACACAATAAATGTTCATTTTGTTCCATAAAGATTATTTTTATACCCAAGATACCTCCATTTGGTTGGCGCGTTATGTTCAGAAATGAACAGGCTCAAGTGGTCATGACATCGCAGACGAAAATGGCAAATAGTATCTGTAATGTTCGTAGAAACATTTCAAACATTTTTTATAATTAATCCTCAGGTTGTTTTTACAATATATAATCGATAATATATCAACCGGCAATGTAGCTTCTTCAATAGGAGAGAGGAAATGGCTGCTCCAAGCTGTTGCCCATTCAAAAAGCTGCTGGCACCCAGCCTTATAATGCCCCGGTGTGATCTTTCTCACTCATATTTCAAAATAAAAGCCTGAAACGATGTCTAAAGACTGTTCACACCATGGGGAAGCCATAGGAAAAGGAATCTGGTTGATATCCCTTTAAATGGAGCGAAGGCAGGCTTATAAATAGAGGCGCTTTCCTGGTTTGATTTTCCTCAGGTTTTCGCCTGCAATATCAGTTCTGTTATACTCACAGACAATATTTTGACAGTTTTTGAAACTTTAGAGGGTTTTCTATCCTAATCTGACAATGATATGCATATTCTAGAATTTGGGTCTTATATGCAGTTTAAGTTTTTGTACGTTTTTCATCCAAACATCAAAATACTGCCCCCTACACTCAAGAGGTTTTTAAGCATGCTTTTAACATAATCTTATTGTGAAATGAAGTAAGAGTGAATTCACTCTGGCTAAAAATAATGAAAACACTTCCCACTACACAGATTTGTGTGTGGTGTGTGTGTGTGTGTGTTTGTTTTTGTACACTTCTTAACACCAAAGATACATGCAAAGCACTATTTTATTTAGCAAAAAAATGTTTAATCTCTCCTTGATGCATGTTTATTTACAAGTAGTAAATCTGCAAAATAGGAAATAACAGAATATTTACACAATGAACATTAACCTGCACACTTGTGACAGTTGCTTCAAGTCTAACTCTTAAAAACGTTTCAGAATTATTGTAAGTAGGAAAAACTCCTCTGTCAGTTTTTCTGAAATTGATCAATTTGTACTTTATTGGATCCTATGTACTTTTCATTTGGAACATGCACAGCTACTGAGATCTTGCCACAATCAGAAAATAAATTATCAGAATCTTCTCAAACCAGGGCTTGGGAAGGCAATAGTATGAGTAGGCATGACTGGATGGGTCATTTTGGGACAGATTCCCAGACCACATTTAAACCTGGTCCAAAAATCATGCTCATTTAAAAATGTTCATGCATTGTTCATCTGAAAGATCTTTTTAGTCCAGGAATATTCCATCTGGGTTCAGGAAACTACCCTTATCTGTTTGGGCGTAAACGGTTCATGATCCGCTAACATGAGATGATGAGAGATGGACCTTAAGCGGTCATAACATGTGTGTCAATAGAAATAATCCTGTTATATGGCATGAGATGGTCAACCAAATGTCAATTGTTTTCTTATTCATGCTTCATAATGTGGGGATAGCCGCAAACCATTTTGACAGTCACTATGTTGTTCCTATGACAGCCTCATGTCAGGCTGCGTCATGTCTTAGCATTGGTTCCTCCTGCCCACATCAAATGGCCATGATGCTCCTTAATGGACAAGCTGTACATCGTACTACTTCAATGACAAAACAAATCAATCGGCATACAAACAAACAAACAGGGACAAATCATGAGATGGGGAGGGAAGAAGTCTCACTTAGGAACCTGCTAAACCTCTGAAGCAGATTGATTGAAAACTCAAGGCCATAACATTGAAACAGAACTACAATGCAGAGAGAATTTCTCCAAACAAGAGGCAATTTCCTGAGAAATGGAGAATAAGTTGTCTTCTTAAAAAGAATAACAGGGCAGTGATGAGAGAAACACAAAGAATTTGGAAGCTGCCAGTGTGTAATGTATTTTCCCCAGACATGGTTATGATGCTGATAATTCATAAGCCTGCTATTAACAAAATCACTGAGCTCTGGAGACCAGTCTATTTCACGTATTTGTGATATAAAAGCACTGAAAGATATAGGCGCAGCAAAAAGGGAAAGTTGTGTACTCAGGGATTATTTGTTTAAAGCCCTGTAAAGCGGACTAAGCATATTTGGGGAATTATTTTTTTTATCAGTGCGTACAGTAGTTAAACATTTCTGATTATGACTCATTCTAAATGTAATGCTTTTTCACCAACAATTTAATAGTCAGGCACACAGTTGCTTAAAAAGGAACCCTGGTCTGTTGAAAAAAGCTAACTTTGGAGTGTTATTTTGTCCAAGCACACTAGTATATGACAAATGTGCGGTGTCCATATTAGGAGAGCGTCACACTTCTTGTGAGGCTGACACTGTCCTAATATGGACGCCGTATACGTGGTCCCTTTAAGAGTTCTATTTCCCTCACTAAGTAGCACCTGCATAGCTTGGTCCCAGATCTGTTTGTGCGGTCTTGTCAACTACTATGGTCATTGTCATGCCAAATGTTTGGGTAGACATAACAGATCCGGGACCAGGCTATCACCTGTATATTAACGGTCTGATACGTAGAGAAAGACAACAGGAATGCAGTACAGCTGTATACATCAATGACTGCGTCCAAAATGGCACTCTATTCCCTATATAGTGTACTAGTTTTGATCAGGGCCTTAGTGTACAATACAGGTAGTAGGGTACCATTTGAGACGTACCAATGTGTCATATCTATTTAAGGGGTGTTTTAGAGGAGTTTAGGAAGGAACCTGGCATACAATGTATTGCAAAAGCATTTATGATACAGTGGGGCAAAAAAGTATTTAGAAAACGTTTGACCTCTGTCATTGCCAACAAAGGGTATATAACAAAGTATTGAGAAACTTTTGTTATTGATTGACCAAATACTTATTTTCCACCATAATTTGCAAATAAATTCATTAAAAATCCTACAATGTGAATTTCTGGATTTTTTTTCTCTCATTTTGTCTGTCATAGTTGAAGTGTACCTATGATGAAAATTACAGGCCTCTCTCATCTTTTAAGTGGGGGAACTTGCACAATTGGTGGCTGACTAAATACTTTTTTGCCCCACTGTATATAAAAAATAAGATATGGATTAAAGCAGCAAGTCACTGATTCCATCTGGAAAAGACACAGATGCTTATCTGATGTGATATTTTACACTGATCGTAGAGATCAGAAAATAAACCATATGAACAGTACTTAAACTTCAGAGAAACCAAAGACGTCTCTTCATCTTCAGCGTACCATGTAATGCACAATTCACACGTTCAAAAGAGAGATGAGAAAAACAACAAGGAAAACAACCTGATGCATTTTTTTTTTGCCAAAAGCTACATTTCATTTCATCATCATAAAAAAAACTAAAGTAAATACAATTTTCAAAATCAAACATCAACAAAATTACATTACAGACCACAGTTTGGTTTTTGGCAAGCAGAGAAAACAGAAGAAAAGAAAAGAAAACGCACCACAAAAAGAAGACTCAAGAGAAGAGAGAAGTTTTGAAAAACATCTTAAGTCACATATAGCAAGTGGGCTTGTTTAGATAGAAACAAGGACCAGGGGAGATTACTAATCCTAGTGTTGCTAATGGGTGGAGGGTCCCCCCCTACCGTCCAGACCACCCTATGGGTGAGAGCTAAAGCCCCAGCCTGTCTCTGATCTCTGGATTAGGAGAGAAGAAGCAGTCTTTACCACACTACCATCACCTTGTTTGTTATCTGCAGAATAGCATTGGGAAGAGATGAGGAAGAAGGGCGCAGGGCTGGAAAAGGCTTTCTGTCTTTCCCAACTTCGTTGTTTCAGACTAAGAGGCTCAGTAAAACCCTCCCTGACCCCATTTAACTACTTATTGAACTTTTATTCCACCAGGTAAGACATCAGACGCGGTAATGCTAACTGGTGGGGTAGCCTATAGATCCAATCACATTTTATTTGTCACATACACATGTTTAGCAGATGTTATTGTGGGTGTAGCGAAATGCTTATTTTTCTCGCTCCAACAATGCAGTAGTATCTAACAATTGTAATTGGTTCAAGTAGTGCAAAGCTCTCTATTGGTCAACCACTGTAGGACAAGCTGTCAAATTCTTTAGCCCTGGAAGATGAAAATGAACCTTCATGCTAGATTCCATCGGAACTGTCTAGTAAAAGAAGCAATGCTTGGATGAGTCTGTGTTTGCTTGTCAAAAACTGAGAATGCACAACAGATTTGCAATTTAATGTTTCCGCAGGACTGCTCCAGTCTAACATTCCCATACAGAAATGTGACAATATTATGGGATGGCCTTCCTATGGTGGCCCTAAGGGGCCAAGTACATTCTTTTCTTTTATTACTTTGACAATTATTTTTCAGTCACTAAGCATGTCCATATTTAAATCATACACATTGCATCTAATAAAATGTATTTTCACTAAACAACACCAAAAGAAAACATGGCACAGAACAACTTTTTTCTTTCTTTTTGTTTCTTTCTTTGTTTTTTCTACGTAGATTTTATTTTTTGCTGGAAATATCAAATCAAAGTTTTGCTGTTGATGGGTTTGTTTTAACCCTAATATTTGTTTCTTAAAAATGTTCAGTTGTATTTATATATAATATCTATATAGTCTTCCTTGGTAACGTATTTGTAAATTGTGCAAATTCAGCAGTAACACAGGTGGCGAGAGATCAGTGGGCAGTTTATTACAAAAAATAATACAACAAAAATGGAGAAAAAAAAGGAAAGTCATTGATCTTCGATTCCAACAGGAGACATGTGACCTGAGGAGCTTATCTCCCATTGGCTCCAAGGATGCCAAACAATGTTATGTCCTGTTTGTGATGCCAAAATGGAATTCCACTTCAAATGTCCCATCCTGGTTATACGATACAGGGCTTTGCGACGCCAAAACTCAGGAAAACCAACAGAAAATAACTAAAAACACGACAACGGCACCGATAATCAAAATGCTTTCCGGTGATGCTGTCTCTCGGTGTGTGTGTGTGACGAAACATCCAGTGCCTTGGTCTGACATAGACACACACACATATATAGACACGCATTTACACACATTCACACACACACCCGCCCAGTACTGCTGAATCCCCCCTGTTCTGTCCTTTGCAGTAGCTACATCACATGTTTTGGGGGGGGGGATTGAAAACCACGCTGTCTGAGTTTAAATTCCTCTGGGTGAGGAGAGAAAGAGAGGAAGATGGATATGAGGAGGAGAGCAAGGGTCAGTCCTCAGCTGGCCAGGGCCATTGTGTTGATGACCTGCTCCAGCTTGCTCCTCAGTCTCTGCCTCCGCGACTGCTCGTCCCTCTCCAAAGCCGTCAGAATCTGAAGATAGACAGAGACAGAGAGAGACAGAGAGAGAGATGGCAAGAAAGCAAGAGAAACAAAATGCGAGAAAGAGAGAGAGAGTGAGGGAGAGAGAGAGGAAGGGAGGGAGAGAAAGGGAGAGGGAGGAAGAGAGAAAGGGAGGGAGAGAAAGGGAGAGGGAGGAAGAGAGAAAGGGAGGGAGAGAAAGGGAGAGGGAGGAAGAGAGAAAGGGAGGGAGAGAGGAAGGGAGGGAGAGAAAGGGAGAGGGAGGAAGAGAGAAAAGAAGGGAGGGAGAAAATGAGCAGTGAGAAACATTAGCTTTTACAAAAGCAGTAGAGAGAGCGACAACTGAGCGACAACTGAGCAGTTCTTCAAATCCAAATTAGGGTGCAATCCCTTCTAAATAAACAAACATAACAAAAATGTCTGCCATTGTTCTCACCTCGTCCTTGTACTTCACAATGTAGGAGTAGATTTCGTGCAGTGCGCTCATGCTGTTGAACTGGCTGAGGTGCAGCCGTGACTGCTCCGCCAGGTATGCACTCATGTCCTGGTCACTGATGACGGGCATCCGCGAGATGTCGGAGTAGTACCTGAGAAAGAATGGGGGATGGAGACAGAGAGAAATCAAATCAAATCAAATGTATTTGTCACATACACATGGTTAGCAGATGTTAATGTGAGTGTAGCGAAATGCTTGTCCTTCTAGTTCCGACAATGTAGTAATAACCAACGAGTAATCAAACTAACAATTCCAAAACTACTACCTTATACACACAAGTGTAAAGGGATAAAGAATATGTACATAAAGATATATGAATGAGTGATGGTACAGAGCGGCATAGGCAAGATACAGTAGATGGTATCGAGTACAGTATATACATATGAGATGAGTAATGTAGGGTATGTAAACAAAGTGGCATAGTTTAAAGTGGCTAGTGATACATGTATTACATAAAGATGCAGTAGATGATATAGAGTACAGTATAAACGTATACATATGAGATGAATAATGTAGGGTATGTAAACAAAGTGGCATAGTTTAAAGTGGCTAGTGATACATGTATTACATAAAGATGCAGTAGATGATATAGAGTACAGTATATACGTATACATATGAGATGAATAATGTAGGGTATGTAAACATTATATTAAGTAGCATTGTTTAAAGTGGCTAGTGATACATGTATTACATAAAGATGCAGTAGATGATATAGAGTACAGTATATACGTATACATATGAGATGAATAATGTAGGGTATGTAAACATTATATTAAGTAGCATTGTTTAAAGTGGCTAGTGATATATTTTACAGAGAGAGGGAAGGAAGGTGAGAGTGTGTGGGAGAATATTTAAGCAATCATGCAATCAATGAAACCAAGTGAGCTGAATAAAGGAAAGCTAAGTGACCAAGCGAGTTCCATGCTGTCAAATGGCAACAGTGTTACTTTCCTGCCCTAGTTTTAATTGTCAACCTAATCCATAATGGCCCGCCCGCTGAACATAGCCTATATCCATACCGTTCCACCCAGTTCTTGTAGTTGGGAATGTCTTTAGCGTATAGCAGCTTGTTGGAGGGCGAGTCTTTGCCCAGCTTGTGTTCTGAGGTGGAGCAGGAGTCCATGAAGGTCTGGGCCACCACAGACAGACAGGCGTCCGTGATGCTGTTCTTGTGGATGTCGAACACAAACTGGGGGTTCTTGATCACGTTCACCCAGAACCGCAGAGGAAGACTGGGGGGGAAGAGATGGAGAGGGAGTGGGAAGAAGAGAGAAAACACTAGGGTATAGTACTCAACCCCTAAACACCATCACCAAACCTCTCTCACAGCCTGACGCACACAGCTCCATCTCCTTCGGTCTCACACACAAACTGATCCACTCACCAGTTGCTCTTCCAGGTGTGCCGTACATCCAAGTCAGAGATGCAGTGCTTGTCGGCCTGCTCGTCCAGGAAGTCAAACATGTACTTGATGGCAAGCGGCAGGGCACTGCCTCGGTGGGCCGTACTGAAGATGGTCTCAAACAGGTCGTCCACAAACTTCTGCAATGTACCCTGCGAAAGGAGAAAGGGGGAGGGTTAGAGAGTTGTCGCTTACATCAACTTCATGGAGCTTTGTATTGTACAAATCACTGTGGACGCATTTAGACTAAATATATCCTTTCTTCCACATAAGATTATCAACTTTTACACATTATCAAGTAGTCTGTCGAATGGCCCCCTCCTCCTTTTCACACTCCCAACACTAGCCCATCACCTGAACAAAGCCGGCTCCGGTCAGTTATTCACATACCAACATATTGGCCAAAACTACACTAATATATACATAAAGTACCGTATATACAGGCCAAGTCTCCTGTCGTCTTTCCCACTGTCACTGTTCATTCTCCAAACTCTCTAACCCCCATAGACATAACCTTGCACATTTTTACCTGAAGGGAAATCATGAGCAAATGAGAAAACAACAGGGGATAGAAATCGCGAGGGTGAGCAGAAACGCCTTAATGTACAGTACTTAGCAAGTGTAAATGAGTGCATAGTGGTGTGGCACGTCCTGTGCATGGTAAATGAGGTGCTACCAACAAGGCATGGAGGAACAGAAAGTAATGGCCTGCCAGTTGATGTCTCTAGTGCTTCTAGTGCCACAGTGCTGAGCCGATAGCAGTCCTGTCTAGAACAGATATTCCTCATGACATGTAGAGTGAGGACTCATGTCCGCTCTATTCATGGAATTTATATCTGTATCTTTGCGCACATATTTTTTCCAGATCAGCACAAACACACCGGATGCAACCTATCAACCTACCACCAAGCCCTTGATTAGTCAAATCAGGTGTGTGTAAGTGCTTGGCTAGAACTAAAGCATGCCCCCCTCCTAGGGCTCCCCAATAATCAATTCACAAACATTCTTCCGAGTACCAACGGAAGGGATTAGGGTATAGGATCCAAGAGAAAGCCCCTCCAGCTCCCTTCCGGATTCCAACGATCAGAAAACCACTCAAAAGGTCAGGCTGCTAATTAAGACAACATAGCGTTTGGGAGCTGCACCTACTAATGCAAAAGGTTATGAAAAATGTTAATGAGCATCTGAGCCAGTCGCCTTGGAAACAAAGGTCAATGAGAGCTGGCTGTCGGAGGAAACAGGTTTGAGCTAGGATGTTGGGTGTTGTTTACCAGTAGAGGGGGGACAGGTGCGTGCGTGTGAGTGAGTGTGAGTGAATGTGTCTGTTTGTCTGTGTGTGGGGTACCTTAGTAGCCAATAGCCTGGTCAGGTATATCTCAGAGACCATCTTGCTGCCACGGTCGCCCTCACGCTGGTCCGAGTGGTCGTGGTTCTTGACCAGGTGCCACAGCTTGGTACCACTCTCCAGGTCAGGCGTGATCATGGGGGTCCTAGAACGCAGGCTGTCTGGACTACTGGCCGTCCTCAACATACTCTCTGGACGGGAAGACGGGAGAGAGAGGACATGGTCAGGATTCAGATTAATCCAAAATGATGTCAAATCACATAACCAGTGTGTTATAGTTGAAGAGAAAGAGACAAGGGGGGTCAAGAGAGATAAAGGAGATGGCGGGGGAGGGGGTTGATCAAGGCAGGGGGAGACAGAGAGATCCTGGGGAGAGGACACAGACAGGGACTGGACAGTCTCCAGTTACCCTCAGCCCTATGATGGACTTACATGACAAACATCACTCCTCTTCACTGTCTGACCTTAACGTCAACACTTGGCATGCATTATCATTTCTATTGAGATATTTCTAATGTTTAGCTGTGTATTTCTGAATTGTACTCACAGAAAGCACTTCGAGAATAAAATAGCATGCACATGCACCTGCACACACACAACTGCCCACACACACCCATCTACCTGCCCACCCACACCCACACACCGTATCTGTTGAGGGACTTGGTGAAGGTGGAGGAGGTGGAGATGTTGTAGGCAGAGTTCTGCTTGGGCACGAGGGCTATCACTGAGCCATCCGTCACCTGATGGGGAGTACAGGAAATAAACTGTTAGAGTTAGACATGCATCTGCACTCTGAAAACTTTGCACATGACATACGGTCAGAAAAAGGTGATACACACTGCTACATTACTGGTTCCTAGAGTGATTGACTAAGGCTGCATTTACACAGGCAGCCCGATTCTAATATCTTGCAACAAACCTGTATAGACCTGGAAATAGCACCAAGACTGAAGACTCAAATTTTGTTTGTATTAAAATGTTGTTGTTTTCTCCGCAGGTACATTTCCCTCTGGGGATTGGTTGGTCCCTCCTGGTAACATACTTATTCAGGATGGAAATAGAACACCATACATCAGGAGAGGTGGACATCAGTGACTGATGACAACGACAAAGTCATATTCCAGTTGACTGTCAGAAAAAATGGTGTAACCATTACAATGGATCCGGTAAGAATGTATTTTTTTTTAAAGTATGTTTTCATCACCAAAACGTTGGTTGACTTAAATAACATTGGCAACAGTAGTAGACAGACACACAGCTATATAAACACCAGGTAACTACCATTTCCTCTTACAATAAACTGCTACCTCGGTCGAGAAATGGATCTAACGGTGTGATTTTTTAAAACGTTGTGGGTTTTTTTAAACAATGATGTAACTTTGGATGAATACAACATTTACAGATCTGATTGAAAAGGTAGCGGTGTGGCTATTTTTGTCAAATGTAGCTTTGTGTGTCAATTTGACTTTCCACCTCTGTCAGTTTGAATGCCTAGCCCTAAACGTACGCCGGGAAAATGGTATCAAATGTACTATGGTGAGGATATACTGGCCCCCTCTGCTCATCCCAGTGCTACTAATCATTTAGCTGACCTGTTATCAGGACACCTACACCACCAGATGTCACAGGAAGGCCATAAACATCATCAAGGACAACAACCACCTGAGCTACTGCCTGTTCACCCCGCTATCGTCCAGAAGGCGAGGTCAGTACAGGTGCATCAAAGCTGGGACCGAGAGACTGAAAAACAGCTTCTATCTCAAGGCCATCAGACTGTTAAACAGCCACCACTAACATTGAGTGGCTGCTGCCAACACACTGACTCAACTCCAGCCACTTTAATAATGGGAATTGATGGGAAATGATGTATCACTAGCCACTTTAAACAATGCTACCTAATATAATGTTTACATACCCTACATTATTCATCTCATATGTATATGTATATACTGTACTCTATATCATCTACTGCATCTTTATGTAATACATGTATCACTAGCCACTTTAACTATGCCACTTTGTTTACATACTCATCTCATATGTATATACTGCACTCAATACCATCTACTGTATCTTGCCTATGCCGCTCTGTACCATCACTCATTCATATATCTTTATGTACATATTCTTTATCACTTTACACTTGTGTGTATAAGGTAGTAGTTTTGGAATTGTTAGCTAGATTACTTGTTGGTTATTACTGCATTGTCGGAACTAGAAGCACAAGCATTTCGCTACACTCGCATTAACATCTGCTAACCATGTGTATGTGACAAATACAATTTGATTTGATTTGATTTATCAACTTATGCAGCATCGGAAGTGATGATTATGGGTTGTCTTTAACCTTGATTGGATGTCTCAAGTTTCAGACAAGCTCAAGGTATAATGCATCGATCTGAATTTTGCGCAAATAATATCGAAACCAACCCGGCCCAATTTTAAAATCCAGTAAATTCTGACCTGATTAACATCACACTTACAGTACAAATAGACCCCATACAGTGCATTCGGAAAGTATTCAGACCCATTGACTTTTTATTCATTTAGTTGTGTTACAGCCTTATTCTAAAATGGATTACTATATGTTTTCCCCCTAATCAATCTACACACAATACCCAACAACGACAAAGCAGAAACAGGTTTGTAGAAAATTTGACAAATGTATATATATAAAATAACTGAAATATCACATTTACATCAGTATTCACATCCTTTACTTAGTACTTTGTTGAAGCACCTTTGGCTGTGATTACAGCCTTGAGTCTTCTTGGGTATGACGCAACAAGCTTGGCACACCTGTATTTGGGGAGATTCTCCCATTCTTCTCTACAGATCCTCTCAAGCTATAGATGGGGAGCGTAGTTGCACAGCTATTTTCAGGTTTCTCCAGAGATGTTCGATCGGGTTCAAGTCTGAGCTCTGGCTGGGCCACTCAAGGACATTTAGAAACTTGTCCCGAAGCCACTCCTTCGTTGTCTTGGCTGTGTGCTTAGATTTGTTGTCCTGTTGGAAGGTGATCATTTGCCCCAGTCTGAGGTCCTGAGCACTCTGGAGCAGCATCAAGGATCTCTCTGTACTTTGCACTGTTCATCTTTCCCTCGATTCTGACTAGTCTCCCAGTCCCAGGCACTGAAAAAACATCTCCACAGCATGATGGTGCCAGGTTTCCTCCAGACGTGACGCTTGGCAGTCAGGCCAAAGAGTTCCATCTTGGTTTCATCAGACCAGATAATCTTGTTTCTTATGGTCTGAGAGTCTTTAGTTATCTTTTGCCAAACTCCAACCGGGCTGTCATGTGCCTTTTACCGAGGAGTGGCTTCCGTCTGGCCACTCTAAAATAAAGGCCTGATTGGTGGAATGCTGCAGAGATAGGAGAACCTTCTAGAAGGACAACCATCTCCACAGAGGACTATAACAAAACAAACAAAATGTAGAAAAGGGGAAGGGGTCTGAATACTTCCCGAATGCACTGTAAATACACAGCCGGTTGTGTTTTTTGCTCATGATATCAATGAGCATTTCCTTATTGCCTGTATTACCGATGTAAGACTAGCTAAAACCGTTCTGCACATCAATAACACAAGGAATGTCAGAAATGTCAATGATCAAGCTTTTTTTGCACAATCTTTGTGACATAGCAGGTGTACCTGCCATTCCTGACCCTAGGTCAGTTCTCGATTATTTCTCTGATGTTTTTAACACTTTTGCTGACAAGCATGCTCCCTACAAAAGTTTAAGGGTAGGGATGGGCATCTTTGATGGGAATAGGGGGAGGAACCAAAAATCTGACTTCAACATGAGGGGCTGCAGTGGCTGCGTATCCACATACATACCCACACATGTAGTCAGACCCTTTTGGGGGCCCTAAGTGAAGAGGAAGTATTGTACATACTGGGATTAATTACACCGTTAGAATGTTGCAGTCAAAATGACTGCTCGTTAGCTTGTAGGGGCGTCCCTCAAGGCCCAGCAGTTCTATAGTTAAAGCATGGAAAGCAGCGCATGTACTTCCTCTTCACAAGGGTGGAAACCCTAGTGACAAATAACTCCGCTGGCAAAAAAACTTGTGTCTGTCAAAAATATTTAAATAGTTGATAAAAATCTACTTTGCTCCTTACCCAGGAAATGTATTGTAAATTCATATCAATCAGGATGTAGATAAGGTCATAATACCATCTTCGCTGCATCCTATGTTGTCAATGATATTGTATGTTCTATAGATAAAAAGGAGCATTGTTTATTGACCTGTCTAAGGCTTTTGACATTGTGGATGACTCATTGTTATTGCACATGTTGGACTTGATAGCAGCGCATGCATTTAGTTAAATAAACTACATTATGGACAGATCTCAATATATAGTTGCTGACTGTGTCAATTTGCAATTCCTCGAGGTCACTAAAGAATTTCCTCATGCGTCAATTTTAGTACCTGTAATATTCTCATTATATATAAACAATATTGGTTGCTTAGTGAAAAACTGTAAACTTCACTTTTATGATGATGACACTGGGCAGTCCTCTACTGCCTCCTCTGTGAACCAGACTATCGCTGATCTTCAAGTACTGTGTTAGATGTGGTAGAGATGAATGAGAAGAGGACTGGAGTTAGACAACATCCGCATTGACACAACTTCTAAGTGTCTAACCAACGATCAGTCATACTGACGGGGAACATCGAGTGAAACCCTGCACAGACAAATGTATTGAAGACTACAAGAACTACATCACATACTTCACTGTGTCCTTGCCTGCAGAAGCACTTGAACTTATTCTGAGGGGAGATCCATTCCTGGTTGAAGATCTGGAATAGCAGACATCCTGAGAGGTGGCTATGGACACCAAGATCAGAGGATTTCGATTTGGCAGATACTGAGCCATACTAACGACAGATGGTTGGTGTGTTAAGTACACTGGACACCAATCTAACCAGCACTAGCGTTGCAGTCTGAGGTTCCCTTTACAAGCGCCAGGTCTCAAGCAAGGTCACATAACTATTATACAAGCAACCTCTGTTACAAAGGTGCACTGGCTGCATACAACAAGCTCAATAACTGAAGTTTTTATTGATGTGATAGCAATAATCTCTGTATAGACCTACAGTATACAAGTAGTATGAATTTCCATGTAAATTGACAAAGTGTATTGTATAGTATCATATGATGGTATTTTACTCAGTATTTATTTCCTTGTTTTATATCATATACACAATGGTTTACTGTATTTTTCATTACATTTAAGATAATATACACTTCATTCATTCCTGAGGAGAAATGTATTATACAGTGGGGAGAACAAGTATTTGATACACTGCCGATTTTGCAGGTTTTCCTACTTACAAAGCATGTAGAGGTCTGTAATTTGTATCATAGGTACACTTCAACTGTGAGAGACGGAATCTAAAAAAAATTCCAGAAAATCACAGTGTATGATTTTTAAGTAATTAATTAGCATGTTATTGCATGACATAAGTATTCGATACATCAGAAAAGCAGAACTTAATATTTGGTACAGAAACCTTTGTTTGCAATTACAGAGATCATATGTTTCCTGTAGTTCTTGACCAGGTTTGCACACACTGCAGCAGGGATTTTGGCCCACTCCTCCATACTCCTCCATACTCCTTCAGGTTTCATGGCTGTCGCTGGGCAAAACGAACTTTCAGCTCCCTCCAAAGATTTTCTATTGGGTTCAGGTCTGGAGACTGGCTAGGCCACTCCAGGACCTTGAGATGCTCCTTACGGAGCCACTCCTTAGTTGCTCTGGCTGTGTTTCGGGTCGTTGTCATGCTGGAAGACCCAGCCACGACCCATCTACAATGCTCTTACTGAGGGAAGGAGGTCGTTGGCCAAGATCCCTCAATACGGTGCAGTCGTCCTGTCCCCTTTGTAAAAAAGCATCCCCAAAGAATGATGTTTCCACCTCCATGCTTCACGGTTGGGATGGTGTTCTTGGGGTTGTACTCATCCTTCTTCTTCCACCAAACACGGCGAGTGGAGTTTAGACCAAAAAGCTCTATTTTTGTCTCATCAGACCACATGACCTTCTCCCATTCCTCCTCTAGATCATCCAGATGGTCATTGGCAAACTTCAGAGGAGAGGTTGGAGTCTGTTTGATTGAGTGTGTGGACAGGTGTCTTTTATACAGGTAACGAGTTCAAACAGGTGCAGTTAATACAGGTAATGAGTGGAGAACAGGAGGGATTCTTAAAGAAAAATTAACAGGTCTGTGAGAAACGGAATTCTTACTGGTTGGTAGGTGATCAAATACTTATGTCATGCAATAAAATGCTAATTAATTACTTAAAAATCAGACAATGTGATTTTCTGGATTTTGTTTTAGATTCCGTCTCTCACAGTTGAAGTGTACCTATGATACAAATTACAGACCTCTACATGTTTTGTAAGTAGGAAAACCTGCAAAATCAGCAGTGTGTCAAATACTTGTTCTCCCCACCGTATACTTCCGGCGCCGACAGAGATGGCCGCCTCGCTTCGCGTTCCTAGGAAACTATGCAGTTTTTTGTTTTTTTTACGTGTTATTTCTTACATTAGTACCCCAGGTCATCTTAGGTTTCATTACATACAGTCGAGAAGAACTACTGAATATAAGATCAGCGTCAACTCACCATCAGTACGACCAAGAATATGTTTTTCGCAACGCGGATCCTGTGTTCTGCCTTACAAACAGGACAACGGAGTGGATTCCATGCAGCGACCCAAAAAAAACAACTCCGAAAAAGAGGGAAACGAGGCGGTCTTCTGGTCAGACTCCGGAGACGGGCACACTGTGCACCACTCCCTAGCATTCTTCTTGCCAATGTCCAGTCTCTTGACAACAAGAATGATGAAATCCGAGCAAGGGTAGCATTCCAGACGGACATCAGAGACTGTAACGTTCTTTGCTTCACGGAAACATGGCTCACTGGAGAGACGCTATCAGAGTCGGTGCAGCCAGCTGGTTTCTCCACGCATCGCGCCGACAAAAACAAACATCTTTCTGGTAAGAAGAGGGGCGGGGGCGTATGCCTTATGGCTAATGAGACGTGGTGTGGTCACAAAAGCATACAGGAACTCAAGTCCTTCTGTTCACCTGATTTAGAATTCCTCACAATCAAATGTAGACCGCATTATCTACCAAGAGAATTCTCTTCGATTATAATCACAGCCGTATATATCCCCCCCCAAGCAGACACATCAATGGCTCTGAACGAACTTTATTTAACTCTCTGCAAACTGGAAACGATTTATCTGGAGGCTGCATTCATTGTAGCTGGGGATTTTAACAAGGCTAATCTGAAAACAAGACTCCCTAAATTTTATCAGCATATCGATTGCGCAACCAGGGGTGGAAAGACCTTGGATCATTGTTACTCTAACTTCCGCGACGCATATAAGGCCCTGCCCCGCCCCCCTTTCGGAAAAGCTGACCACGACTCCATTTTGTTGATCCCTGTCTACAGACAGAAACTAAAACAAGAGGCTCCCACGCTGAGGTCTGTCCAACGCTGGTCCGACCAAGCTGACTCCACACTCCAAGACTGCTTCCATCACGTGGACTGGGACATGTTTCGTATTGCGTCAGATAACAATATTGACGAATACGCTGATTCGGTGTGCGAGTTCATTAGAACGTGCGTTGAAGATGTCGTTCCCATAGCAACGATTAAAACATTCCCTAACCAGAAACTGTGGATTAATGGCAGCATTCGTGTGAAACTGAAAGCGCGAACCACTGCTTTTAATCAGGGCAAGGTGTCTGGTAACATGACTGAATACAAACAGTGCAGCTATTCCCTCCGCAAGGCTATCAAACAAGCTAAGCGTCAGTACAGAGACAAAGTAGAATCTCAATTCAACGGCTCAGACACAAGAGGCATGTGGCAGGGTCTACAGTCAATCACGGACTACAGGAAGAAATCCAGCCCAGTCACGGACCAGGATGTCTTGCTCCCAGGCAGACTAAATAACTTTTTTGCCCGCTTTGAGGACAATACAGTGCCACTGACACGGCCTGCAATGAAAACATGCGGTCTCTCCTTCACTGCAGCCGAGGTGAGTAAGACATTTAAACGTGTTAACCCTCGCAAGGCTGCAGGCCCAGACGGCATCCCCAGCCGCGCCCTCAGAGCATGCGCAGACCAGCTGGCCGGTGTGTTTACGGACATATTCAACCAATCCCTATACCAGTCTGCTGTTCCCACATGCTTCAAGAGGGCCACCATTGTTCCTGTTCCCAAGAAAGCTAAGGTAACTGAGCTAAACGACTACCGCCCCGTAGCACTCACATCCGTCATCATGAAGTGCTTTGAGAGACTAGTCAAGGACCATATCACCTCCACCCTACCTGACACCCTAGACCCACTCCAATTTGCTTACCGCCCAAATAGGTCCACAGACGATGCAATCTCAACCACACTGCACACTGCCCTAACCCATCTGGACAAGAGGAATACCTATGTGAGAATGCTGTTCATCAACTACAGCTCGGCATTCAACACCATAGTACCCTCCAAGCTCGTCATCAAGCTCGAGACCCTGGGTCTCGACCCCGCCCTGTGCAACTGGGTACTGGACTTCCTGACGGGCCGCCCCCAGGTGGTGAGGGTAGGCAACAACATCTCCTCCCCGCTGATACTCAACACTGGGGCCCCACAAGGGTGCGTTCTGAGCCCTCTCCTGTACTCCCTGTTCACCCACGACTGCGTGGCCACGCACGCCTCCAACTCAATCATCAAGTTTGCGGACGACACAACAGTGGTAGGCTTGATTACCAACAACGACGAGACGGCCTACAGGGAGGAGGTGAGGGCCCTCGGAGTGTGGTGTCAGGAAAATAACCTCACACTCAACGTCAACAAAACTAAGGAGATGATTGTGGACTTCAGGAAACAGCAGAGGGAACACCCCCTATCCACATCGATGGAACAGTAGTGGAGAGGGTAGCAAGTTTTAAGTTCCTCGGCATACACATCACAGACAAACTGAATTGGTCCACTCACACAGACAGCATCGTGAAGAAGGCGCAGCAGCGCCTCTTCAACCTCAGGAGGCTGAAGAAATTCGGCTTGTCACCAAAAGCACTCAAAAACTTCTACAGATGCACAATCGAGAGCATCCTGGCGGGCTGTATCACCGCCTGGTACGGCAACTGCTCCGCCCTCAACCGTAAGGCTCTCCAGAGGGTAGTGAGATCTGCACAACGCATCACCGGGGGCAAACTACCTGCCCTCCAGGACACCTACACCACCCGATGTTACAGGAAGGCCATAAAGATCATCAAGGACATCAACCACCCGAGCCACTGCCTGTTCACCCCGCTATCATCGAGAAGGCGAGGTCAGTACAGGTGCATCAAAGCTGGGACCGAGAGACTGAAAAACAGCTTCTATCTCAAGGCCATCAGACTGTTAAACAGCCACCACTAACATTGAGTGGCTGCTGCCAACACACTGACAATGACACTGACTCAACTCCAGCCACTTTAATAATGGGAATTGATGGGAAATGATGTAAATATATAAACAATGCTACCTTATATAATGTTACTTACCCTACATTATTCATCTCATATGCATACGTATATACTGTACTCTATATCATCGACTGCATCCTTATGTAATACTTGTATCACTAGCCACTTTAACTATGCCACTTTGTTTACATACTCATCTCATATGTATATACTGTACTCGATATCAGCTACTGTATCTTGCCTATGCTGCTCTGTACCATCACTCATTCATATATCCTTATGTACATATTCTTTATCCCCTTACACTGTGTATAAGACAGTAGTTTTGGAATTGTTAGTTAGATTACTTGTTGGTTATTATTGCATTGTCGGAACTAGAAGCACAAGCATTTCGCAACACTCGCATTAACATCTGCTAACCATGTGTATGTGACAAATACAATTTGATTTGATTTGATTTGTATATGACACCGAGGAATTTCGGGCTGCAGACACCAAGGGATGTTTAAGTGATCCCCTACATCGATCCAGAAATATTTGTAAATCGGTATTTGTAAAGTGTATACATAAAAATAAAATGTGATTAATTGATTGATTAAAAACACATTATTTGATCAACTTTGAGACATAAACCATGACAGACTTGCCTGGTAGTGTGCTAGTGTGTTGAGTCTCTTCCAGTCATTGTCTATCTTGGTGGTGACGTCCTCATCCTGGAGAATGATCCTGGCCATCCTGCCCTGACGCCACTCTGAACACACATGGAACAGAAGGACAGGGTGTGTTAGTGTCTGTTGTGTGACTCCAGATAGTGTTGGGAAGTGTGTTAAGTGTATTTTGACTAATTGGCTTGGGTTGTGTGTGTGTGTGTGTGTGCATGGTGTGTGTGTGTGTGTGTGTGTGTGTGTGTGTGTGTGTGTGTGTGTGTGTGTGTGTGCATGGTGTGTGTGCCTTACCCATGTCCATGTCTGAAGCCTTGGGTCTCTGGGAGTAAGGGCTTCCTTTCAACACAGCATCAAGCAGCTTTTCCTTCACCTGGGTCACGGTGTCACAGTTCAGCCCCTTTACCGCCACCTCCGGGCGTTCTCATTCTCTGGGTTCACACAGTGTAGGGTCTGGGGGGGGTGCAAGGGTCAAAGGTAAGATTGGCGATGGGGAAGACTCACAGGACGAGAGGCTTGAAGCAGAGTGAAGTGTGGAAAACGTGAATTAAACCACATACATCTGTAGTCACTCTTGTAGCTAGCTACCTACTGTACTACCTAGCCAGCCAGAACGATCGCTGAAGCTGTACATAGTCCATCTGTAAATTACTTTTCTGTTCTTTTGCACACAAGTATTTCTACTTGCACATCATCATCTGCTCATTTATCACTCCAGTGTTAATCTGCTAAAAAGTAACTATTCGCTCCTATGGCCTATTTATTACCTACCTTCTCATGCCTTTTGCACACACTGTATATAGACTTTCTTTTTTCTACTGTGTCATTGACTTGTTTGTGTTATTTGCTTGTTTATTGTTGATTGTGTCACACTGCTTTGCTTTATCTTGGCCAGGTTGCAGTTACAAATGAGAACTTGTTCTAAAACAGCCTAATAAAGGTGAAAAAAAGAAAAGACAAATGGTTCTCAGAGCAATGAATGTGTTCAGTCAAAGAGAGATAATGTAAAAGTGTTCCGCGTATTTCTATGATTCAAGCTGTGTTGTGGTACTGACCAGGGTCTTGTAGTCAATCTGCTGTCTGATGAGCTTGTCCTCACTGAGCGAGTAGCGCGCCTCTCCTGTGATGGAGTCTATAGGTCCCTTTTCCATCTGCTGCTTGATGGCACAGTACAGCATGAACAGAGGCTCCCCAGCACACTCCTACACACAGGGTACACAGTACAGCATGAACAGAGGCTCCCCAGCACACTCCTACACACAGGGTACACAGTACAGCATGAACAGAGGCTCCCCAGCACACTCCTACACACAGGGTACACAGTACAGCATGAACAGAGGCTCCCCAGCACACTCCTACACACAGGGTACACAGTACAGCATGAACAGAGGCTCCCCAGCACACTCCTACACACAGGGTACACAGTACAGCATGAACAGAGGCTCCCCAGCACACTCCTACACACAGGGTACACAGTACAGCATGAACAGAGGCTCCCCAGCACACTCCTACACACAGGGTACACAGTACAGCATGAACAGAGGCTCCCCAGCACACTCCTACACACAGGGTACACAGTACAGCATGAACAGAAGCTCCCCAGCACACTCCTACACCCAGGGTACACAGTACAGCATGAACAGAGGCTCCCCAGCACACTCCTACACACAGGGTACACAGTACAGCATGAACAGGGGTTCTCCAGCACACTCCTACACACAGGGTACACAGTACAGCATGAACAGGGGTTCTCCAGCACACTCCTACACACAGGGTACACAGTACAGCATGAACAGGGGTTCTCCAGCACACTCCTACACACAGGGTACACAGTACAGCATGAACAGGGGTTCTCCAGCACACTCCTACACACAGGGTACACAGTACAGCATGAACAGAGGCTCTGCAGCACACTCCTACACACAGGGTACAAAGTACAGCATGAACAGGGGTTCTCCAGCACACTCCTACACCCAGGGTTTACACAGTACAGCATGAACAGGGTTCTCCAGCACACTCCTACACACAGGGTACACAGTACAGCATGAACAGGGGTTCTCCAGCACACTACTACACACAGGGTACACAGTACAGCATGAACAGGGGTTCTCCAGCACACTCCTACACACAGGGTACACAGTACAGCATGAACAGGATTTCTCCAGCACACTCCTACACACAGGGTACACAGCAGAGCATGAACGGGGTTCTCCAGCACACTCCTACACACAGGGTACACAGTACAGCATGAACAGGGTTTCTCCAGCACACTCCTACACACAGGGTACACAGCAGAGCATGAACGGGGTTCTCCAGCACACTCCTACACACAGGGTACACAGTACAGCATGAACAGAGGGTCTGCAGCACACTCCTACACACAGGGTACACAGTACAGCATGAACAGGGGTTCTCCAGCACACTCCTACACACAGGGTACACAGTACACCATGATCAGGGGTTCTCCAACACACTCCTACAACAGGGTACACAGTACAGCATGAACAGGGGTTCTCCAGCACACTCCTACACACAGGGTACACAGTACAGCATGAACAGAGGGTCTGCAGCACACTCCTACACACAGGGTACACAGTACACCATGATCAGGGGTTCTCCAACACACTCCTACACACAGGGTACACAGTACAGCATGAACAGGGGTTCTCCAGCACACTTCTACACACAGGGTACACAGTACAGCATGAACAGGGGTTCTCCAGCACACTCCTACACACAGGGTACACAGTACAGCATGAAAAGGGGTTCTCCAGCACACTCCTACACACAGGGTACACAGTACAGCATGCACAGGGGTTCTCCAGCACACTCCTACACACAGGGTACACAGTACAGCATGAACAGAGGCTCTCCAGCACACTCCTACACACAGGGTACACAGTACAGCATGCACAGGGGTTCTCCAACACACTCCTACACACAGGGTACACAGTACACCATGATCAGCATGGGTTCTCCAGCACACTCCTACACACAGGGTACACAGTACAGCATGAACAGAGGCTCTCCAGCACACTCCTACACACAGGGTACACAGTACAGCATGCACAGGGGTTCTCCAACACACTCCTACACACAGGGTACACAGTACAGCATGAACAGGGGTTCTCCAGCACACTCATACACACAGGGTACACAGTACAGCATGAACAGGGGCACAAACACTAAGTATAGTATAGCATAAGCTGATAGGGGCCAGTATCCCATCTATCTGTCATTTCAGCATGTCAAAACCAATAGGAAACACTGTAGTCTTGAAGGACGACATTCAAGACAATGAGTACGCTTCCTTATTTGAGAAAAAACTATACTAAGTGCATTCCAATCTGCTGCTGGCTACACGGTGCCACACAGCTAAACCATAGGGCCTAGCCCCTCGCTTAGCCATTCAACAGCTATTGGTGCAGTGACAAGTGACCCACTCCAGAGTAGTAGTTTGTCCCTTGTGCATTTTAACCTGGGGAAAAACAGTCTTTAACAAGGTAAAACATGGGAAAATGTACACTGCGCTTGGGGAAAACGTTGGGAGAACGCTAGTGGCAGTTGATAGAGGAGTTAATGGAAGGTTAACGAGTCAGGAGTGAAAAGTGCTGGAGAAGCACTCTGCTGCATGAAATGTGTCAACGAGGCAATGCAAGGCGGGCGGGCTGGAGGGCCTCTCTCCTCCCTCTCGTTTTTCTCCCATTTTCCCTCTATTGGTCCGACTACCACTTAGCACAGTGATTCTCACCTCCAACTCTTGCTCGTTCATATTCCTCCTCATCTTCCTCTGTCCAGCCAACTGCAACGGTGTCTTTGTGTTTTTTCTCTCCTTTCCTTGACATTTTAGATGTTTCAATTCAGAGCAAAAAGGAGTTTGAAAGTGCTGGTGAACAACCCAACGTGTACTGAGCTTCCCCTAGTATTCTTTGTGGCCTTCTACACTCTTCCTCTTCCCCCCTTCCATATCCCTCCTGCTGCTCCCACCTCGTTATCGTCTGCACTAATTAAACAGACAGACAGCTGTTAACGAGACGTACACACACACACACCCTCTAGTAGCTCGGGAACCAGCTATTATGGGCTGCTTTTGATGCACCTAGCCAAAAATGTGAGCCACACGCTTGGTAGGACCCCTAGAGGTGTTGAAGAAGCTGTCCAGTAGGATTTACAAACACCTGTCTGAACTGAAATGAAAAACAACTAATTGAGAGAAAGACTTCCGATCATCCGTGTCACACAGAGGCTGTCTGATGCACTCTCTCCATTCCAATAAGCCTCAAACCTGAACAATGCACACGCTTTCACTTTCTCTCTCTGGCTCTCTCTAGAAAACCCTGAAAGGGGCACTGCGTTAAAAGAGGCGAAAAAACACAAACAGTCACGCCTTAACACCACTTCACATGAAGGTAGAATACTGTTTTACAACTGGGTAGAGAGAAGTTGGAACATGAAAGGTAAAGAGAGGTCAAGGATAGGGAGCATTGTAGCCCTCTCCCTGTGCCTTATCTGCTCCTGCAGCTAGGAGATACTGACGTTTAGCCGGCAAGCTAAATTCCCTAGCGCTCTTTCATTCTCCAACAGCACAAGCAGCATTAGCGAATAACAGAACCGTAGAAAGCTTAAAAAGCCTGTTTGGTGCGGCTGCGTGTTCATTAAGGCATGCAATGACAAACATTTCAAAACGTTTCAATACAAAAAGTGAAAATAAGCTCATCTTATTGGATGAATCCAGGTTGTCCCTCTCTGTTTCAGTCCATTTTCCTTGGTTGCTGCCTAATGAACGCAACCCGAGTGCATCACTGACAGACTTACCTTGAGAAACTTGTAGAGAAGGAACGTGAACCAGTTGGTGAGCATCTTCTCAGCCACCGACTCCGTCCTATAGGAGAGCGGGAGAGAGAGAGAGAAAGGAAGAGAGAAGATAAATTGAGTTGAATGTCATGTTCTGGCATGGCAAAGCGTTAAACGTCCAAAACACAGGACTGATAGAGGAACGATTGTACAAGGGTTTGAGATTTTCCTCTTAGGGACCAACCCTAGTGTTTGGTCGCTAGTAATTGAAGGAGATTACAAACCATTATCCCTGCTAGTAATTGAAGGAGATTACAAACCATTATCCCTGATAGTAACTGAAGGAGATTACAAACCATTATCCCTGCTAGTAATTGAAGGAGATTACAAACCATTATCCCTGATAGTAACTGAAGGAGATTACAAACCATTATCCCTGCTAGTAATTGAAGGAGATTACAAACCATTATCCCTGGTAGTAACTGAAGGAGATTACAAAATATTATCCCTTCTAGTAGCTGAAGGAGATTTCAAACCATTATCCCTGATAGTAACTGAAGGAGATTACAAACCATTATCCCCGGGAAAAGGCATTTAACGCGGATGATCACTTACATGAAATTATTCCACTTTAAGTGGTTAGGTTATATTCTGCAAATACACCCCCCCCCCTCTCTCCATACACAAACACATGAACTCCAATAACAAAACCAACAGTTCTTTGCTTTTAAAAAAAGCAAACCCACCAATCTTCATTAAAAACACAGCAATTAATTAGTTAACTTCTCTCGCTAATCACCAACCTGGAAAGTTAAAAGGCATTGTAATTAATGTGACTTACTCCATCTAATACAAATGAACAGAGACGAGGGAAGTGTGTCTGTAGGGAAGGGACTTCACCCTCCCCGTCCTCTACCTCCTACCTCTACCTCTCTCTCTCTCTCTCACCCACCCCGTCCTCTACCTCCTACCTCTACCTCGCTCCCACCCACCCGTCCTCTACATCTCTCTCTCACCCACCCCGTCCTCTACTTCCTACCTCTACCTCTCTCTCACCCACCCCGTCCTCTACCTCCTACCTCTCTCTCTCTCATCCTGTCCTCTACCTCCTACCTCTCTCTCTCACCCACCCTGTCCTCTACCTCCTACCTCTCTCTCTCACCCACCCCATCCTCTACCTCTCTCTCTCTCACCCACCCCATCCTCTACCTCTCTCTCTCTCACCCACCCCTCCTCTACCTCTCTCTCTCACCCACCCCGTCCTCTACCTCTTACCTCTACCTCTCTCTCTCTCTCACCCACCCCATCCTCTACCTCTCTCTCTCTCTCACCCACCCCGTCCTCTACCTCTTACCTCTACCTCTCTCTCTCTCTCTCACCCCGTCCCACCCCATCCTCTCACCCACCCCGTCCTCTACCTCTCTCTCTCTCTCACCCACCCCGTTCTCTACCTCTTACCTCTACTCTCTCTCTCTCTCACCCACCCCATCTTCTACCTCCTCTCTCTCTCTCACCCACCCCGTCCTCTACCTCTTACCTCTACCTCTCTCTCTCACCCACCCCATCCTCTACCTCCTCTCTCTCTCTCTCACCCACCCCGTCCTCTACCTCTCTCTCTCACCCACCCCATCCTCTACCTCTCTCTCTCTCACCCACCCCGTCCTCTACCTCTTACCTCTACCTCTCTCTCTCACCCACCCCGTCCTCTACCTCCTACTCTCTCTCTCTCTCTCACCCACCCCGTCCTCTACCTCCTACCTCTACCTCTCTCTCACCCACCCCGTCCTCTACCTCTCTCTCTCTCTCTCTCTCTCACCCACCCCGTCCTCTACCTCCTACCTCTACCTCTCTCCCACCCACCCGTCCTCTACATCTCTCTCTCACCCACCCCGTCCTCTACCTCCTATCTCTACCTCTCTCTCACCCACCCTGTCCTCTACCTCCTACCTCTACCTCTCTCTCACCCACCCTGTCCTCTACCTCCTACCTCTACCTCTCTCTCACCCACCCCGTCCTCTACCTCCTACCTCTACCTCTCTCACCCACCCCGTCCTCTACCTACCTCTCTCTCTCTCAAAATGTCCTCTAACTCCTACCTCTCTCTCTCACCCACCCTGTCCTCTACCTCCTACCTCTCTCTCTCACCCACCCTGTCCTCTACCTCCTACCTCTCTCACCCACCCCATCCTCCCGTCCTCTTCCTCCACCCCGTCCTCTACCTCCTCACCTCACCTCCTCTCACCCACCCCGTCCTCTCTCTCTCTCTCACTCACCCCGTTCTCTACCTCTCTCTCTCACCCACTCTGTCCTCTACCTCTCTCTCTCACCCACTCCGTCCTCTACCTCTCTCTCTCACCCACTCCGTCCTCTACCTCTCTCACCCACTCCCTCCTCTACCTCTCTCACCCACTCCCTCCTCTACCTCTCTCACCCACTCCGTCCTCTACCTCTCTCTCCCACTCCGTCCTCCACCTCTCTCACCCACTCCTTCCTCCACCTCTCTCACCCACTCCTTCCTCCACCTCTCTCACCCACTCCGTCCTCCACCTCTCTCACCCACTCCGTCCTCCACCTCTCTCACCCACTCCGTCCTCCACCTCTCTCACCCACTCCGTCCTCGACCTCTCTCACCCACTCCGTCCTCAACCTCTCTCACCCACTCCTACCTCTACCTCTCTCTCACCCACCCCGTCCTCTACCTCCTACCCCTCTACCTCTACCTCTCTCTCACCCACCCTGTCCTATACCTCCTACCTCTACCTCTCTCTCTCTACCCCACCCTGTCCTCTACCTCCTACCTCTCTCTCTCTCACCCACCCCGTCCTCTACCTCCTACCTCTACCTCTCTCTCTCTCACCCTGTCCTCTACCTCCGTCCTCTACCTCTCTCTCTCACCCACCCTGTCCTCTACCTCCTACCTCTACCTCTCTCACCCACCCCGTCCTCTACCTCCTACCTCTCTCTCTCTCACCCACCCCGTCCTCTACCTCCTACCTCTACCTCTCTCTCACCCACCCCGTCCTCTACCTCTCTCTCTCTCTCTCACCCACCCCGTCCTCTACCTCCTACCTCTACCTCTCTCCCACCCACCCGTCCTCTACATCTCTCTCTCACCCACCCCGTCCTCTACCTCCTACCTCTACCTCTCTCTCTCACCCACCCCGTCCTCTACCTCCTACCTCTACCTCTCTCCCACCCACCCAGTCTTCTACCTCTACCTCTCTCTCTCTCACCCACCCCGTCCTCTACCTCCTACCTCTACCTCTCTCTCACCCACCCCGTCCTCTACCTCCTCTCTCTCTCTCACCCTGTCCTCTACCTCCTACCTCTCTCTCACCCACCCTGTCCTCTACCTCCTACCTCTCTCTCTCATCCACCCCGTCCTCTACCTCTCTCTCTCACCCACCCCATCCTCTACCTCTCTCTCTCTCACCCACCCCGTCCTCTACCTCCTACCTCTACCTCTCTCTCTCACCCACCCCGTCTTCTACCTCCTACCTCTCTCTCTCTCACCCACCCCGTCCTCTACCTCCTACCTCTACCTCTCTCTCACCCACCCCGTCCTCTACCTCTCTCTCTCTCTCTCTCTCTCACCCACCCCGTCCTCTACCTCCTACCTCTACCTCTCGCTCACCCACCCGTCCTCTACCTCTCTCTCTCACCCACTCCGTCCTCTACCTCTCTCTCTCACCCCGTTCTCTACCTCTCTCTCTCACCCACTCTGTCCTCTACCCACTCTGTCCTCTCTCTCTCACCCACTCCGTCCTCTACCTCTCTCACCCACTCCCCCTCCTCTACCTCTCTCACCCACCCCGTCCTCTACCTCCTACCTCTACCTCTCTCTCACCCACCCCGTCCTCTACCTCTCTCTCTCACCCACTCCGTCCTCTACTTCTCTCTCTCACCCACCCCGTCCTCTACCTCTCTCTCTCACCCACTCGGTCCTCTACCTCTCTCACCCACCCACTCCGTCCTCTACCCCTCACTCTCTCCATCACTCCTTTTATTTCTCTCACCCACCCAGTCCTCTACCTCTCTCTCTCACCCACTCTGTCCTCTACCTCTCTCTCTCACCCAAATTGTCCTCTACCTCTCTCACCCACTCCGTCCTCGACCTCTCTCACCCTCCGTCCTCGACCTCTCTCACCCACTCCGTCCTCTACCTCTCTCTCCCCTCTGTCCTCTGACTATGACTATTTACTGGGCTCTCCCACTCTGTCCTCCACCTCCCCTCACCCCTTCCGTCCCTCCACCTAAATCACCCTATGACTATGACCGAATCCTCCACAGCTCTCTCACCCTGCTGACCGTCCTCCACCTCTGAGAAGAGAGAGGGACTCACCCACTCCGTCCTCCACCTCTCTCACCCCTCCGTCCTCCACTCTCTCCCACTCCGTCCTCCATCCTCCAGGGCCTCTCTGGCAGCAGACTGGCTCAACGTTGTTTATTTGATTAGATTTTAATTACGTGTCTCTCAGTGGAGACGGGAAAACATCCACTTTTTATCATTTCATGTTTAATTCACATTTATTTGGAGCTGGTTCATTTCTCTCTCTTTATGTGTCTCTATAATTTACTTTTCTCTCTCCTTTTCTTCATGTCTCTCACTCTTTCTCGGGCTCTCCCCTTTTCTGCCTAACATTCCATTCCCTCATTTCTCTCTTGAGCTCACTCTACCTCCATCTTTCTCAGTCTGTAATCTGTCCTTCGTAATCTGTCCAAGTACTCTGTTTCTCCCTTTCTCCTTCTGTCTTTCGCTCTCTTTCGACACTCCACACCCACACCTCCTTTCACACTTTCTCCTTCTCCACCTCCCTCCGTCTGTTTGGTTTAGTAGTTATTTCTGCCCTGTGTGGCTGTCTGTCTGCCTGGGCCCCCTCAGGGAGACTGTGTGTGCGCTCAGGGGTGTAATCCATTCTGACAGAGACAGGGCTGAGGCAGAGAGGAGAGGAGAGGGGGAGGAGGAGAGGTACTGCATTCACCTCAGGCGGACCTTAAAAGGTAGGCTACAGTCACTGGCAGTCTACAGCAACCCTCTATAATCTCAGCACACATTACAATGGCTAACTGCTAACTGAAACGGCTAACTTGTTCACTCATAATCTTTGTGGACGCGGTTCATACCTTTGCTATGGCAGATCCATCCTCTCTCTTTCCTGTCTACCAGGCTGATCAATCCTGTCTCTTTCCTGTCTACCAGGCTGATCAATCCTGTCTCTTTCCTGTTTACCAGGCTGATCAATCCTGTCTCTTTCCTGTCCACCAGGCTGATCAATCCTGTCTCTTTCCTGTCCACCAGGCTATTGCTGATCAATGATGTCTTGTTCCTGTCCACCAGGCTATTGCTGATCAATCCTGTCTTGTTCCTGTCCACCAGGCTATTGCTGATCAATGATGTCTTGTTCCTGTCCACCAGGCTATTGCTGATCAATCCTGTCTTGTTCCTGTCCACCAGGCTATTGCTGATCAATGATGTCTTGTTCCTGTCCACCAGGCTATTGCTGATCAATCCTGTCTTGTTCCTGTACACCAGGCTATTGCTGATCAATGATGTCTTGTTCCTGTCCACCAGGCTATTGCTGATCAACCCTGTCTTGTTCCTGTCCACCAGGCTATTGCTGATCAATGATGTCTTGTTCCTGTCCACCAGGCTATTGCTGATCAATCCTGTCTCGTTTCTGTCCACCAGGCTATTGCTGATCAATCCTGTCTCGTTCCTGTCCACCAGGCTATGGCTGATCAATCCTGTCTCATTCGTGTCTACTGATCAATCCTGTCTCGTTCCTGTCCACCAGGCTCATTTCTACAGCCTATAGGGTACGCCAGTGTTTCAACTCATCATCACACTTTGATGATTTGAATCCACTGTGTAGTGTTGAGGCAATAACTAAAACATGCACCCCTTGGGGTCCACTGGATAGACTTTGGAAAATGCTGGGATACGCAAATAGCCTAGCCCAACCCACCTTTACTCATAACTTAACCCAGGTAGGATGTACCTTCTGAGCAGCAGCTTGTGGAGGTTCTTGCTCTCCAGGTTCTCACACCCTCTTCCCCCCTCCGCTACACAAATAGCCCAACCCAACACAAAAGTGGACCATACCTTCTCAACAGTAGCTTGGGGTGGTTCTTGCTCTCCAGGTTCTTGTCAATGAGGTCGGACAGCAGCTGCTTCAACACCCCTGTGGCGTATTCCATCTCTCCCTGGAGCGCAGTCATGACCAGCGATGCCACGTTGCCGCGGTCGCGCATGGAGAAAGAGCGTTGAGCCTCCAGCGTGCGGATAAAGGTCAACAGGAAGTGCTTCTTGGTGAGCAGCTGGCCGAACAGGGTGAGACCCTTCTCCACATTGGCCTGGACCTATAGTAAGAGAGGGGGTGGGAGGGAGGAAGAGAAGGGTGGAGAGAGAGAAAGAGGGTTGGTGGACAGAGCACTTTGATATACTTTCTAGGTCCTAAATTACAAATACAGTACATGACCAACAGTATGTGGACACCTGCTCATCAAACATCTCATTAATATGGAGTAGGTACCCTTTTGCTGCTATAACAGCCTCCCCTCCTCTGGGAAGGCTTTCCAATAGATGTTGGAACATTGCTGCGGGGACTTGCTTCCATTCAGCCACGAGAGCATTAGCGAGGTCGGGCACTGATGGTGGACAATTAGGCCTGGCTCGCAGTCGGTGTCAGAATTCATTCCAAAGGTTTTTGATGGGGTTGAGATCAGGGCTCTGTGCAGACCAGTCAAGTTATTCTAAACCGATCTCTATAAACCATTTCTGTATGGACCTTACTTTATTAATTGGCCGATTTTTATATATATATATATATATATATATATATATATATATTTGTAATAATGACAATTACAACAATACTGAATGAACACTTTTATTTTAACTTAATATAATATATAAATAACATCTATTTCGTCTCAAATAAATAATGAAACATGTTCAATTTGGTTTAAATAACGCACTTTTACTTTCTTGGAGAAGAAAGTAAAAGTGCAATATGTGGTATGTAAAAAAGCTAACGTTTAAGTTCCTTGCTCAGAACATATGAAAGCTGGTGGTTCCTTTTAACATGAGTCTCCAATATTCCCTGTTAAGAAGTTTTAAGTTGTAGTTATTATAGGACTATTTCTCAATACCATTTGTATTTCATATACCTTTGACTATTGGATGTTCTAATAGGCACTATAGTATTTCCAGCCTATTCTCGGGAGTTGATAGGCTTGAAGTCAAACAGCGTAATGCTTGAAGCAGAGCGAAGAGCTGCTGGCAAACGCAGGAAAGTGGTGTTTGAATGAATGCTTACGAGCCTGCTAATGCCTACCACCGCTCAGTCAGACTGCTCTATCAAATATCAAATCATAGACTTAATTATAATATAATAAACACACAGAAATACGAGCCTTTAGGTCATTAATTTGTTCAAATCAGGGAACTATCATTTCGAAAACAAAACGTTTATTCTTTCAGTGAAATACGGAACCTTTCCGTATATTATCTAATGGGTGGCAACCCTAAGTCTAAATATTGCTGTTACATTGCACAACCTGTCATAATTATGTAAAATTCTGGCAAATCAATGCGGTGCATGTTAATTTATCATCAAATCGTCCTCCAACCATTTCTCTTTATCTCCCCCTCTCTATCCACCTCTATTTCTCCCTCCCTCCTCCCACTACCCCCCACCCCTCTCTTCCTCCCCTCTCTCTCTCCAAATAGAACACTGGGTCATCTTGAGAGGAGCGAGTGTCTGGTCGTCTTGTAGGAAGGTGAACCTCATGGCCAAATAAGAAATTGATCTGTGTGCTACAGCGGAGGCTGGTTGCATCTGGGATACAAATGAAAACCTGATGCTACACGCCAGAGAGACAGACGTGCAAAATAGTCAGTAGATATGCTGCTAGTCGTGCTCCTCTTTCCTCTTCTCACCTCTCAACCCCTCAGAGGTGATACCATACAAAACATGCACCAGAGCAGACAGTGAGTCTGAGTCTGCAGGTTGGTGTGATGGTATTGTAATGTGTGTGGGGTGGGGTTGTGTTTGATGGTATTGTAACAGGTGTAGGCCATGCTATCTTGACGTGGCGATGTGGTGCAGTTGAGTGATAGATACATCACTTCTCTTGGCTGGTGAAGAAGTAGAATGCAATGGCAGAGTGTTGCATTGAATGTGTGAGACCTGTTTCTCAGGCCCTAGCCATGCTATGGCCTTGTTAAGGCAATCTAAAAGTCTCTCAGTTCCACAGAGTGGTAGGTAGGTCCAGAACCCGTATTCACAAAGTGTTTCAGAGTAGGAGTGCTGATCTAGAATCCATTTTGCCTAGTAGTTCACAATAAGACAGGGGGGACCTGATACTAGGTTAGAAATAGGGGAGCTGGGAACCCCTATAACAAATCAGGACTCCCACATAAGAATTAAAACAAAGTGGCCCCGCCCCCATTTGTTTTTTTTAAAGAGTTCAATATCTGACACCCCCAAGAGTCAATGCATAACACTGGGTTTTACAGACTCTTACCTCCATCTCCTTGAGCACGAGGTGGACCTCCCACTCGCCATCCCTCTATCCCTATTCCCGCTTATCCATCTTTCTCACCCTCTATCACTATACAGTTACTGACCCGTACCTCCATCTCTTTGAGCACAGGGTGGTCCTCGATCCCGGGGAAGAGGACCCTCATGGCGTAGGTCCTGTATTCCAGGAAGGGGATGCCCGTTCCGTCCAGCTCCTGGGTCAGCTCATGGATGTCTGTCTGCAGCTCTGCAAAGGCTGGGTGGAGGAAGATAAATAATTAATCTATTGTTATGTTAATAATGATTATCTAGTTGTCCAAAGAGGGCTGGACACAACTCAAAGTGATGCCAATCGTACTAAACATCCCCCAAAAAGTCAAACTATTACAACGGTGCTATATACATCAAATCCATACATACATACATACATACACAAGATGGTGCCGGAGAAGGCAGACGTTTTACGTGCCCCCAACCGATTGAGATTTTTTGTTTGTTTATTTGCATTGTTTGTCAATTATTTTTTAAACTTATTTTGTACATAATGTTTCCTCTATCGTCTCTTATGACCGAAAATAAATAGACATCAGGACTGCGATTACTCACCACGGACTGGCAGAATCCTTTTTTTCATTTCACGACTCTGACGAGACCGACGCAAAGGATATATTTTTTATTTAACTAGGCAAGTCAGTTAAGAACAAATTCTTATTTTCAATGATGGCCTAGGAACAGTAGGTTAACTGCCTTGTTCAGGGGCAGAACGACAGATTTTTACCTTGTCAGCTCGGGGATTCGATCTTGCAACCTTTCGTTTACTAGTCCAACGCTCTAACCACAAGGCTACCTGCCACCCCTTATATACTGCTTCCTCGGGCCCCGATCCCCGAGATCTGCGTGAAGAGGAGGCAGAGAAAGAGGGGCCGAAGGGGGGGCTGTCTTCTGAGAATTCGTAGGCGATTGAATAAACCCCTACTTCCCTCCATTCTGCTAGCAAACGTGCAATCCTTGGAGAATAAAATCGACGAGTTACGCGGAAGACTAAAGTACCAACGGGACATTAAAAACTAACATCTTATGCTTCACGGAGTCGTAGCTGAACGACGACAATATCAACATACAGCTGGCTGATTTTACGATGTAACAGCAGGAGAGAGCTGCGGCGTCTAGTAAGACAAGGGGCGGCGGACTATGTATTTTTATTTAAAAAAACAGCTGGTGAACGATATCTAAGGAAGTCTTGAGCTATTGCTCGCCTACGTAGAGTATCTCATGATAAGCTGTAGACCACACTATCTACCTAGAGAGTTTTCATCTGTATTTTTCGTAGCTGTTTACATACCACCACAGTCAGAGGCTGGCACAAAGACAGCATTGAATGAGCTGTATTCTGCCATAAGCAAACAAGAAAATGCTCACCCAGAGGCAGCGTTCCTTGTAGCCGGGGACTTTAATGCAGGGAAACTTAAATCCGTTTTACCAAATTTCTATCAGCATGTTAAATGTGCAACTAGGGGAAAAAGAACTCTGGACCACCTTTACTCCACACACAGAGAAGTATACAAAGCTCTCCCTCGCCCTCCATTTGGCAAATCTGGCCATAATTCTATCCTCCTGATTCCTGCTTACAAGCAAAAATTAAAGCAGGAAGCACCAGTGACTAGAACAATAAAAAAGTGGTCAGATGAAGCAGATGCTAAGCTACAGGACTGTTTTGCTAGCACAGACTGGAATATGTGTGACCGTACGTACATACCACAACCAGAAGCCATGGATTACAGGGAACATCCGCACTGAGCTAAAGGCTAGAGCTGCCTCTTTCAAGGAGTGGGACTCTAACCCGGAAGCTTATAAGAAATCCCGCTATGCCCTCAGACGAACCATCAAACATGCAAAGCATCAATACAGAACTAAGATCAAATCGTACTACAACGGATCTGACGCTCATTGGATGTGGCAGGGCTTCACAGCCGAGAGCTGCCCAGTGACACAAGCCTACCAGACGAGCTAATCTACTCTATGCTCGCTTCGAGGCAAATGGCACTGAAACATGCATGAGAGCACCAGCTGTTCCGGAAGACTATGTGATCACGCTCTCTGCAGCCCATGTGGGTAACACCTTTAAACAGGTCAACATTCACAAGGCTGCAGGACCAGACGGATCACCAGGACGTGTACTGCTAGCATGCGCTGACCAACTGGCAAGTGTCTTCACTGATATTTTCAACCTCTCCCTGTCCGAGTCTGTAATACCAACACGTTTTAAGCAGACCACCATAGTGCCTGTGCCCAAGAATACTAACATAACCTGCATAAATGACTACAGACCCGTAGCACTCATGTCTGTAGCCATGAAGTGCTTTGAAAGGCTGGTCATGGCTCACATCATCCCAGAAACCCTAGACCCACTCTAATTTGCATACCGCCCAAACAGATCCACAAATGATGCAATCTCTATTTCACTCCACACTGCCCTTTCCCACCTGGACAAAAGGAACACCTCTGTGAGAATGCTATTCATTGGCTACAGCTCAGCGTTCAACAACATAGTGCCCTCGAAGCTCATCAATAAGTTAAGGATACTGGGACTAAAGAGAACGAGAACGCCTCCATTAACATCAACGGGGCTGCAGTGGAGTAGGTTGAGAGCTTCAAGTTCCTTGTTGTCTACATCACCAACAAACAAATATGGTCCAAGCACACCAAGACAGTCGTGAAGAGAGCACGACAAACCCTATTCCCCCTCAAGATTTGGCATGGGTCCTAAGATCCTCAAAAGGTTCTACAGCTGCACCATCGAGAGCATCCTGACTGGTTGCATCACTGCCTGGTACGGCAACTGCTTGGCCTCCGACCGCAAGGCTCTACAGAGGGTAGTGCGAATGGCCCAATACATCACTGGGGCCAAGCATCCTGGCATCCAGGACCTCTATACCAGGCGGTGTCAGAGGAAGGCCTTTTTATTATCAATTACATGAAGTTGATGCAAAGAGTCAATATTTGCATTGTTGACCCTTCTTTTTCAAGACCTCTGCAATACGCCCTGGCATGCTGTCAATTAACTTCTGGGCCACCTCCTGACTGATGACAGCCCATTTTTGCATAATAAACGCTTGGAGTTCGTCAGAATTTGTGGGGTTTTGTTTGTTCACCCATCTCTTGTGGATTGACCACAAGTTCTCAATGGGATTAAGGTCTGGCGAGTTTCCTGGCCATGGACCCAAAATATTGATGTTTTGTTCCGAGCCACTTAGTTATCACTTTTGTCTTATGACAAGGTGCTCCATCATGCTGGAAAAGGCATTGTTCATCACCCAACTGTTCCTGGCTGGTTGGGAGTTGTTGCTCTTGGAGGATGTGTTGGTACCATTCTTTATTCATGGCTGTGTTCTTAGGAAAAATTGTGAGTGAGCCCTCTCCCTTGGCTTAGAAGCAACCCCACACATGAATGATCTCAGGATGCTTTACTGTTGGCATGACACAGGACTGATGGTAGCGCTCACCTTGTCTTCTCCGGACAAGCTTTTTTCCGGATGCCCCAAACAATCGGAAAGGGGATTCATCAGAGAAAATGACTTTATCCCAGTCCTCAGCAGTCCAATCCATGTACCTTTTGCAGAATATCAGTCTGTCCCTGATGTTTTTCCTGTAGAGAAGTGGCTTCTTTGCTGCCCTTCTTGACACCAGGCCATCCTCCAAAAGTCTTTGCCTCACTGTGCGTGCAGTTTCACTCACCTGCTTGCTGCCATTCCTGAGCAAGCTCTGTACTGGTCTTGGCCCAATACCGCAGCTGAATCAACTTTTGGAGACGGTCCTGACGCTTGCTGGACTTTCTTGGGCACCCTGAAGCCTTCACAACAATTGAACCGCTCTCCTTCTTGATGATCCGATAAATGGTTGATTTAGGTGTAATCTTACTGGCAACAATATCCTTGCCTGTGAAGCCCTTTTTGTGCAAAGCAATGATGACGGCACGTGTTTCCTTGCAGGTAACCATGGTTGACAGAGGAAGAACAATGAGTCCAAGCACCACCCTCCTTTTGAAGCTTCCAGTCTGTTATTCAAACTCAATCAGCATTACAGAGTGATCTCCAGCCTTGTCCTCATCAACACTCACACCTGTGTTAACGAGAGAATCACTGACACGATGTTACCTGGTCCTTTTGTGGCAGGGCTGAAATGCAGTGGAAATGTTTTTATGGGATTCAGTTCATTTGCATGGCAAAGAGGGACTTTACAAATAATTGCAATTCATCTGATCACCCTTCATAACATTCTGGAGTATCTGCAAATTGCCATCATACAAACTGAGGCAGCAGACTGTGAACATTTATATTTGTGTCATTCTCAAAACTTTTGGCCACGACTGTACATAATACCTCAACTAACCGGTGCCCTCGCACAGTGACTCTGTATTGGTACCCCCCTGTATATAGTCTCACCATTGTTATTTTATTGCTGCTCTTTAATTACTTGTTACTTTATTTCTCCATATTTGTTTTTTAACTGAAATTGTTGGTTGTTAAGTAAGCATTTCACTGTAAGGTGAAACACACCTGCTGTATTCGGTGGCTAATACAATTTGATTTGATTCAATAACAGAATGAAAAGTAACTTAAACATAGTCAAAGTACAGTGGGGCAAAAAAGTATTTAGTCAGCCACCAATTGTGCAAGTTCTCCCACTTAAAAAGATGAGAGAGGCCTGTAATTTTCATCATAGGTACATTTCAATAATGACAGACAAAATGAGAAAAAAAATCCAGAAAATCACATTGTAGGATTTTTCATGAATTTATTTGCAAATTATGGTGGAAAATAAGTATTTGGTCAACAGAAGTTTCAATACTCTCAATTCTCAATACTTTGTTATATACCCTTTCTTGGCAATGACAGAGGTCAAACGTTTTCTGTAAGTCTTCACAAGGTTTTCACACACTGTTGCTGGTATTTTGGCCCATTCCTCCATGCAGATCTCCCCTAGAGCAGTGATGCTTTGGGGCTGTTGCTGGGTGAACACGGACTTTCAACTCCCTCCAAAGATTTTCTATGGGGTTGAGATCTGGAGACTGGCTAGGCCCATCCAGGACCTTGAAATGCTTCTTACGAAGCCACATCTTCGTTGCCTCGGGCGGTGTGTTTGGGATCATTGTCATGCTGAAAGACCCAGCCACGTTTCATCTTCAATGCCCTTGCTGACAGATGGAGGTTTTCACTCAAAATCTCACGATACATGGCCCCATTCATTCTTTCCTTTACACGGATCAGTCGTCCTGGGCCCTTTGCAGAAAAACAGCCCCAAAGCATGATGTTTCCACCCCCAAGCTTCACAGTAGGTATGGTGTTCTTTGGATGCAACTCAGCATTCTTTGTCCTCCAAACACGACGAGTTGAGTTTTTACCAAAAAGTTATATTTTGGTTTCATCTGACCATATGACATTCTATCAATCTTCTTCTGGATCATGCAAATGCTCTCTAGCAAACTTCAGACGGACATGTACTGGCTTAAGCAGGGGGACACGTCTGGCACTGCAGGGTTTGAGTCCCTGGCGGCGTAGTGTGTTACTGATGGTAGGCTTTGTTACTTTGGTCCCAGCTCTCTGCAGGTCATTCACTAGGCCCCAGATTGAGGGAGATTATCAGTGGTCTTGTATGTCTTCCATTTCCTAATAATGAAATCAGTTTGGTTTGATTTCTTCAAGCCTCTTAAAGAAGAAGTTACAGACTTGTGAGTGCCAGAAATCTTGTAGGTGACCAAATACTTATTTTCCACCATAATTTGCAAATAAATTCATTAAAAATCCTACAATGTGATTTTCTGGATTTTTTTTTCATAGTTAAAGTGTACCTATGATGAAAATTACAGGCCTCTCTCATCTTTTTACGTGGGAGAACTTGCACAATTTGTGGCTGACTAAATACTTTTTTGCCCCACTGTATATACACACTAACAGATGTGATTGCAGCCACACTCACACGAACCAGGAGCTCTCCACACAGCACAGTGCCCACATGATAAATCAGTGTCATGCTGTTGATACACATGTTCCACTCTCCACATGCATGTGTCATGTGACCCATTCCATGTCCCCTCCATTCCTTTCAGTGGCATCTAAAGGAGTGGTGGGAATCTTTCTGTATTATGCAGATATGTCTCTTGTGGCCTAATCTTGACTAAAGAAACCCCACAAACAAATAATGAAATAAACACCTTGCCAAACAGATGGCTTGTGTCACCTTCATCCCTCTCTCTCCAGTCCTCCCTCTCTTTTTCTCTCTGCAAGGAACAGTCTTAGAGGTCACCCTATCCATCTCTGTGACCCGCCTCTCACTCTATCAGTCTCTCTGTGACCTCCCTCTCACTCTATCCGTCCCTCTGTGACCTCCCTCTATCCAAATCTCTGTGACCTCCCTCTCACTCTATCCGGCTCTCTGTGACCCCCTCTCACTCTATCCATCTCTCTGTGACCCCCTTCTCACTCTATCCATCTCTCTGTGACCCCCTCTCACTCTATCCGACTCTCTGTGACCCACTTCTCACTCTATCCATCTCTCTGTGACCCCCTCTCACTCTATCCATCCATCTCTCTATCCATCTCTCCCCCTCTCACTCTATCCAGCTCTCTGTGACCCCCTCTCACTCTGTCTCTCTGTGACCCCCTCTCACTATAGCCATCTCTCTATGTGACACCCCTCTCGCCCTCTATCCATCTCCCCCTCACTCTGTCCCTTTATCCATCTCTCCCTATGCCCTTCTCTCATTTTCCATCCCCTCTTCTCTCTATCCATCTCTGCCCTCTGTACCTGTATCACCCTTTCACCTACCCTCTTCTCTCTATCCATCTCTGCCCTCTGTACCTATATCACCCTCTCACCCACCCTCTGTCTCTCTATCCATCGCTCCTTCTCTGTGGCTCTAACCATCTCTCCCTATATCTGTGCAACATCTAGGTTCTTTGAAATGCAGGACAGATGCTGCAGTATGACTTCCCTTATGGATCCCTCAAACTTATACTCCCTCTCATTCTCTCAGTCTTTCCCATCTCTTTCTCTTTTACTGTACTTACGGAACCCTCAAACCTCTCAAACCTCTACTCTGGTGCTGCCATTCTCTTTATCTGTCCTTATGGAACCATGATATCAATCTACTCCCTTTCTAGTCTCTTTCTTTCTGTATCTACGATTTACTCTCTCTCCATCTACTCCTTTTCCAAACAGACAAACACACTGACAGTATCACTGGCCTCCGACCGGATCAGAAGTCTCTGCAAATTAACAAATGTTAATGTGAGAGCATGCAGACACCACTTCCTCTCTTTCTCTCCATTTCCCTTCCTCCCTCATCCCTCTTTCTCTTTCTCTCTCTGAAACAGAAAAGCTATCCAAGCAGACCTCTCAACATCTGGTGGCGGGCAGCGGAGCCCCGATCAACGTGTCCTCTGGACGGGTACCAAGAGCAAGCTGAACCCAGCGGGAGGGACACTGTATGTGTGTCTGTGTGTGTGTGCATGGAGCCTGCTTGTCCTGTGCAGATCAATACAGTTTTTTTGAATTGAATAAAGTTGATAGACAGCTGTTTTGGCTTACCCTCCTTGCACTCCAGCGCCACTCGAGACTCCAGGTTGTCCATCTGTAACTGCAGGCGTTTCAGCGTGCGGTCGGCATCCCGTGACTTCCTCTTGTAAGCGATGAGCACGGCGATGATGACCAATAGCAGCAGGCCACCTCCCCCTCCGATGCCGATGATGGCAGGCAGGCTGAGCAGGCTGTCAGAGTACATCTGGAGGGTACCGGGGGAGTACTCAAATCCCCCCACACGTACCTGGGAGGGAGAAGCACACACTGGTTTAGATTCTTTGTGGGACAATTAATATTGTGGAACAACACATATTTGGATTGCTGGATTGGGTGGACAACAGACAGGTGGACAATAGACAGGAGTGTCCAGTTCACCCCAAAACAGATAGTGATAAAATAAATTAGAAATAATTTACACACACAATTATATCACAGCCTACACACGTGTGTGTGTGTTTGTGTGTGCCTGTACGTGCGTGCGTGCGTGTATTTGTGTGCATGTGAACATGTTCCTTTCCTTGTCACAACACCCGGACTCGAACATATATTCTTACCTTCACACCATATTACTTCCCCTAGCCGTAGCTTCAACTCTATTCCTAACAGTGCATTCAAAAACAAGATTATTGAGATGCAGCCCCAATTCCTTTACTTGAGACAACACTGTAGTGATCAGTGCAGATGAAGGGAAGGAGATGAGGAGAGGAAGCGACTGACTATTGAGATGCACCATAAGTAACCCGGTCAAATCAATAAAATACTGCTATAGGTGTTTTATTTAACTGGTCTATATCTATCAAAGACAACATGTAACCCGAAGGACTGTAAAATATAGATATGGACCTCTTAGTCCACAAGCCATTTCTCAGCTGCATTGAATATGTGCAGATCCCTGCAGAATAGAAGCCAAATGAAGAATTGAATTTGATAGGTTGTCTAGGACACAAACAAAGCTGAGACTATGGTAGCAGAAGCTTCAACGTGTGTATGTGGATCTGTATACAGATGTAGGATCTTAATTTGATAACCTTGTTGCAGGAGAACTTTCCTGCAATACAAAAATGTAAAACTTGTTTAAGGTTTAAAAAGGCTTCCGAAGTTTGTAATTTCCAATTAGAAATTTCAGACTTGATTTTCCCTTACAAAAAATATATTAACCCCAACAAAAATGTATATTAATTATAATCCCCTCCTAAAATTGTCCTCGACTTGGCCTACATTTCCAAAATAAGTCTATATATAACACACGGCCATTGTTAGAATCTTAATATCAATAACGGTTTTCCCCATTGCCTCTCCTTTTCATGAAGGTAGGGCCTGCTCCTCTCCTTTTCATGAAGGTAGGGCCTGCTCCTCTCCTTTTCATGAAAGTAGGGCCTGCTCCTCTCCTTTTCATGAAAGTAGGGCCTGCTCCTCTCCTTTTCATGAAAGTAGGGTCTGCTCCTCTCCTTTTCATGAAAGTAGGGCCTGCTCCTCTCCTTTTCATGAAAGTAGGGCCTGCTCCTCTCCTTTTCATGAAAGTAGGGCCTGCTCCTCTCCTTTTCATGAAAGTAGGGCCTGCTCCTCTCCTTTTCATGAAAGTAGGGCCTGCTCCTCTCCTTTTCATGAAAGTAGGGCCTGCTCCTCTCCTTTTCATGAAAGTAGGGGCCTGCTCCTCTCCTTTTCATGAAAGTAGGGTCTGCTCCTCTCCTTTTCATGAAGGTAGGGCCTGCTCCTCTCCTTTTCATGAAGGTAGGGCCTGCTCCTCTCCTTTTCATGAAAGTAGGGTCTGCTCCTCTCCTTTTCATGAAAGTAGGGCCTGCTCCTCTCCTTTTCATGAAAGTAGGGCCTGCTCCTCTCCTTTTCATGAAAGTAGGGCCTGCTCCTCTCCTTTTCATGAAAGTAGGGCCTGCTCCTCTCCTTTTCATGAAAGTAGGGCCTGCTCCTCTCCTTTTCATGAAAGTAGGGCCTGCTCCTCTCCTTTTCATGAAAGTAGGGCCTGCTCCTCTCCTTTTCATGAAGGTAGGGCCTGCTCCTCTCCTTTTCATGAAAGTAGGGCCTGCTCCTCTCCTTTTCATGAAAGTAGGGCCTGCTCCTCTCCTTTTCATGAAAGTAGGGCCTGCTCCTCTCCTTTTCATGAAAGTAGGGTCTGCTCCTCTCCTTTTCATGAAAGTAGGGTCTGCTCCTCTCCTTTTCATGAAGGTAGGGCCTGCTCCTCTCCTTTTCATGAAAGTAGGGCCTGCTCCTCTCCTTTTCATGAAAGTAGGGCCTGCTCCTCTCCTTTTCACAACAGTGGAAGACGCCATGCCCAGTTGATAATCACCCAGATAATTGCCTCAAAACTCAACCTAAACTATACAGAAAGTAATTTCACACATTCAACAACAGGATAAATAAATGAAGTAAAGTACGATGGTTAGAAAGGGGGAGAATGGGTGAGTTGATGAGCGAGGGGAGAGGATAATGCATCATTATATAGTCACCAATTGTGAATGAAGAACAAGACAGGCCATTCGAATGTATTGATCTATTCTAATTATGATCTCAAAATGGTATGTATCAGTCCACCAAATCCAAGCAGCATTATCAGTCTACTCTGGTCTACTTGCAGTACAATGTGGGGGAGTGAGTCATTTACAATGGCAAGAAGAATGGATGCACATGCTGCGTTTGTGCTGCTACACGATCTGAATGAAAATGACTCAGATGGTGGGGAATAAGTGAACCATGACATCTCTGATGATTATTATTCTGGGCCTCAGCCTTAGCCTGAACCTCAACCTCTGAAGCCTAAGTACAAAAAGCCACAACGAGGCCTCCCGGGTGGCGCAGTGGCCTAAGCCTGTGCCACCAGAGACTCTGGGTTCGAGCCCAGGCTCTGATGCAGCCGGCCGCGACCGGGAGGTCAATGGGGCGACGCACAGCGTCTAGCGTCGTCTGGGTTTAGGGAGGGTTTGGCCGGTAGGGATATCCTTGTCTCATCGCGCACTAGCGACTCCTGTGGATAGGATACTACGAAATAGGATACTACGAAATTGGGGCGAAAAAAGGGGGTAAAATAAAAAATACATATTTAAAAATAAAAAAGCCACAACGGTGTGCACTGAGCAGTTGCCCACGCCACCACCAAATGAAACGGCGAGACAGGAGAGAGGAAGGGTGGACACCGTTTGGATTGAAAAAGCCGGTGACAATTCTACGGGACAATTATCAGCACAAAATATCATCACTGAGAGAGCAGGCCCTACATATCAAGCAAAAAACTACATCAGCAATGCACTTACCAACTTTGGTTGTTTATGTGAAATGGACATGCTACAGCACATAAGGCACTGTACTGTTGGGCATAGGGAGCAAGAAGACACTGCCTGGGATCTGTCTGTTGATAAGCTGGAAGTGTTCATTTCAATACTTAATGTCCGTGGAGCATTTGGTGGAAAGAGTGTGTATATGGAACATTTCCTGGTCATGTATGGGATACCTTTCTTAAGAGAAACCATTTTACCGGATCGCTTCAGAGAGATCATGTGTTACCTCCATTATGATGACAAAGAAATGAGAACACAAAGCCTGGAAACAGACAAATTCGCCATGGTATCCGATGTAGAAATAATTTACTATTTTTAACTGCTGTCATTTTTGACAGTTATATTCATTATAATGCCATTATTGCTTTTGTGCTGATTTTCACTATTTATCCAATAAAATTACATTTTGGAGCTCATAATGATGTTTAGGCTACTGAAGTTTTTATCATTTGACCGTGTGACCATGCGTCTTGCTGACCACGCGTCTTGCTGACCACGCATCTTGCTGACCACGCGTCTTGCTGACCACGCGACTTGGTGGTTTGGGTATTTCTTTTTACTGTGATATTATAAAAATCATTTGTTACCGTGTTTCAACACATATGCTTTTTGTTTCATAGTTGTAACAAAGACACTCCACAAATAAAATTGATTGAACATTAGAATATTTGTTTTTACATTTAGCCTACAGTAACATAAACTAATGAAAATTAACATATGCTAATGTTATCTAAGATCTTCATAAACAACACCAAATGATTATTTTTGCGATAGCGTTTATGAAACGTATTAATTACACTGTTAGACTGCTCATTAGCTTGATGGGGATTGCCTCGAGGCCCAGCGGTTCTAGTATTAAAGGGATGAATAGAGAGGAGGAAAGACAAGAAGTGGCAAGAGGAACACAGGAAAGAATAGAGAACATAAAGAGGGGTATATGACATAAGGAAAGAGGAGACTGTTATATTCAAAAAGTATAGATGAGGGAGGAGGTAAACAGAGAACGCAAGATGAGCAAAAATCAGAGGTTAGGTGAGGAGAGATGTAGTGAGATGAAATGCTAAATGTGAAAAGAATATGATACGATACGGTGTTATACAATGCCACATAAGACAACCCAACATTACCCAACACAACATTACCCAATCCACCATTACCCACCCCCAACATTACCCAACCAACTTAACATTACCCAACTCAACATTACCAAACCCAAGCCAGCATTACCAAGCCAAACCCAACATTACCAAGCCAAATCCAACATTACCAAGCCCAACCCAACATTACCAAACCTAACGCAACATTGTCCAACCCAATGTTATCCAACCCAACATTATCCAACCAGACATTAACCAACCCGACATTACCCAACCCAACAATGTCAAAGAGAGAGTGGATACAGTAGACTACTTACGGTAACTTTGTGTTCTCCGGTGAGGTTGGGCCACTCACAGAGCAGCTGGCTCTCTGACAGGGTGAGGACACAGGGCGTCTCACCGATCAGCACCGTGTAGTTAAGACGAGAGTTACCAGGGGCTGCCGGGATCAGGTTCTTACCCTGAGAGACAGAGACAGACACACAACTGAAGAGAATGCATAGGTGAATACACACACACACACACTCTGTATACACGCAAGCACACACACCCTCTCACCAGGTACAGTGCCTTGCGAAAGTATTCGGCCCCTTGAACTTTGCGACCTTTTGCCACATTTCAGGCTTCAAACATAAAGATATAAAACTGTATTTTTTTGTGAAGAATCAACAACAAGTGGGACACAATCATGAAGTGGAACGACATTTATTGGATATTTCAAACTTTTTAACAAATCAAAAACTGAAAAAATGGGCGTGCAAAATTATTCAGCCCCTTTACTTTCAGTGCAGCAAACTCTCTCCAGAAGTTCAGTGAGGATCTCTGAATGATCCAATGTTGACCTAAATGACTAATGATGATAAATACAATCCACCTGTGTGTAATCAAGTCTCTCAAGTCTCAAATCAAATTTTATTTGTCACATACACATGGTTAGCAGATGTTAATGCGAGTGTAGCGAAATGCTTGTGCTTCTAGTTCCGACAATGCAGTAATAACGAGCAAGTAATCTAACTAACAATTCCAAAAAAAACTACTGTCATACACAGTGTAAGGGGATAAAGAATATGTACATAAGGATATATGAATGAGTGATGGTACAGAGCAGCATAGGCAAGATACAGTAGATGATATCGAGTACAGTATATACATATGAGATAAGTATGTAAACCAAGTGGCATAGTTAAAGTGGCTAGTGATACATGTATTACATAAGGATGCAGTCGATGATATAGAGTACAGTATCAACGTATGCATATGAGATGAACAATGTAGGGTAAGTAACATTATATAAGGTAGCATTGTTTAAAGTGGCTAGTGATATATTTACATCATTTCCCATCAATTCCCATGATTAAAGTGGCTGGAGTAGAGTCAGTGTCATTGACAGTGTGTTGGCAGTAGCCACTCAATGTTAGTGGTGGCTGTTTAACAGTCTGATGGCCTTGAGATAGAAGCTGTTTTTCAGTCTCTCGGTCCCAGCTTTGATGCACCTGTACTGACCTCGCCTTCTGGATGGCAGCGGGGTGAACAGGCAGTGGCTCGGGTGGTTGATGTCCTTGATGATCTTTATGGCCTTCCTGTAGCATCGGGTGGTGTAGGTGTCCTGGAGGGCAGGTAGTTTGCCCCCGGTGATGCGTTGTGCAGACCTCACTACCCTCTGGAGAGCCTTACGGTTGAGGGCGGTGCAGTTGCCATACCAGGCGGTGATACAGCCCGCCAGGATGCTCTCGATTGTGCATCTGTAGAAGTTTGTGAGTGCTTTTGGTGACAAGCCGAATTTCTTCAGCCTCCTGAGGTTGAAGAGGCGCTGCTGCGCCTTCCTCACGATGCTGTCTGTGTGAGTGGACCAATTCAGTTTGTCTGTGATGTGTATGCCGAGGAACTTAAAACTTGCTACCCTCTCCACTACTGTTCCATCGATGTGGATGGGGGTGTTCCCTCTGCTGTTTCCTGAAGTCCACAATCATCTCCTTAGTTTTGTTGACGTTGAGTGTGAGGTTATTTTCCTGACACCACACTCCGAGGGCCCTCACCTCCTCCCTGTAGGCCGTCTCGTCGTTGTTGGTGATCAAGCCTACCACTGTTGTGTCGTCCGCAAACTTGATGATTGAGTTGGAGGCGTGCGTGGCCACGCAGTCGTGGGTGAACAGGGAGTACAGGAGAGGGCTCAGAACGCACCCTTGTGGGGCCCCAGTGTTGAGGATCAGCGGGGAGGAGATGTTGTTGCCTACCCTCACCACCTGGGGGCGGCCCGTCAGGAAGTCCAGTACCCAGTTGCACAGGGCGGGGTCGAGACCCAGGGTCTCGAGCTTGATGACGAGCTTGGAGGGTACTATGGTGTTGAATGCCGAGCTGTAGTCGATGAACAGCATTCTCACATAGGTATTCCTCTTGTCCAGATGGGTTAGGGCAGTGTGCAGTGTGGTTGAGATTGCATCGTCTGTGGACCTATTTGGGCGGTAAGCAAATTGGAGTGGGTCAAGGGTGTCAGGTAGGGTGGAGGTGATATGGTCCTTGACTAGTCTCTCAAAGCACTTCATGATGACGGATGTGAGTGCTACGGGCGGTAGTCGTTTAGCTCAGTTACCTTAGCTTTCTTGGGAACAGGAACAATGGTGGCCCTCTTGAAGCATGTGGGAACAGCAGACTGGTATAGGGATTGATTGAATATGTCCGTAAACACACCGGCCAGCTGGTCTGCGCATGCTCTGAGGGCGCGGCTGGGGATGCCGTCTGGGCCTGCAGCCTTGCGAGGGTTAACACGTTTAAATGTCTTACTCACTTCGGCTGCAGTGAAGGAGAGACCGCATGTTTCCGTTGCAGGCCGTGTCAGTGGCACTGTATTGTCCTCAAAGCGGGCAAAAAGTTATTTAGTCTGCCTGGGAGCAAGACATCCTGGTCCGTGACTGGGCTGGGTTTCTTCCTGTAGTCCGTGATTGACTGTAGACCCTGCCACATACCTCTTGTGTCTGAGCCGTTGAATTGAGATTCTACTTTGTCTCTGTACTGGCGCTTAGCTTGTTTGATAGCCTTGCGGAGGGAATAGCTGCACTGTTTGTATTCAGTCATGTTACCAGACACGTTGCCCTGATTAAAAGCAGTGGTTCGTGCCTTCAGTTTCACACGAATGCTGCCATCAATCCACGGTTTCTGGTTAGGGAATGTTTTAATCGTTGCTATGGGAACGACATCTTCAACGCACGTTCTAATGAACTCGCACACCGTATCAGCGTATTCGTCAATGTTGTTGTCTGACGCAATACGAAACATCTCCCAGTCCACGTGATGGAAGCAGTCTTGGAGTGTGGAGTCAGCTTGGTCGGACCAGCGTTGGACAGACCTCAGCGTGGGAGCTTCTTGTTTTAGTTTCTGTCTGTAGGCAGGGATCAACAAAATGGAGTCGTGGTCAGCTTTTCCGAAAGGGGGGCGGGGCAGGGCCTTATATGCGTCGCGGAAGTTAGAGTAACAATGATCCAGGGTCTTTCCACCCCTGGTTGCGCAATCGATATGCTGATAAAATTTAGGGAGTCTTGTTTTCAGATTAGCCTTGTTAAAATCCCCAGCTACAAAGCTACAGCTTTCTGTACAGCACTTTGAGATATCAGCTGATGTACGAAGGGCTATATAAATCAATTTGATTTGATTTGATTTTGATTTGATTCAAAGGCGTTGAGAACGCATCTGGTGTAAAAGGTGAACATTTGGCTGTGAACTCGCTCTGATGTTATCTGATGAGGGAGCAGGAGGCATATCTTTGGTGGATTTGGATAAATATTAATTTTCCCTCACATTTTTTAGACAGTAGTTTTTCATAGGGTTCTCACCCTATCGTAGGGTTCATAGGGTTCTCACCCTACCTCACCCTATAGCCTTTTATGGTGTCGCCAAGTCTCAAACCGTTCTGTTGGAAAGCCAAAAGCTCCAAGGGTAATAGGGGACAAATAAATAGGGTCACCATTTCTGAATGAATGTTTTGAGAACACAAAGGCAATTTACATTTCTATCAGTGTCATTCCAGAAATATATTGCATTGGATGCCGCTGTGAGGTTTTAACACTCATTTCTAAGTTGAGTTTGTTGGAGAGATTGACGTTTACAGTGAGATGGTCACATTGAACCTGGTGCCATACATACGTAATGTGTCATTTCTCCTCCCTAAGATACATTTGTATCTCTTTAACCCTCCTCCACCCTGCTCATGCTCCATCAAAGGACTCTCCTTCACCCTGGGCCTCACTCTGCACCCCAGAACCCAACTCACTGATGGATTCTCCTCCACCATTGGCCCCATTCTCCACCCAAGAAAATATCTCCTCCACCTTGGTTCACTTACTTACCTCCACACTGCGCCACACAATAACACTCCTCCACCCTGGGACTACTCAGAATCTCCCTCCACCCTGCGCCACACAATAACACTCCTCCACCCTGGGACTGCTCAGAATCTCCCTCCACCCTGCACCACACCCTCCACACAATAACACTCCTCCACCCTGGGACTGCTCAGAATCTCCCTCCTCCACCCTGGAACCCTCCTCCACGATGGGCCCCACTCTCCAAACCAGAGAAACCCTTTTTCCACCATAGTCTCACCTTGAGGATGAGCGGGGAGCTGGGCTTGAGCTCCAGCAGCCCTGTGGAACTGAGCGGCTCGATCACGGGGTCTGGGTAGAAGCTGAACGTCTCGTTGACCACAAGCGTGGTGCGCACGTCGTCCATGACGAAGCCGATCTCGTCGGGATTGCTGCCTGTCTCTGAGAAACCTTTCTCAGAGAAGGCCAGAGAGGGCGCCAGACACATCATCACGGTGTTGCTGAGCACTGTGCAGTTCTGATGAATGAGAAGAGAGAGGATGTTGTATACATATATTTATTATGCACAGTACACTGACATGTAGTCAAAAGTGTATACACTGAGTGTACAAACATTAGGAACACCTTCCTAATATTGAGATGCACCTCCTTTTCCCCTCAGAAGTCTCAATTAGTTGGGGAATGACTTTACAAGGTGTCAAAAGAATTCCAAAGGGATGCTGGCCCATGTTGACTCCAATGCTTCACACAGTTGTGTCAAGTTGGCTGGATGTCCTCTGGTAGAGGACCATTCTTGATACACACAGGAAACTGTTGAGTGTGAAAAACGCCACAGGGTTGCAGTTCTTGACACACTCAAACAGATGCGACGGGCACCGACTACTATACCCTGTTCAAAATCACTTCAATATTTTGTCTTGCCCATTCACCCTCTGAATGTCATACGTACACATTCCATGTCTCAATTGTCTCGATGCTTAAAAATCCCTCTTTAACCTCTCTCCTCTCCTTGAATGCAGACGAAGACAACATGAGACAGTAAGGGCATATAAAGACTAGACAACATGAGACAGTAAGGACATATAAAGACTAGACAACATGAGACAGTAAGGACATATAAAGACTAGACAACATGAGACAGTAAGAGGATATAAAGACTAGACACCATGAGACAGTAAGGACATATAAAGACGACACAACATGAGACAGTAAGGACATGTAAAGACGACACAACATGAGACAGTAAGGACATGTAAAGACGACACAACATGAGACAGTAAGGACATGTAAAGACTAGACAACATGAGACAGTAAGAGGATATAAAGACTAGACACCATGAGACAGTAAGGACATATAAAGACGACACAACATGAGACAGTAAGGACATGTAAAGACTAGACAACATGAGACAGTAAGGACATATAAAGACTAGACAACATGAGACAGTAAGGACATGTAAAGACGACACAACATGAGACAGTAAGGACATGTAAAGACTAGACAACATGAGACAGTAAGGACATATAAAGACTAGACAACATGAGACAGTAAGGACATATAAAGACAACATGAGACAGTAAGAGGATATAAAGACTAGAGAACATGAGACAGTAAGAGGATATAAAGACTAGACAACATGAGACAGTAAGGACATATAAAGAATAGACAACATGAGACAGTAAGGACATATAAAGACTAGACACCATGAGACACCAAGGACATATAAAGATGAGACAACATGAGACAGTAAGGAGATATAAAGACAACATGAGACAGTAAGGACATATAAAGACTAGACAACATGAGACAGTAAGGACATATAAAGACTAGACAACATGAGACAGTAAGGACATATAAAGACTAGACAACATGAGACACCAAGTACATATAAAGACTAGACAACATGAGACACCAAGGACATACAGTATAAAGACAAGACAACATGAGCCAGTAAGGACATATAAAGACTAGACAACATGAGACAGTAAGGACATATAAAGACTAGACAACATGAGACACCAAGTACATATAAAGACTAGACAACATGAGACACCAAGTACATATAAAGACTAGACAACATGAGACACTGAGGACGTATAAAGACTAGACAACATGAGACAGTAAGGACATATAAAGACTAGATATCATGAGACACCAAGTACATATGAAAACTAGACAACATGAGACACCAAGGATGTACAGTATAAAGACAAGACACCATGAGACACCAAGGACATATAACGACTAGACACCATGAGACACCAAGGACATATAAAGACTAGACACCATGAGACAGTAAGGGGATATAGAGATGAGACACCATGAGACACCAAGGACATATAAAGTCTAGACACCATGAGACACCAAGGACATATAAAGACACCATGAGACACCAAGGACATACAGTGCATTCGGAAAATATTCAGACCACTTCCCTTTTTCACATTTAGTTACTTTACAGCCTTATTCCAAAATTGATTAAATAAAACATTTTCCTCAGCAATCTACACACAATATCCCATAATGACAAAGTGAAAACTGGTTTTAGAAATGTTTTCAAATGTATTAAAAATATAAACAGAAATACCTTATTTACATAAGTATTCAGACCATTTGCTATCAGAGCCAAAATCGAGCTCCGGTGCATCCTGTTTCCATTTTTTAAATATTTTATATATTTATCTTTATTTAACTAGGCAAGTCAGTTAAGAACAAATTCTTACTTTCAATGACCGCCTTGGAACAGTAGGTTAACTGCCTGTTCAGGGGCAGAACGACAGATGTGTACCTTGTCAGCTCGGGGATTTGAACTTGCAACTTTCTGGTTACAAATCCAACGCTCTAACCACTAGGCTACCCTGCCGCCCCATTGATCATCCTTGAGATGTTTGGAGACCATCTGTGGTCATATTCATTGATCGGAGATGATTTGGAAAGGCACACAAATGTCTATATAAGGTCCCACAGTTGACAGTGCATGTGGTTGAAAGAATTGCCATGAGGTTGAAAGAATTGTCCGTAGAGCTCCGGGACAGGATTGTGTTGAGGCACAGATCTGGGGAAGGGTACCCAAGAACCCAGTGGCCTCCATTAATCTTAAATGGAAGAATTTCGGAACCATCTGAGCAATCGGGGAGAAGGGCATTGGTCAGGGAGGTGACCAAGAACCTGGTTCCTCTGTGGAGATGCAAGAAGCTTCCAGAAGTATAACCATCTCCGCAGCACTGATTGAACTCTTTGGCCTGAATGCCAAGCTTCACGTCTGGAGGAAACCTGGCACCATGGTGGTGGCAGCATCATGCTGTGGGGATGTTTTTCAGTGGCAGGGACTGGGAGACTAGTCAGGATCGAGGCAAAGATTAACACAGCAAAGTACAGAAAGATCCTTGATGAAAACCTGCTCAAGAGTGCTCAGGACCTCAGACTGGGGCAAAGGTTTACCTTCCATCAGGACAACAACCCTAAGCACATAGCCAAGACAACACAGGAGTGGCTTGGGGACAAGTCTCTGAATGTCCTTGAGTGGCCCAGGCAGAGCCCGGACTTGAACCCGATCGAACATCTCTGGAGAGATCTGAAAATAGCTGTGCAGCAAAGCTCCCAATCCAACCTGACAGAGCTTGAGAGGATATGCAGAGAATAAACTCCCCAAATACAGGTGTGCCAAGCTTGTAGCGTCATACCCAAAAATACTGAAGGCTGTACTCGCTGCCAAAGGTGCAGCAATTTGCTTTGATGAAGGAAAAAAACAATGTAATCCATTTTAGGATAAGGCTGCAATGTAACAACATTTGGAAAAAGTCAAGGAGTCTGAATACTTTCCGAATGCACTGTTTAAAGACGCACAGTTTGTGAGACTGACACTAACACACAATGCTAAAAGCACGTTATGGAATCGGTTGGGTTATCTCTAGACTTGCTGCTTTTCCACAAGATGCCTTCCAACCTCCCCTCTGGAATGCTAAGTAATCACGGCGCATTAGCTTGTGTATGCTAACGGGGTCTGAAATCGCAGAAGGGAGACACAGAATTTATAGGTCAATGAAAAGGGGAGACGGATAAAAATGACATGGGAAAGAGACAAAGCAGGAAAATGGCAGGTTGTTTTGGTCGGGATGTTTTCTTCAGGTAGAGAGATAGAGGGGGAGACTAAAATACAAAAGGTTAGCCTAGCCCTGTGGTGCTACTGTAGGTGAAGGACGGATGGAGGGATTGCCAGACAGACTGGGTTAATTGCAGGTTGACATTTCAAAAGGTTAACATGCAAAAAGGAGATTTAACTTCAACTGAACAAAATATAAAAGTAAAATGCAACAATATCTATGTTTTTACTGAGTTACAGTTCAGGAAATCAGTCAATTGAAATACATTCATTAGGCCCTAATCTATGGATTTGTTAGTCACAGATACATCAGAAAACCTGTCAGTGTCTGGTGTGACCACCCTTTCTTTGCCTCACACAGCACAACACATCTCCTTCGCATAGAGTTGATTAGGCTGTTTATTGTAGCCTGTGGAATGTTGTCCCACTCCTCTTCAATGGCTGTACGAAGTTGCTGGTTATTGGCGGGAACTGGAACACGCTGTCGTACATGTTAATCCAAAGCATCCTAAACATGCTCAATGGGTGACATGTCTGGTGAGTATGCAGGCCATGGAAGAACTAGGACATTTTCAGCTTCCAGGAATTGAGTACAGATCCTTGTGACATGGGGCCATGCATTATCATGCTAAAACATGAGGTGATGGCGGCGGCTGAACGGCACAACAATGAGCCTCAGGATCTCGTCACGGTATCTCTGTGCATTCAAATTGCCATCGATAAAATGCAATTGTATTCGTTGTCTGTAGATTATGCCTGCCCATACCATAACTCCACCGCCACCATGGTGCACTCTGTTCACAAAGTTGATATCAGCAAGCTGCTCACCCACACAATGCCATACACGTGGTCTGCGGTTGTGAGGCCAGTTGAACGTACTGTCAAATTCTCTAAAACGACAATGGAGGCAGCTTATGGTAAAGAAATTAACATTAATTTCTCTGGCAACAGCTCTGGTAGACATTCCTGCAGTCAGCATGCCAAATGCACGCTCCCTCAAAACTTGAGACATCTGTGGTTTGTCGGTTGTGTGACATATCTGCACATGCAGATCCCAGCACAAGGTGCACCTGTGTAATGATCCTACCGTTTAATCAGCTTCGTGATATGCCACACCTGTCAGGTGGATGGTTTAATCTTGGCAAAGGAGAAATGCTCACTAACAGGGATATAAACAAATTTGTGCACAACATTTGTGAGAAATTCTATTTTTGTGTGTATGGAAAATGTCTGGGATCTTTAATTTCAGCTCATGAAACATGGGACCAACACTTTACATTATGCGTTTATATTTTTGTTCAGTCTAAAAAATGACACCACATACAGACACACATAAATAGGCCCAGGGCTGGGTGACCACTGGGTCAGGTGTGTGTGTTGGGTCAGTAGTACTCACGTTGACAGATTGGACTTTCCCATACTTGGCTCTCATCTTGGGCTCCTTGATGGTAGCCAGGTTGGTGCCGGTGACGGTCAACATGGTGCCGCCACTGCAGAAGAAGAAACAGTCAACAACAACACCCATAACAGCACATCCACCCTCAAACATTACAATAACATAATCCTATTGCTAGATCTGCTAGATCATGTCAAAACATTCAACAAGGGAACTTCACTGCGATTCCTGTCTTTTAATACGATTAGAGAAGGCACAGTGTGTGTCCCAAATGGGCCCATAGGGCTCTGGTCAAAAGTAGTGCACTATTTAAGGGCAGTGCTTCTTAAACGTTTCCTTGGGGAACCCCAAACATTTCACAATTTTGTTGTAGTTCTGAACTAGCTCACCTGATTCAAATAGTCAAGTAATTGATGGTTAGTTGACAAGTTGAATCAGTTGTGCTAGCTCTGGAAAATATCAAATACATGGGAGGGAGTCATTTTGGACGAATCCCATATCTTCCAGAGAACCATGCGCTTCCCGAATACATTTAATTTTAGTCCAAGTGAAAAAGACCCTCCAGCTATGGCATTCATGTTAATGCCCACTCTCACTGTAGAGTATTTGATCTGTTTTACGCACTCTATCACAGATAATGATGGTAACACTAAGGCTCTTACTTGCATATTAAAAGCTTGTTTAAACTCTAATAGTGCTTCGTGGAAGGGACCAAAATACTTGATTATTACCTCAATGAATACCTCCAATGTCTAGAACCCAAAATTATATTCTCCATCTCCGGTACGTGGTGGTATACTGGATGTGCAGGCTTTTGTTCCAGCCCAGCACTAACACACCTGATTACATTTGGTCCGAAACCGGTGTGTTACTGCTGGGCTGGAACAAAAGCTTTCACATCCAGACTATCATTGCTGCTTTCTGACCTTTTCAACCTTCAACCTTTTCAATTCGCCCAACAATGACCAACAGGGACAGGGGAAACATGGGCAAGATTACCGTCCCCCCAGACACTCCCTCGTAGCCACAGGGTGCTGAACTTTCCAAAACACACTGACGTAACACAATGTGGCAGTCCTGAATTGGTTAGCATGCAGGCTAATTTGTATTAGGCCGACTTGCTCGTCTGGTTAGCATGCAGACTAACTTGTCTTAAGGTTAAGACAAACTTCACTCCGTTGATCTATGTGCATGCGCATGGATGGAGTCTTTTGGTAATATGATATCCTCGCCGCTTCCAATTTCATTCACCAGGGGGCGATTTGAAAGAATTGCCTTTCCATCCTAGTAGAAGCTATCTGGCAGCCTGGCTAACTGGCTTTAGACTGGCTAAAAACATAGCACGCCAGCTAGCCTTTTCAGCGTCGCAAATCTCCATGTGAAATAATCAGATTTCGAATAAAAAAAATATGGCCTGGCAAATACTTTTATACTTGCCAGTGTAACCTAAAACATTATCCCAGTTTGAGTACACAAGCAGCATATCATTCTCATATCAGCTAAAACTAGAATGTCATCATGCTAGTTGGCGACAGCAGGTTCTACTATTTCACAATAGCCTGTAATCACTAGATATTACTTATAAACAAAATACCCTTTTGGATGGATTCCTGTTGTTTGGTTTACTGTTTGAGCAGTCGCTGAGATTATATTTGGTTATCAATGCAAAGTAGGCTACTTTGATGAATAGCCTATATAGCCCCCACTGTATTATCAGGTTGTAATCAAGTATGTTGAATGACAGAGCATATTACAAGAAGCTGACCCTTTTTTGTTGAATAATGACATTGCAACAATCTTGCGTCTGCGTCAAGCTTTAGGCCCACCTGCTTGTCTTTGAAGTGCAAAGAGGGGCTGCAGCTGCTCCCCCCCCACACACACACACACACCAAGTAAAACACATTTTAGTGGCCCCCCTCTTGACAGGGGATCATTTAAAAACAAAGTCGATAACAAGTTTAGATAGCTGGCCGCTAAACTAATTTGGCAATCTAAAAAATGTTAGCTGACATGGGCTAACTGACTGACTATCAGTGACTGACATAAGAGATGCACAAACAAATGTGTCACACACATACTATTCTAACTCGCAACAGTAAGTTGAGACCCCAAATGAGTGCGGCCCAGGAGCCATCAGTTGCCCATCCATCCCTGGTTTAGAGTAAAGACACTAAATCAAAGACTTGTTACAGACAAAGAGGTCAAAGAGGTAAGAGTGTGTGGTGAGAGTGGTTCAAAAGTAGGTGTTGACTACTACTGAATCCAGGTAACAGTGTGATAATGTTGTGAGAATGTCAAGGCATATCTCCAACCCATTCCAATGTGCCATCTCTGTTGTGCTGTTCTGTCACTGTGATGTTAGCGCAGGCTGAACACCAGTAACTCAGCAGAAGCTGGAAAGTAACAAGTGTGAGTCGTGTCACCGACGCTGCGTAGTGCACGTGTTTTGTCATTTCCACTGTTATTGTTTGCGGTGGATGCAGCGACAAAATTTCTTTGCACCGTAAACACAAGCCATGATTGGCGGAGAGGAGTAACAGCCAATCCTCTGGGAGTGTTGAGACAAACAGCAAACGAGAAAGCCAGCGGGGTTACTGCCCCTCCTGAGGCTAATGCTAAATAATGCTAACAACTTTTTTCCCCTTCATCTTCACTACTTCACAGTTGTTATGTTCTGTTAATTACTGATGTCCCCTTTAAGAATGGAGCACCCTTGTTCATGCGCAGTGTTGTTCTATGTTGTTCTGGTACTAACTCGTTTTAGTAAATGTGAAGCTCCAGTTCAATTTCTTGTATTCAGAGTCTTTCTTATTATATAAATAAGTAATAAGAGCTAAGACACAACAACACTTCTGTTCCAAATGAGATCGCTCGCCTCCTCGCACCTCTCATCGTAGTCTGTTGATCGCCTCTCTCCCCGTAGACGTATCAAATGTTATTTGTCACATACACATGGTCAGCAGATGCTAATGCGAGAGTAGCGAAATACTTGTGCTTCTGGTTCCAACAGTGCAGTAATATCTAACAAGTCATCTAACAGTTCCCCAACAACTACCTAATACACACAAATCTAAAAGGAAAGAGAATATGAAGAAATACAGTTGAAGTTGGAAGTTTACATACAACTTAGCCAAAAACATTTAAACTCAGTTTTTCACAATTCCTGACATTTAATCCTAGTAAGAATTCCCTGTTTTAGGTCAGTTAGGATTACCACTTTATTTTAAGAATGTGAAATGTCAGAATAATAGTAGAGAGATGTCAAGCCCTGACCATAGAGAGCTGTTTATTCTCTATGTTGGTTGGGGCATGACAGTGACTAGGGTGGGTTATCTAGGTGATAAATGATCTATGTTGGCCTGGTATGGTTCCCAATCAGAGGCAGCTGTTTATCATTGTCTCTAATTGGGGATCATATTTAGACAGCCATTTCCCCATTGTGCTTTGTGGGATCTTGTCTAGGTATAGTTTCCTGCGAGCACGACTTTGAGCTTCACGTTTTGTTTTTCGCTTTATTGTTTTTGTTCTTTGAGATTCTCTTCCAAATAAAAGGAGGGAAACATACCACGCTGCATCTTGATCCACTCCTTATAAAGATCATGACAGAAGACCCCACCAACATCGTACCAAGCAGCGTGCCCAGGAGGAAAGCCAGGAGTGGAGGACATCCTGGACATGGGAAGAGATTATGGCAGGAGACAGAAGCCTGCCATGGAAGCAGGCGGAGGCAGCACTGTGTCTCCAGTGCGCATTCACAGCCCGGTGCGTTCTGTGCCAACTCCTCGCACTTTTTGTGCTAAAGTGGGTATCTGTCCAGGACGGGTTGTGCCGGCTCAGCGCGCCTGGTCTCCAGTGCGCCTCCTCGGTCCAGGATATCCTGTGCCGGCTCTACGCGCTGTATCCCCAGTGCGTCCTGTGCCAGCTTCCCGCACTTGCCATGCAAAGGTGGTCATTTGTCCAGGACGCATTGTGTCAGCTCTACGCTCCACACTCCATTGTGTCTACACAGTCCAGTACGTCCTGTGCCTGCTCCCCGCACTCGCCCTGAGGTGCGTGTCACCAGCCCGGTGCCAACTGTACCGGCCCCACGCATCAGGTCTGCAGTCCCCAGTCGAGAGCTTCCGCGACAGTTCCCAGTCCAGAGCTTCCGGCGAAAGTTCCCAGTCCGGAACCTCCAACGAAGGTCCACAGTCCGGAACATCCTAAGACGGGCCACGGTCCAGAACCTCCTACGACAGTCCACAGTCCGGAACCTCCTACGACGGTCCACGGTCCAGAACCTCCTGAGACGGTCCACGGTCCAGAACCTCCTGAGACGGTCCACGGTCCGGAACCACCAGCGACGGTCCACGGTCCGGAACCACCAGCGACGGTCGGCGGTCCAGAGCCTCCAGCGACGGTCGGCGGTCCAGAGCCTCCAGCGACGGTCGGCGGTCCAGAGCCTCCAGCGACGGTCGGCGGTCCAGAGCCTCCAGCGACGGTCGGCGGTCCAGAGCCTCCAGCGACGGTCGGCGGTCCAGAGCCTCCAGCGACGGTCGGCGGTCCAGAGCCTCCAGCGACGGCGGTCCAGAGCCTCCAGCGGTCCAGAGCCTCCAGCGACGGTCGGCGGTCCAGAGCCTCCAGCGACGGTCCAGAGCCTCCAGCGACGGTCGGCGGTCCAGAGCCTCCAGCGACGGTCGGCGGTCCAGAGCCTCCGGCGACGGTCGGCGGTCCAGAGCCTCCGGCGACGGTCGGCGGTCCAGAGCCTCCGGCGACGGTCGGCGGTCCAGAGCCTCCGGCGGCGGTCGGCGGTCCAGAGCCTCCAGCGACGGTCGGCGGTCCAGAGCCTCCAGTGACAGTTCGGTTCCTCCTGCGAGGATCCACGGTCCGGAGCTTCCGGCGACGATCCATGCACCAGAGCCGCCATGGAAGATAATGTATCTGCGAGCAGAGTGGGTACTTCGCCCCGCACCCGAGCCGCCCCCGACGGTAGATGCCCACCCGGACCCTCCCCTATTGAGTCAGGTTTTGCGGTCGGAGTCTGCACCTTTGGCCGGGGGGTTGGGGGGGGGGGTACTGTCATGCCCTGACCATAGAGAGCAGTTTATTCTCTATGTTGGTTGGGGCGTGACAGTGACAAGGGTGGGTTATCTAGGTGATTAATTATCTATGTTGGCCTGGTATGGTTCCCAATCAGAGGCAGCTGTTTATCGTTGTCTCTGATTGGGGATCATATTTAGGCAGTCATTTTCCCATTGTGCTTTGTGGGATCTTGTCTAGGTATAGTTGCCTGCGAGCACTACTTTGAGCTTCACGTTTCGTTTTTTCGCATAATTTGTTTTGTTCTTGGAGTTTCTCTTCCAAATAAAAGGATGGAAACATACCACACTGCAACGTGGTCCACTCCTAATAACGATCGTGACAAGGGAATGATATATTTCAACTTTTTTTTCTTTCATCATATTCCCAGTGGGTCAGACGTTTACATACACTCAATTAGTATTTGGTAGCATTGCCTTTAAATGGTTTAACTTGGGTCAAACATTTCAGGTAGCCTTCCACAAGCTTCCCACAATAAGTTGGGTAAATTTTGGCCCATTCCTCCTGACAGAGCTGGTGTAACTGAGTCAGGTTTGTAGGCCTCCTTACTCGCACAAACTTTTTCCGTTCTGCCATCATATTTTCTATGGGATTGAGGCCAGGGCTTTGTGATGGCCACTCCAATACCTTGACTTTGTTGTCCTTAATCCATTTTGCCACAACTTTGGAAGTATACTTGGGGTCATTGTCCATTTGGAAGACCCACTTGCAACCAAGCTTTAACTTCCTCACTGATGTCTTGAGATGTTGCTTCAATATATCCACATAATTTTCCTACTTCTTGATGCCATTTATTTTGTGAATTGCACCAGTCCCTCCTGCAGCAAAGCACCCCCACAACATGATGCTGCCACAAATGTTCTTCACGTCGATATAGGACTCGTTTTTACTATAGATATAGATATTTTGCATCTGTTTCCTCCAGCATCTTCACAAGGATCTTAGCTGTTGTTCTGGAATTGATTTGCACTTTTTGCACCTAAGTTCATCTCTAGGAGACAGAACGAGTCTCCTTCCTGAGAGGTATGACGGCTGTGTGGTCCCATGCTGTTTATACTTGCGTACTATTGTTTGTACAGATGAACGTGGTACCTTCAGGTGTTTGGAAATTGCTCCCAATGATGAACCAGATGTGTGGAGGTGTACAATTATTTTCTGAGGTCTTGGCTGATTTCTTTTGATTTTCCCATGATGTCAAGCAAAGAGGCACTGAGTTTGAAGGTAGGCCTTGAAATACATCCACGGGTACACCTCCAATTGACTCAAATTATGACAATTAGCCTATCAGAAGCTTTTAAAGCCATGACATAATATTCTGGAATTTTCCAAGCTGTTTAAAGGCACAGTCAACTTAGTGAATGTAAACTTCTGACCCACTGGAATTGTGATACAGTGAATTATAAGTAAAATAATCTGTCTGTAAACAATTGTTGGAAAAATGACTTGTGTCATGCACAAATTAGATGTCCTAACCGACTTGACAAAACTATAGTTTGTTAAAAATAAATGTGTGGAGTGGTTGAAAAACGAGTTTTAATGACTCCAACCTAAGTGTATATGTAAGCTTCCGACTTCAACTGTAAATATATGGATGAGCAATGGCAGAGTGGCATAGGCAAAGTGCAAAAGATGGTATAAAAAACAGTATATACAAATGATATGATTAATGTAAGATAAGTATACATTATTAAAGTGGCATTTTTTAAAGTGGCATTGTTTAAAATTAATAGTGATCCACTTGTTAAAGTGGCCAGTGATTGGGTCTCTCTGAGTTAGTGATTGCTGTTTAGCAGTCTGATGGCCTTGAAATAGAAGCTGTTCTTCAGTCTCTCGGTCCCAGCTATTATGCACCTGTATATACCTTGCCTTTTGGATGGTAGTGGTGTGAACAAGCAGTGGCTTGGGTGGTTGTTTTCTTTGATTAGCTTTTTTGTCTTCCTGTGACATCGGGTGCTATAGGTGTTATGGAGGTCAGGTAGTTTGCCCCCGGTGATGCATTGTGCAGACCGCACTACCCTCTGGAGAGCCTTGCTGTTGAGGGCGGAGCAACTGCCACACCAGTCTGTGATAGAGTCCGACGGGACACTCTCGAATGTGGATCTGTAAAATTTAGTCAGGGTTTTGGGTGACAAGACAAATTTCTTCAGCCTCCTGAGGATGAATAGGCCCTGTTTCGCCTTCTTCACCACACTGTCTGTGTGTGTGGACCATTTCAGTTTCTCGTTGATGTTCCGCGCCGAGGAACTAAAACTTTCCACTTTCTTCACTGCTGTCCCTAGTATGTGGATAGGGGGTGATCCCTCGGCTGTTTCCTGAAGTCCATGATCATCTCCTTTGTTTTGTTGACATTGAGTGAGACATTGTTTTCCTGACACCACACTCTGAGTGCCCTCACCTCCTCCCTGTAGACTGTCTCGTCGTTGTTGGTAATCAAGCGGGGTGGCCCGCTACTGAAGTGGGTCTAGGGTGGCTGGTAAGGTGAAGGTGATCTGATCCTTCACTAGTCTCTCAAAGCACTTCATGATGACAGAAGTGAGTGCTACAGGGCGGTAGTCATTTAGTTCAGTTATCTGAGGAACGTGGCTAGGGATGTCGGCCATGACAGCAGCCTTACTAGAGTTAACACGTTTAAATGTTTTACTCACGGAGGCCACCGAGAAGGAGAGGGGGGCGCAGTTCTTGTTAGCGGGCCGCGATGGTGGTTTCTCTGTAAGTGTGACGTCGGTGTCCGTGACGTGGCTGGTTTTCTTTTTGTAGTCCGTGATTTCCTGTAGACCCTGCCACATACGTCTTGTATTGCGAATCCACTTTGTCCCTGAACCGGCATTTCGCTTGTTTGATTGCCTTGCAGAGGGAATACCTACACTGTTTATATTCAGGCATATTCCCAGACTTCTTTCCATGGTTAAATGCAGTGGTTCGTGCTTTCAGTTTTGTGCGAATAGCACCATCCATCCACGGTTTCTGGTTAGGATAGATTTTAATAGTCACAGTGGGTACAACATCTCCAATGCACTTCCTTATAAATTCATTCACCAAGTCAGCATATAGGTCGATGTTATTCTCTGAGGCTAACCGGAAAATATCCCAGTCCACGTGATCAAAACAATCTTGAAGCGTGGATTCCGATTGGTCAGAGAAGTGTTGAATGGTTCTAGTCACTGGTACATCCTGTTTGAGTTTCTGCCTATAAGATGGTAGGAGCAAGTTGGCGTCGTGGTCGGATTTGCCAAAGGGAGGGCGGGGCAGGGCTTTGTATGCATCACAGAAGTTACAGCAGTGGTCTAGTGTATTACCTTACCCCCATGTGTAGTGCAATCAATATGCTGACTTAGATTTCAAATTTTCTTTGTTAAAATCCCTAGCTACAATAAATGCAGTCTCAGGATATATGATTTCCAGTTTACATAGAGTCCAGTGAAGTTCCTTTAGGGCCATCTCAGTATCTGCTTTAGGGGGAATGTACACAGCTGTGATGATAACTGACGAGAATTCTCTTGGAAAGTAACATGGCCGGCATTTGATGTGAGGAATTCTAGGTCGGGTGAGCAGAAGGAATTGAGTTCCTGTATGTTGTTATGATTACACCATGAGTCGTTAATCATGAAGTATATACCCCCGCCCTTCCTCTTCCCAGAGAGGTGTGTATCTCTGTCGGTGCGACGCATGGAGAAGCCCGGTGGCTGAACCGATTCAGACAACATATCCCGAGACAGCCATGTTTCCGTGAAACGGAGAACGTTACAATCTCTGGAAGGCAACCCCCTTGCTCGAATTTTGTCTACCTTGTTGTCAAGAGACTGGACATTGGCGAGTAGTGTACTCGCGAGCGGTGGGCGCTGTGCACGTCTACGGAGCCTGACAAGGAAGCCGCTCTGTCTGCCCCGCCGTTGTCTTGGGTTGGCTTCTGGGATTAGATCCATTGTCCTGGGTGGTGGTCCAAACAGAGGATCCGCTTCAGGAAAGTCGTATTCCTGGTCGTAATGTTGGTAAGTTGACATCGCTCTTATATCCAATAGTTCTACCCGGCTGTATGTAATAAGACTTAAGATTTCCCGGGGTAACAATGTAAGAAATAATACATAAAAAAAGCTAAGTACTGAATAGTTTCCTAAGGACTCGAAGCGAGGCGAACATCTCTGTCGGCGCCAACTACCCACCGTGATGTCTCCATGGTGGTTTGTTCCATTCCCCCTAGCGACTGACTGCCATTTTGTGTCTAGCGGCTTCAGGTCTGTTTTGGCGTCCATGAGACGCAACTGCCAAATCATCAAAAAGCACTTGGAAATACTTTGTGCTTACTTACTCCAGGGTAGCCATATTATTTTGGGGTATTTTTTCCCAAGTGGTTGCTGTTTTTTTCTCCCACCAACCCTATTCAAAGAGCACTGCCTACTTGTCTCAGCAACACAGTTTATTCAGAGCCTATTCAAATTAAGTTTCAATTTGTGAGGCTGGTAACTCTAATTACCGTATCCTCTGCAGCAGAGGTAACGGAGTCTACCTTTCCTGTGGCGGTCCTCATGGGAGCCAGTTTCATCATAGCGCTTGATGGTTTTTGCGACTGCAGAATTGACTGACCGCCATGTCTTAAAGTAATGACGGACTGTCGTTTCTCTTTGCTTATTTGAGCTGTTCTTGCCATAATATGGACTTGGTATTTTACCAAATAGGGCTATCTTCTGTATACCACCCCTACCTTGTCACAACACAACTGATTTGCTCAAACGCATTAAGGAAAGAAATTCCACAAATTAAGATTTAACAAAGCACACCTGTTAAATGCATTCCAGGTGACTGCCTTATGAAGCTGGTTGAGAGAATGCCAAGTGTGTGCAAAGCTGTCATCAAGGCAAATGGTGGCTACTTTGAATAATCTCAACCAGCTTTTGTTGAACCCTTTTTTTGGTTACTACATGATTCCATATGGGTCTCCCAAGTGGCGCAGCGATCTAAGGCACTGCATCTCAGTTCTAGAGGAGTCACTACAGACCCTGGTTTGATTCCAGACTGTATCACAACCTTCAGTGATTGGGAGTCCCATAGGGCGTCGCACAATTAGACCAGCGTCGTCTGGGTTAGGGTTTGGCCGTCATTACTATTTCCGGGAGCATCAACAGTGTAATCTGCCTACCTGGTAGCTACTGGTTTACATTCAGATAAAATTGAGAAATGAACTCAACTCAGTTTTTCTAGATCATTCTATCGAGCCATTTTGCATCAGAATCCACTTCCTGCTCTGTACACAGCTTGTGTTTGTTCATAAATATTCCCGCATCAAACTGTCACGCCACATTGTCTCGTTTGAATAAGGCAGCGCGTATTTATACAGGCATTGCATTGACTGCAGTACAAACTACAGGTGTAATTACACCTATCCATTCCTTTCAGATCTCTACATAGAATTAAAACACAAATTAAACTGTATTGTCCAACAAAAGATCTAAAGCAATCTGTTAAGACCAGTTAAGATCATATAAGACCAGTACCATTCAGTTTAAGACCCTCACCTAGCGATGCTCCAGTCAGGTTCGATCTTGAAGATGGTGGGGTCATCGGTGTAGTTGAATTTGACCTCTGGGTTTCTGAGCTCAGCTGAGTTGATGTCCACCATGACGGGGGTACCTCCAGGACTCTGACCCGCCGGGGTCACACACACCATCTCCCTGGCACTCCGCCTGGAAGGGAAGAGGGAGTGTGTAACATGAAGGAAAAGCATGTCATGTCACACATACACACACGCTCTAACTGAGAAGAGGGCCACACGAGGAACACTCACACACAGAGACAAAAAAAATAACACCACCCGTAACCTTTGCTCTGTAAAGATCTTCAACAATGCTAAACATGACACACACACCCAACCACACAAGAACTCTAAGGGAGTTTTCACACATTGTTCTGAGCTATAGTTTGAATCATAGTTCAGTTATTTGTATTTTTTTTAAATTTTGTCTGGTTGGTTTTACATTACCAAATATCAAACAAACTAACATGCCTAAACAAAACCATATTTTCATGAAAGTCATTAGTTTATTGGAGAAAAATGCTCAAGTTAAATCGATCTATGACTATCAAAAAGCATAACCTGTGTGTCGTGTCCCAAACTTCATATTACTTTCGCTTTTGTCTTCCAACAACATCCAGGAGGAAAAAGCGTAATAGAAACTAACTGTGATGTGAATAGTGAATTTATTCAGTAGACTATATCCCTGGTACAGACTCAGTCTCCCCAAATCTGCACTGGATGCGCTCATAAATGCGTTGCTACTCAAAGAATGTTTCAGAGATAATAAGTTATGGTACTGCGTGCATTTCATCAAATGCTGTCAGTCAAACAACCACTAATACTGCGCGCCTCTGGTTATTTTCCTGTGTTTGGTCTCTACTGCATTCTCACCTGCAGCAAACCGCACCATAGTATGAAATCGGACCGAGACCACCCTTTTTGAGTGAACCATGGAGCATTGTTCAGTGCGCTGGTGTGTTCGGAAAAACCCTCCAAACCAATTTGGTGTGAAAGCCCCATAAGAGCGCCAAGAGCAGCAGAGTCTCTTTCTCCCTGAATGATCTGGAGTGTCAGCCGTCTCTTTCTCCCTGACTGATCTGGAGTGTCAGCCGTCTCTTTCTCCCTGACTGATCTGGAGTGTCAGCCGTCTCTTTCTCCCTGACTGATCTGGAGTGTCAGCTGTCTCTTTCTCCCTGAATGATCTGGAGTGTCAGCCGTCTCTTTCTCCCTGAATGATCTGGAGTGTCAGCCGTCTCTTTCTCCCTGAATGATCTGGAGTGTCAGCAGTCTCTTTCTCCCTGACTGACCTGGAGTGTCAGCCATCTCTTTCTCCCTGACTGATCTGGAGAGGAAGCAGTCGCTTTTTCCCTGAATGATCTGGAGTGGCAGCCGCCTCCTTCTCCCTGACTGATATGAAGTGGCAGCAGTCTCAGAGACTGCCAGTCATCACAATGTGATGCAACCCCCTCCGACATGCAGCCAGCTGTGCTGTGTTCTGAACGTTTTTTGTGGTTTGGCTTTGTTAGCCAAACGCTGCACTCTGCGGAGTGGGTTACTTCCAACACCTTGACAAAATGTTGTGTTGGCAAAGCAGACATCCAAAAGATGTAGTGCGTGTTTGTACATCAGTATGTGAGGGATCCTGTGAGTGTATAGTTTTTTTTTTTGTGTGTGTGTGTGTGTGTGTGTGTGTGTGTGTGTGTGTGTGTGTGTGTGTGTGTGTGTGTGTGTGTGTGAGTGAGTGTGTGTGAGTGAATGTTTTCCTACATTATCAGGACATGAATGTCCTGACCAGAAAATGTTGAAAAGTCTGGACTGTTTTCATGACCTGAATTTGTTAAAATTCTATTTTAGGCATAAGGGTAAGGTTTAGGGTTTGGTTTCACCAAGTCCAAGACCTGTTGAAGCCGCAATGAATAACAGATTCATTACATGGAAAATCAAAAACTTCCACCCAAAAAATCAAAAGGAAGTTAGTTCTGAAGTGTCTGTCCTATATCTGAGAGATATTAAGAAAGATTTGAATATTTTAGTTAATTTTTTTACATGCATTTAACCCCTTCATATCAAGGATAATTTTACTATTTCATTTTTAATTGTAAGACCCCTTGAAGCATAAAAAATATAGATAAAAAAGAATACCTTTTTATTTGATTTGGCTTTACTGCTATTAGCCCATACAAATGCATTGGATAACAGAGTCACTACATGGAACAGATAGTCCCCTCAGTGTCCATCTTATATCTGAGAAACATTTTTCATGTATTTAACCCCTTATTTTTGGCACTAAACAGTCTCCCTATTTAGTGCATTCAGAACGTTTTCAGACCCCTTAACATTTTCCACATTTTGTTCCGTTACAGCCTTATTCTTGTACTTCCGGCCCCGACAGAGATGGCCGCCTCGCTTCGCGTTCCTAGGAAACTATGCAGTATTTCTTACACTAGTACCCCAGGTCATCTTAGGTTTCTTTACATACACCCGAGAAGAACTACTGAATATAAGATCAGCGTCAACTCACCATCAGTACGACCAAGAATATGTTTTTCGCGATGCGGATCCTGTGTTCTGCCTTACAACCAGTGTAACCGAGTGGATCACATGCAGCGACCAAAAAAAAAAAACGACTCAGAAAAAGAGGGAAACGAAGCGGTCTTCTGGTCAGACTCCGGAGACGGGCACATCGTGCACCACTCCCCAGCATTCTTCTTGCCAATGTCCAGTCTCTTGACAACAAGGTTGATGAAATCCGAGCAAGGGTAGCATTCCAGAGGGACATCAGAGACTGTAACGTTCTCTGCTTCACGGAAACATGGCTAACTGGAGAGACGCAATCCGAAGCGGTGCAGCCAGCGGGTTTCTCCACGCATCGCGCCGACAGAAACAAACATCTCTCTGGTAAGAAGACGGGCGGGGCGTATGCCTTATGGCCAACGTGACATGGTGTGATGAAGGAAACATACAGGAACTCAAATCCTTCTGTTCACCTGATTTAGAATTCCTCACAATCAAATGTAGACCGCATTACCTACCAAGAGAATTCTCTTCGATTATAATCACAGCCGTATATATCCCCCAAGCAGACACATCGATGGCTCTGAACGAACTTTATTTAACTCTCTGCAAACTGGAAACGATTTATCCGGAGGCTGCATTCATTGTAGCTGGGGATTTTAACAAGGCTAATCTGAAAACAAGACTCCCTAAATTTTATCAGCATATTGATTGCGCAACCAGGGGTGGAAAGACCCTGGATCATTGTTACTCTAACTTCCGCGACGCATATAAGGCCCTGCCCCGCCCCCTTTCGGAAAAGCTGACCACGACTCCATTTTGTTGATCCCTGCCTACAGACAGAAACTAAAACAAGAAGCTCCCACGCTGAGGTCTGTCCAACGCTGGTCCGACCAAGCTGACTCCACACTCCAAGACTGCTTCCATCACGTGGACTGGGAGATGTTTCGTATTGCGTCAGACAACAACATTGACGAATACGCTGCGTTGAAGATGTCGTTCCCATAGCAACGATTAAAACATTCCCTAACCAGAAACCGTGGATTGATGGCAGCATTCGTGTGAAACTGAAGGCACGAACCACTGCTTTTAATCAGGGCAAGGTGTCTGGTAACATGACTGAATACAAACAGTGCAGCTATTCCCTCCGCAAGGCTATCAAACAAGCTAAGCGCCAGTACAGAGACAAAGTAGAATCTCAATTCAACGGCTCAGACACAAGAGGTATGTGGCAGGGTCTACAGTCAATCACGGACTACAGGAAGAAACCCAGCCCAGTCACGGACCAGGATGTCTTGCTCCCAGGCAGACTAAATAACTTTTTGCCCGCTTTGAGGACAATACAGTGCCACTGACACGGCCTGCAACGGAATCATGCGGTCTCTCCTTCACTGCAGCCGAAGTGAGTAAGACATTTAAACGTGTTAACCCTCGCAAGGCTGCAGGCCCAGACGGCATCCCCAGCCGCGCCCTCAGAGCATGCGCAGACCAGCTGGCCGGTGTGTTTACGGACATATTCAACCAATCCCTATACCAGTCTGCTGTTCCCACATGCTTCAAGAGGGCCACCATTGTTCCTGTTCCCAAGAAAGCTAAGGTAACTGAGCTAAACGACTACCGCCCGTAGCACTCACATCCGTCATCATGAAGTGCTTTGAGAGACTAGTCAAGGACCATATCACCTCCACCCTACCTGACACCCTTGACCCACTCCAATTTGCTTACCGCCCAAATAGGTCCACAGACGATGCAATCTCAACCACACTGCACACTGCCCTAACCCATCTGGACAAGAGGAATACCTATGTGAGAATGCTGTTCATCGACTACAGCTCGGCATTCAACACCATAGTACCCTCCAAGCTCGTCATCAAGCTCGAGACCCTGGGTCTCGACCCCGCCCTGTGCAACTGGGTACTGGACTTCCTGACGGGCCGCCCCCAGGTGGTGAGGGTAGGCAACAACATCTCCTCCCCGCTGATCCTCAACACTGGGGCCCCACAAGGGTGCGTTCTGAGCCCCCTCCTGTACTCCCTGTTCACCCACGACTGCGTGGCCATGCACGCCTCCAACTCAATCATCAAGTTTGCGGACGACACAACAGTGGTAGGCTTGATTACCAACAACGACGAGACGGCCTACAGGGAGGAGGTGAGGGCCCTCGGAGTGTGGTGTCAGGAAAATAACCTCACACTCAACGTCAACAAAACTAAGGAGATGATTGTGGACTTCAGGAAACAGCAGAGGGAACACCCCCATCCACATCGATGGAACAGTAGTGGAGAGGGTAGCAAGTTTTAAGTTCCTCGGCATACACATCACAGACAAACTGAATTGGTCCACTCACACAGACAGCATCGTGAGGAAGGCGCAGCAGCGCCTCTTCAACCTCAGGAGGCTGAAGAAATTCGTCTTGTCACCAAAAGCACTCACAAACTTCTACAGATGCACAATCGAGAGCATCCTGGCGGGCTGTATCACCGCCTGGTATGGCAACTGCACCGCCCTCAACCGTAAAGCTCTCCAGAGGGTAGTGAGGTCTGCACAACGCATCACCGGGGGCAAATTACCTGCCCTCCAGGACACCTACACCACCCGATGCTACAGGAAGGCCATAAAGATCATCAAGGACATCAACCACCTGAGCCACTGCCTGTTCACCCCGCTGTCCAGAAGGCGAGGTCAGTACAGGTGCATCAAAGCTGGGACCGAGAGACTGAAAAACAGCTTCTATCTCAAGGCCATCAGACTGTTAAACAGCCACCACTAACATTGAGTGGCTACTGCCAACACACTGTCAATGACACTGACTCTACTCCAGCCACTTTAATCATGGGAATTGATGGGAAATGATGTAAATATATCACTAGCCACTTTAAACAATGCTACCTTATATAATGTTACTTACCCTACATTGTTCATCTCATATGCATACGTTGATACTGTACTCTATATCATCGACTGCATCCTTATGTAATACATGTATCACTAGCCACTTTAACTATGCCACTTGGTTTACATACTTATCTCATATGTATATACTGTACTCGATATCATCTACTGTATCTTGCCTATGCTGCTCTGTACCATCACTCATTCATATATCCTTATGTACATATTCTTTATCCCCTTACACTGTGTATAAGACAGTAGTTTTTTTTGGAATTGTTAGTTAGATTACTTGCTCGTTATTACTGCATTGTCGGAACTAGAAGCACAAGCATTTCGCTACACTCGCATTAACATCTGCTAACCATGTGTATGTGACAAATAAAATTTGATTTGATTTGATTTGATTTGAAATGGCTTAAATAGTTTTTTTCCTCATCAATCTACACACAATGCCCCATAATGACAAAGAGAAATACATGCTTTTAGAAATGTTCTTTTAAAATACCATACTTACATAAATATTCAGACCCTTTGCTATGAGACTTAAAATTGATCTCAGGTGCATCCTGTTTCCATTGATCATCCTTGGAGTCCACCTGTGGTAAATTCAATTGATTGGACATGTTTTGAAAAGGCACAGACCTGTCTATATAAGGTCTCACAGTTGACAGTGCATGTCAGAGCAGAAATCAGGCCATGAGGTTGAAGGAATTGTCCGTAGAGCTCCGAGACAGGATTGTGTCAAGGCACAGATCTGGGGAAGGCTACCAAAAAAATGTCTGCTGCATTGAATGTCCCCAAGAGCACAGTGGCCTCCATAATTTTTAAATGGAAGAAGTTTGGAACCAACAAGACTCTTTCTAGAGCAGGCCGCCCGGTCAAACTGAGCAATTTGGAGAGAAGGGCCTTAGTCATGGAGGTGACCAGAGTTCCTCTGTGGAGATGGAATAACCATCCAGAAGGACAACCATTTCTGCAACCTTCTACCATTCACTCCTCATTAAAATGTACATGACAGCCTGCTTGGAGTTTGCCAAATGGCACCTATAGAACTATTTGGCCTGAATGCCAAGCGTTACATCTGGAGGAAACCTGGCACCATCCCTGCTGTGAAGCATGGGTGGCAGCATCATGCTGTGGGGATGTTTTTCAGTGGCAGGGACTGGAGACTAGTCAGGATCGAGGGAAAGATAAATGGAACAAAGTCCAGACAGATCATTGACAAAAACCTGCTCAAGCCTGGGACAAGTCTAAAACTCTACCAAGATGGCATAGCAGTTCAGACGTCTTTTGTCCTCGTCTTGTCGTGTCCTGTATATATATATATATATTTACAACTTTTTTCACATACATTTTATTTTTATTTTCCATCAACTCATCTTCAAAACACTCTCCTGCAACCCGCCTCACCAATTTATATTTATAAAAAAGTATTATTTACCTCAAATCTGTAATCCTCCAAGAAGCTAGCCAGAAACTCCAAGAAGCTAGCCTGAAACTAGCCAGAAGCTAGCCAGGAGCTAGCCAGAAGCTAGCTCAGAAGCTAATCCAGAAGCTAATCAGAAGCTAGTTCAGAAGCTAGTTAGCTTCTTTACCTGCAAATCGTTAGTATTCAGCTAACCACGGTTTGTGGTCATCAGCTATCCTTTAGCTCGAAAATCTATCGCCAGTTTTGTACGGCGCAGCGCGGCTCGGAACATACCGGACCAATTTTTCTCTCCATGTCCCTGGATTTCAACTGCTCTCTGGACATTCATACCCGGACCTCACAGCTAGCTAGCTGCTATCCGTGCGACTATCGGCTTTCGTCGATTCCGGAGCAAACATCAATTATTCTGGAGCTAGCCAGCTCCGTCAATCACTCCTGAGTTCCATCAATCACTCCTGGGCTGCAGTCACCTATCCGGACCCGTTTTACTGCCTACGCGGAGCCCCACCGGGCCTTCACAACTGGACTGCCGACGTTATCTACCCGAAGGAGATCCGGCTGGCTCCTCCTTTGCGACGTTACCTGAACGCCCATCTGCGGCCTGCGAACCGTTAGCTGTCTTACCGGCTGCTATCTGAATAGACAATCGGACAATTTATTTATTTATTTTTATTATTATTATGTTTTCTTCTTGGGCCTCTATAACTATATCTATTGTTTTTATTTTTGTTGTTGTTGTGTGATTTGGATTAATCCCCTCTACCACACGGAACCCCACTAATCTACTGACGGAACGCAAGAGGTGGCTAACAACAGACCTCCATCCTATGCTAGCTTACTACCGATGGCCTGGCTAGCTGCCTAAATCGCCGTGACCCCCAACCAACCTCTCCACTCACTGGACCCTTTTGATCACTCGACTAAGCATGCCTCTCCTTAATGTCAATATGTCTTGTCCATTGCTGTTCTGGTTAGTGTTTATTGGCTTATTTCACTGTAGAGCCTCTAGTCCTGCTCACTATACCTTATCCAACCTATTAGTTCCACCACCCACACATGCAATGACATCTCCTGGTTTCAATGATGTTTCTAGAGACAATATCTCTCTCTTCATCACTCAATACCTAGGTTTACCTCCACTGTATTCACATCCTACCATACATTTGTCTGTACATTATACCTTGATGCTATTTTATCGCCCCCAGAAACCTCCTTTTACTCTATGTTCCAGACGTTCTAGACGACCAATTCTCATAGCTTTTAGCCGTACCCTTATTCTACTCCTCCTATGTTCCTCTGGCGATGTAGAGGTGAATCCAGGCCCTGCAGTGCCTAGCTCCACTCCTATTCCCCAGGCGCTCTCTTTTGATGACTTCTGTGACCGTAATAGCCTTGGTTTCATGCATGTTAACATTAGAAGCCTCCTCCCTAAGTTTGTTCTATTCACTGCTTTAGCATACTCAGCCAACCCGGATGTTCTAGCTGTGTCTGAATCCTGGCTTAGGAAGACCACCAAAAATTCTGAAATTTTAATTCCAAACTACAACATTTTCAGACAAGATAGAACTGCCAAAGGGGGCGGTGTTGCAATCTACTGCAAAGATAGCCTGCAGAGTTCTGTCCTACTATCCAGGTCTGTACCCAAACAATTTGAACTTTTAAAAATCCACCTCTCTAAAAACAAGTCTCTCACCGTTGCCGCCTGCTATAGACCACCCTCTGCCCCCAGCTGTGCTCTGGACACCATATGTGAACTGATTGCCCCCCATCTATCTTCAGAGCTCGTGCTGCTAGGCGACCTAAACTGGAACATGCTTAACACCCCAGCCATCCTACAATCTAAACTTGATGCCCTCAATCTCACACAAATTATCAATGAACCTACCAGGTACCTCCCCAAAGCCTTAAACACGGGCACCCTCATAGATATCATCCTAACCAACTTCCCCTCTAAATACACCTCTGCTGTCTTCAACCAAGATCTCAGCGATCACTGCCTCATTGCCTGCATCCGTAATGGGTCAGCGGTCAAACGACCTCCACTCATCACTGTAAAACGCTCCCTGAAAGACTTCAGCGAGCAGGCCTTTCTAATCGACCTGGCCGGGGTATCCTGGAAGGATATTGATCTCATCCCGTCAGTAGAGGATGCCTGGATATTTTTTTTAAATGCCTTCCTAACCATCTTAAATAAACATGCCCCATTCAAGAAATTTAGAACCAGGAACAGATATAGCCCTTGGTTCTCCCCAGACCTGACTGCCCTTAACCAACACAAAAACATCCTATGGCGTTCTGCATTAGCATCGAACAGCCCCTGTGATATGCAGCTGTTCAGGGAAGCTAGAAACCATTATACACAGGCAGTTAGAAAAGCCAAGGCTAGCTTTTTCAAGCAGAACTTTGCTTCCTGCAACACTAACTCAAAAAAGTTCTGGGACACTATAAAGTCCATGGAGAATAAGAACACCTCCTCCCAGCTGCCCACTGCACTGAAGATAGGAAACACTGTCACCACTGATAAATCCACCATAATTGAGAATTTCAATAAGCATTTTTCTACGGCTGGCCATGCTTTCCACCTGGCTACTCCTACCCCGGTCAACAGCACTGCACCCCCAACATTAACTCGCCCAAACCTTCCCCATTTCTCCTTCTCCCAAATCCATTCAGCTGATGTTCTGAAAGAGCTGCAAAATCTGGACCCCTACAAATCAGCCGGGCTAGACAATCTGGACCTTTTCTTTCTAAAATTATCTGCCAAAATTATTGCCACCCCTATTACTAGCCTGTTCAACCTCTCTTTCGTGTCGTCTGAGATTCCCAAAGATTGGAAAGCAGCTGCGGTCATCCCCCTCTTCAAAGGGGGGACACTCTTGACCCAAACTGCTACAGACCTATATCTATCCTACCATGCCTTTCTAAGGTCTTTGAAATCAAGTCAACAAACAGATTACCGACCATTTCGAATCTCACCATACCTTCTCTGCTATGCAATCTGGTTTCAGAGCTGGTCATGGGTGCACCTCAGCCACGCTCAAGGTCCTAAACGATATCTTAACCGCCATCGATAAGAAACATTACTGTGCAGCCGTATTCATTGATCTGGCCAAGGCTTTCGACTCTGTCAATCACCACATCCTCATCGGCAGACTCGACAGCCTTGGTTTCTCAAATGATTGCCTCGCCTGGTTCACCAACTACTTCTCTGATAGAGTTCAGTGTGTCAAATCGGTGGGTCTGCTGTCCGGACCTCTGGCAGTCTCTATGGGGGTGCCACAGGGTTCAATTCTTGGACCGACTCTCTTCTCTGTATACATCAATGAGGTCGCTCTTGCTGCTGGTGAGTCTCGGATCCACCTCTACGCAGACGACACCATTCTGTATACTTCCGGCCCTTCTTTGGACACTGTGTTAACAACCCTCCAGGCAAACTTCAATGCCATACAACTCTCCTTCTGTGGCCTCCAATTGCTCTTAAATACAAGTAAAACTAAATGCATGCTCTTCAACCGATCGCTACCTGCACCTACCCGCCTATCCAACATCACTACTCTGGACGGCTCTGACTTAGAATACGTGGACAACTACAAATACTTAGGTGTCTGGTTAAACTGTAAACTCTCCTTCCAGACCAATATCAAACATCTCCAATCCAAAGTTAAATCTAGAATTGGCTTCCTATTTCGCAACAAAGCATCCTTCACTCATGCTGCCAAACATACCCTTGTAAAACTGACCATCCTACCAATCCTCGACTTTGGCGATGTCATTTACAAAATAGCCTCCAATACCCTACTCAACAAATTGGATGCAGTCTATCACAGTGCAATCCGTTTTTTCACCAAAGCCCCATATACTACCCACCATTGCGACCTGTACGCTCTCGTTGGCTGGCCCTCGCTTCATACTCGTCGCCAAACCCACTGGCTCCATGTCATCTACAAGACCCTGCTAGGTAAAGTCCCCCCTTATCTCAGCTCGCTGGTCACCATAGCATCTACCACCTGTAGCACACGCTCCAGCAGGTATATCTCTCTAGTCACCCCCAAAACCAATTATTTATTTGGCCGCCTCTCCTTCCAGTTCTCTGCTGCCAATGACTGGAAGAATATGTAGCGAGGGCCAGCCGACGAGAGCATAAAGGTCACAGTGGTGGGTGGTATATGGGGCTTTGGTGAAAAAACGGATGGCAGCATCCAGTTTGCTGAGTAGAGTGTTGGAGGCTATTATTATTTCATAATTTAATCAGTTATACATGGATGTGTAGTGTCAGCATTTGTTGCTAGCATGTCATGCTAAAATTTTCTAATCTTACCAATGAAAAAAATAATTATCAGTGGGTTTTGTCAGTGGGCTTTGTAATGAATGAGCAATCTGATATAATGAACGATGGAGCTGAGTTTACCTTCTTGTCCAAAATTTCATTTAAGGTGCTCCAAAGCTTTTTACAATCATTCTTTATATAATTTATCTTTCTTTCTTAGTATGGTTTCTTCTTCTTTTTATTCAGTTCGTCACATGATTTCTCAATTTGTAGTATGTTTGCCAATCGGTTGTGCAACTTATTTGCCATTCCTTTTGCCTTATCCCTCTCAACCATACAATGTTTTAATTTCTCATCAATCCACAGGGATTTAACAGTTTTTAATGGGTGCATGCTTATTAGTAACTGGAATAAGCAATTTCATAAATATATCAAGTGCAGAGTCTGGTTGCTCCTCATTACACACCACAGAGCAACAAATATTCTTTACATCAACAACATAGGAATCAATACAAAACGTATTGTATGACCTCTTATACACTATATTAGGCTTTGGTATTCCTAGATATGGCTACTATATTGTGGTCACTACATCAGATGGATTTGGATACTGCTTTAAATAAACATTTCTGCAGCCTTAGTAAATATGTGATCAATACATGTTGATGATTTAATTGCTGTGCTGTTTGTCACTACCCTGGCAGGTTGACTGATAACCTGAACAAGGTTGCAGGCACTGGTTACTGTTTGAATCTGTGGGCAGCTTAATGAAAGCCAGTCAATAATTAAATCACCCAGAATATGTATCTCTGTTGATATCACATACATTATCAAGCATTTCACACATGTTATCCAGATACTGAGTGTTAGCACTTGGTGGTCTATAGCAGCTTCAGGTGAGGTAGATGAACCTGTAGCCATATTTCTTCAACAGTGTGTGTGATGAGTGCACAGACTTTCCTATCTCACAACAATTATTTTGTACATAAATCCCATCTATTGTGGACCAGAAACAGAGAGAAGGAGAGAAAGGAAAGGGGACAAAAACACCTTAGTGAGACACCAGCAGCTGAGGGGAAACTAAGTGGAAGGGAAAATAAGCTAGGGTGCATTTCTGCGAGCACATACCGCTGTCTCGTAACAAGCAATTTAAACGCCCCGTCTTCCAGGGCATGGCTGAAAGGTGTACGGGGAAGAAGGGCAGGAAAATAAGAAAAAGAAAGCGCCTTTTCCACATTCCGCTTGCGCCGACTTGTTGCCCGGGCAACAACTTTCATAACATTTGCCGCCGTAACCCGCGGTGTGCCATTCATACACTGCTCAAAAAAATAAAGGGAACACTAAAATAACACATCCTAGATCTGAATGAATTAAATATTCTTATTAAATACTTTTTTCTTTACATAGTTGAATGTGCTGACAACAAAATCACACAAAAAGTATCAATGGAAATCAAATTTATCAACACATGGAGTTTGGAGAAACACTAAAAATTTAAGTGGAAAACCACACTACAGGCTGATCCAACTTTGATGTAATGTCCTTAAAACAAGTCAAAATGAGGCTCAGTAGTGTGTGTGGCCTCCACGTGCCTGTATGACCTCCCTACAATGCCTGGGCATGCTGCTGATGAGGTGGCGGATGGTCTCCTGAGGGATCTCCTCCCAGACCTGGACTAAAGCATCCGCCAACTCCTGGACAGTCTGTGGTGCAATGTGGCGTTGGTGGATGGAGAGAGACATGATGTCCCAGATGTGCTCAATTGGATTCAGGTCTGGGGAACGGTCGGGCCATAGCATCAATGCCTTCCTCTTGCAGGAACTGCTGACACACTCCAGCCACATGAGGTCTAGCATTGTCTTGCATTAGGAGGAACCCAGGGCCAACCGCACCAGCATATGGTCTCACAAGGGGTCTGAGGATCTCATCTCGGTACATACTGGCAGTCAGGCTACCTCTGGCGAGCACATGGAGGGCTGTGCGGCCCCCCAAAGAAATGCCACCCCACACCATGACTAACCCACCGCCAAACCGGTCATGCTGGAGGATGTTGCAGGAAGCAGAACGTTCTCCATGGCGTCTCCAGACTCATGTCGCATGTGCTCAGTGTGAACCTGCTTTCATCTGTTAAGAGCATAGGGCTCCAGTGGCGAATTTGCCAATCTTGGTGTTCTCTGGCAAATGCCAAACGTCCTGCACGGTGTTGGGCTGTAAGCACAACCCCCACCTGTGGACGTCGGGCCCTCATACCACCCTCATGGAGTCTGTTTCTGACCGTTTGAGCAGACACATGCACATTTGTGGCCTGCTGGAGGTCATTTTGCAGGGCTCTGGCAGTGCTCCTCCTGCTCCTCCTTGCACAAAGGCGGAGGTAGCGGTCCTGCTGATGGGTTGTTGCCCTCCTACGGCCTCCTCCACGCCTCCTTATGTACTGGCCTGTCTCCTGGTAGCGCCTCCATGCTCTGGACACTACACTGACAGACACAGCAAACCTTCTTGCCACAGTTCGCATTGATGTGCCACCCTGGATGAGCTGCACTACCTGAGCCACTTGTATGGGTTGTAGACTCCGTCTCATGCTACCACTAGAGTGAAAGCACCGCCAGCATTCAAAAGTGACCAAAACATCAGCCAGGAAGCATAGGAACTGAGAAGTGGTCTGTGGTTATCACCTGCAGAACCACTCCTTTATTGGGGGTGTCTTGTTAATGGCCTATAATTTCCACCTGTTGTCTATTCCATTTGCACAACAGCTTGTGGAATTTATTGTCAATCAGTGTTGCTTCCTAAGTGGACAGTTTGATTTCACAGAAGTGTGATGGACTTGGAGTTACATTGTGTTGTTTAAGAGTTCCCTTTATTTTTTTGAGCAGTGTATTTTGACAAGGTTGTTGTAGGCCGGCACAAAATAATGTGAGAAGAGAGGGCCAGAAATAGAGAAACAGAGAGAGACAGAGAGAAAGTGGAAGAAATGGGCTGCAGAGGGAGTGGCTGAATGATTAGGGTAAATGCACTTTGATTAAAGCGGCCGTGTTGAACTCTGAGACAAAGAAAAAACATTAGGGCGTGAGGGACACGTGGAAAAGTCAGGTCACTTTTCAAATCCATTATTTTAGGGACAAAGAACATCACTATGCTAGAGCGGGTCTGAAAGGACAATGCTATGTATGTTCTGTTCCAATATCAAAAGTCTAGTGCGGGGGTCACCAACCTTTTCGAGCATGAGAGCTACTTGAAAAAAATGAAACTTGAGCTACTATTTTTTTCATAGCTTTCAAATCGGCACATTCTTCTCTTCTCCTTTACCCTGCAACTCTTCCCCTGGTCCTTGGTGTACAATAGATGTTTTCTGTTAACATACCTGGTAAACTAATGGGTAATAAACTACAAAGGTAGCCCCATAAAATTATATTTCCCTGAATTCTGTTTTCTGTTTTATTTTTCCTGGTTTGGGATTTTTTTCCCCATTTTTTACTCGCAATATTACAATTATTCATAGAGAAACAATGAAAATCGATGATCTGAGTCTATGTCAATGCTTAAAACACACATCAATAATATTTTTGAGGTCCGAAATATATATTTGAATGTAATTCCCCTTTAAATGAGCATCTAGCAAGTGATGTATCGTGATGTTTCTGCTGTTAGGCCTACTGCGGCAACACATGTCATGACAAAGTCTGCAAAACAACCGCCACCCAATTGATACAAATAATCATGATATAGTTCTGTCAGGTAAGCCTACTTTGCAGTTAACATTTAATTTAGAAGGTTGTCCGTCTACCCGCAAGACGGTTATCATTAGCATTGCTAACTGGCTACATACAGAGTGATAGATAAACGCTGGGAGCAATATTCCTGCCATTTAATTGGCAGATATTGTGTTACGTTTGGCTTTTTAACAGGGATAATGTCAATGTGGCTTTGATTGAACTAGACAAAGTGGCAGCAAACCTCCCAGTGGGCATCCACCTTGATTTCACCTATCCTGTTTTTTCAGATTAGTGCAGATGAAGGAGATTAGGGGAGGAAGCTACCTTTGACTATTGAGAGGAGCCCTCGTGTGACTGTAGCAGAACAGATCAAGATGACTATCCCTAACCCTGTCATATTATATTATCACCATACATTTGTATCGCTAGTATTTGGAATTCTATACCAAATACAGCAGCTGTCTTTTCAGGGCTAGTCAAGGTTTTAGCTCAACATGTTTCCCCATATCAACAGATGTCATTGCAGCATGCATATATTCCCCTTGTATAAACCGTGTCACATATGGCTGTCTATATACCACCCACCAATCATGTCGATAGTGCTTACATTAAATCTAAAGCTAATTGTTCCAAGAAACTACAGTCTGCGTAGGAAGATAAATGTATGGGCATTTCCAGGGTCTTTAAAGGGGGGCTGAACTGGCTGATTTTGCCTGAGTTTTCCTCTTCCTCATTAAGAAATGCTACTGAGAAGATAAAATGAGTGTCTTGTGGGGTGGTTTGATGTGGGCTGTGAACATTTGATTGTCTTCTCCCATGTTCTTCTCTCATTCAGTTTTCATTCTTTTCGTTTTCTATGTCCCCAACCCTCTTCTTAGATGTGTTAACAAAGCATTCTCCTCTCTGTGAGGTTCTGACCATCTGATAATATGTTCATTTGAGGCTTTATATGAACCCTTCGAGTTCACGGTGTGTGTGTGTTTCACCATGACGGACTATGAAGGCAGAGATCGCAGAGATCGCTGCAGGAGAACCGACTCTCTGTGTATCGTGTTTTCTCACCTTATCAAGCTCGTAACATGTAGCGCAACGGGCAAACATGATTACTATAGAGAGTATTTGAAACCCTAATTCTAGCGCTGCTCTTCAATGGAGGGTTAACTATAGAACGTTGGTCATGCCCGTAACAGAGATAGTCATTCTCAAAATAAACGGAGTTAGTGTGACCACTTACAACAGTTAACTTATAGAGATATCGATACAGCACTAAAGACATTAATGTTATCAATAATAAACAATATCCCAAAGACAAGATGAGTGGGCGATGTGAGTGTTTACCTCTCGAAGCGGCAGGGATGGAGGCCGATCTTGACAGCCACAGCACTGCCAGCATTGAGGTGGCTCCCCTCAATGGTGATGTGAGTTCCCCCCGAGAGGGGGCCCTTGGAGGGCTGTACCCGTGTGAAATAGGGAGACTGGGGAAGAGGAACACACCAAGAGAAGACGTCAGATATAGGAATTCATTTGTTCTGGGATCAACTGCTGTTCTGGGATCAACTGTTGCTTTTCAATTGATGAAAGAACACAACCTTACAGAAGGACATTTCAACACAGGTATGATGAGTGCTTACCACAAAAGTGAAGGCCTTGGGTGAGACGACTTTGTAGTCGGTGTGTGTGCAGTCCCTCACACATACTTCCACATGAGCCTCCTGCACACGGTAACCTGTCGCATCAGCCAGCTTACACACGATCCTGAGACAGAGACAGAGAGAAAGAGAGAGAGAAAGAGAGAGACACATTTGATCATAGCCATTGACATATCCATAGCATTAGTCCAAGGATCACCAAGCCATAGAACGTGGCAATAGCCCTGCACATATCCATAGCCATGCTGTGTGTGATGATGACATCCACTGGTACCTAGAGAGGTACGATAGGAGAGAGGTTCAATGTGTCTCTGTTAGAGGTCGACCGATTATGATTTTTCAACGCCGATACCGATTGGAGGACCAAAAAAATATGTTTTAAAAATATTTTTTATTTGTAATAATAACAATTACAACAATACTGAATGAACACTTATTTTAACTTAATATAATACATCAATAAAATCAATTTAGCATCAAGTAAATAATGAAACATGTTCAATTTGGTTTAAATAATGCAAAAGTGTTGGAGAAGAAAGTAAAAGTGCAATATGTGCTATGTAAGAAAGCTAATGTTTCAGTTCCTCGCTCAGAACATGAGAGCTGGTGGTTCCTTTTAACATGAGTCTTCAATATTCAATAAGTTTTAGGTTGTAGTTATTATAGGAATTATAACTAACTATAACTATTTCCCTCTATACCATTTGTATTTCATTAACCTTTGACTATTGGATGTTCTTATAGGCACTTTAGTATTGCCATTGTAACTGTATAGGTTCCGTCCCTCTACTCGCTCGTCCCTGGGCTCGAACCAGCGACAACGACAACAGCCACCATCGAAGCAGCATTACCCATGCAGAGCAAGGGGAACAACCACTCCAAGGCTCAGAGCGAGTGACGTCTGAAGCACTATTAGCGCGCGCTAACTAGCTAGCCATTTCACTTTGGTTACACAAGCCTCATCTCGGGAGTTGATAGGCTTGAAGTCATAAACAGCGCAGTGCTTGACGCACAACGAAGAGCTGCTAGCAAAATGCACAAAAGTGCTATTTGAATGAATGTTTAAGCGCCTGCTTCTGCCTACCACTGCTCAGTCAGATACTTAAGATACTTGTATGCTCGTATGCTCAGTCAGATTATATGCAACGTAGGACACGCTAGATAATATGTAGTAATATCATCAACCATGTGTAGTTAACTAGTGATTATGATTGATTGTTTTTTAGAAGATAAGTTTAATGCTAGCTAGCAACTTACCTTGGCTTACTGCATTCTCGTAACAGGGCAGTCTCCTTGTGGAGTGCAACGAGAGAGAGGCATGTCGTTACAAATACCGATTTCCGATTGTTATGAAAACTTGAAATCGGCCCTAATTAATCGGCCATTCCGATTAATCAGTCGACCTCTAGTCTCTATGAGTGTATTAGATGAGATTATAACCCCATAAGCCTTGTGTTTGGCCTTGGGCGGCGGCTTGCCAAATGAAAATTCATTTTAGAAATGATTCAGGCAGAGGACGAGAGTCTGAGGTGTTGGGCACCGCGGGCGAGAACACACACAGACATGTGCTAGCATGTGTGTAATCAGCGTGGACACACCACACACACAGAGGATTGAGCACACACATCCACGGATGCATGCATGCATGCACACACAAACACACACGCACACAGAGCCCTCATGTTTTACCCTCCTCAGACACTCTGGACTGTTAATTAGCCACATAAAATGAGAGAGGGAGAGAGAGGGGGTGATTAATTGAACAAGCTCGTATCCTTCCCATCTCTCTACTGCCCCCCCCCTCACTCCCCCTCTCTTTATCCGCCTGCGATGAGTTATTAACTCCGTTGCTTTTGTCCTAGTTTTTAGGAGATGATTGTGTAAATGGAGGCATTTTCACTGGCATCATCACAGTGATGATAAGAGGAATATCAGGTAGACAAATTGGAACCAAATAACAGGGGGAGAAACAGAATGATATAATGTATGTGAGTGTGAGAAAATAATCTGACGATGTAGAGATGTATTATTATGTGTGTATACTCTATTTGCATGTGCTGTATGCACACAACTTACCGTCGGAGGACATGTGTGTTTGCACGTGTGTTTGCGCATCTACTCCTTTGTGAGAGCGTGTGGGCTGAGCTTGACCAGACCTGAATCCGTGACGACCTTCTCCAATCTCCACACTGCACATGCCAGTTAACCCTAACCTTTGTGCTCATTGCCGTAACCTGCCTACTCCGTTACGGCTCTGACAAGTTCACAGAGATGACACGAGCAGTCACTTCCGAGTCGTTCCATATGGGGAAAATGCCTTTAAATCAGCCTGACTGGTTTAGAGTGTGGACCACGGCCGCCAAGTGTTTGCCAAAATGGCAACGTGCCCTACTTGTAACCGAAAATACAGGGGTAAAGCGTTAGCTCCTCACGTTTGGAGGTGACAGCAGAGTTGAAACAAACACAAGTATCCTTGAAACAACTATCTTCATATACAGTAGGGTCCAAATATGTTTAAGTACAGATATAAAGCAAATCAGAAATATCCATCCACTTTTATGATTGTAGGATATTTGTCAGTACCCATGACAGTGATGCAAAGTGTTTTTGTTTGTTGGCAGACCTTGTGGTGCTTGGGGAAATGCAGCTTTCCTTAAGTCATTTACGCTTCTAAACACTAAGGTCCTTCATATAAGCATCATACACTCTCACCATGAGTCAGTGAGAGTTTATGACGTCAGCGTGATTTGAATATGGTTGAAAAGGTGTTTGTGCATGATCTGTATCTCTTAGTGAGCCAGACAAGTATTCTAGGATGCCAGGAAGTAAGAGACTAGGGCATTTGTGGACTGAGACAAAGAGATGAAAGAGAAGAAAGTGAGATGGGTAGATAGAAAATAGGGCTAACAGTTGGAGGGAGGGGAGACATGCATACCGACAGAGAGATAAAGAGATGGAATAAGGCATCAAAACAGAGGAAGGAGTACAAAGAGACTAATAGTCACTGACTGTTCAGCGCTGATGTACTCTGCCTCCACGGGGGTGCAGGCCACCTTGCCGATGCGGACCCCCGTCTGGATGTCCTTGAACTGCAGACCCAGGTTCTCCCCCGTGATGGTCAGCATGGTTCCACCCTGTCTGGGACCCGTCTCTGGAGACAACTGGAGAGGAGTGAGGACAGACCTGAGTTTCTAGTTTTAATTTCACCCGCACAAATACAGTGAAATGAATTTATTGCAAACTCCAAATCCAACAATGCAGTAACCAATATCAATATAACACTAAAAATAACAAGGCAGAACAAAAGCACACAATAAATAAAAATAAGAAGAACAAGCTATATACAGGGTCAGTTCCAATACCATATCTACAATGTGCAGAGATACTGGAGTGATGGAGGTAGACATGTGTTGTGCTAAAGTGACTAGGCATCATGATGCATGATAAATAGTGTGGCTACAGCGTATATGATGATTGTATGTGAGTGCGTGTGTGTCGAGTCAGTATAAATGGGTGCGCATGTTGTGAGTGTGTTGGCGTGTCAGTGTGCGGGAGTGTGTAGAGTCCTGTGAGTGTGCATAAAGACTATAAATATAAATAAAATACAACGGTCAACTTTCTGTTAGAAGCTGTTCAGGAGCCTGTTGGTGTCAGGCTTGATGCACCTGTACTGCTTACCGTGAGAAAGCAGAGAGAACAGTCTGTCTATTACTGTTATAAGCTAGTAGTATTATCATTATAGGACTCAAACCTAGGTCCCTGCACCATTCAGTCTGGTTTTGACAATATGTGTGTATGAATGCCATGCCAAAAAAAGCACCATTGCATTGACATTTAACAGAGACAGATCTTGATATTGGATTCAAAAGGTTAATTTCCAAAGTCGTGAACTCGCCCATCCAACATATTGCCACAGGTGCATGTTTATGTTGGTCATGTTCACACACCGTTCGCAGCTCCCACAAATGAGCTTTACTTTTAGCAGTGATTTTCAACACAGCTCTGTTAATACACCCCTCCACCCAAACAGCCCCTTTATCAAAACACCAGCTGACCAGTCTTTCAAGTCTCACTATTCATCTGCTAAATGCTATTAGAAGGAGTTCAGGTTATGACCCATTTTCTTTAGTGAATGATCCTGAGGGTGCTTTAGAGGTGCTCACGGTAATGGCTGCCCACAGCTGCCCTGTACTAATCAGAAGACTATTTATCTGGACCTGTACAGACAATGGCCCCGTCTATATCATTCATCTAGCATGATTAAGACCTGCGTTAATTAGATTAATGCTGAGGGTAACATCCATTTGTCTGACCCACCCACCCTGGTTATTCACTGTTATTCGCTCACCCCCTCTACAACTGCTGGTCGCTGAGGTGACATTTTGTCCCCCGGCGGGACAAAGTCGGTGTGTGTGTGTGTGTGTACACACACATGAGGTGAGCACTCTCACAAGCATTCATGTCCTTCGCTCTCTCAATCCACATAGACATGCATGGAGACAGACAGACCTTTACACATGCATGTGTGCACGTGTACACGCACACACACACACACACACCTCCCCGTATTGGAGCACAGCAGGTCACACTAACATTATTAGAATAAAGCAGCCAAATTCAACTGGCGGGCCAATTCCAAACTCAGAGAAGGGTCAATCTGGACTGGACAACATCACATTTTGTTATATAAAAGTCCAATTCTTTTTTAGACAGCTTTAAAAAAAAATCTACCTGGCACAGCGGTCTCTAACTCAGCAACCTCTTTTTATCACGCTCTCTTAAAGCAACGCCCACCTCTACAAGTGCCCTGTCTAATCCAATTGCGTGGTTATATGCAAATACAAGAGGCCGCATCTCACCCAATCGTGTCAATCCAAATATCCTCTGTGGAACCTTGGGACAAGCAGGCAGAAAGATTTGACAGAGGTTCAACTGTTATCACAGACAGGTGCTAAGTTGCCAGTATCTTTGTTAATATGGCTTCTTAAAAAAAGAATAAACGTTGACTCTGAAAACCGTATATTCAAAGACAGTGGACAGTATAGACAAACAGTATTGATTCATTCTCCCCACAACTAGCACAAAACCAATGTGCCTGATTTGCAGGGAGTCAGTAGCTCTTGTGAAAAGTGCCAATGTTAAGCGCCATGATGACACCAGGCATAGTACATTTGATCAGACGTATCCCCTGAACAAGGGTCAACTCAGAAAAAACAAGATAAACCAACTCAAATCCCAATATGAGAGTTCCACCAAAGTCAAATACAATTTTATTTGTCACATGCGCCGAATACAACCTTACAGTGAAATGCTTACTTACAAGCTCTTAACCAACAACGCAGTTTTAAGAACCCCCCCCCCCAAAGAAAAAGTAAGAGATAAGAATAACAAATAATTGAAGAGCAGCATTAAATAACAATAGCGGGGCTATACAGGGGGTACCGGTACAGGGTCAATGTCAATGTGCGGGGGCACCGGTGTCGAGGTAATTGAGGTAATATGTACATGTAGTTAGAGATACTAAAGTGATTATGCATAGATAATAATGGAGTAGCAGCAACGTTCCGGGGGGGGATGCAAATAGTCTGGGTAGCCATTTGAATAGCTGTTCAGGAATCTTATGGCTTGGGGGTAGAATCTATTTAGGAGCCTCTTGGACCTAGACTTGGCGCTCCGGTATCGCTTACCGTGCGGTAGCAGAGAGAACAGTCTATGACTAGGGTGGCTGGAGTCTGCCAATTTTTAGGGCCTTCCTCTGACACCACCTGGAATAGAGGTCCTGGATGGCAGGAAGCTTGGCCCCAGTGATGTACTGGGGGGTACACACTACCCTCTGTAGTGCCTTGCGGTCGGAGGCTGAGCAGTTGCCATACCAAGCAGTGGTGCAACCCGTCAGTATGTTCGATGGTGCAGCTGTAAAACCTTTTGAGGATCTGAGGACCCATGCCAAATCTTTTCACTCTTTTGAGGTAGGTTTTGTCGTGCCCTCTTCATGACTGTCTTGGTGTGCTTGGACCATATTAGTTTGTTGGTGATGTGGACGCCAAGGAACTGGAAGCTCAAAAAGTTCTTGTCAATTCTCTGACAACCCAACAAAGTGCAATGGAGTGTTAATTGAGGAAAGCTTGGGTTTGGGAAAACACACACAAAAAAAAAACATTTAAAGACGCTGAGATGGTTAAAGGATGCATGTGTGAAATGGCCGACACTTTGCTTGAAAGTAAACAAAAAGATGAGCTCAGGGAAATGATCAACCAGATCCCACTGTCAGATTCCACAGCAATAAGGACAACTGGAAAATTAGCTGAAGATAATAGGTCACCTAGTGGTTAGAGCGTTGGACTAGTAACCTAAAGGTTGCAAGATTGAATCCCCGAGCTGACAAGGTCAAATCCGTCGTTCTGCCCCTGAACTAGACAGTTAAACCAATGTTCCTAGGCCGTCATTGAAAATAAGAATGGTCTTAACTGACTTGCCTAGTTAAATAATGGTAAAATAAAATAAATGTAACTTCATGAATCAACAGATAACACTGATAATGCACAGCTTCTGGTGTCTGTAACAAAACAAAAAAGGAATTATGTTTTTATTTATTTCACCTTATTTTAACCAGGTAGGCAAGTTGATAACAAGTTCTCATTTGCGACCTGGCCAAGGTAAAGCAAAGCAGTTCGACACATACAACAACACAGAGTTACACATGGAATAAACAAACATACAATCAATAATACAGTAGGAAAATCTATATGTGAGGAGCTATTGGTCTTTACAAATGTAGAAGCAGACACACGGGGATGAGATATCCATGAGGTCATCAAAGGGATGCTGACAGACAGGGGGAGAGATCTGAAGTCAGAGGTCTCCATCACCACAGATGGAGCTCCAGCCATGACAGGAAGAGGGAAGGGACTGGTTGCACGTTTTAAAGATGACCACCCTGACCTGACATCATATCACTGAATCATCCATCAGTCTGTCCTGTGTGCCAGTCTGGGAAAAAAGTATTATGAGGTCATGACAATAATGATGAAACAGATCAACTTTTTGAGAGCAACATCACTACAACACTGCCTGCTATGAGTCATTCTGACAGAGGCCAATGCCAGTTTTGATAACCCCCTACAATGTCAGGTGGCTTTGGAACGCGTTTGGGCCATTCAGTAGGAAATCAAAGCTTTCTTATCAGAGCAAAAGAGTGACAAGGCAACTCAGTTTTCTGAGTTTTTTCTGAGTTGCATTTTTGACAGCTATTGCATCACACCTTAATCAACTGAATGTTAAGCTGCAGGGATGGCACAACACAGTGTGTGATATGATAACAGCAGTCTGGGCTTTACAACAGAAATTTGAGCTTTTCAAGAATGATCTCCAGGGAGAACTTGCCCACTTCTCCAATCTTCTGGTGTAAACACAGGGAGACAAAGATGTTCCCAAACCATGTTGATTTCATCCAGAAGCTGATGGATAACTTCAAAGCTCTCTTTGATGACTTCACTGTTGGAAGAGAACTGATGCTGCTCATCCAGAACCCCACCTTGGTCACAAATGTGACAAAGTTGTCAGACGAAGCAAAACAGATCTTCAGATGGGTAGATGTTACATCACTGCAAATGGAGTTGATTGAGCAGCAAGAACATGCGACTTTGAAGGAGCAAGCTGGTGATTGCGATCCTTTTACTTTCCGGGGAAAGATGGTGCTGCAGCTGATGTCCCTGTTCCCAAGACACTGGCGCTATACATCCAGACCATGTTTGGCTCCACATAAAGCACTCAGTCCTCTTGCCTTTTTCCACATTTTGTTACATTACAGCCTTATTCTAAAATGTATTATTTAAAACATGTTACTCAGCAATCTCCACACAATACCCCATAATGACAAAGTGAACATACATTTTGGAAATGATTGCAAATATATGAAATAAAAAGCAGAAACACCTTACTTGCGTAATTATTCAGACCCTTTGCTACGAGACTCGAAATATAGCTCAGGTGGATCCTGTTTCCATTGATTATCCTTAAGATGTTTCTACAACTTAGAGTCCACCTGTGGTAAATTCAATTAATTGGACATGATTTGTAAATTGCACACACCTGTATTCATAAGGTCCCACAGTTGACAGTGCATGTCAGAGAAAAAAAACAAGCCATGAGGTCAAAGAAAATTGACCGTAGAGCTCCGAGACAGGATTGTGTCGAGGCACAGGTCTAGGGAAGGGTACCAAAAAAATTCTGCAGCAATGAAGATCCCCAAGAACACAGTGACCTCCATCATTCTTAAATGGAAGTTGGGAACTTCAAAGACTCTTCCTAGAGCTGGGCGCCCAGCCATACTGAGCAATCGGGGGAGAATGGCCTTGGTCAGGGAGGTGACCAAGAACCCGATGGTCACTCTGGCAGAGTCTATTGACAGAACCTTCCAGAAGGACAACCATCTCTGCAGCACTCCACCAATCACCTTTGTGGTAGAACCACTCCTCAATAAAAGGCACATGACAGCCCGCTTGAAGTTTGTCAAAAGGCACTTAAAGATTTTCTGGTCTGATGAAACTGATGAAATTATTTTGCCTGAATGCCAAGTGTCACGTCTGGGGAAACCTGGCACCATCCCTGGTGGTGGCAGCATCATGCTGTGGAGATGTTTTTCAGCAGCAGGGACTGGGAGACTAGGATTGAGGGAAAGATGAACGGAGAAAAGTACAGAGAGATCCTTGATGAAAACCTGTTCCAGAGAGCTCAGGACCTCAGACTGGGGCAAAGGTTAACCTTTCAACAGGACAACGGCCCTAAGCACACAGCCAAGACAATCCAGGAGTGACTTCAGAACAAGTCTCTGACTGTCCTTGAGTCGCCCAGCCAGAGCCCGGAACCCGATCGAACATCTCTGGAGAGACCTGCAAATAGCTGTGCAGCATATATGTGCAGCATATAATCGGTGCCAAAGGTGCTTCAACAAAGTACTGAGTAAAGGGTCTGAATACTTATGTAAATGTGATATTTCCATTATTTAAAATGTTTTATGACCAATATACCACAGCTAAGGGCTGTTCTGATGGAAATCAAATTACGACCAGGAATACGCACGATGCAACTCGGAGTGCTAGGACACACCCCTAAGACGTGGTATACTGGCCATATATCACAACCCCCTGAGGAGCCTTATTGCTATTATAAACTGGTTACCAACATAATTAGAGCAGAAAAACGAAATATTTGGTCATATCCGTGATATACTGTCTGACATACCATGGCTTTCAGCCAATCAGAATTCAGGGCTCTCTGTCCATCTCCCGTCTGCCATCACTCTCTTCCTCCCACCCTCCTGCTTCGTCTCCCGCCCTTCTTCTTCGTCTCCCGCCCTCCTGCTTCATCTCCCTCGTCTCCGTCTCCCGCCCTCCTCCGTCTCCCGCCCTCTCCCGCCCTCCGTCTCCCGCCCTCCGTCTCCCGCCCTCCGTCTCCCCCCTCCGTCTCCCGCCCTCCTCTCCCGCCCTCCGTCTTCCGCCCTCCGTCTTCCGCCCTCCGTCTCCGTCTCCCGCCCTCCGTCTCCCGCCCTCCGTCTCCCGCCCTCCGTCTCCCGCTTCTGAAGTCCATCTACATTTACTTTGTAGAACAGAACTCATGAATGCTAGATGCTAGAAATAACACACTAACAGTTTCAGGGGACCTGTTTTTAGTGGCACAGTGTTTTAAAATAGTATAGTGGTATAAAAACACAGTGGTGGCACAGTGGTATAAAAATGTGTATTATCAAATAACCTGGGTATGGGTCACGTGTATTATCAAATAACGTAGCTATGCGTCACGTGTATTATCGAATAACCTGGATATGGGGCACGTGTATTATCAAATAACGTGGCTATGCGTCACGTGTATTATCAAATAACATTGGTATGCGTCACGTGTATTATAAAATAACATTGGTATGCGTCACGTATATTATAAAATAACATTGGTATGCGCCACGTATTATCAAATAACATTGGTATGCGTCACGTGTATTATCAAATAACATTGGTATGCGGCACGTGTATTATCAAATAACATTGGTAGGCGTCACGTGTATTAGCAAATAAGTGGGTATGCGTCACGTGTATTAGCAAATAACCTGGGTATGCGTCACGTGTATTATCAAATAACATTGGTATGGGTCACGTGTATTATCAAATAAGTAGGTATGCATCATGTGTATTAGCAAATAAGTGGGTATGCGTCACGTGTATTAGCAAATAACCTGGGTATGCGTCACGTGTATTATCAAATAACATTGGTATGCGTCACGTGTATTATCAAATAACATTGGTAGGCGTCACGTGTATTATCAAATAACATTGGTATGGGTCACGTGTATTATCAAATAAGTGGGTATGCATCACGTGTATTAGCAAATAAGTGGGTATGCGTCACGTGTATTAGCAAATAACCTGGGTATGTGTTACGTGTATTAACAAATAACCTGGGTATGTGTCACGTGTATTAACAAATAACCTGGGTATGTGTCACGTGTATTATCAAATAACCTGGGTATGTGTCACGTGTATTATCAAATAACCTGGGTATGTGTCACGTGTATTAGCAAACGTACAAAGCAGAAAAAGATGAAGACAAAAAAAGACCATGCAAAACACTACGCTTATTCGTCACACATTAGTTATCTATCCACAGAGAGGGGGCAGAGAGTAAGAGAGAAAGAAAGAGCGAGAGAGGCAGAAAAAGAGGAGAAAACACAGAAGAGAGAGAAAGAAAAGGAGAGAGTGCATTTTGACTGTGCCATGCTCTTTATGTGGGGCCTATTGTTGTCACTGTGTGCAGTGGGTCTGGTCTGGAGATAGCATCTGGTAAGAAAGAGTCTGAGAGGAGAGAGCTGAATCTAAGATGAACACAGTGGAGCTGGTCGAGGGTCTTATCATCAAAAGGAAAGGGAACATCTACATTGGAGAGAGAATATATTCAGAGCTGGAGAGGGGGATAGAGGGGGGTGAAATGACCTCTGAGTTACGTTTGCAGACGAAGAAGAAGGTGTGTGTGTGTGTGTGTGTGTGTGTGTGTGTCATGTGAATTAGAATATATCTAGTCATAACAGTGTGACAATGAAGTCAGAAGATATGGTCATATAAAAGCATTTGAGTCATTGAGTCTAAAGAGTTGGACATATTCAGTCATATGAATGTATGTATGAATTCATACCTGGCATACATAATGCATATTTTACATGAAGTAATACGATGGGATCTACTTGAAAAGTAAGAAGAACATGATGGATTTGGTCAAAAGAACTAGACATTAATTGCAATATCAGACAGAGATGAAATATTCTGGAAACACGCCTACAGAGTCTATATAACAGTGGAGTGTTGCAAACGAATCATTGTCAATTTAGAAACAATTCACTGAGAAACACAAGCTAAGGTCAACTGAAGAATGTTCAGTTTGTAACAGTGCTGCTTGTAACACTGCTGCTACTCTGCAATTGCATGCTTGAATACAAAAAAAGGAATAATGTTGCCATTAATATCAAAATGCAAGATGGAGGTCCTTTGTCACACTGGTGGTTGTTTTTCAGTGCTGTAACACGGGTGGTGTATTCAGTACTGTAGCCTGGGTGGTTTTGTCAGTGCTGTAACCTGGGTGGTCAGGTCAGTGCTGTAACATGGGTGGTGTGGTCAGTGCTGTAACCTGGGTGGTGTGGTCAGTCAGTACTGTAACCTGGGTGGTGTAGTCAGTGCTATAACCTGAGTGGTGTAGTCAGTGCTGTAACCTGGGTGGTGTGGTCAGTCAGTACTGTAACCTGGGTGGTGTAGTGCAGTGCTATAACCTGGTGGTGTAGTCAGTGCTGTAACCTGGGTGGTCAGGTCAGTGCTGTAACCTGGGTGGTGTGGTGCATCGCTGTAACCTGGGTGGTGTGGTCAGTACTGTAACCTGGGTGGTATAGTCAGTGCTGTAACATGGGTGGTGTGGTGCATCGCTGTAACATGGGTGGTGTGGTCAGTACTGTAACATGGGTGGTGTGGTCGGTGCTGTAACCTGGGTGGTGTGGCCAGTACTGTAACATGGGTGGTGTAGTCAGTACTGTAACATGGGTGGTGTGGTCAGTACTGCAACATGGGTGGTGTAGTCAGTGCTGTAACCTCCTGGGTGCTGTAGTCAGTACTGTAGCATGGGTGGTGGAGTCAGTACTGTAACATGGTTGGTGTAGTCAGTACTGCAACATGGGTGGTGTAGTCAGTACTGCAACATGGGTGGTGTAGTCAGTGCTGTAACCTGGGTGGTGTAGTCAGTACTGTAACATGGGTGGTGTAGTCAGTACTGTAACATGGGTGGTGTGGTCAGTGATGTAACCTGGGTGATATGGTCAGTGATATAGCCATGTTCGGTTGCTCAGTGTTGTAACCTGGGTGATGTGGTCAGTGCTGTAACATGGGTGGTGTGGTGCATCGCTGTAGCTAGGTCGATGCACTATGAAAGGACTATATATATATATGAGAGAGAGAGAGAGAGAGAGAGGTGAGGAGAGAGAGATGGAGAAATAGAGTGCTTAAGCCACCATTTCCAGAAATAGACCATTTTGCAGCTTAACAATACATAGGGGCATAGCAAGGAAATCAATAGCCTTTTAACGACCAGTTCCAACGGAGGAAGAACACAGACACACGGGTTGGGGTCCATATGACTCATGAAGTGGAGAATTTCAATTGAATTCAATTAGAATTTCAATAACCTTTAAGTTATGGAATTGGAATTAGACTGTTTGGATTGGAATTCAATATTTGCATATTTCCCAGTTAATGAAATGTATGCTTTAAGTACAAAAATATTGACTGCAGGATGTGTTGAATCATTTCAACTTGTGATATGATCAGCCTGAGAGGATTGAAATCAAAAGTGGAAATGTTGGTGATAATAATGGTAATATAATTCTTGGAATTTACCTAACATTTGAATTGAGAGGAATTTAATCATCTTTGAATTCAAAGACTGACCTGGAAATTGAATTCAATGGAATTTACAGGGAGAGGAATTTACAGGGTGTTGTAACGGTTTTCTTGAGGTGAAGGAGAGGCGGACCAAAATACAGCGTGGTTTCTATTCATGGTTCTCTAATGAAGAAAACTATACATGAACAGAAAAACAAGAACCGTGAAAACCTAAACCAGACCTATCTGGTGCAAACACAGAGACAGGAACAATCACCCACAAAACCCAACACCAAACAGGCTACCTAAATATGGTTCCCAATCAGAGACAATGACTAACACCTGCCTCTGATTGAGAACCATATCAGGCCAAACACAGAAACAGACAAACTAGACACACAACATAGAATGCCCACTCAGATCACACCCTGACCAAACAAAACATACAAACATACAAAGCAAACTATGGTCAGGGTGTGACAGGTGTCCTGTGTGAATTTAAGTATGCTCTCTCTAATTCTCTCTTTCTTTTTCTTTCTCTGTCTTGGAGGACCTGAGCCCTAGGACCATGCCTCAGGACTACCTGGCATGATGACTCCTTGCTGTCTCAGTCTACCTGGCCGTGCTGCTGCTCCAGTTTCAACTGTTCTGCCTGCGGCTGTGGAACCCTGACCTGTTCACCGGACGTGCTACCTGTCCCAGATCTGCTGGTTTCAACTCTCTAGAGACAGCAGGTGCGGTAGAGATACTCTGAATGATCGGCTATGAAAAGCCAATTGACATTTACTCCTGAGGTGCTGACCTGTTGCACCCTCGACAACTACTGTGATTATTATCATTTAAACATCTTGGCCATGTTCTGTTATAATCTCCACCCGGCACAGCCAGAAGAGGACTGGCCACCCTTCATAGCCTGGTTCCTCTCTAGGTTTATTCCTAGGTTCCGGCCTTTCTAGGGAGTTTTCCCTAGCCACCGTGCTTCTACACCTGCATTGCTTGCTGTTTGGGGTTTTAGGCTGGGTTTCTGTACAGAACTTTGAGATATCAGCTGATGTAAGAAGGGCTATATAAATACATTTGATTTGAGGGAATTTAATTAGAATTGCATTTGTGGGGTTAACCCCAACCCTGACACACACAAAGGGTCTGTCCGCCCGTCTGTCTGTGTCTATCTGTCTGTGTGTTGTTTTTTGGGGGATAAGTCATAAGGGAGTCAGCTGTTTTTGTTTGGGTATGTAAAATTAGTTCATCTAGCAAATGATGTCGGATACAAACCCTAAAAAATGTACACAGTGAAAACATCACTTCCCATTAAGGGAGAAACACACACAGAGAGAGAGAGAGAGAGAAAGACAGAGCGCGAGAGAGACAGAGAAAGACAGAGAAAGACAGAGAGAGAGCCTGACTCTAATGAAATATTACAGGATTACGGTGTCCATATTAGGACAGCGTTGTCTCACTTGGACAGGCTAACAATGCTGCTCAATATTGCACAATGTCAAACTGGGCAAGTTTGCAGGGAGAAATAGAATGAAATGCTTCTCAATCCCAGTAGTCCCAAATAAATGAAAGCTTAATCCGGAAGGTAAAAACGGGCCACACAGCGGCTAGTACACTTAGCGTAGAACTAGCATTATTACAGGCTAACAATGTGGTACCCTACTGCTCAGTACTGTAATGTATCCAAGTGAACAGCATTTACAGGGATAAATAGCATGAAATGCTTCTCAATCCCAGTAGTCCCAAATAAATGAAGGCTTAATCCGGAAGGTAAAAACGGGCCACACAGCGGCTAGTACACTTAGTGTAGAACTAGCATTATTACAGGCTAACAATGTGGTACCCTACTGCTCAGTACTGTAATGTATCAAAGTGAACAGCATTTACAGGGATAAATAGCATGAAATGCCTCTCAATCTCCATGCCTTGAATCCCTGTCACTCTGTGACTTCTTGGAAGACTTTAACCCACTTAACCCAATAAATGTCACCAGGTTTTCATCATCATATAAAGCCCTAGTTATATTGTTACTTTGACAAAGTCATTTTTTGAGATTATTATTTCATTCATTAATTAGTGACTCATTTTAAGGTAAAAAAAATAAAGAAAGAAAAAACATGTCCCTCATTTTAAAGTCAACCGTGTTTTGTAAAATGAACTCTCGTTTTAATATGGTGAAGATATTCCTTTTTAAATATTTGTTTCAAAAGAAACATTGAACATCTAACAGTAAATTCATAGTGTAAAAGCAGGTGAGCCGGTTCTACTCTTTTGGCCATTTTCTGGTGGAAAACTGAACGGGTCGAGCAAAACACACCAACCCAAAAATAAAAATGTTTAAAAAGTCTGAAACTTGCATTTAATTGCCACTCCCTGTTGCACACAAGAACCTCCCATTCCTCGTGCCACATGGGGATTTACTGATACGGTCAACACGGTTACGTAATGGCACTTACTATAGACAGTTTTGAATTTAATCTCTTGAGATGGGAAAACATGGTTTTATTATTTTTAAGTTGAACAAGTGCTCTCTATGAAAGAATGTTAAAATGTGAAATGTTACACTACCCAAAAGGGAACAACCCAGACTGATCGTTTCAAGGAAAGATGAGAGGTTTTCAGTTTGTAATATGTCCACTGTCCAATGTTCCTGTAATGTTAATGTCAGAGGAAAATAATATGGCAATGTTGTAGCAACGTCGAGGCAACATTGTGATAGTATTAGATGGATGCTAACTTGTTTTTTTCCCTTGTGTCTCACTGTTAAGACACTCCCATTCCTCCATCTCTCTTTTCACTTGGTTTCTTGCTTTCCAAACCCTCTTTTCTCCCACCTCTATATTTTAAGCTCTTATACTGTATGTCTGCTTTTTCACTGTGTTCTGTTTGTGCCACCAACATCTTGCCCTCAGGCCAAGCTTTAGCCCTACTCCTTAGATCCCCCCCCCCCACACACACACACACACACACACACACACACACCCCTCCAACCCATACACACAACCCAATTGCCTTTGTGCGTTTCAAAGAGATAAGTGCAGCATGAGTGAGTGAGGGAGCATTAGCTAGCGGATCTATCTGTGTGCCAGTGCCACAATTATTCCAATATCTCCATTAAGCATTCAGAAACTGAGGAGGCTTGTGTCAAACAGGAAATTAAGTTAAATGCAAAGGACATGTGATCCATCACCCCCAACAGTGAACTAGCTCAGACATTTCAGTAAGGAGGTAGTAGAAAACTGAAATGAAAAACTGTATATTCTCCATCTCAGTGTGACAATTAGAAAGAGGGAGAAAATAATTAGAAAGGGAGGGAGAGAGAGAGAGAGTGAGAGAGAGACACACACAGAGAGAGAGAGAGAGAGAGAGATTAAAAAAACACCAGGTAACTGACAGAATAAAGGAAACACTTGGGTACAGTGAACAAAAATAGAAACCAACATGTAAAGTGTTGACCCCATGTTTCATGAGCTGAAATAAAAGCTGACATTTCTGGTCTACTGAGCTCAAACCTGAACATTGTTTCAGTTCTGTGCAACTTCCAGTGTGTGTTACTGTGAACACTGAGGCTGTAATCGCTTTAAGTTACAGTTTCAGACAGTGGTCAACTAGGCTCTGTGGCTAGTTGATCATTATGTAAGCCTACCAGAGTGGCCCACCACCAAAAACAATGGAGGAAATTGATCTCATAACATTTTACCATGGAAATTGCGGTTCTATCAATCAGCCTACAGTAGCAGCCAATGTGTGGTGTTCAATGTAGGCCTACATTTCATGAGACAAAAAAAACATGCAGGGCTTAACATTAACCTGTTTATCCACTTGTCCATCAGACAAGGAGGTGACTGAAAATGTTGTTGTATTGTTTGATGCAAGAAACCACTTTATTAAAAAAATGCATTGCTATTCCCATACCATTATGACAGAGAATTAGACAAATTATGCTATCCTCTGCCAATTGGCTACTTAGCTTATTTAAGCCTGCCTCAAAACAAAACTCTGCCCCTTTAAGACAAAAACAAAACAAAACGATTTACCTGACTTGGAGTGACAAACTGCCCTTGCTGTCTCTGCCTGGCCAGCTCCCCTCTCTGGGATTCTCTGCCTCTGACCCTATTATGGGGACTGAGTCACTGGCTTACTAGCGCTCTTCCATGCCGTCCCTAGGAGGGGTGTGTCACTTGACTGGGTTGAGTCACAGACGTGATCTTCCTGTCCGGTTTTGCGTACTGACCTGTTGCACCCTCTACAACCACTGTGATTACTATTTGACCCTGCTGGTCATCTATGAACATTTGAACATATTGAAGAACAATCTGGCCTTAAATGGCAATGTACTCTTATAATCTCCACCCGGCACAGCCAGAAGAGGATTGGCCACCCCTCATAACCTGGTTCCTCTAGATTTTTTCCTAGGTTCCTTGCATTTCTAGGGAGTTTTTCCTAGCCACTGCGCTTCTACATCCACATTGCTTGCTGTTTGGGGTTTTAGACTGGGTTTCTGTATAGCACTTTGTAACATCTGCTGATATAAATACATTTGATTGACTTGTCTTTCAAAGATGTCAAGAAATGTACACGTTTTGTCCTCTTGTAGGAAGCAATCACTCCCCCATTGCTGACTACAAATGATTTTCAATTGGGCTAACTCACTAACTAGCAAAGCATATGAACAAATATACAACAGGTGGGTCTAATCCTGAATGCTGGTTAAAAGCGCATTCCAGCCGGTGTCTATTCTACCACTGGCTAAATCTATGACGTTAAAATGCCTATTTTCTCTGTTTCATCTGACTGGACAATCCACTGTCTCATCAGCCCAACCAGGCAAGTTATAAACTTGATCTCCACTATAAAAGCATCTAGACATTCTCACATTTATTTAGACTAACATTTTAGTTGTTTTCAACAGCGGAGATTTGTATAAACCTTGCTGTCTGTCTCTCCGACATTTGCAACATTATTTCAATACTCAAATTCGATCTCCAGCTGAGCCATAGTAATGAACGTGTCAGGACGAGACAGGCAGGCAGCGTTTCTCAGCCAGTCGAAATCATGAATCAGCTGGCATCATTTTTATGGATATATTTTTTAAAAAGCCAATTGAAAAAAGGTCAAACGAAACGAAGTGCAGCTACTATAGTTTGCAGTCTTTCCAGCTTCAATTTTAAGTTATTGTGTTAGCTGTGGTGTTGGCTAGCTCCTCTGAACAACAGTGTAATAAAGGTCACAAGAAAACAGCTTAAACAAATGCAAACGCAGCTACTTTGTTGTTATTCTGGCTGCACTATTTGATGTAACTGTAAGCTAGCCGTAGTTGGCGAACTAGCAAGCAAGGGATAAGAACATTGCCAGCCAGTATGGAAATGGAACATTTTGAACTAACCAATGGAACGAATGACCAGCCGGCCTGAGGAGCAACCCTAGATTTGTGTCGGGACTATAACTTGTGGAAGGATGAGATACTGTGAAAAACATTCTTCCAATAATTTTTTTACATTTTTATTTCACCTTTATTTAACTAGGCAAGTAAGTTAAGAGTAAATTCTTATTTACAATTATGGCCTACACCGGCCAAACCCGGATGACACTGGGCCAATTGTGCACCGCGCTATGGGACTCCCAATCACCTCCGGTTGTGATACAGCCTGGATTTGAACCAGGGTGTTTGTAGTGACACCTCTAGCACTGAGATGCAGTGACTTAGACCGCTGCGCCACTCAGTAACTAAATCCAAATAAAGTTGTTTATGAAAATTTGTCAATCATTATTTGAAGATGTTGATAACCTGTTGTGTAAAAGTGATAATGCCCGAGAAGCCAGTGTTTGGAGGATATATTGGCATCCCGAGATGAAGTCGAGGGCCTAACAACACCCATGCCAATGTATTCTCCAAACACCGGTTTCTCAGACATGATCACTTAAATGTGTACACTTGGCTACATGCAACTCTCGCTTTGATCTCAACGCAAGCGCATCTATTCATGACTGCTCATGCTGTAAAAACTGTCCAGTTCAAAGTGAATGGCACTGATCCATATATGGCAATGTTCTATTTGCATAGAGTATAAGCCTACTGCAGCTGTGATTGGTTATGAGTATGAGCTGAGTCATGCGTGTTAATGCAATATAATCCTACTCCCAATGCGTTCTGCCTACAACAAAATATCTTGCATAGTTAGTTAGGCATACTAATAAGTCTTGCATAGTTCGTTTTGTTTCGGTATGTTGCATTGAAGGTGGCTAATACTGCATTGATTCGATCACAAATCCAACAGTAAAAGGGAAATGTTGAAGATGTTAATTAACCAATGGGGAAAACTCTAGAAAGTTGAGTGAATTTCAATCGTGCTTCTCTGAGCGGGCTGATATTTATTCTGTGCGGCAGACCAGGGGGAGCTGCGCACGGGAACATTGCCGAACATGATAGTAAAACAAAAACACACGCGCACACAGCTTCCCTTCATCAGTCATCTCAGTGATGTCCCTCCCATAGACTGCCTCCTCTGTCCTTCCCATCTGTGAGACAATACAGTCTCTGTTATGTCTAGCTCTCTTCATGTCCTCTACCGCCCTACTGTCCCAGTCTCATCCATATGATTTCAATACCTCATCTAAATTCACTTTGAAACTTCACTCCAATAGAAACTTAACTACCTCACTTCAGCTTACTACAGAAATTCCCCCTCTAGTATCATCCTTCCCATCCCGTCCGTACCTTGGTGATCTTGGGGTGGGCACAGCGGCTGTTGCCGGTGGTGGCATGCATCCAGCTACTCTCCAGCGGGACACACTCCTGCCTCAGAGAACACTTCTTCTCCTGGACACACCAGCCACACTCAAACCTGGGGTCAGCCTTCAGACACATGCCACAGCTGTCCCTCAAAGCAGGGCACTTGTACAGGTGGGCTGGAGGGAGGGAGGAGGGGGAGAAAAAGGGAAGAGGGATGGAGAGAGGAGTGGGGGGGGGGAATGGGAGAGAGGTTTTGTTAACATGCTGAAAGCGTGAAATGACACATCCAACCCTAATTCACACACAAGTCACAAGAGATAAACATAAACCAATTTAGACTTGAAAAGTATATACACTGAGTGTAAAATCATTAGGAACACCTGCTCTTTTTATGACAGACTGACCAGGTGAATCCAGGTGAAATCTATGATCCCTTAATGATGTCACTCGTTAAATTCACTTAAATTCACTCCTCTAGTACTGAGATGGTAGTGCCTTAGACCGATGTGCCACTCGGAAGCCCCCAAAGCCTTGAGACAATGAGACATGGATTGTGTATCTGTGCAAATGAGGGAGAACTGTCATGACAAAATATTTAAGTGCCTTTAAACGGGGTATGGTAGTTGGGGGCCATGCACACCGGTTTCGGTGTCTCAAGAACTGCAACACTGCTGGGTTTTTCACGCTCAACAGTTTCTCGTGTGTATAAAGAAAGGTCTACCACCCAAAGGACATCCAGCCAACTTGACAACTGTGGGAAGAATTGGAGTCAACATGGGTACTTTGTGTCTATGCCCCAATGAAAGGAGGCCTTTCTGAGGGAAAAGGGTAGTTCAACTCAATTTTAGGAAGGTGTTCCTAATGTTTTGTACACTCAGTGTACAATATATATACAAAGGTATGTGGACACCGCTTTAAATGAGTGGATTCAGCTATTTCAGCCACACCCGTTGCTGACAGGTGTATAAAATCGAGCACACATCCATGCAATCTCCATAGACAAAAATGGGCAGTAGAATGGCCTTACTGAAGAGCGGACTTTCAACGTTGCATCGTCATAGGATGCCACCTTTCCAACAAGTCAGTTCATCAAAGTGCTGTTATTGGGAATGTCTAGGAGCAACAACGGCTCAGCCGCGAAGTGGTAGGCCATACAAACTCACAGAATGGGACCACCGAGTACTGAAGCAGGTAGCACATAAAAATTATCTGACCCCGGTTGCAACACTCACTACCGAGTTCCAAACTGCCTCTGGAAGCAACGTCAGCACAATAACTGTTCGTCAGGAGCTTCTTGAAATGGGTTTCCATGACCGAGCAGCTACACACAAGCCTAAGATTACCTCAATGCCAAGCGTCTGGAGTGGGGTAAAGTTAGCTGCAATTGTACTCTGGAGCAGTGGAACAACGTTCTCTGAGTGAAGAATGATGCTTCACCATCTAGCAGTTCGACGGACAAATCTAGGTTTGGCGGATGCCAGGAGAACGCTACCTACCCCAATGCACAGCGCCAACTGTAAAGTTTGGTGGATGAGGAATAATGGTCTGGGGCTGTTTTTCATGGTTCGGGCTAGGTCCCTTAGTTTCAGTGAAGAAAAATACTAAAGCTACAGCATACAATGACATTTATAGATCAGGGGTAAACAAGTAATATTTAACAAGTTCCGGTAACACAAATTTAGCTGGCAAAGGTCCGGATGGATAATGTAATTTATCGGCAAAGTAACAAACCCCTACCTCACAACCCATGCAACCCAAAACTGTTCACACCCCTCGTGTTGGCAGAGATAAAATGTTGCAGCTTTAAAGCTAATTTCTTGCAGTTCTACACATTTTGCATAGGGGAGAGATTTTTTGTTGTTGCTGTTTTAAAAAGGTAATTTCCTACAATTCTATGCATTCATCCATGTCTTATGTGTGTTTATATGACACGGGGTCGAAGCCTGAACGAGAAAAAAAAATCATAATACAGACTACTGTTCACATTTTCGATAGAAATGTCTTTGTTTTTGAAAGAAAAGCCATTTTTTGTCCATTAAATTAACATAAAATTTATCAGAAATACAGTATTGACATAGTTAATGTTGTAAATGACTATCGTAGCTGGAAACGGCTGATTTTGAATGGAAAATCTACATAGACGTACAGAGGCCTATTATCAGCAACCATCAATCTTAACGTCAACAGTGAAGAGGCGAATCCAGGATGCTGGCCTTCTAGGCAGAGTTGCAAAGACAAAGCCATATCTCAGACTGGCCAATAAAAAGAAAAGATTAAGATGGGCAAAAGAACACAGACACTGGACAGAGGAACTCTGCTTAGAAGGCCAGCATCCCTGAATCGCCTCTTTCACTGTTGATGTTGAGATTGGTGTTTTGCGGGTACTATTTAATTAAGCTGCCAGTTGAGGACTTGTGAGGCGTCTGTTTCTCAAAGTAGACACTCTAATGTACTTGTCCTCTTTCTCAGTTGTGCACTGGGGCCTCCCACTCCTCTTTCTATTCTGGTTAGAGACAGTTTGCGCTGTTCTGTGAAGGGAGCAGTACACAGCATTGTATGAGATCTTCAGTTTCTTGTCAATTTCTTGAATGGAATAGCCGTAATTTCTCCGAACAAGAATAGACAAGTTTCAGAAGAAAGTTTCTGGCCATTTTGAGCCTGTAATCGAATCCACAAATGCAGCTCATGAAGAAGGAAAAGCTGTGTGGATTTGCAAATACTGTGCCAAATCATATGTGAAGAATGCAACAAAGATGCGGAATCATCTGGCCAAGTGCATAAAGTTCCCTCAGCGCTCACAACAAGCAACCTCTGACAAAAGTCCCCCTACTTCTATTTGAGGTGAAAATGATGAATCAGACACCTTATCGATAGCAACAGCTCATGGTCCTCCTGAAACCAGAAGTTTTTTTTGACTCAATTGAGGAATGTAGTCAGAGAAATGCTGATGAATGTCTTGCTCAAGCTGTGTACGCAACTGGTTCACATCTGATGCTCACAGGCAATGTGTATTGGAAGTTCAAGTGAAGGTCAAGCAAATCATGGGTGGTCGAATGTTCGTGGGCAATGAATAATTAACTACATCATCTCCACCCCTCAACCAGTACTCTACAAGAGCACAGACACAAGGGACAACAGACACACCAGTTTTTACATTGCAGATGAGCTGAAGGCAGTCATCAATGACCTTGGACCACAGAAGATATTTGCACTGGTGACAGACAATGCTGTGAACATGAAGGCTGCTTGGAAGTTTTTGTTGACTCAATGGAGGAACGAGTCAATGGTGGAGTCCTACCCTCACATCGCTGTGCTGCTTATGCATTGAATCTGCTCCTCAAGGACATCATGGCACTGAAAACAATGGATACACTCTACAAGAGAGCCAAGGCAATGGTTAGGTATGTGAAGGATGATCAAGTTATAGCAGCAATCTACCTCACCAAGCAAAGTGAGAAGAATAAGAGCGCCACATTTTAGCCGACCAGCAACACCAGTTGGGGTGGTGTTGGCATCATGTTTGACAGTCTCCTGGAGGGGATATAGTCTCTCCAATAAACGGCCATATCACAGTTTGCCGATATGGACAGCTCCATCAAGAGGATCATACTGGATGATGTATTTTGGGAGAGAGTGGTAAGCAGCCGGAAACTCCTGAAACCTATAGCAGCAGCTATTGCACTGATTGAAGAAGACAATGCCATCCTGTCTGATATTCAGACTCTACTTGCAGATGTAAGAAGAAGAAAATCCATATTGCCCTGCCCACTTCACTGTTGTTCCAAGCAGGGGAAACTGCAGTTCTGAAATACATCACAAAGCTTGAAGACGTCTGCCTGAAGCCCATACACCCACAGAGTACATGTTGGACCCCAAGTATGCTGGCAAGAGCATCCTGTCTGGTGCAGAGATCAACAAGGCCTATGGTGTCATCACGACCGTGTCTCGCCATCTTGGCCTGGATGAGGGCAAGGTTCTTGGCAGTCTGGTGAAGTACACTTCCAAGCAAGGGCTTTGGGATGGAGATGCAATATGGCAGTCGTGCCAACATATCTCATCAGCCACCTGGTGGAAGGGACTTTGTGGATCTGAGGCTCTTTCCCCTGCTGCCTCCATCATCCACCAAATCCCACCAACATCAACCGCCTCAGAGCGGAACTGGTCCTTGTTTAGGAACACACAAACCAAAGCACGCAACAGGCTGACCAATACAATGGTTGAAAAATTAGTTGCCATCCGGGCAAATTTGAGTCTTTTTGAGCCTGACAACAAGCCACCCTCAACAAGGTTGGAAAGTGACAGTGAAGATGAGGCCTCAGAGTCTGATGTTCAAGAGGTGGACATTGAGGAGGTCCAGGGAGAAGACATGGAAGCCTAAGAGGAAGACAACCAAAGCTTTAGTTTCTAGACTATCATTTTACAGATGTTTGAAAATATTTTTGGGAGATGCGATGGATCATTGGGGATCATTCAATATTCCCTTTCTTTTGTTGTTCAGTGAAATCCTCCCATGTGAAGAGTCAACTCTTTTCATTAAAGTTAAATTCGTAACTAAATTGTTTTTATTTCTATTGGAAGGATTTAATCATTTGCAATTATGTCTACTTATTATGAAGTAAAATGTTTATGTTTCTGTCTCCATTTGATAAGGCAAATATATCCAATGCAAAAAACATCTCAATTGAAATGGTATTAATATGCGTATATTTCCACCTCTGAATATTCCCCAAAATGTGTACGCCTACACAAGAGTGATGGTTGCTGACAATGGGCCTCTGTATGCCTATGTAGATATTCAATTAAAATTCAGCCGTTTCCTGCTACATAGTCATTAACAACATTAACAACTTCTACACTGTATTTCTGATCAATTTGATGTGATTTTATTGGACAAAAATGTGCTTTCCTTTCAAAAACAAGGACATTTCTAAGTGACCCCAAACTTTTGAATGGTAGTGTACACACACACACACACACACACACACACACACACACACACACACACACACACACCAGTCAAAAGTTTGGACACACCTACTTATTCAAGGGTTTTTCTTTATTTGTACTATTTTCTACATTGTAGAATAATAGTGAAGACATCAAAACTATGAAATAACACATATGGAATCATGTAGCAACCAAAAAAGTGTTAAACAAATCAAGATATATTTTATATTTGAGATTCTTCAAAGTAGCCACCCTTTGCCTTGATGACAGCTTTGAATAAAACATTTTTATATGCACTGAAGCGAAGCTCTACTTCAAATGACCACAATAATTTGACAGAGGAATAGTTTTCAGCCCCTCAAATCCCATTGGTCACGATTTAACTTGAAAGCAACCATGGGCCAATTAAATGATACTAAATGAGTGATTTAATTACATTTACATATCAGGAATTAAGCGAGGGAGCACCATTAGATGGTTATCTTAGTTAAAATGAGGATGAGAGAGAGAGAGAGAGAGAGAGACAGAGACAAAGAGACAAAGACAGAGACAGAGAGACAAAGAGAGAGACATAGATAGAGAGAGACACAGAGAGAGAGACAGAGACAAGAGACAGAGAGAGAGAGAGAGACCAGTTCTAGTCCTCGGTCTGCTTGGCTGGAGAAAAACCCTGTACCAGTCTCCCCTCCCAACCTGTCTAACACTACCCAACTCACCCACTCCTCACCACCCCCACCCATCCTCCATATTGAGATGCATTGTACTCACTACTCAGGCATTGTGACATTCTGGTACATTGTGTCTGGGTCTGTATTGTGGTGGGCTTTGGCTGCAGAGGCATTAGCAAACATTTCCCTAAATGTGACATTATCTTATATCTTGCATCACAGCAGGAGCCCCTGCTTTTACAACCCCCCGCTGCCATGGCGACAACAACAACAGCAAAATGATGGCCGTTATTAAGGCTACACAATTTCACTAGTAATTATCTGTGGAAGAAAACTTCTTTTTTTTCCTACTCCCTAGTTGTGTGTTTAATCACTATCCACCGTCTATGGATTGGTGCGCTAAACACACACGTACAGCACATTCAGAACCTATTCAGACCCCTTCCCTTTTTCCAAATGTTTTAAGTTACAGCCTTATTCTAATATTAATTAAATATATACACATATTATCAATCTACACACAATACCCCAAACCTCACAATATGACAAAGTGAAAACAGGTTTTCTGAATGATTTGCAAATGTATTAAAAATAAAAACAGAAATAACTTATTTACATAAGTATTCAGACTCTTTGCTAAGAGACTCATGTGCATCCTGTTTCCACTGAACATCCTTGATGTTTCTACAACTTTATTGGAGTTCACCTGTGGTAACTTCAATTGATTGGACATGATTTGGAAAGGCACACAACAGACTATATAAGGTCAAACAGCTGACAGTGCATGTCAGAGCAAAAACCGAACAGTGAGGTCCGAGACAGGATTGTGTTGAGGCACAGATCTGGGGAAGGGTACCAAAAAGATTGAAGAACCCCAACACCACAGTGGCCTCCATCATTCTTAAATGGAAGAAGTTTGGAACCACCAAGACTCTTTCTAGAGCAGGCCACCCAAGCAAACTGAGAAATCAGGGGAGAGGGCCTTGGTCAGGGAGTTGACCAAGAACCTGATGGTCACTCTGACAGACCTCCAGAGTTCCTCTGTGGAGATGGGAGAACCTTCCAGAAGGACAGCCATCTCTGCAGCACTCCACCAATCTTGCCTTTATGGTAGAGTAGCCAGACGATAGCCACTCCTCAATAAAAGGCACATGACAGCCTGCTTGGAGTTTGCCAAAAGGCACTAAAGGACTCAGACCATGAGAAACAAGATTCTATGGTCTGATGAAACCAAGATAGAACCATTTGGCCTGAATGTCAAGCGTCACGACTGGAGGAAACCTGGCACCATCCCTACGGTGAAGCATGGTGGTGGCAGCATCATACAGGGGGATGTGTTTTCAGCGGCAGGGACTGGGAGACTAGTCAGGATCGAGGGAAAGTTACAGAGAGATCCTTGATGAAAACCTGTTCCAGAGCACTCAGGACCTCAGACTGGGGTTCAACTTCGAACAGGACAACGACCCTAAGCACACTGCCAAGACCACGCAGGAGTGGCTTCGGGACAAGTCTCAATGTCCTTGGGTGGCCCAGCCAGAGCGCGGACTTGAACCCGATCAAACATCTTTGGACACCTGAAAATAGCTGTGCAGCGACTCTCCCAATCCAAGCTGACAGAGCTCGAGAGGATCTGCAGAGAAGAATGGGAGAAACTCCTCAAATACAGGTGTGCCAAGGTTGTAGCGTCATACCCAAGAAGACTTGAGGCTTTAATTGCTTGCAAATATGCTTCAACAAAGTACTGAGAAAAAGGGTTTGAATACTTATGTAAATGTTATATTTCAGTTTTTTAAATTTGCCAACATTCATAAAAAACGGATTTTGCTTTGTACATTTTGCAATGTATTGAGTGCACATTGATGAGGGAAAATGTTTTTAAAAATCCATTTTAGAATAAGGCTGTAACGTAACAAAATGTGGAAAAAGTCCAGGGGCCTGAATACTTTCTGAATACACAAACACATGAAGGCATGCACACATGTACACACACATACATCTACTTGCTGCCTCGGTAATTGAGTTTAAAAAAGTGAAGACATCACAAGAGTGTAAAGTGACTGTCTAGTCCTGAGGCTGTGAGTAAATGTGTGTGTGTGTGTGTGTGTGTGTGTGCGCATAACATGTGCATGCACTATTGCCTTTCTAAATCGCACACAAGGGCTGTATGGCACTGTAGTTTCGAATCGATTTTGCACATGCAACACAGTTGCCATCCACACAGTTGCCATCCACACAGTTGTATTTTACCATGGCGGAAACTTAGCCAGCTATTTAGAAAGTATATTTGAACGATATAGCGTGTCAAAGCCAGAATATCACTTCCAGACTTAGCTTTCCCTAGCCCTTTTTGGTCACACTATAAATGATTTAACATGCAGTGGTAGCTTACATAAAACTCAATCTCCATGCTACTGCCCTCTCTGTGGCCGTTTACTCATGTGGCTAGAGTGCCTTGGTTAAGTGAAGCTCCCACAACACATCAGGCAAACAGTGACAATAAGTGAAAGAAAATTCTTCTGGCATACCACAAGACTGTGTTAACCCTCGGAGCTAAAGCCCAGGCATTTGCTTGGGGAGCTAACACACGTCTTCAGATCGTATGAGTGTTGTTCAACAAACCATTTGCTGTATAACAAGAGAGTGCTTACCCCTCTGAGCTAAAGCCTAGTGCTTACCTTGGATGTTGAAGGGGTTGTCGATGACAAAGTTGCCGTTCCACACCACAGATAGGTCCACGGGCAGGTCACTGATGTCATTACCCTCATAGTTATACTGAAACCATAGAAACACAGTAACGATAAGTTCAACTATAATGGTGTTATTTTGTTATAATGTTGTTAAAATGCCCCTGATGTTCAACTGACCCATTGTTGTTGCTGTCAGTTTATGGTGTGTATTTTTTATCAGTGAACCTCGCCTGAAAACACATTTCCATTTGGGGACAATAACGTTTGAACTGAACTGAACTATTGCGATGCCTTCATTTCTGTTTGGATTATTCACTTTTTTGTCTGAAAAGTTGATGAATAAAAACAAGTTTTATACAATAATTACACTAATATCCGTTTCTAGGTTTTACATTTGTGTATCATTCATGGCTCATTTGAATATAAAGCACACAAGCATAATAGACTAATAATAGAAGTACATTGGCCATCTCTTGTTTCTCTCAGCAAATACATGCTCATTTAATAGGATAGAGTTAGAGGGCAGCCTGGAAATCCAAGAACAAGTGCCATGATATGTTTTTAATAATCAAGTTCTTAATATTATTGTAGATGATTAATAGGAGTAATCCTTCTTGTTCAACATGTCTCTCTCAAGCACACATCCTAGACCAGAACTCCTACTCTAAGACACTTTCTGAATACAGAATCTGGGCAACAGATAAAAGGCATGTAAGCATCTAACTACGACCTATGACCACAAGACAACATATTTGATCCATCTATCTGCCACTATCGGCAAAATTATAGAGTGGCACTCGGTTTACTAATTTTAACATTGCGGTCCAGTCATTTCACATAATATGCCATAATATCACATAGTAGGCCGTCACTGTAAATAAGAGTTTGCTTTTATCTGACTTGCAAAAAAATGTAAATCTGTAAAAGTAAACACGACACAGCAACGTGCATACAGCAGATAAGGATGCATGCACACAGCAATGTCACAGTCCATGATTGGTTGGTTCATTCATTCACCACATTGTGATTGGACAATTGTATTTCTGTCTACAGACTCTAAAATCAAATTAATATTCACAGCATACTTAAAAAATAAAAGTCATACTTTTGGACTGATCTTGAAAGACTTCTTGAACATTTCCAGGCATATTTTTGAGAGAAATATTACTTATTTAAAAGGCATTATATATTTATTGGGCAACTTTACTCAGGGTGAATGCAATGCTCACCAACATTTATGCAACTTTCATACAACTTTTCAGTGGTAAAGTATGTTAGCTTCTATAAGGGCTCCAGTACTGTAGCAGAGTTTTCAGTGGTAAGGTATGTTAGCTTCTATAAGGGCTCCAGTACTGTAGCAGAGTTTTCAGTGGTAAGGTATGTTAGCTTCTATATGGGCTCCAGTACTGTAGCAGAGTTTTCAGTGGTAAGGTATGTTAGCTTCTATAAGGGCTCCAGTACTGTAGCAGAGTTTTCAGTGGTAAGGTATGTTAGCTTCTATATGGACTCCAGTACTGTAGCAGAGTTTTCAGTGGTAAGGCATGTTAGCTTCTTTTTGGACTCCAGTAATGTAGCAGAGTTTTCAGTGGTAAGGTATGTTAGCTTCTATAAGGGCTCCAGTACTGTAGCAGAGTTTTCAGTGGTAAGGCATGTTAGCTTCTATATGGACTCCAGTACTGTAGCAGAGTTTTCAGTGGTAAGGTATGTTAGCTTCTATTTGGACTCCAGTAATGTAGCAGAGTTTTCAGTGGTAAGGTATGTTAGCTTCTATAAGGGCTCCAGTACTGTAGCAGAGTTTTCAGTGGTAAGGCATGTTAGCTTCTTTTTGGACTCCAGTAATGTAGCAGAGTTTTCAGTGGTAAGGTATGTTAGCTTCTATAAGGGCTCCAGTACTGTAGCAGAGTTTTCAGTGGTAAGGCATGTTAGCTTCTATAAGGGCTCCAGTACTGTAGCAGAGTTTTCAGTGGTAAGGTATGTTAGCTTCTATATGGACTCCAGTAATGTAGCAGAGTTTTCAGTGGTAAGGCATGTTAGCTTCTATAAGGGCTCCAGTACTGTAGCAGAGTTTTCAGTCGTAAGGCATGTTAGCTTCTATATGGACTCCAGTAATGTAGCAGAGTTTTGACAACCTGGTTAAGACAAGTAAAATAAAAGGGTAGTGAAAGGAGTGAGTGAATAAGAGAGAGAGGAGAGAGAGGAGAGGGAAAGGGAGAGAGAGGAGATGGGGGAGAGAGAGAGGGGAAGTGAGAGAGGGGGAGAGAAGGAGGAGAGAGAGAGGGGGAGAGAGAGAGATCGAGAGACAAAGGACAAGAACAGTTCTGTTGCTGCTTGGCTGGAGAAAAACCCTGCCCCCATACCAGTCTTCGCCTCCCTCCCAGTCTAACACTGCCCAACTCACCCGAGAGAAATATAGGGATATAGTGAGAAAGGAGGAGTAAGAAGAGAAGAGGATGTCTGGAAACAAGGGTCTTGCATGAGACAACCACACCTAGGCATGCCAAGGAACTGTCGGCTTCACAGGATGGAGCGGGAGACAGAGATAAAAGGGTAAGGAGATGGAGCGAGTGTGTGAGAGATAAGAGGAATGCAGAGGGGTGAGAGAGAGAGCGAGAGAGAGGCCCCATCGTCCTCCCGAAAAACCAATCAGAATATGGAATGACTGCAGGCACACACATACACAGTTTTAGCTGCCAAATCACCAGGGTGATTCAGGTTTGTCCCCCCACACAGGGACCTACTGTGGAGATGGGATGTAGAGGTCTGTTGTAGTGAAGACATGCACACCTCCCTGATACATTACTGACATCAGTATTTATTCATAGCAGGGTGGGGTGCCGTAAAGGGTAAGAGAGGGGGGCAGATCGTTTAGGCCTTATAAGCACAATTCCCTCTCACCTACTGATTAAAGTTGAATCACTCCCGTGCCTCACAATAGTCAATCAAAGACAACACACACCTTCAAAATCAATCCCAGAACGACAGCAAATGACCTTGTGAAGATGCTGGAGGAAACAGGTACAAAAGTATCTATATCCACAGTAAAACGAGTCCCATATCAACATAACCTGAAAGGTTGCTCAGCAAGGAAGAAGCCACTGCTCAAAAACCGCCATAAAAAAGCCAGACCACGGTTTGCAACTGCACATGGGGACAAAGATCGTACTTTTTGCAGAAATGTCCTCTGGTCTGATGAAACTAAAAATACAACTCTTTGGCCATAATGACCATCATTATGTTTGGAGGAAAAAGGGGGAGGATTGCAAGCTGAAGAACACCATCCCAATCATGAAGCACGGGTGTGGTAGCATCATGTTGTGGGGTTGCTTTGCAGCAGATGGGACTGGTGTGCTCCACAAAATAGATCGCATCATGAGGTTGGAAAATTATGTGGATATATTGAAGCAACATCTCAAGGCATCAGTCGGGAAGTTAAAGCTTGGTTGCAAATGTCTTCCAAATGGACAATGACCCCAAGCATACCTCCAAAGTTGTGGCAAAATGGCTTATAAGGACAACAAAGTCAAGGTATTGCAGTGGCCATCTCAAAGCCCTGACCTCAATCCTATAGAACATTTGTGGGCAGAATTGAAAAAGCATGTGCAAGCAAGGAGGCCTACAAACCTGACTCAGTTACACCAGCTCTGTCAGGAGGAATGGGCCAAAATTCACCCAACTTATTGTGGAAAGCTTGTGGTAGGCTACCCAAAAAGTTTGACAGAAGTTAAACAATTTAAAGGCAATGCTACCAAATACTAATTGAGTGTATGTAAACTTCTGACCCACTGGGAATGTGATGAAAGAAACAAAAGCTGAAATAATTCATTCTCTCTACTATTATTCTGGCTTCAAATTTTTAAAATAAAGTGGGGATCCTAACTGACCTAAGACAGGGCATTTTTATTAGGATTAAATGTCAGGAATTGTGAACAACTGAGTTGAAATGTATTTGGTTAAGGTGTATGTACACTCCCGACTTCCGAGCGAGCAAATCAGTGACCCTCTGTCTCAGTATGTGTAGCGTATCTATCTGATGCTGGCTGGTCAGAAAGAGTATGACATTGTTGCCGCCTGTAGCTTTGAATGCAAGGAAAGCCACAGAACATTTTGCCTAGCTTGATAAAAAAAAGTATAAAACAAAAGCCAATCAGCTTTGAGGTATACTAAGTGTACTCATATGTAAATGGTCCTGGCGCACCAAAGAAAGTGTCAAGGGAAGCCAATTTGGATTTGGATTAACACCAATCACACCAAATCAAAAGCAAAATGTCATTGACAGAAACAACTTGAATTGTTGCATCTCCTTGTGTGGTTGTCCTCCGGAGGCTAGCTTGCTACAATTAGCCATTTCCTAAATTATCCATGGATGGAGCTAGGGATTGGACTTCGGGTTATACTTAGTTCTCCATACTGGCCAATGATTAACCTCTCTAGGGTAGGGGGCTGCATTCAGAATTTTGGATGACAAGCATGCCCAAATTAAACGGCCTGCTACTCGGGCCCAGAAGATATGATATGCATATAACTGGTAGATTAGGATAGAAAACACTCTCAAGTTTCCAAAACTGTTATAATAGTGTCTGTAATAGTAATAATAGTGTCTGTGAGTATAACAGAGATTTAGCAGGCGAAAACCTGAGAAAAATCCATTCAGGAAGTAGTTATTTGTTTTGTTTTGTAGTTTTATATTCAATGCAATTACAGTATCCATTGACTTAGGACTCCATTTACAGTTCCTATGCCTTCCACTAGATGTCAACAGTCTTTAGAAATCGTTCAGGCTTGTATTCTTATAAATGAGGGAGTAAGACCAGTCTGAACGAGTGGACGCTAACGTGTCGCAGAGTTTTTTCAGGCGCATGTGCATTTCTTGTTTACCTTCTATATTGACGACGTTATTATCCGGTTGAAATATGATAGATCATTTAGGCTAAAATACAACCAGGGGATTGAATATACACATCGTTTGACATGTTTCTATGAACTTTACGGATACAATTTTGATTTTTTTTGTCTGATTGTTTTGACTGAGTTTGAGCCTGTGGATTACTGAAGAAAACACACTAACAAAACTGAGGTTTTTGGATATAAAGAGAATTCATCAAACAAAAGGAACATATATTGAGTAAATTAATGTCTTCTGATTGCCACCATATGAAGATCAAAAGGTATGGGATTAATTTTCTCTCTTTTTCTGAGTTTTCTAACGCTTCTGCTTGGCTGGTTACTGTTTGTAATAATTTGTCAAATGAGCAATGTTCTGGGCTAGGTATGTTCTGGGCTAGGTATGCTTTAGCCGAAAAACATTTTTATAAATATGATACTGGGGTTTGGTTTAACAAGAAGTTAATCTTTAAACCTATGTAAAAATATGTTTTGTTTTCTGAATTTTTATAATGAGCATTTCTGTAATTGAATTTGGCGCTCTGCAACCTCACTGGATGTTGGCCAGACGGGACGCTAGCATCCCACATACCTTAGAGAGGTTAAAGTGGCGATTCTGATCCAACCATGCATTCATGCATTGTGTAGCTAGAAGTAGTAAGTAGGCAAAAGTTAACTAGCTGGCTCATTGTTGCCAATGTAAGGAAGTTAGGCTAGTGAGCAAACATTTTAGCCAGGAGGACTAGGACAACAAAAACTAAAAGTGTATACTGTATGACAGTCATAGACTGTTGAGGCAACCTGAAAGAAGAGGATGGAATTGGTGTTTCAATACATGTGGTGTAAGTCAATGTTTTTTTTCTACTTGCACGCACACAAACACACACACACACACACACACACACATAAATCAGAACCATGGAGACTGAGAGAGATAGATTGAGGGAGTCAAAGAGGGAGAAAGCGCCACTTGCCCCTCCTTTTCCTCTGACAGAGACAGAATGAAGGAAGAAGCAGATAGGAAAGGAAAAGGAAGAAGAGGGAAAATAGACAGAAACCAGAACAGTAGACTAGATACAGAAGCTGAACAGTAGTAAACTAGATACAGAAGCGTAGTAGACTAGAAACAGAACAGTAGTAGACTAGAAACAGAACAGTAGTAGACTAGATACAGAACAGTAGTAAACTAGATACAGAAGCGTAGTAGACTAGAAACAGAACAGTAGTAGACTAGAAACAGAACAGTAGTAGACTAGAAACAGAACAGTAGTAGACTAGAAACAGAACAGTAGTAGACTAGATACAGAAACAGAACAGTAGTAGACTAGATACAGAAACAGAACAGTAGTAAACTAGATACAGAAGCTGAACAGTAGTAGACTAGATATAGAAACAGAACAGTAGTAGACTAGATACAGAAACAGAACAGTAGTAAACTAGATACAGAAGAACAGTAAGACTAGATACAGAAACAGAACAGTAGTAGACTAGATACAGAAACAGAACAGTAGTAGACTAGATACAGAAACAGAACAGTAGTAGACTAGATACAGAAGAACAGTAGTAGACTAGATACAGAACAGTAGTAGACTAGATACAGAACAGTAGTAGACTAGATACAGATACAGAACAGTAGTAGACTAGATACAGAACAGAAGTAGTAGACTAGATACAGATACAGAACAGTAGTAGACTAGATACAGAAACAGAACAGTAGTAGACTAGATACAGAACAGTAGTAGACTAGATACAGAAACAGAACAGTAGTAGACTAGATACAGAAACAGAACAGTAGTAAACTAGATACAGAAGCTGAACAGTAGTAGACTAGATATAGAAACAGAACAGTAGTAGACTAGATACAGAAACAGAACAGTAGTAAACTAGATACAGAAGCTGAACAGTAGTAGACTAGATACAGAAACAGAACAGTAGTAGACTAGACACAGAAACAGAACAGTAGTAGACTAGATACAGAACAGTAGTAGGCTAGATACAGAACAGTAGTAGACTAGATACAGAAGCTGAACAGTAGTAGACTAGATACAGAAACAGAACAGTAGTAGACTAGATACAGAACAGTAGTAGACTAGACAGAACAGAACAGAGACTAGCTACAGAAACAGAACAGTAGTAGACTAGATACAGAAACAGAACAGTAGTAGACTAGATACAGATACAGAACAGTAGTAGACTAGATACAGATACAGAACAGTAGTAGACTAGATACAGATACAGAACAGTAGTAGACTAGATACAGAAACAGAACAGTAGTAAACTAGATACAGAAGCTGAACAGTAGTAGACTAGAAACAGAACAGTAGTAGACTAGATACAGAAACAGAACAGTAGTAGACTAGATACAGAAACAGAACAGTAGTAAACTAGATACAGAAGCTGAACAGTAGTAGACTAGATACAGAAACAGAACAGTAGTAGACTAGACACAGAAACAGAACAGTAGTAGACTAGATACAGAACAGTAGTAGACTAGATACAGAACAGTAGTAGACTAGATACAGAACAGTAGTAGACTAGATACAGAACAGTAGTAGACTAGATACAGAAGCTGAACAGTAGTAGACTAGATACAGAAACAGAACAGTAGTAGACTAGACACAGAAACAGAACAGTAGTAGACTAGATACAGAACAGTAGTAGACTAGATACAGAACAGTAGTAGACTAGATACAGAACAGTAGTAGACTAGATACAGAAACAGAACAGTAGTAGACTAGAAACAGAAACAGAACAGTAGTAGACTAGATACAGAAACAGAACAGTAGTAGACTAGAAACAGAAACAGAACAGTAGTAGACTAGATACAGAACAGTAGTAGACTAGATACAGAAACAGAACAGTAGTAGACTAGATACAGAAACAGAAAGTAGTAGACTAGAAACAGAACAGTAGTAGACTAGAAACAGAACAGTAGTAGACTAGATACAGAACAGTAGTAGACTAGATACAGAAACAGAACAGTAGTAGACTAGATACAGAAACAGAACAGTAGTAGACTAGAAACAGATACAGAACAGTAGTAGACTAGATACAGAAACAGAACAGTAGTAGACTAGAAACAGAAACACAGTAGACTAGATACAGAAACAGAACAGTAGTAGACTAGATACAGATACAGAACAGTAGTAGACTAGATACAGAAACAGAACAGTAGACTAGATACAGAAACAGAACAGTAGTAGACTAGATACAGAACAGTAGTAGACTAGATACAGAAGAGTAGTAGACTAGAAACAGAAACAGCAGTAGTAGACTAGAAACAGAACAGTAGTAGACTAGAAACAGAACAGTAGTAGACTAGATACAGAAACAGAACAGTAGACTAGATACAGAAACAGAACAGTAGTAGACTACAGAAACAGAACAGTAGTAGACTAGATACAGAACAGTAGTAGACTAGATATAGAAACAGACAGTAGTAGACTAGAAACAGAACAGTAGTAGACTAGATACAGAACAGTAGTAGACTAGATATAGAAACAGACAGTAGTAGACTAGAAACAGAACAGTAGTAGACTAGATACAGAACAGTAGTAGACTAGATACAGAAACAGAACAGTAGTAGACTAGATACAGAAGAGTAGTAGACTAGAAACAGAACAGTAGTAGACTAGATACAGAAGCGTAGTAGACTAGATACAGAAGCGTAGTAGACTAGAAACAGAACAGTAGTAGACTAGATACAGAACAGTAGTAGACTAGATACAGAAACAGAACAGTAGTAGACTAGAAACAGAACAGTAGACTAGATACAGAAGCAGAACAGTAGTAGACTAGAAACAGAACAGTAGTAGACTAGATACAGAACAGTAGTAGACTAGATACAGAAACAGAACAGTAGTAGACTAGATACAGAAACAGAACAGTAGTAGACTAGATACAGAAACAGAACAGTAGTAGACTAGATACAGAAACAGAACAGTAGTAGACTAGATACAGAAACAGAACAGTAGTAGACTAGAAACAGAAACAGAACAGTAGTAGACTAGATACAGAACAGTAGTAGACTAGAAACAGAAACAGAACAGTAGTAGACTAGATACAGAACAGTAGTAGACTAGATACAGAAACAGAACAGTAGTAGACTAGATACAGAAACAGAACAGTAGTAGACTACAGAAACAGAGTAGACAGAAACAGAACAGTAGTAGACTAGATACAGAAACAGAACAGTAGTAGACTAGATACAGAAACAGAACAGTAGTAGACTAGATACAGAACAGTAGTAGACTAGAAACAGAAACAGAACAGTAGTAGACTAGATACAGAACAGTAGTAGACTAGATACAGAAACAGAACAGTAGTAGACTAGAAACAGAAACAGAACAGTAGTAGACTAGATACAGAACAGTAGTAGACTAGAAACAGAAACAGAACAGTAGTAGACTAGATACAGAACAGTAGTAGACTAGATACAGAAACAGAACAGTAGTAGACTAGATACAGAAACAGAACAGTAGTAGACTAGAAACAGAAACAGAACAGTAGTAGACTAGATACAGAACAGTAGTAAACTAAATACAGAAACAGAACAGTAGTAGACTAGATACAGAAACAGAACAGCAGTAGACTAGAAACAGAAACAGAACAGCAGTAGACTAGATACAGAAACAGAACAGTAGTAGACTAGATACAGAAACAGAACAGTAGTAGACTAGATACAGAAACAGAACAGATACAGAACATTAGTAGACTAGAAACAGAAACAGAAGAGTAGTAGACTTGATACGGAACAGTAGTAGACTAGATACAGAACATTAGTAGACTAGAAACAGAAACAGAACAGTAGTAGACTAGATACAGAAACAGAACAGTAGTAGACTAGATACAGAAACAGAACAGTAGTAGACTAGATACAGAAACAGAACAGTAGTAGACTAGATACAGAAACAGAACAGTAGTAGACTAGATACAGATACAGAACAGTAGTAGACTAGATACAGAAGGGTAGTAGACTAGAAACAGAACAGCAGTAGACTAGATACAGAAACAGAACAGTAGTAGACTAGATACAGATACAGAACAGTAGTAGACTAGATACAGAACAGCAGTAGACTAGATACAGAAACAGAACATTAGTAGACTAGATACAGAAACAGAACAGTAGTAGACTAGATACAGAAACAGAACAGTAGTAGACTAGATACAGAAACAGAACAGTAGTAGACTAGATACAGAAACAGAACAGTAGTAGACTAGATACAGAAACAGAACAGTAGTAGACTAGATACAGAAACAGAACAGTAGTAGACTAGATACAGAAACAGAACAGTAGTAGACTAGATACAGAACACAGAACAGTAGTAGACTAGATACAGAAACAGAACAGTAGTAGACTAGATACAGAAACAGAACAGTAGTAAACTAGATACAGAAACAGAACAGTAGTAGACTAGATACAGAAACAGAACAGTAGTAGACTAGATACAGAAACAGAACAGTAGTAGACTAGATACAGAAACAGAACAGTAGTAGACTAGATAGACTAGAAACAGAAACAGAACAGTAGTAGACTAGATACAGAAACAGAACAGTAGTAGACTAGATACAGAAACAGAACAGTAGTAGACTAGATACAGAAACAGAACAGTAGTAGACTAGATACAGAAACAGAACAGTAGTAGACTAGATACAGAAACAGAACAGTAGTAGACTAGATACAGAAACAGAACAGTAGTAGACTAGATACAGAAACAGAACAGTAGTAGACTAGATACAGAAACAGAACAGTAGTAGACTAGATACAGAAACAGAACAGCAGTAAACTAGATACAGAAACAGAACAGTAGTAGACTAGATACAGATACAGAACAGCAGTAAACTAGATACAGAAACAGAACAGTAGTAGACTAGATACAGAACAGTAGTAGACTACAGATAGACTAGAAACAGAACTAGATTAGTAGACTAGATACAGAAACAGAACAGTAGTAGACTAGATACAGAAACAGAACAGTAGTAGACTAGATACAGAAACAGAACAGTAGTAGACTAGATACAGATACAGAACAGTAGTAGACTAGATACAGAAACAGAACAGTAGTAGACTAGATACAGAAACAGAACAGTAGTAGACTAGATACAGAAACAGAACAGTAGTAGACTAGATACAGAAACAGAACAGTAGTAGACTAGATACAGAAACAGAACAGTAGTAGACTAGATACAGAAACAGAACAGTAGTAGACTAGATACAGACAGAACAGAACAGATAGAAACAGAGATACAGAAACAGAACAGTAGTAGACTAGATACAGAAACAGAACAGTAGTAGACTAGATACAGAAACAGAACAGTAGTAGACTAGATACAGAAACAGAACATTAGTAGACTAGATACAGAACAGTAGTAGACTAGATACAGAACAGCAGTAGACTAGATACAGAAACAGAACATTAGTAGACTAGATACAGAAACAGAACAGTAGTAGACTAGATACAGATACAGAACAGTAGTAGACTAGATACAGAACATTAGTAGACTAGAAACAGAAACAGAACAGTAGTAGACTAGATACAGAAACAGAACAGTAGTAGACTAGATACAGAAACAGAACAGTAGTAGACTAGATACAGAAACAGAACAGTAGTAGACTAGATACAGAAACAGAACAGTAGTAGACTAGATACAGAAACAGAACAGTAGTAGACTAGATACAGAAACAGAACAGTAGTAGACTAGATACAGATACAGAACAGTAGTAGACTAGATACAGACACAGAACAGTAGTAGACTAGATACAGATACAGAACAGTAGTAGACTAGATACAGATACAGAACAGTAGTAGACTAGATACAGAAACAGAACAGCAGTAGACTAGATACAGAAACAGAACAGAAACAGAACAGAACAGATTAGTAGACTAGATACAGAAACAGAACAGTAGTAGACTAGATACAGATACAGAACAGTAGTAGACTAGATACAGAACATTAGTAGACTAGATACAGAAACAGAACAGTAGTAGACTAGATACAGAAACAGAACAGTAGTAGACTAGATACAGAAACAGAACAGTAGTAGACTAGATACAGAAACAGAACAGTAGTAGACTAGATACAGAAACAGAACTAGAAACTAGAAACAGAACAGTAGTAGACTAGATACAGAAACAGAACAGTAGTAGACTAGATACAGAACACAGTAGACTAGATACAGAAACAGAACAGTAGTTAGTACAGAACTAGATACAGAAACAGAACAGTAGTAGACTAGATACAGAAACAGAACAGTAGTAGACTAGATACAGAAACAGAACAGTAGTAGACTAGATACAGAAACAGAACAGTAGTAGACTAGATACAGAAACAGAAAGTAGTAGACTAGTAGAAACAGAACAGTAGTAGACTAGATACAGAAACAGAACAGTAGTAGACTAGATACAGAAACAGAACAGTAGTAGACTAGATACAGAAACAGAACAGTAGTAGACTAGATACAGAAACAGAACAGTAGTAGACTAGATACAGAAACAGAACAGTAGTAGACTAGATACAGAAACAGAACAGTAGTAGACTAGATACAGAAACAGAACAGTAGTAGACTAGATACAGAAACAGAACAGTAGTAGACTAGATACAGAAACAGAACAGTAGTAGACTAGATACAGAAACAGAACAGTAGTAGACTAGATACAGAAACAGAACAGTAGTAGACTAGATACAGAAACAGACTAACAGAACAGTAGTAGACTAGATACAGAAACAGAACAGTAGTAGACTAGATACAGAAACAGAACAGTAGTAGACTAGATACAGAAACAGAACAGTAGTAGACTAGATACAGAAACAGAACAGTAGTAGACTACAGATACAGAACAGTAGTAGACTAGATACAGAAACAGAACAGTAGTAGACTAGATACAGAACAGTAGTAGACTAGATACAGAACAGAACAGTAGTAGACTAGATACAGAAACAGAACAGTAGTAGACTAGATACAGATACAGAAACAGAACAGTAGTAGACTAGATACAGAAACAGAACAGTAGTAGACTAGATACAGAACAGAACAGTAGTAGACTAGATACAGAAACAGAACAGTAGTAGACTAGATACAGAAACAGAACAGTAGTAGACTAGATACAGAAACAGAACAGTAGTAGACTAGATACAGAAACAGAACAGTAGTAGACTAGATACAGAAACAGAACAGTAGTAGACTAGATACAGAAACAGAACAGTAGTAGACTAGATACAGAAACAGAAACTAGAACAGAAACAGAACAGTAGTAGACTAGATACAGAAACAGAACAGTAGTAGACTAGATACAGAAACAGAACAGTAGTAGACTAGATACAGAAACAGAACAGTAGTAGACTAGATACAGAAACAGAACAGTAGTAGACTAGATACAGAAACAGAACAGTAGTAGACTAGATACAGAAACAGAACAGAACTAGATACAGAAACAGAACAGTAGTAGACTAGATACAGAAACAGAACAGTAGTAGACTAGATACAGAAACAGAACAGTAGTAGACTAGATACAGAAACAGAACAGAAGTAGACTAGATACAGAAACAGAACAGTAGTAGACTAGAAACAGAAACAGAACAGTAGTAGACTAGATACAGAAACAGAACAGTAGTAGACTAGAAACAGAAACAGAACAGTAGTAGACTAGATACAGAAACAGAACAGTAGTAGACTAGATACAGAACAGAACAGAACTAGATACAGAAACAGAACAGTAGTAGACTAGATACAGAACAGAACAGTAGTAGACTAGATACAGAAACAGAACAGTAGTAGACTAGATACAGAAACAGAACAGTAGTAGACTAGATACAGAAACAGAACAGTAGTAGACTAGATACAGAACACAGAACTAGATAGAAACAGAACTAGACTACAGAAACAGAACAGTAGTAGACTAGATACAGAAACAGAACAGTAGTAGACTAGATACAGAAACAGAACAGTAGTAGACTAGATACAGAAACAGAACAGAAGACTAGAACAGTAGTAGACTAGATACAGAAACAGAACAGTAGTAGACTAGATACAGAAACAGAACAGTAGTAGACTAGATACAGAAACAGAACAGTAGTAGACTAGATACAGAAACAGAACAGACTAGATACAGAACAGAACAGTAGTAGACTAGATACAGAAACAGAACAGTAGTAGACTAGATACAGAAACAGAACAGTAGTAGACTAGATACAGAAACAGAACAGTAGTAGACTAGATACAGAAACAGAACACTAGAAACAGACTAGAGACTAGAAACAGAACAGTAGTAGACTAGATACAGAAACAGAACATTAGTAGACTAGATACAGAAACAGAACAGTAGTAGTAGACAGATACAGAACAGTAGTAGACTAGAACAGAACACAGTAGACTAGATACAGAAACAGAACAGTAGTAGACTAGATACAGAAACAGAACAGAAACAGAACAGTAGTAGACTAGATACAGAACAGAACAGTAGACTAGATACAGAAACAGAACAGTAGTAGACTAGATACAGAAACAGAACAGTAGTAGACTAGATACAGAAACAGAACAGTAGTAGACTAGATACAGAAACAGAACAGTAGTAGACTAGATACAGAAACAGAACAGTAGTAGACTAGATACAGAACAGAACAGTAGTAGACTAGATACAGAAACAGAACAGTAGTAGACTAGATACAGAAACAGAACAGTAGTAGACTAGATACAGAAACAGAACAGAGTAGACTAGATACAGAAACAGAACAGTAGTAGACTAGATACAGAAACAGAACAGTAGTAGACTAGATACAGAAACAGAACAGTAGTAGACTAGATACAGAAACAGAACAGTAGTAGACTAGAAACAGAAACAGAACAGTAGTAGACTAGATACAGAAACAGAACAGTAGTAGACTAGATACAGAAACAGAACAGTAGTAGACTAGATACAGAAACAGAACAGTAGTAGACTAGATACAGAAACAGAACAGTAGTAGACTAGATACAGAAACAGAACATTAGTAGACTAGAAACAGAAACAGAACAGTAGTAGACTAGATACAGAACAGTAGTAGACTAGATACAGAAACAGAACAGTAGTAGACTAGATACAGAAACAGAACAGTAGTAGACTAGATACAGAAACAGAACAGTAGTAGACTAGATACAGAAACAGAACAGTAGTAGACTAGATACAGAACAGAACAGAACAGAAACAGTAGTAGACTAGATACAGAAACAGAACAGTAGACTAGATACAGAAACAGAACAGTAGTAGACTAGATACAGAAACAGAACAGTAGACTAGACTAGAAACAGAACAGTAGTAACTAGATACAGATACAGAACAGTAGTAGACTAGATACAGAAACAGAACAGTAGTAGACTAGATACAGAAACAGAACAGTAGTAGACTAGATACAGAAACAGAACAGTAGTAGACTAGATACAGAGTAACAGAACAGTAGTAGACTAGATACAGAAACAGAACAGTAGTAGACTAGATACAGAAACAGAACAGTAGTAGACTAGATACAGAAACAGAACAGTAGTAGACTAGATACAGAAACAGAACAGTAGTAGACTAGATACAGAAACAGAACAGTAGTAGACTAGATACAGAAACAGAACAGTAGTAGACTAGATACAGAAACAGAACAGTAGTAGACTAGATACAGAAACAGAACAGTAGTAGACTAGATACAGAAACAGAACAGTAGTAGAACTAGATACAGAAACAGAACAGTAGTAGACTAGATACAGAAACAGAACAGTAGTAGACTAGATACAGAAACAGTAGTAACTAGAACAGAAACAGAACAGTAGACTAGATACAGAAACAGAACAGTAGTAGACTAGATACAGAAACAGAACAGAAACAGAACAGTAGTAGACTAGATACAGAAACAGAACAGTAGTAGACTAGATACAGAAACAGTAGTAGACTAGAAACAGAAACAGAACAGTAGTAGACTAGATACAGAACAGTAGTAGACTAGATACAGAAACAGAACAGATACAGAACAGTAGTAGACTAGATACAGAAACAGAACAGTAGTAGACTAGATACAGAAACAGAACAGTAGTAGACTAGATACAGAACATTAGTAGACTAGAAACAGAAACAGAACAGTAGTAGACTAGATACAGAAACAGAACAGTAGTAGACTAGATACAGAAACAGAACAGTAGTAGACTAGATACAGAAACAGAACAGTAGTAGACTAGATACAGAAACAGAACAGTAGTAGACTAGATACAGAAACAGAACAGTAGAACTAGATACAGAAACAGAACAGTAGTAGACTACAGAACACAGAACAGATAGTAGACTAGATACAGAAACAGAACAGTAGTAGACTAGATACAGAACAGTAGTAGACTAGATACAGAAACAGAACAGTAGTAGACTAGATACAGAAACAGAACAGTAGTAGACTAGATACAGAAACAGAACAGTAGTAGACTAGATACAGAAACAGAACAGTAGTAGACTAGATACAGAAGACAGAACAGTAGTAGACTAGATACAGAAACAGAACAGTAGTAGACTAGATACAGAAACAGAACAGTAGTAGACTAGATACAGAACATTAGTAGACTAGATACAGAAACAGAACAGTAGTAGACTAGATACAGAAACAGTAACTAGATACAGAAACAGAACAGTAGACTAGATACAGAAACAGAACAGTAGTAGACTAGATACAGAAACAGAACAGTAGTAGACTAGATACAGAAACAGAACAGTAGTAGACTAGATACAGAAACAGAACAGTAGTAGACTAGATACAGAAACAGAACAGTAGTAGACTAGATACAGAAACAGAACAGTAGTAGACTAGATACAGAAACAGAACAGTAGTAGACTAGATACAGAACACAGAACTAGATACAGAAACAGAACAGTAGTAGACTAGATACAGAAACAGAACAGTAGTAGACTAGATACAGAAACAGAACAGTAGTAGACTAGATACAGAAACAGAACAGTAGTAGACTAGATACAGAAACAGAACAGTAGTAGACTACAGAAACAGAACATAGTAGACTAGAAACAGAACAGTAGTAGACTAGATACAGATACAGATACAGAAACAGAACAGTAGTAACTAGATACAGAAACAGAACAGTAGTAGACTAGATACAGAAACAGAACAGTAGTAGACTAGATACAGAAACAGAACAGTAGTAGACTAGATACAGAAACAGAACAGTAGTAGACTAGATACAGAAACAGAACAGTAGTAGACTAGATACAGAAACAGAACAGTAGTAGACTAGATACAGAAACAGAATACAGAAACAGAACAGTAGTAGACTAGATACAGTAGTAGACTAGATACAGAAACAGAACAGTAGTAGACTAGATACAGAAACAGAACAGTAGTAGACTAGATACAGATACAGAACAGTAGTAGACTAGATACAGATACAGAACAGTAGTAGACTAGATACAGAAACAGAACAGTAGTAGACTAGATACAGAAACAGAACAGTAGTAGACTAGATACAGAAACAGAACAGTAGTAGACTAGATACAGAAACAGAACAGTAGTAGACTAGATACAGAAACAGAACAGTAGTAGACTAGATACAGAAACAGAACAGTAGTAGACTAGAAACAGAAACAGAACAGTAGTAGACTAGATACAGAAACAGAACAGCAGTAGACTAGATACAGAAACAGAACAGTAGTAGACTAGATACAGAAACAGAACAGTAGTAGACTAGATACAGAAACAGAACAGTAGTAGACTAGATACAGAAACAGAACAGTAGTAGACTAGATACAGATACAGAACAGTAGTAGACTAGATACAGAACAGTAGTAGACTAGATACAGAAACAGAACAGTAGTAGACTAGATACAGAAACAGAACAGTAGTAGACTAGATACAGAAACAGAACAGTAGTAGACTAGATACAGAAACAGAACAGTAGTAGACTAGATACAGAAACAGAACAGTAGTAGACTAGATACAGAAACAGAACAGTAGTAGACTAGAAACAGAAACAGAACAGTAGTAGACTAGATACAGAAACAGAACAGTAGTAGACTAGATACAGAAACAGAACAGTAGTAGACTAGATACAGAAACAGAACAGTAGTAGACTAGATACAGAAACAGAACAGTAGTAGACTAGATACAGAAACAGAACAGTAGTAGACTAGAAACAGAAACAGAACATTAGTAGACTAGATACAGAAACAGAACAGTAGTAGACTAGATACAGAAACAGAACAGTAGTAGACTAGATACAGAAACAGAACAGTAGTAGACTAGATACAGAAACAGAACAGTAGTAGACTAGATACAGAAACAGAACAGAACAGTAGTAGACTAGATACAGAAACAGAACAGTAGTAGACTAGATACAGAAACAGAACAGATACAGAAACAGAACAGTAGACTAGATACAGAAACAGAACAGAACAGATACAGAACAGAACAGTAGACTAGATACAGAAACAGAACAGTAGTAGACTACAGAAACAGATACAGAAACAGAACAGTAGTAGACTAGATACAGAAACAGAACAGTAGTAGACTAGATACAGAAACAGAACAGTAGTAGACTAGATACAGAAACAGAACATTAGTAGACTAGAAACAGTAGACTAGATACAAACAGAACAGTAGTAGACTAGATACAGAAACAGAACAGTAGTAGACTAGATACAGAAACAGAACAGTAGATACAGATACAGAACAGTAGTAGACTAGAAACAGAAACAGAACAGTAGTAGACTAGATACAGAAACAGAACAGTAGTAGACTAGATACAGAAACAGAACAGTAGTAGACTAGATACAGAAACAGAACAGTAGTAGACTAGATACAGAAACAGAACAGTAGTAGACTAGATACAGAAACAGAACAGTAGTAGACTAGATACAGAAACAGAACAGTAGTAGACTAGATACAGAAACAGAACAGTAGTAGACTAGATACAGAAACAGAACAGTAGTAGACTAGATACAGAAACAGAACAGTAGTAGACTAGATACAGAAACAGAACATTAGTAGACTAGATACAGAACAGTAGTAGACTAGAAACAGAACAGTAGTAGACTAGATACAGAAACAGAACAGTAGTAGACTAGATACAGAAACAGAACAGTAGTAGACTAGATACAGAAACAGAACAGAAGTAGACTAGATACAGAAACAGAACAGTAGTAGACTAGATACAGAAACAGAACAGTAGTAGACTAGATACAGAAACAGAACAGTAGTAGACTAGATACAGAAACAGAACAGTAGTAGACTAGATACAGAAACAGAACAGTAGTAGACTAGATACAGAAACAGAACAGTAGTAGACTAGATACAGAAACAGAACAGTAGTAGACTAGATACAGAAACAGAACAGTAGTAGACTAGATACAGAAACAGAACAGTAGTAGACTAGATACAGAAACAGAACAGTAGTAGACTAGATACAGAAACAGAACAGTAGTAGACTAGATACAGAAACAGAACAGAAACAGAACAGTAGTAGTAGAAACAGAACAGTAGTAGACTAGATACAGAAACAGAACAGTAGTAGACTAGATACAGAAACAGAACAGTAGTAGACTAGATACAGAAACAGAACAGTAGTAGACTAGATACAGAAACAGAACAGTAGTAGACTAGATACAGAAACAGAACAGTAGTAGACTAGATACAGAAACAGAACAGTAGTAGACTAGATACAGAAACAGAACAGTAGTAGACTAGATACAGAAACAGAACAGTAGTAGACTAGATACAGAAACAGAACAGTAGTAGACTAGAGACAGAAACAGAACAGTAGTAGACTAGATACAGAAACAGAACAGTAGTAGACTAGATACAGAAACAGAACAGTAGTAGACTAGATACAGAAACAGAACAGTAGTAGACTAGATACAGAAACAGAACAGTAGTAGACTAGATACAGAAACAGAACAGTAGTAGACTAGATACAGAAACAGAACAGTAGTAGACTAGATACAGATACAGAACAGTAGTAGACTAGATACAGAACAGCAGTAGACTAGATACAGAAACAGAACATTAGTAGACTAGATACAGAAACAGAACAGTAGTAGACTAGATACAGAACAGTAGTAGACTAGATACAGAAACAGAACAGTAGTAGACTAGATACAGAAACAGAACAGTAGTAGACTAGATACAGAAACAGAACAGTAGTAGACTAGATACAGAAACAGAACATTAGTAGACTAGATACAGAAACAGAACAGTAGTAGACTAGATACAGAACAGTAGTAGACTAGATACAGAAACAGAACAGTAGTAGACTAGATACAGAAACAGAACAGTAGTAGACTAGATACAGAAACAGAACAGTAGTAGACTAGATACAGAAACAGAACATTAGTAAACTAGTAGACTAGATACAGAAACAGAACAGTAGTAGACTAGATACAGAACAGTAGTAGACTAGATACAGAAACAGAACAGTAGTAGACTAGATACAGAAACAGAACAGTAGTAGACTAGATACAGAAACAGAACAGTAGTAGACTAGATACAGAAACAGAACAGTAGTAGACTACAGAAACAGAACAGTAGTAGACAGATACAGAAACAGAACAGTAGTAGACTAGATACAGAAACAGAACAGTAGTAGACTAGATACAGAAACAGAACATAGGGTAAACTAGTAGACTAGATACAGAAACAGAACAGAAACAGTAGACTAGATACAGAAACAGAACAGTAGTAGACTAGATACAGAAACAGAACAGTAGTAGACTAGATACAGAAACAGAACAGTAGTAGACTAGATACAGAAACAGAACAGTAGACTAGTAGACTAGATACAGAAACAGAACAGTAGTAGACTAGAGAAACAGAACAGTAGTAGACTAGATACAGAAACAGAACAGTAGTAGACTAGATACAGAAACAGAACAGTAGTAGACTAGATACAGAAACAGAACAGTAGTAGACTAGATACAGAAACAGAACAGTAGTAGACTAATACTAGAAACAGAACAGTAGTAGACTAGATACAGAAACAGAACAGTAGTAGACTAGATACAGAAACAGAACAGTAGTAGACTAGATACAGAAACAGAACAGTAGTAGACTAGATACAGAAACAGAACAGTAGTAGACTAGATAGAACAGTAGTAGACTACAGAAACAGAACAGTAGTAGACTAGATACAGAAACAGAACAGTAGTAGACTAGATACAGAAACAGAACAGTAGTAGACTAGATACAGAAACAGAACAGTAGTAGACTAGATACAGAAACAGAACAGTAGTAGACTAGATACAGAAACAGAACAGTAGTAGACTAGATACAGAAACAGAACAGTAGTAGACTAGATACAGAAACAGAACAGTAGTAGACTAGATACAGAAACAGAACAGTAGTAGACTAGATACAGAAACAGAACAGTAGTAGACTAGATACAGAAACAGAACAGTAGTAGACTAGATACAGAAACAGAACAGTAGTAGACTAGATACAGAAACAGAACAGTAGTAGACTAGATACAGAAACAGAACAGTAGTAGACTAGATACAGAAACAGAACAGTAGTAGACTAGATACAGAAACAGAACAGTAGTAGACTAGATACAGAAACAGAACAGTAGTAGACTAGATACAGAAACAGAACAGTAGTAGACTAGATACAGAAACAGAACAGTAGTAGACTAGATACAGAAACAGAACAGTAGTAGACTAGATACAGAAACAGAGACTAGATACAGAAACAGAACAGTAGTAGACTAGATACAGAAACAGAACAGTAGTAGACTAGATACAGAAACAGAACAGTAGACTAGATACTAGAAACAGAACAGTAGTAGACTAGATACAGAAACAGAACAGTAGTAGACTAGATACAGAAACAGAACAGTAGTAGACTAGATACAGAAACAGAACAGTAGTAGACTAGATACAGAAACAGAACAGTAGTAGACTAGATACAGAAACAGAACAGTAGTAGACTAGATACAGAAACAGAACAGTAGTAGACTAGATACAGAAACAGAACAGACTAGATACAGAACATTAGTAGACTAGATACAGAAACAGAACAGTAGTAGACTAGATACAGAAACAGAACAGTAGTAGACTAGATACAGAAACAGAACAGTAGTAGACTAGATACAGAAACAGAACAGTAGTAGACTAGATACAGAAACAGAACAGTAGTAGACTAGATACAGAAACAGAACAGTAGTAGACTAGATACAGAAAACATTAGTAGACTAGAAACAGAAACAGAACAGTAGTAGACTAGATACAGAAACAGAACAGTAGTAGACTAGATACAGAAACAGAACAGTAGTAGACTAGATACAGAACAGAGTAGACTAGTAAACTAGATACAGAAACAGAACAGTAGTAGACTAGATACAGAAACAGAACAGTAGTAGACTAGATACAGAAACAGAACAGTAGTAGACTAGATACAGAAACAGAACAGTAGTAGACTAGATACAGAAACAGAACAGTAGTAGACTAGATACAGAAACAGAACAGTAGTAGACTAGATACAGAAACAGAACAGTAGTAGACTAGATACAGAAACAGAACAGTAGTAGACTAGATACAGAAACAGAACAGTAGTAGACTAGATACAGAAACAGAACAGTAGTAGACTAGATACAGAAACAGAACAGTAGTAGACTAGATACAGAAACAGAACAGTAGTAGACTAGATACAGAAACAGAACAGAACAGTAGACTAGATACAGAAACAGAACAGTAGTAGACTAGATACAGAAACAGAACAGTAGTAGACTAGATACAGAAACAGAACAGTAGTAGACTAGATACAGAAACAGAACAGTAGTAGACTAGATACAGAAACAGAACAGTAGTAGACTAGATACAGAAACAGAACAGTAGTAGACTAGATACAGAAACAGAACAGTAGTAGACTAGATACAGAAACAGAACAGATACAGAAGTAGACTAGATACAGAAACAGAACAGTAGTAGACTAGATACAGAAACAGAACAGTAGTAGACTAGATACAGAAACAGAACAGTAGTAGACTAGATACAGAAACAGAACAGTAGTAGACTAGATACAGAAACAGAACAGTAGTAGACTAGATACAGAAACAGAACAGTAGTAGACTAGATACAGAAACAGAACAGTAGTAGACTAGATACAGAAACAGAACAGTAGTAGACAAGATACAGAAACAGAACAGTAGTAGACTAGATACAGAAACAGAACAGTAGTAGACTATATACAGAAACAGAACAGTAGTAGACTAGATACAGAAACAGAACAGTAGTAGACTAGATACAGAAACAGAACAGTAGTAGACTAGATACAGAAACAGAACAGTAGTAGACTAGATACAGAAACAGAACAGTAGTAGACTAGATACAGAACAGTAGTAGACTAGATACAGAAACAGAACAGTAGTAGACTAGATACAGAAACAGAACAGTAGTAGACTAGATACAGAACAGTAGTAGACTAGATACAGAAACAGAACAGTAGTAGACTAGATACAGAAACAGAACAGTAGTAGACTAGATACAGAAACAGAACAGTAGTAGACTAGATACAGAACATTAGTAGACTAGATACAGAACAGAGGTAGACTAGGTACAGAACAGTAGTAGACTAGATACAGAAACAGAACAGTAGTAGACTAGATACAGAAACAGAACAGTAGTAGACTAGATACAGAAACAGAACAGTAGTAGACTAGATACAGAAACAGAACAGTAGTAGACTAGATACAGAAACAGAACAGTAGTAGACTAGATACAGAAACAGAACAGTAGTAGACTAGATACAGAAACAGAACAGTAGTAGACTAGATACAGAAACAGAACAGTAGTAGACTAGATACAGAAACAGAACAGTAGTAGACTAGATACAGAAACAGAACAGTAGTAGACTAGATACAGAACAGTAGTAGACTAGATACAGAAACAGAACAGTAGTAGACTAGATACAGAAACAGAACAGTAGTAGACTAGATACAGAAACAGAACAGTAGTAGACTAGATACAGAAACAGAACAGTAGTAGACTAGATACAGAAACAGAACAGTAGTAGACTAGATACAGAAACAGAACAGTAGTAGACTAGATACAGAAACAGAACAGAACAGTAAACAGAACTAGAGTAGACAGAAACAGAACAGTAGTAGACTAGATACAGAAACCGAACAATAGTCGATTAGAATCAGAACAGTAGTAGACTAGATACAGAAACAGAACAGTAGTAGACTAGATACAGAAACAGAACAGTAGTAGACTAGACACAGAAACAGAACAGTAGTAGACTAGATACAGAAACAGAACATTAGTAGACTAGATACAGAAGGGTAGTAGACTAGAAACAGAACAGCAGTAGACTAGATACAGAAACAGAACAGTAGTAGACTAGATACAGAAACAGAACAGTAGTAGACTAGATACAGAAACAGAACAGAAGTAGACTAGATACAGAAACAGAACAGTAGTAGACTAGATACAGAAACAGTAGAACTAGATACAGAAACAGAACAGTAGTAGACTAGATACAGAAACAGAACAGTAGTAGACTAGATACAGAAACAGAACAGTAGTAGACTAGATACAGAAACAGAACAGTAGTAGACTAGATACAGAAACAGAACAGTAGTAGACTAGATACAGAAACAGAACAGTAGTAGACTAGATACAGAAACAGAACAGTAGTAGACTAGATACAGAAACAGAACAGTAGTAGACTAGATACAGAAACAGAACAGTAGTAGACTAGATACAGAAACAGAACAGTAGTAGACTAGATACAGAAACAGAACAGTAGTAGACTAGATACAGAAACAGAACAGTAGTAGACTAGATACAGAAACAGAACAGTAGTAGACTAGATACAGAAACAGAACAGTAGTAGACTAGATACAGAAACAGAACAGTAGTAGACTAGATACAGAAACAGAACAGTAGTAGACTAGATACAGAAACAGAACAGTAGTAGACTAGATACAGAAACAGAACAGTAGTAGACTAGATACAGAAACAGAACAGTAGTAGACTAGATACAGAAACAGAACAGTAGTAGACTAGATACAGAAACAGAACAGTAGTAGACAGAACAGTAGTAGACTAGATACAGAAACAGAACAGTAGTAGACTAGATACAGAAACAGAACAGTAGACTAGATACAGAAACAGAACAGTAGTAGACTAGATACAGAAACAGAACAGTAGTAGACTAGATACAGATACAGAACAGTAGTAGACTAGATACAGAACAGCAGTAGACTAGATACAGAAACAGAACATTAGTAGACTAGATACAGAAACAGAACAGTAGTAGACTAGATACAGATACAGAACAGTAGTAGACTAGATACAGAACATTAGTAGACTAGAAACAGAAACAGAACAGTAGTAGACTAGATACAGAAACAGAACAGTAGTAGACTAGATACAGAAACAGAACAGTAGTAGACTAGAAACAGAACAGTAGTAGACTAGATACAGAACAGTAGTAGACTAGATACAGAAACAGAACAGTAGTAGACTAGAAACAGAAACAGAACAGTAGTAGACTAGATACAGAAACAGAACAGTAGTAAACTAGATACAGAAACAGAACAGTAGTAGACTAGATACAGAAACAGAACAGCAGTAGACTAGATACAGAAACAGAACAGTAGTAGACTAGATACAGAAACAGAACAGTAGTAGACTAGATACAGAAACAGAACATTAGTAGACTAGATACAGAAACAGAACAGTAGTAGACTAGATACAGAAACAGAACAGTAGTAGACTAGATACAGAAACAGAACAGTAGTAGACTAGAAACAGAACAGTAGACTAGATACAGAAGCAGAACAGTAGTAGACTAGAAACAGAACAGTAGTAGACTAGATAGTAGTAGCCTAGATACAGAACAGTAGTAGACTAGATAGTAGTAGACTAGATACAGAACAGTAGTAGACTAGATACAGAAGCGTAGTAGACTAGAAACAGAAACAGAACAGTAGTAGACTAGATACAGAACAGTAGTAGACTAGATACAGAAACAGAACAGTAGTAGACTAGATACAGAAACAGAACAGTAGTAGACTAGATACAGAAACAGAACAGTAGTAGACTAGATACAGATACAGAACAGCAGTAAACTAGATACAGAAACAGAACAGTAGTAGACTAGATACAGAAACAGAACAGTAGTAGACTAGATACAGAAACAGAACAGTAGTAGACTAGATACAGAAACAGAACAGTAGTAGACTAGATACAGAAACAGAACAGTAGTAGACTAGATACAGAACATTAGTAGACTAGAAACAGAAACAGAACAGTAGTAGACTAGATACAGAAACAGAACAGTAGTAGACTAGATACAGAAACAGAACAGTAGTAGACTAGATACAGAAACAGAACAGAACAGTAGTAGACTAGAAACAGAACAGTAGTAAACTAGATACAGATACAGAACAGTAGTAGACTACTACAGAAACAGAGTAGACAGATACAGAACAGTAGTAGACTAGATACAGAAACAGAACAGTAGACTAGATACAGAAACAGAACAGTAGTAGACTAGATACAGAAACAGAACAGTAGTAGACTAGATACAGAAACAGAACAGTAGTAGACTAGATACAGAAACAGAACAGTAGTAGACTAGATACAGAAACAGAACAGTAGTAGACTAGAAACAGAACAGTAGAACTAGATACAGAAACAGAACAGTAGTAGACTAGATACAGAAACAGAACAGTAGTAGACTAGATACAGAAACTAGACTAGATACAGAAACAGAACAGTAGTAGACTAGATACAGAAACAGAACAGTAGTAGACTAGATACAGAAACAGAACAGTAGACTAGTAGACTAGAAACAGAACAGTAGTAGACTAGATACAGAAACAGAACAGTAGTAGACTAGATACAGAAACAGAACAGTAGTAGACTAGATACAGAAACAGAACAGTAGTAGACTAGACAGAAACAGAACAGTAGTAGACTAGATACAGAAACAGAACAGTAGTAGACTAGATACAGAAACAGAACAGTAGTAGACTAGATACAGAAACAGAACAGTAGTAGACTAGATACAGAAACAGAACAGTAGTAGACTAGATACAGAAACAGTAACACTAGTAGACAGAAACAGAACAGTAGTAGACTAGATACAGAAACAGAACAGTAGTAGACTAGATACAGAAACTAGTAGACTAGATACAGAAACAGAACAGTAGTAGACTAGATACAGAAACAGAACAGTAGTAGACTAGATACAGAAACAGAACAGTAGTAGACTAGATACAGAAACAGAACAGTAGTAGACTAGATACAGAAACAGAACAGTAGTAGAACTAGAGTACTAGATACAGAAACAGAACAGTAGTAGACTAGATACAGAAACAGAACAGTAGTAGACTAGAAACAGAAACAGAACAGTAGTAGACTAGATACAGAAACAGAACAGTAGTAGACTAGATACAGAAACAGAACAGTAGTAGACTAGATACAGAAACAGATTAGTAGACTAGAAACAGAACAGTAGTAGACTAGACAGAACAGTAGTAGACTAGATACAGAAACAGAACAGTAGTAGACTAGATACAGAAACAGAACAGTAGTAGACTAGATACAGAAACAGAACAGTAGTAGACTAGATACAGAAACAGAACAGTAGTAGACTAGATACAGAAACAGAACAGTAGTAGACTAGATACAGAAACAGAACAGTAGTAGACTAGATACAGAAACAGAACAGTAGTAGACTAGATACAGAAACAGAACAGTAGTAGACTAGATACAGAAACAGAACAGTAGTAGACTAGATACAGAACATTAGTAGACTAGAAACAGAAACAGAACAGTAGTAGACTAGATACAGAAACAGAACAGTAGTAGACTAGATACAGAAACAGAACAGTAGTAGACTAGAAACAGAAACAGAACAGTAGTAGACTAGATACAGAACAGTAGTAAACTAAATACAGAAACAGAACAGTAGTAGACTAGATACAGAAACAGAACAGCAGTAGACTAGATACAGAACATTAGTAGACTAGAAACAGAAACAGAACAGTAGTAGACTAGACAGAACAGTAGTAGACTAGATACAGAAACAGAACAGTAGTAGACTAGATACAGAAACAGAACAGTAGTAGACTAGATACAGAAACAGAACAGTAGTAGACTAGATACAGAAACAGAACAGTAGTAGACTAGATACAGAAACAGAACAGTAGTAGACTAGATACAGAAACAGAACAGTAGTAGACTAGATACAGAAACAGAACAGTAGTAGACTAGATACAGAAACAGAACAGTAGTAGACTAGATACAGAAACAGAACAGTAGTAGACTAGATACAGAAACAGAACAGTAGTAGACTAGATACAGAAACAGAACAGTAGTAGACTAGATACAGAAACAGAACAGTAGTAGACTAGATACAGAAACAGAACAGTAGTAGACTAGATACAGAAACAGAACAGTAGTAGACTAGATACAGAAACAGAACAGTAGTAGACTAGATACAGAAACAGAACAGTAGTAGACTAGATACAGAACAGTAGTAAACTAAATACAGAAACAGAACAGTAGTAGACTAGATACAGAAACAGAACAGCAGTAGACTAGAAACAGAACAGCAGTAGACTAGATACAGAAACAGAACAGTAGTAGACTATATACAGAAACAGAACAGTAGTAGACTAGATACAGAAACAGAACAGTAGTAGACTAGATACAGAAACCGAACAGTAGTAGACTAGATACAGAAACCGAACAATAGTCGACTAGAATCAGAACAGTAGTAGACTAGATACAGAAACAGAACAGTAGTAGACTAGATACAGAAACAGAACAGTAGTAGACTAGATACAGAAACAGAACAGTAGTAGACTAGATACAGAACAGAACAGTAGAGACTAGAAACAGAAACAGAACAGTAGTAGACTAGACTAGAAACAGAACAGTAGTAGACTAGATACAGAAACAGAACAGTAGTAGACTAGATACAGAAACAGAACAGTAGTAGACTAGATACAGAAACAGAACAGTAGTAGACTAGATACAGAAACAGAACAGTAGTAGACTAGATACAGAAACAGAACAGTAGTAGACTAGATACAGAAACAGAACAGTAGTAGACTAGAAACAGAAACAGAACAGTAGTAGACTAGATACAGAAACAGAACAGTAGTAGACTAGATACAGAAACAGAACAGTAGTAGACTACAGAAACAGAACAGTAGTAGACTAGATACAGAAACAGAACAGTAGTAGACTAGATACAGAAACAGAACAGTAGTAGACTAGATACAGAAACAGAACAGTAGTAGACTAGATATAGAAACAGAACAGTAGTAGACTACAGAACAGAAACAGAACAGAAACAGAACAGTAGTAGACTAGATACAGAAACAGAACAGTAGTAGACTAGATACAGAAACAGAACAGTAGTAGACTAGAAACAGAACAGTAGTAGACTAGATACAGAAACAGAACAGTAGTAGACTAGATACAGAAACAGAACAGTAGTAGACTAGATACAGAAACAGAACAGTAGTAGACTAGAAACAGAACAGTAGTAGACTAGAGAACAGAAACAGAACAGTAGTAGACTAGATACAGAAACAGAACAGTAGTAGACTAGATACAGAACATTAGTAGACTAGATACAGAAACAGAACAGTAGTAGACTAGATACAGAAACAGAACATTAGTAGACTAGAAACAGAAACAGAACAGTAGTAGACTAGATACAGAACAGTAGTAGACTAGACACAGAACAGTAGTAGACTAGATACAGAAACAGAACAGTAGTAGACTAGAAACAGAAACAGAACAGTAGTAGTCTAGATACAGAAACAGAACAGCAGTAAACTAGATACAGAAACAGAACAGTAGTAGACTAGATACAGAAACAGAACAGTAGTAGACTAGATACAGAAACAGAACAGTAGTAGACTAGATACAGAAACAGAACAGTAGTAGACTAGATACAGAAACAGAACAGTAGTAGACTAGATACAGAAACAGAACAGTAGTAGACTAGATACAGAAACAGAACAGTAGTAGACTAGATACAGAAACAGAACAGTAGTAAACTAGATACAGAAACAGAACAGTAGTAGACTAGATACAGAAACAGAACAGTAGTAGACTAGATACAGAACATTAGTAGACTAGAAACAGAAACAGAACAGTAGTAGACTAGATACGGAACAGTAGTAGACTAGATACAGAACAGCAGTAGACTAGATACAGAAACAGAACAGTAGTAGACTAGATACAGAAACAGAACAGTAGTAGACTAGATACAGAACAGTAGTAGACTAGATACAGAAACAGAACAGTAGTAGACTAGATACAGAAACAGAACAGTAGTAGACTAGATACAGAAACAGAACAGTAGTAGACTAGATACAGAAACAGAACAGTAGTAGACTAGATACAGAAACAGAACAGTAGTAGACTAGATACAGAAACAGAACAGTAGTAGACTAGATACAGAAACAGAACAGTAGTAGACTAGATACAGAAACAGAACAGTAGTAGACTAGATACAGAAACAGAACAGTAGTAGACTAGATACAGAAACAGAACAGTAGTAGACTAGATACAGAAACAGAACAGTAGTAGACTAGATACAGAAACAGAACAGTAGTAGACTAGATACAGAAACAGAACAGTAGTAGACTAGATACAGAAACAGAACAGTAGACTAGATACAGAAACAGAACAGTAGTAGACTAGATACAGAAACAGAACAGTAGTAGACTAGATACAGAAACAGAACAGTAGTAGACTAGATACAGAAACAGAACAGTAGTAGACTAGATACAGAAACAGAACAGTAGTAGACTAGATACAGAAACAGAACAGTAGTAGACTAGATACAGAAACAGAACAGTAGTAGACTAGATACAGAAACAGAACAGTAGTAGACTAGATACAGAAACAGAACAGTAGTAGACTAGATACAGAAACAGAACAGTAGTAGACTAGATACAGAAACAGAACAGTAGTAGATACAGAAACAGAACAGTACTAGAAACAGAACAGTAGTAGACTAGATACAGAAACAGAACAGTAGTAGACTAGATACAGAAACAGAACAGTAGTAGACTAGATACAGAAACAGAACAGTAGTAGACTAGATACAGAAACAGAACAGTAGTAGACTAGATACAGAAACAGAACAGTAGTAGACTAGATACAGAACAGTAGTAGACTAGATACAGAAACAGAACAGTAGTAGACTAGATACAGAAACAGAACAGTAGTAGACTAGATACAGAAACAGAACAGTAGTAGACTAGATACAGAAACAGAACAGTAGTAGACTAGATACAGAAACAGAACAGTAGTAGACTAGATACAGAACAGTAGTAGACTAGATACAGAAACAGAACAGTAGTAGACTAGATACAGAAACAGAACAGTAGTAGACTAGATACAGAAACAGAACAGTAGTAGACTAGATACAGAAACAGAACAGTAGTAGACTAGATACAGAAACAGAACAGTAGTAGACTAGATACAGAAACAGAACAGTAGTAGACTAGATACAGAAACAGAACAGTAGTAGACTAGATACAGAAACAGAACAGTAGTAGACTAGATACAGAAACAGAACAGTAGTAGACTAGATACAGAAACAGAACAGTAGTAGACTAGATACAGAAACAGAACAGTAGTAGACTAGATACAGAAACAGAACAGTAGTAGACTAGATACAGAAACAGAACAGTAGTAGACTAGATACAGAAACAGAACAGTAGTAGACTAGATACAGAAACAGAACAGTAGTAGACTAGATACAGAAACAGAACAGTAGTAGACTAGATACAGAAACAGAACAGTAGTAGACTAGATACAGAAACAGAACATTAGTAGACTAGATACAGAACAGTAGTAGACTAGATACAGAACAGCAGTAGACTAGATACAGAAACAGAACAGTAGTAGACTAGATACAGAAACAGAACAGTAGTAGACTAGATACAGAAACAGAACAGTAGTAGACTAGATACAGAAACAGAACAGTAGTACTAGAACAGAAACAGAACAGTAGTAGACTAGATACAGAAACAGAACAGTAGTAGACTAGATACAGAAACAGAACAGTAGTAGACTAGATACAGAAACAGAACAGTAGTAGACTAGATACAGAAACAGAACAGTAGTAGACTAGAAACAGAAACAGAACAGTAGTAGACTAGATACAGAAACAGAACAGTAGTAGACTAGAAACAGAAACAGAACAGTAGTAGACTAGATACAGAACAGTAGTAGACTAGATACAGAAACAGAACATTAGTAGACTAGAAACAGAACAGTAGTAGACTAGATACAGAAACAGAACAGTAGTAGACTAGATACAGAAACAGTAGTAGACTAGAAACAGAAACAGAACAGTAGTAGACTAGATACAGAACAGTAGTAGACTAGATACAGAAACAGAACAGATACAGAACAGTAGTAGACTAGATACAGAAACAGAACAGTAGTAGACTAGATACAGAAACAGAACAGTAGTAGACTAGATACAGAAACAGAACAGTAGTAGACTAGATACAGAAACAGAACAGTAGTAGACTAGAAACAGAAACAGAACAGTAGTAGACTAGATACAGAAACAGAACAGTAGTAGACTAGAAACAGAAACAGAACAGTAGTAGACTAGAAACAGAACAGTAGTAGACTAGATACAGAAACAGAACAGTAGTAGACTAGATACAGAAACAGAACAGTAGTAGACTAGATACAGAAACAGAACAGTAGTAGACTAGATACAGAAACAGAACAGTAGTAGACTAGATACAGAAACAGAACAGTAGTAGACTAGATACAGAAACAGAACAGTAGTAGACTAGATACAGAAACAGAACAGTAGTAGACTAGATACAGAAACAGAACAGTAGTAGACTAGATACAGAAACAGAACAGTAGTAGACTAGATACAGAAACAGAACAGAAACTAGAACAGAAACAGAACAGTAGACTAGATACAGAAACAGAACAGTAGTAGACTAGATACAGAAACAGAACAGTAGTAAACTAGAACAGAACAGTAGTAGACTAGACACAGAAACAGAACAGTAGTAGACTAGATACAGAAACAGAACATTAGTAGACTAGATACAGAAGGGTAGTAGACTAGAAACAGAACAGCAGTAGACTAGATACAGAAACAGAACAGTAGTAGACTAGATACAGAAACAGAACAGTAGTAGACTAGATACAGAAACAGAACAGAAGTAGACTAGATACAGAAACAGAACAGTAGTAGACTAGATACAGAAACAGAACAGTAGTAGACTAGATACAGAAACAGAACAGTAGTAGACTAGATACAGAAACAGAACAGTAGTAGACTACAGAAACAGAACAGTAGTAGACTAGATACAGAAACAGAACAGTAGTAGACTAGATACAGAAACAGAACAGTAGTAGACTAGATACAGAAACAGAACAGTAGACTAGATACAGAAACAGAACAGTAGTAGACTAGATACAGAAACAGAACAGTAGTAGACTAGATAGACTAGAAACAGAACAGTAGTAGACTAGATACAGAAACAGAACAGTAGTAGACTAGATACAGAACAGAACAGTAGTAGACTAGATACAGAAACAGAACAGTAGTAGACTAGATACAGAAACAGAACAGTAGTAGACTAGATACAGAAACAGAACAGTAGTAGACTAGATACAGAAACAGAACAGTAGTAGACTAGATACAGAAACAGAACAGTAGTAGACTAGATACAGAAACAGAACAGTAGTAGACTAGATACAGAAACAGAACAGTAGTAGACTAGATACAGAAACAGAACAGTAGTAGACTAGATACAGAACAGTAGTAGACTAGATACAGAAACAGAACAGTAGTAGACTAGATACAGAAACAGAACAGTAGTAGACTAGATACAGAAACAGAACAGTAGTAGACTAGATACAGAAACAGAACAGTAGTAGACTAGATACAGAACAGTAGTAGACTAGAAACAGAAACAGAACAGTAGTAGACTAGATACAGAAACAGAACAGTAGTAGACTAGATACAGAAACAGAACAGTAGTAGACTAGATACAGAAACAGAACAGTAGTAGACTAGATACAGAAACAGAACAGTAGTAGACTAGATACAGAAACAGAACAGTAGTAGACTAGATACAGAAACAGAACAGTAGTAGACTAGATACAGAAACAGAACAGTAGTAGACTAGATACAGAAACAGAACAGTAGTAAACTAGATACAGAAACAGAACAGTAGTAGACTAGATACAGAAACAGAACAGTAGTAGACTAGATACAGAAACAGAACAGCAGTAGACTAGATACAGAAACAGAACAGTAGTAGACTAGATACAGAAACAGAACAGTAGTAGACTAGATACAGAAACAGAACAGTAGTAGACTAGATACAGAAACAGAACAGTAGTAGACTAGATACAGAAACCGAACAATAGTCGACTAGAATCAGAACAGTAGTAGACTAGATACAGAAACAGAACAGTAGTAGACTAGATACAGAAACAGAACAGTAGTAGACTAGATACAGAAACAGAACAGTAGTAGACTAGATACAGAAACAGAACATTAGTAGACTAGATACAGAACAGTAGTAGACTAGATACAGAAACAGAACAGTAGTAGACTAGATACAGAAACAGAACAGTAGTAGACTAGATACAGAAACAGAACATTAGTAGACTAGATACAGAAACAGAACAGTAGTAGACTAGATACAGAAACAGAACAGTAGTAGACTAGATACAGATACAGACAAGTAGTAGACTAGATACAGAAACAGAACAGTAGTAGACTAGATACAGAAACAGAACAGTAGTAGACTAGATACAGAAACAGAACAGTAGTAGACTAGATACAGAAACAGAACAGTAGTAGACTAGATACAGAAACAGAACAGTAGTAGACTAGATACAGAAACAGAACAGTAGTAGACTAGACAGAACAGTAGTACAGAACAGTAGTAGACTAGATACAGAAACAGAACAGTAGTAGACTAGATACAGAAACAGAACAGTAGTAGACTAGATACAGAAACAGAACAGTAGTAGACTAGATACAGAAACAGAACAGTAGTAGACTAGATACAGAAACAGAACAGTAGTAGACTAGATACAGAAACAGAACAGTAGTAGACTAGATACAGAAACAGAACAGTAGTAGACTAGATACAGAAACAGAAACAGTAGAGTAGACTAGAAACAGAACAGTAGTAGACTAGATACAGAAACAGAACAGTAGTAGACTAGATACAGAAACAGAACAGTAGTAGACTAGATACAGAAACAGAACAGTAGTAGACTAGATACAGAAACAGAACAGTAGTAGACTAGATACAGAAACAGAACAGTAGTAGACTAGATACAGAAACAGAACAGTAGTAGACTAGATACAGAAACAGAACAGTAGTAGACTAGATACAGAAACAGAACAGTAGTAGACTAGATACAGAAACAGAACAGTAGTAGACTAGATACAGAAACAGAACAGTAGTAGACTAGTACAAACTAGTAGACTAGATACAGAAACAGAACAGTAGTAGACTAGATACAGACTAAACAGAACAGTAGTAGACTAGATACAGAAACAGAACAGTAGTAGACTAGATACAGAAACAGAACAGTAGTAGACTAGATACAGAAACAGAACAGTAGTAGACTAGATACAGAAACAGAACAGTAGTAGACTAGATACAGAAACAGAACAGTAGTAGACTAGATACAGAAACAGAACAGTAGTAGACTAGATACAGAAACAGAACAGTAGTAGACTAGATACAGAAACAGAACAGTAGTAGACTAGATACAGAAACAGAACAGTAGTAGACTAGATACAGAAACAGAACAGTAGTAGACTAGATACAGAAACAGAACAGTAGTAGACTAGATACAGAAACAGAACAGTAGTAGACTAGATACAGAAACAGAACAGTAGTAGACTAGATACAGAAACAGAACAGTAGTAGACTAGATACAGAAACAGAACAGTAGTAGACTAGATACAGAAACAGAACAGTAGTAGACTAGATACAGAAACAGAACAGTAGTAGACTAGATACAGAAACAGAACAGTAGTAGACTAGATACAGAAACACAGTAGTAGACTAGAACAGAAACAGAACAGTAGTAGACTAGATACAGAAACAGAACAGTAGTAGACTAGATACAGAAACAGAACAGTAGTAGACTAGATACAGAAACAGAACAGTAGTAGACTAGATAAACAGAACAGTAGTAGACTAGATACAGAAACAGAACAGTAGTAGACTAGATACAGAAACAGAACAGTAGTAGACTAGATACAGAAACAGAACAGTAGTAGACTAGACAGAAACAGAACAGAAACAGAACAGTAGTAGACTAGATACAGAAACAGAACAGTAGTAGACTAGATACAGAAACAGAACAGTAGTAGACTAGATACAGAAACAGAACAGTAGTAGACTAGATACAGAAACAGAACAGTAGTAGACTAGATATAGAAACAGAACAGTAGTAGACTAGATACAGAACAGTAGTAGACTAGACACAGAAACAGAACAGTAGTAGACTAGAAACAGATACAAAACAGTAGTAGACTAGATATAGAAACAGAACAGCAGTAGACTAGATACAGAAACAGAACAGTAGTAGACTAGATACAGATACAGAACAGTAGTAGACTAGAAACAGAACAGTAGTAGACTAGATACAGAAACAGAACAGTAGTAGACTAGATACAGATACAGAACAGTAGTAGACTAGATATAGAAACAGAACAGTAGTAGACTAGATATAGAAACAGAACAGTAGTAGACTAGATACAGAACAGTAGTAGACTAGATACAGAACAGTAGTAGACTAGATACAGAAACAGAACAGTAGTACAGACTAGAGACAGAAACAGAACAGTAGTAGACTAGATACAGAAACAGAACAGTAGACTAGACTAGAAACAGAACAGTAGTAGACTAGATACAGAAACAGAACAGTAGTAGACTAGATACAGAAACAGAACAGTAGTAGACTAGATACAGAACAGTAGTAGACTAGATACAGAAACAGAACAGTAGTAGACTAGATACAGAAACAGAACAGTAGTAGACTAGATACAGAAACAGAACAGTAGTAGACTAGATACAGAAACAGAACATTAGTAGACTAGATACAGAAACAGAACAGTAGTAGACTAGATACAGATACAGAACAGTAGTAGACTAGATACAGAAACAGAACAGTAGTAGACTAGATACAGAAACAGAACATTAGTAGACTAGATACAGAAACAGAACAGTAGTAGACTAGATACAGAAACAGAACAGTAGTAGACTAGATACAGAAACAGAACAGTAGTAGACTAGATACAGAAACAGAACAGTAGTAGACTAGATACAGAAACAGAACAGTAGTAGACTAGATACAGAAACAGAACAGTAGTAGACTAGATACAGAAACAGAACAGTAGTAGACTAGATACAGAAACAGAACAGTAGTAGACTAGATACAGAAACAGAACAGTAGTAGACTAGATACAGAAACAGAACAGTAGTAGACTAGATACAGAAACAGAACAGTAGTAGACTAGATACAGAAACAGAACAGTAGTAGACTAGATACAGAAACAGAACAGTAGTAGACTAGATACAGAAACAGAACAGTAGTAGACTAGATACAGAAACAGAACAGTAGTAGACTAGATACAGAAACAGAACAGTAGTAACAGAACAGTAGTAGACTAGATACAGAAACAGAACAGTAGTAGACTAGATACAGAAACAGAACAGTAGTAGACTAGATACAGAAACAGAACAGTAGTAGACTAGACAGAAACAGAACAGTAGTAGACTAGATACAGAAACAGAACAGTAGTAGACTAGATACAGAAACAGAACAGTAGTAGACTAGATACAGAAACAGAACAGTAGTAGACTAGATACAGAAACAGAACAGTAGACTAGATACAGAAACAGAACAGTAGTAGACTAGATACAGAAACAGAACAGTAGTAGACTAGATACAGAAACAGAACAGTAGTAGACTAGATACAGAAACAGAACAGTAGTAGACTAGATACAGAACAGAACAGTAGTAGACTAGATACAGAAACAGAACAGTAGTAGACTAGATACAGAAACAGAACAGTAGTAGACTAGATACAGAAACAGAACAGTAGTAGACTAGACAGAAACAGAACAGTAGTAGACTAGATACAGAAACAGAACAGTAGTAGACTAGATACAGAAACAGAACAGTAGTAGACTAGATACAGAAACAGAACAGTAGTAGACTAGATACAGAAACAGAACAGTAGTAGACTAGATACAGAAACAGAACAGTAGTAGACTAGATACAGAAACAGAACAGTAGTAGACTAGATACAGAAACAGAACAGTAGTAAACTAGATACAGAAACAGAACAGTAGTAGACTAGATACAGAAACAGAACAGTAGTAGACTAGATACAGAAACAGAACAGTAGTAGACTAGATACAGAAACAGAACAGTAGTAGACTAGATACAGAAACAGAACAGTAGTAGACTAGATACAGAAACAGAACAGTAGTAGACTAGATACAGAAACAGAACAGTAGTAGACTAGATACAGAAACAGAACAGTAGTAGACTAGATACAGAAACAGAACAGTAGTAGACTAGATACAGAAACAGAACAGTAGTAGACTAGAGAACAGTAGTAGACTAGATACAGAAACAGAACAGTAGTAGACTAGATACAGAAACAGAACAGTAGTAGACTAGATACAGAAACAGAACAGTAGTAGACTAGAACAGAAACAGAACAGTAGACTAGATACAGAAACAGAACAGTAGTAGACTAGATACAGAAACAGAACAGTAGTAGACTAGATACAGAAACAGAACAGTAGTAGACTAGATACAGAACATTAGTAGACTAGATACAGAAACAGAACAGTAGTAGACTAGATACAGAAACAGAACAGTAGTAGACTAGATACAGAAACAGAACAGTAGTAGACTAGATACAGATACAGAGTACAGAACAGAACAGTAGACTAGATACAGAAACAGAACAGTAGTAGACTAGATACAGAAACAGAACAGTAGTAGACTAGATACAGAAACAGAACAGTAGTAGACTAGACAGAAACAGAACAGAGTAGACTAGAACAGAAACAGAACAGTAGTAGACTAGATACAGAAACAGAACAGTAGTAGACTAGATACAGAAACAGAACAGTAGTAGACTAGATACGGAACAGTAGTAGACTAGATACAGAACAGCAGTAGACTAGATACAGAAACAGAACAGTAGTAAACTAGATACAGAAACAGAACAGCAGTAGACTAGATACAGAAACAGAACAGTAGTAGACTAGATATAGAAACAGAACAGTAGTAAACTAGATACAGAAACAGAACAGTAGTAAACTAGATACAGAAACAGAACAGTAGTAGACTAGATACAGAAACAGAACAGTAGTAGACTAGATACAGAACAGTAGTAGACTAGATACAGAAACAGAACAGTAGTAGACTAGATACAGAAACAGAACAGTAGTAGACTAGATACAGAAACAGAACAGTAGTAGACTAGATACAGAAACAGAACAGTAGTACTAGATACAGAAACAGAACAGTAGTAGACTAGATACAGAAACAGAACAGTAGTAGACTAGATACAGAAACAGAACAGTAGTAGACTAGATACAGAAACAGAACAGTAGTAGACTAGATACAGAAACAGAACAGTAGTAGACTAGATACAGAACAGAACATTAGTAGACTAGATACAGAAACAGAACAGTAGTAGACTAGATACAGAAACAGAACAGAGTAGACTAGAAACAGAACATTAGTAGTAGACTAGAAACAGAACAGTAGTAGACTAGATACAGAAACAGAACAGTAGTAGACTAGAAACAGAAACAGAACAGTAGTAAACTAGATACAGAAACAGAACAGCAGTAAACTAGATACAGAAACAGAACAGTAGTAGACTAGATACAGAACATTAGTAGACTAGAAACAGAAACAGAACAGTAGTAGACTAGATACGGAACAGTAGTAGACTAGATACAGAACAGCAGTAGACTAGATACAGATCAGAGGTAGACTAGGTACATAATAGTAGTAGACTAGATACGGAACAGTAGTAGACTAGATACAGAACAGCAGTAGACTAGATACAGAAACAGAACAGTAGTAGACTAGATACAGAAACAGAACAGTAGTAGACTAGATACAGAAACAGAACAGTAGTAGACTAGATACAGAAACAGAACAGTAGTAGACTAGATACAGAAACAGAACAGTAGTAGACTAGATACAGAAACAGAACAGTAGTAGACTAGATACAGAACAGTAGTAGACTAGATACAGAAACAGAACAGTAGTAGACTAGAAACAGAAACAGAACAGTAGTAGACTAGATACAGAAACAGAACAGTAGTAGACTAGATACAGAAACAGAACAGTAGTAGACTAGAAACAGAACAGTAGTAGACTAGATACAGAAACAGAACAGTAGTAGACTAGAAACAGAAACAGAACAGTAGTAGACTAGATACAGAACAGTAGTAGACTAGATACAGAAACAGAACAGTAGTAGACTAGATACAGAAACAGAACAGTAGTAGACTAGATACAGAAACAGAACAGTAGTAGACTAGATACAGAAGGGTAGTAGACTAGATACAGAACAGAGGTAGACTAGGTACAGAATAGTAGTAGACTAGATACAGAAGAGTGGTAGACTATATACAGAACAGTAGTAGACTAGAAACAGAAACAGAACAGTAGTAGACTAGATATAGAAACAGAACAGCAGTAGACTAGATACAGAAACAGAACAGTAGTAGACTAGATATAGAAACAGAACAGTAGTAGACTAGATACAGAAACAGAACAGTAGTAGACTAGATACAGATACAGAACAGTAGTAGACTAGATACAGAACAGAACAGTAGTAGACTAGATATAGATACAGAACAGTAGTAGACTAGATACAGATACAGAACAGTAGTAGACTAGATACAGATACAGAACAGTAGTAGACTAGATACAGAAACAGAACAGTAGTAGACTAGATACAGAAACAGAACAGTAGTAGACTAGATATAGATACAGAACAGTAGTAGACTAGATACAGATACAGAACAGTAGTAGACTAGATACAGAACAGAACAGTAGTAGACTAGATACAGAACAGAACAGTAGTAGACTAGATACAGATACAGAACAGTAGTAGACTAGATACAGATACAGAACAGTAGTAGACTAGATACAGATACAGAACAGTAGTAGACACAGAAACAGAACAGTAGTAGACTAGATACAGAACAGTAGTAGACTAGATACAGAAACAGAACAGTAGTAGACTAGATATAGAAACAGAACAGTAGTAGACTAGATACAGAACAGTAGTAGACTAGATACAGAACAGTAGTAGACTAGATACAGAACAGTAGTAGACTAGATACAGAACAGTAGTAGACTAGATACAGAACAGTAGTAGACTAGATACAGAACAGTAGTAGACTAGATACAGAAACAGAACAGTAGTAGACTAGATAGTAGTAGACTAGATACAGAACAGTAGTAGACTAGATAGTAGTAGACTAGATACAGAACAGTAGTAGACTAGATAGTAGTAGACTAGATACAGAACAGTAGTAGACTAGATACAGAACAGTAGTAGACTAGATACAGAACAGTAGTAGACTAGATACAGAAACAGAGAAGANNNNAGTGGTAGACTAACAGTAGTAGGCACCTGAGTGAAAACACACACGCAGCACAGAGAGACAGATACAAATATTGATGCTATGTTTAGCGGAGATCTGTGTAAAGTGATGCAGAAGGGCAACAAAAACATCTAAAGTGCAACTTGCAACAATGGTTTTGGGAAACTGCTCAAAGATTTAACGACGTCCTATGAACTTTTCCTTAAATCTTTTGGTACAGAAAGCAATACATTAAGACCTCCTTATATCCTCTGTCTGGTTAATGGGTCATTGCTTTCAGTGTGGTGCACTGTGTGGTGCATATGGAAGCCTTCAGCTCTCAACCTCTCTCCTCTCCTCATTATTCTCCTCATCCTTCTCTCAGTTCCATCTAGAGAAGAAAGTGGTACGACTCTCAGCCGTGTCCTCTTCCAAACTCTCTCTCTCCACCTCTAACTATCACATTTGCTATGTCCCTCTCTCTATGCAATCTTTTTGGATCTTTGCTTTCTGCTGATCTCTCCTTCCTCTACTCACCCTTCTCTCCATCCCCTACTCCCCCTACCCACCCTTCTTTCCCTCCCTCTACTCCCCCTACCCACCCTTCTCTCCCTCTACCCACCCTTCTTTCCCTCCCCTACTCCCTCTACCCAACCCTTCTCTCCCTCCTCTACTCCCCCTACCCACCCTTCTCTCCCTCTAGCCACGCTTCTTTCCCTCCCCTACTCCCTCTACCCACCCTTCTCTCCCTCTACTCCCTCCACCTTCTCTCCAATGGGGGCTGCAGGTAGCCTTGTGGTTAGAGCGTTGGGCCAGAAACCGAAAGGTTACTGGATCGAATCCCAGAGCTGACAAGTTACAAATATGTCATTCTGCCCCTGAACAAAGCAGTTAACCCACTGTTCCCCGGTAGGCTGTCAATGTAAATAAGAATTTGTTCTTGGTTAAATAAATACAAATTATCTCCCTCATCTACCCACCCTTGTTTCACTCCCCTACTCCCTCTATCACCCTTGTCTCTCTCTACTCCCTCTACCCACCCTTCTCTCCCTCCCACCCTTCTCTCCCTCCCCTTCTCTCCCTCCCACCCTTCTCTCCCTCCCACCCTTCTCCCTCTACCCACCCTTCTCCCTCTACCCACCCTTCTTACCATATACTTACTCCATCTCTTTCCTTATCCTTCTTCCCTCCATGTCCTCCTCTCCATCTTTTGCTGACTCCTCTGTTAGTCTAATTTTCTTGCCCTGCTTCCCCCTTTTCCGGGGTATGTGTGTGTACACACACACACACACACACACACACACACACACACACACACACACACACACTTACACACGATGGAAGGAAGATCCACCACCAAACCAGATTAGTTTGTTCCCCCCCTCCCTCCCCCTGTTTGTTTTTCCTGACTTTCCATCCCTTTTTTCTCTCCTCTCCATCTCTCCCTCTCTGGGGAATATTGACTGCATTTGCACACAAGCAAAAGGGCTGGAACACTGGACTGTCGTTCTGGAACACTGAACTGTGTCAATGTCTGGGATGGTTAAGCCACTAAAGTCCTCAAAGTATTGTGAAATATAAAGTAATGGATCAACCTTCCATGGACAATATATCTGTTTCACCAAGGAGCAAGGGAATATTAAGTCAGAACAATGACCAGCAAACCTAACATATTTTGTTAATATATATATGTTTTTTAAAGTATTTCACCTTTATTTAACCAGGTAATCTAGTTGAGAACAAGTTGTCATTTACAACTGCGACCTGGCCAAGATAAAGCAAAGCAGTGCGATACAAACAACAACACAGAGTTACACACGGAATAAACAAGCGTACAGTCAATAACACAATAGAAGAAAAAAAATAGGCAATAAATAGGCCATAGTAGCGAAGTAATTACAGTTTAGCAAATTAACACTGGAGTGATAGACATAGAAGCACCAAAGAACAGATACATAACCCCATAACCAGATACCAACAGCCAATACTGTACGAGGCAAATATAGATATCATCCTATCACATGTCATTATTTATCTTCAGTGTGCATTGACCGCTTCCTGTGACTATGCAAAAGGGTCAGTGTACAAGGGAACAGTTTTCATCACTCGGACCACGCTGATAATATGACTTCTTCAGACCGAAAAGAGGATAAGTGTCTTCTTTACTTAACTGATGCACACATCCTTGAGTTCCTGGTCATTCCTTGCACACCATTCACTTCTTCTTCCCTCCAAAAAACAATCCTTCTGTCCAGACTCATGGGTAAAACTCATATTAGGTTGACTCTATGGGTAAAACTCATATTAGGTTGACTCTATGGGTAAAACTCATATTAGGTTGACTCTATGGGTAAAACTCATATTAGGTTGACTCTATGGGTAAAACTCATATTAGGTTGACTCTATGGGCTAAACTCATATTAGGTTGACTCTTATGGGCTAAACTCCTATTAGGTTGACTCAATGGGCTAAACTCCGATTAGGTTAACTCTATGGGCTAAACTCCAATTAGGTTAACTCTATGGGCTAATCTCCAATTTCAATTAGGTTAACTCTATGGGCTAAACTCCTATTAGGTTGACTCTATGGCCTAATCTCTTATTCGGTTAACTCTATGGGCTAAAATCCTATTCGGTTAACTCTATGGGCTAAACTCCTATTCGGTTAACTCTATGGGCTAAACTCCTATTCGGTTAACTCTATTGGCTAAACACATATTAGGTTAACTCTATGGGCTAAACTCCTATTAGGTTAACTCTATGGGTTAAACTCCTATTAGGTTAACTCTATGGGCTAAAATCATAGGTTAACAATATTGGCTAAACTCCTAGGTTAAGTCTATGGGCAACTGGATCCTGGACTTTCTGACGGGCGCCTCCAGGTGGTAAGGGCAGGTAACAACACATCAGCCACTCTGATCCTCAACACGGGGGCCCCTCAGGGGTGCGTTCTCAGTCCCCTCCTGTACTACCTGTTCACGCATGACTGCACAACCAGGCATGACTCCAACACCATCATTAAGATTGCTGATGATACAACAGTGGTAGGCCTGACCACCGACAAAAATGAGACAGCCTATAGAGAGGAGGTAAGAGACCTGATCGTGTGGTTCCAGGATAACAACTTCTCCCTCAACGTGACCAAGAAAAAGGAGATAATTGTGGATTACATGAAAAAAAGGACCGAGCATGTCCCCATTCTCATCGACTGGGCTGTAGTGGAGCAGGTTGAGAGCTTCAAGTTCCTTGTCGTCCACATCACCAACAAACTAACATGGTCTAAGCACACCAAGACAGTCGTGAAGAGGGCACAACAAAACCTATTCACCCTCAAGAGACTGAAAAGATTTGGCATGGGTCCTCAGATCTTCACAAGGTTTTACAGCTGCACCATCGAGAGGATCCTGACGGGTTGCATCACTGCCTGGTTTGGCAACTGCATGGCCTCCAACCGCAAGGCACTACAGAGGGTAGTGTGTACGGCCCAGTACGCCCCCCCTACACTGCTCCTACTCTCTGCTATTATCTATGCATAGTCACTTTAATAACTCTACCTACATGTACATATTGACACCGGTACCCCCTGTAAATGGCCCTGCTATTGTTATTTACTTTAATTATTTGTTATTCTTATCTATACTTTTTTTTTGGGGGGGGGGTATTTTCTAAAAACTGAATTGTTAGTTAAGGGCTTGTAAGTATTTCACTGTAAGGTCTAAACCTGTTGTATTCGGCACATGTGACAAATACAATTATTTTTGATTTGAAGTCTATGGGCTAAACTCATAGGTTAAGTCTATAGGCTAAACTCATAGGGTAAGTCTATAGGCTAAACTCATAGGGTAAGTCTATAGGCTAAACTCATTGGTTAAGTCTATAGACTAAACTCATAGGTTAACTATGGGCTAAACTCAACTTAACATCTGCACATTTACGCTACTGATCAGCTGGAAATTGCAAAATCCTCTCATTCCACACACACTATCATACCAACACCAGTTAGCAGTCAAAACAAGACCAATTTCTAACAGCTAACTGCTGATTAGCCTACTAGCACATCTTCTCTTCAGCCCTCACATGGAGAAATACTGCTTTAGCCTTTCCTGAGTCAGCTGCTGCTGATTAGCGCTGGCTTCTACAGTAAACAATCAGTCAATGAAGAGCCCTCCTTGGAGAGACAGCACTGTCACTGCCTAACTAGACTCCCTTCAGAAACACTGTGGATTGCTGCTGTGCGTGGGCGCTAATGAGTATCTGTTGATTGAAACAGCCTAGCATTTGAGTGCTAATGCTACGCTAGGAGGAGCTACACTACCTGTCAAATACACAAGCATTGCTAAATGCTAATCATATGGGCAACTTGGCAAAGCTTGCGGTCCTGTTGGACATGTTACATGCTATGTGTACACGTGTTTAGCATACTGTGTCTCTATCGTGTAGCTGTAGCGTGTATTGACATGCATTTGTAGTTGTTCGAAACAAATAAGTTAGATTCTTTGAAGGCGTTACGGGTCTTTGTCGTGCTCTTCATCTGCAGCATGAAATCAAATCAAATTTTATTGGTCAAATAGTTAGCAGATGTTAATGCGAGTGAGGCGAAATGCTTGTGCTTCTAGTTCCGACAGTGCAGTAATATCTAACAAGTAATATAACAAATTCACAGTGACTACCTTATACACACAAATGTAAAGGTATGTATAAGACTATGTACATATAAATATATGGATGAGCGATGGCCGTGCGGCATAGGCTAGATGCAGTAGATGGTATAGAATACAGTATATACATATGAGATGAGTAATGTAGGATACGTAGACATTAAAGTGGCATTATTTAAAGTGATTAGTAGCGGCAGGTAGCCTAGTGGTTAGAGCGTTGGGCCAGTAACCGAAAGGTTGCTAGATCGAATCCCTGAGCTGACAAGGTGAAAATCTGTCATTCTGCCCCTGAACAAGGCAGTTAACCCACTGTTCCTGGGCCATCATTGTAAATAAGAATATGTGCTTAACTTTTTAGTGACAGGGGGCAGTATTCGGAAATTCGGATGAATGACGTGGCCAAAGTAAACTGCCTGTTACTCAGGCCCAGAAGCTAGGATATG